>NC_044322.1:72643280-73250780 GCF_007399415.2 Gopherus evgoodei
ACAGCAGCATAGAGGGTCTCTAAAAGCCCCATATCCAGCTGGGGAGGATTCCCCCAGTGCAGGAACTGTAGAAGACAGCTATAAAGCAGTCGTCCAAGGACCCCTCGTGAGCCCTGGCATAGGAGTGAATGGAAGGGCATGTCTGAGGCAGGCTGCACACAGGCTGCAAATATTCCAAGCAGTGCTGAAGCTCTTAGGGCCACATTGGGAGGCTGCTGTAAGGTAGGATATATCTACCTGCAGTCAGATATAGACTGAAGCATATGTAATTACAGAAGGTAGGTTGAGCTAGCTAGCTCAAATTACAATAGCAATTACGTCAGCAGTAGCATTGGCTGTACACCCCAGCTTGGACCTTGGGTACGTACTTGAGTGGCTAGCCTGTGCTGCGTGGCTTCACTGTTATTGTCATAAAACTGGCTAGCTCAAATCTAGTTCTGGTGTGTCTACAGAGTGCTGCAGACACACTTTGGACTGCAGTGTAGGGATATCATTAGACATATCCCCAAGACTGACACTGGAGACCTTTCCAGTGGGCCTATCATAGCCCAGGATTAGGTAGATGCAAAGGAGATTTAGAGCTTCCTTAGTCCCTCATCCCCTGGGCTGCAAGTTCTCTGGTGCACCACTTAAAATGCTGCACAGAATCTCAGCCTGGATTTCTTTTCCAAAAGATATGTTCTACTCAAACAGCTTTTATGGGCTTCGTGTAGGAATTACTGGGTGAGATCTATGAGCTGTGCTATGCAGGAGGTCACACTAGGGTTATCAGAATGATCCATTCTGTTTTAAAATCTATGGCTCTGATACTGCAACATTAAAGTCAATGGAAACATTGGCAGTGATTTCCATTTGTGCAGGGAAGTCCTTTGACTCTATCAAATTGCTTAAAGTTAAATAATTTAAAAAAGCTTTTGGGCAGTTCCTTCTCCCTATTATCTTCCTTTCACGCCTCCCTATTTTCTGCCTTCTTATTCCGTCACCATTCTTAGCCTCTTGCCTCTTGGAAGATCAGCAAGCTTCTCTTCACAGAAATTTTGAACAGGAGAAAATGAGGAAAATGTTGATTTCCTAATGGTATAAAGCAGGGTAAAGAGCTGGGCAGAGAGAACAGGTAAATGCGGCAAGCAAGGGAGCCAAAAGGATTGTCTATGTTTGATAAACAATTTGCCTTTCCACAGTTTTTCCACACTATGTTGATTTCCAGCTCTCTCCATGAAGCTTGGAGTTTTTCTGTTGGAGATGAAGAGAGTGAAAAATAAAGCTATTGTATTGTTACTCGCAAACTGCTCAGAACTTCTAAATACAGGAGCCAGTAAAAGGATTATGGGGTTATACTAGCCAGTGAGAATGAGGATTTTTGCATATTCATAATACAATTAATAAGCGGTAAATATTTATCTGGAATGTTAAATGCAACTATCCAGTGCTCTG
Organism: Gopherus evgoodei; assembly: GCF_007399415.2. NCBI lineage: Eukaryota > Metazoa > Chordata > Testudines > Testudinidae > Gopherus > Gopherus evgoodei. The sequence goes on from NC_044322.1 coordinate 72,644,715, forward strand.
GACAACTATGCAGTGACTATCAGGCAAATCAGCACACAGGGATTTGTATACTGCACAGTTATTGATAAATTATGGCACAGTGACAGTGCAAAGCTGATCTTCACAATCATTTGGAATGGAGGAAACAGAATAACTGTGAAAATGGTACTGTTTGTTCTGGATTCTTTGTTTCACTGATTTATAAGTACCTAATCAAGTTACATATCAGTAGCTATGCAGGATCTTTGCATTTTGATTGATTTGAAAGAATTCTATTTCAGTATAATGTACAATAATTTGATAAAGGCATTCTAGAGAAGCCACTAAATGATTGTTTGTATGACTGTCCAATGGAAACATGAATGCATAGTAATACTTATTTCACTATAAATAATTTATACTATGCAAAGTCCTAGTAAAATGGATGAGTGCCTTGCACCATAGATTGTAATAGGATTTCATTATAGTGAAAATAGAATTGCACAGGATTGTCTTCTGTTTAATAATCAGTAATAAGATTCTCTTCATGATCCCAAGCCTCCTTCATAGACTTCCTATATAACTTTGGGCAAGTAACTTGGGCCTAGATGCACAAAGAGATTTATGTGTTGCAATGCCAGAGTTGCAGGACCTTGATTTTGGGCACATAGAAAATCATTGGGACAACAATGGGATCCACAAAGCCTGAGCTCGGTGTCTAGGAGAAAGACAGGAACCTTAAGGATGTGAGCCACAGAAACCAGCGTGCTAGGTGGGGAGCTACCTAAGCTAGCCCTGCCCCGGTCTCTCTCACAAACTTAGGTACCTAAATCCAGGCTGCAGGGTGGCACCTGTCTGTTAATTATCTACAGCCATGAACTCCTTCCATGGAGTCAGATGGCGTAGGCTGCCAAGTCGTTTATTGTAAGAATAAGTTTGATGGCCTGCCTCACACCACACAAAATGGTTAGTGGTGATGTGCCCACAATAACTTTTAGGTACTTTCTAGTAAACTCACCTGGGGTGTGACCCAGGTTCAATTCCCCACCCTGCCTGAGAGGGAGACAGGATTCGAACAGTCTCCCATCAGGTTAGTGCTCTGGCCACTAGGCTATAGGATATTCTAATATGAGCTCCCTCAGTTTCTGCTGTTGAAGCTCTTCCAATCTGCTTTTGAATGGAGCCCAATCCTGTAGACCTGCTCTAAGCATGCTTACCAGATCAGACCCTGCAGGGAAGACAGGCACTGACTACCTATCTTCCTCTGCTTTCTGAATTGCACTAGGACTTATGTGGGAGACAGGCACCTGTGTGCCTAGTAAGGTAGCAGTGTACATGACCAAAGGAAGAAATGTAAGTGCCTATGGAATTTTTGCAGCAAAATTTAGGTGTTGAGTGAGTTTAGGAGCCTACAAGAGTGGAGGTTTGTGGATCACAGTGATGCATACAAATGGGACTCAGGTGCCTAAATTTAAGGTTTAATCACTTAAATTCCTTTTGTGGATTTGGGCTCTAAACTCTCTGTATCTGCAATCACCATCTGTGAATGAGGATAGTAATGCTTCCTTTCTGCCACCCAATTCATGTCTTTCCTACTTTGAGTACAAGCTCTTAGGGAGAGCAACAATATTCAAGTTACACCCAGTCCCAAAGCACTGGTCACTTACCCCAGGTAAATTACACCTTAGATTTTACCCCACAAACAGTGCATGTAGCCAATCCAATTATTAACTATCTAAAGATTTATTAGCTAAGAAATAAGAGTTATTTACAAGGTTAAACGGTAAACATAAATACACAAGTGAATTACAGTCTTAGGTTCCAAAAGGTAATAGAAACTTCTATGATAAGATCTATATGCCCTTTAGAGCTTACCCAGGCCAAGCACTTATAACATGGTATATAGATGTTATATGTGAGATAAATACATGCAGCATCCTACAGGTGTTTCAAAAAGTCCAAACACATTCTTATAAACTTAGCATTTATTTTAACAATACTAACACTCAGGTGAGCCAGACTGGTTTCCAGCTATTTATTTATCAGTGGTCAGCTAAGACCTAGAGGCCTTGGCATGAGCTGAAAACTGATCTGCCAGCATCACAGAAGTGAGTAAAGAAGAAGAAGAAGGCAGAGGAAAAATACATTAGGAATGAAAGAAACCAGAAGTACAAGGATGACAGTGAGAGCAGAGACTGTTGCTGAGTGTTAAGGTTCCTTCTCCACTCTAAACTTTAGGGTACAGATGTGGGGACCTGCATGAGAAGCTCTAAGCTCAATTACCCGCTTAGATCTGGTCTGGCTGCCACCACTAGCAAGCACTACTTCCCTTCCTTGGATCTTAAAACAAGGAGAAATTAACCATCCCCCCCTCCTTTCTCCCACCAAATCCTGGTGGATCCAGATCCAACTCCCTTGGATCTTAAAACAAGGAAAAATCAATCAGGTAGAAAAAAAAGGCTTTTAATTTAAGAAAAGAAAGGTAAAAGAAAACCCTCTGGGAGAGATAGCATCCTCGCTACTCCCACAGACAACAGATTCCAAACACAGAGGATGTTCCCCGGGACAAAACCTTAGTTACACCAAAAAAAAAATACTCAAATAACCAATTTGATTCTTCCTTTAATTTCACAAGACAGGTTACAAAGAAATAAACATAAACTTATTTATTCCTTTCTAACACTTACTACTCTGATAAGAGGCTGGTTCCTTGATCTTTTTTTCTCCGGCTAAAACTGAAACTGACTAAACAAGGAAACTTCCCTCCTTCCTTTGAAACATCTTGTTCCCCCCATTGGTTCCTCTGGTCAGGTGTCAGCTAGGCTAGGTGAACTTCTTAACCCTTTACAGATAAAAAGGTATTGACCCTTAACTATCTGTTTATGATTCGCCGCCCAAATCTCAGACAGTGTGGAATCACACTGACGGTGATTTCTTCCTAGAACTTTAGAATAAACAGATTAATAAAACACATGCACCTTTAAATATACTACTAATTATGTAAAACACAAGATTTTTTACATTTTAAGGACAACTTTAACCAGTTAACTCTGGGAAACTTCCACGAGTGACTGCATCAGCTACTTTGTTAGAAGCTCCTGAAATGTGTTGAATTTGAAAATCAAAATCTTGGAGAGCTAAACTCCATTGGAGAAGTTTTTTGTTGTTTCCCTTGGCAATATGAAGCCACTTTAGTGCAGCATGGTCAGTTTGTAGCTGGAAACGCCTTCCCCAAACGTATGGGAGTAGCTTTTCCAGGGCATATACAATGGCGTAGCATTCTTTTTCACTGATTGACCAGTGACTTTCCCTCTCAGACAGTTTCTTGCTGAGAAACATGACAGGATGGAATTCTTGATCTGGTTCTTCCTGCATTAAAACTGCTCCTACACCACGCTTAGATGCATCTGTGGTTACTAGGAATGGTTTGTCAAAGTCTAGGCCCCTTAGCACAAGGTCAGACATGATCGTTGCCTTAAGCTGGTTAAAGGCCTTCTGACACTCATCAGTCCACTTAACTGCATTTGGCTGTGTCCTCTTGGTCAGGTCTGTCAGTGGAGCAGTGATTTGGCTGTAGTGTGGTAAAATCGCCTGTAATATCCGGCCAAGCCTAAGAACGACAGGACCTGTTTTTTTGACTTGGGGATAGGCCACTTTTGGATAGCATCCACTTTGGTCTATAGGGGGTTTGTAGTTCCTTGACTCACCTGGTGTCCAAAGTAAGTCACTCTGTTTTGGCCTATTTGACACTTTTTAGCCTTAACAGTTAGTCCTGCCTGCCTGATGTGCTCAAAGACTTTTTCCAGGTGTTCTAGGTGTTCTGCTCATGAATCAGAAAAAATGGCCACATCATTAAGGCAGGCAACTGCACATTCTCCCAGTCCCACCAGGAGACCATCTACAAGTCTTTGGAATATGGCGGGTGCATTTCACAGTCCAAAAGGAAGCACATTAAATTCTTACACCCCTGCATGGGTGATGAAGGCTGACCTTTCCTTGGCGGGTTCATCTAGTGGTACTTGCCAGTACCTCTTGGTTAAGTCTAAGGTAGAGATGAATTGGGCATGTACCAATTTCTCCAATAGCTCATCAGTGAGTGGCTTTTGCGTGGCATTGGATAGCCATTTTGAGTGGCATTGGATAGCTGTCGGGACTAGTTACAGCATTTAGCTTATGGTAGTCCACGCAAAAGCATAGTTCCCCATCTGATTTGGGAACTAGAACCACTGGAGATGCCCATGCACTGGTAGATGGGTGGATTATACTCATCTGTAGCATGTTCTGAATCTCCTGTTTTATAGCAGTTTAGGCATGAGGTGACATCTGGTAGGGTGGGGCTCTAATTGAGTGAGCATTACTGTGTCAATGGAGTGGTATGCCCTCTCGGTCCGTCCTGGGGTGGATAAGAACACTGGCATGAAGCTAGTGCACAGCTCCTTGATCTGCTGTCGCTGCAGACGTCCAAGGTCACTGAGAGGTTCACTTCTTCCACGCCACCGTCACTTTTTCCATCATAGTAGACGCCTTCAGATCACTCCGCATCATCTGTTCCCTGGGCTGTAAACTGGGAAACCTTTAATTCTCTGGAATAAAAGGACTTAAGAAAATTAACACGGTATACCTTAGGCTTTATGTTGGAGGTGGGGAATGCTATGAGATAGGTAACAGCTCCTAGGCACTCCAGGACCGTGAATGGTCCTTCCCACGATACTTCCATTTTATGGGCCTGGAGCACTTTTAAGACCATGACTTGGTCTCCTACTTTGAAGGACCGTTCTCTGGAATGTTTATCATACAAGGCCTTTTGTTCTTCCTGAGCGTCCTTTAGGCTTTCTTTAGCAAGGGCTAAAGAGTGTCGGAGGGTACTTTGTAGGTTGCTTACAAAGTCTAGAATGTTAGTTCCTGGAGAAGGTGTAAACCACTCCCATTGCTGTTTCACCAGCTGTAATGGCCCCTTAACCTTGCGGCCATACACAAGTTCAAATGGTGAAAACCCTATTTGGGATGCAGTACAGCCCTGTAGGCAAAAAGCAACTGCTACAACACTAGGTCCCAATCATTGGACTGTTCATTTACGAATTTATGTATCATGGCCCCCAAGTTCCATTAAACCTTTCCACCAGGCCATTGGTTTGATGATGGTAAGTGGTGGCAACCAAGTGATTCACCCCGTGAGCTTCCCCGTGACCAGATTTTTCATGGTCCCTGCCAGGAAATTAGTTCCCGAATCTGTAAAGATGTCAGAGGGCCAACCTACTCTGGCAAAAATGTCTGCTAATGCCTGGAACACACTTTTAGCCCTGGTGTTGCTTAGAGCTACTGCTTCCGGCCATTGGGTAGCAAAATCCATGAAAGTCAGTATGTACTGCTTTCCTCTGAGGGTCTTCTTTGGGAAAGAACCCAGAATATCCACAGCTACTTGCTGAAATGGGACCTCAGTTATGGGGAGTGGCTGGAGAGGGGCTTTGACCTGGTTTTGGGGATTTCCCACTCTTTGGCACACCTCACAAGACCAGACATAATTAGAAACATCATTGCGCATTCCCTCCCAGTGGAAGGACTTCCCAAACGGGTCTTTGGTTCTGTTCACCCCAGAATGGCCACTGGAATGATCATGGGCTAAGCTTAAGAGCTTTACCCTGTACTTAGTTGGAACTACCAACTCTTTTTGAGGACGCTAGTCTTCCTGGTGTCCACCAGAAAAAGTCTCCTTGTATAAAAGTCCTTGTTCTACAACAAACTGGGGTCAGTTAGAAGAGCTGAGAGTGGTGGGGTGCTCCGTGCGGCCACCCAAGCTTTCTGAAGGCTGTCATCTGCTTCCTGCTCAGCCTGGAACTGTTCCCTTGAGGCTGGAGACATCAGTTCCTCCTTAAACTGTGGACTTGGGCTTGGTCCCTCTGGAAGCAATGTAGGTGATGGGGTTGTTTTAGTTGATTGTGAACCACTCTCTGCTGGTGAACTATGTGATATTTCAGGCTCTGGCTGAGCCTCTTGGGTAGGATTGTCCGCTGCTTCTGCCAGTTCAGGCCTGCTGGTGCCCTTTGGCGTTGGAGTTGTAGATGGATTTGCAAGCGCTGGAGTCAGTGCTGGCAATCATTTTGGTGCTGGTTGCTTTGCCAGTTCCAGTTCTGAGACTGGATTCACTACGGCTGTAGCATTTATGGGTAGAAGATCCGATTCTACCACCTCTGTCTGGGTCTCTGGTAACACAGATGGGGCCCTGGTGGACAGCTCAGGAACAGGGATGGGTGTGGAAGCTTGCTTGGCCTGGCTGTGTGTGACCGTTCCCACCCTCTTGGCTAGCTTCACATGGTTGGCCAAGTCTTCCCCCAGTAGCATGGGGATGAGATAATTGTCATAGACTGCAAAAGTCCACATTCCAGACCAGCCCTTGTACTGGACAGGCAACTCAGCTGTAGGCAACTTTAAAGATTTTGACATGAATGGGTGAATTGTCACTTGGGCCTCTGAGTTGATGAATTGGGGATCCACTAAGGATTGGTGGATAGCTGACACTTGTGCCCCCGTGTCCCTCCACGAGATAACCTTCTTTCCGCCCACTCTCAAGGTTTCCCTTCACTCCGAGGGTATTTGAGAGGCATCTGGGCCTGGGATCTTTAGTGTGATTGTGGTGCAATGAGCTGTAATCGATTGGGGTTCTTGGGGCGGATGGCCTTTATATGTCCCAGTTCATTACATTTAAAACATAGCCCAGCTGACTGGTCACTGGGCTGAGGTGGGTTGCTGGAGACTGGTGAAGTGGGACAATAAGGTGTCTGGGGCTTTCCTTGGGTTGTAGGTGGGGTCTTCGGTTGCCCCCGGTGATAGGATTTGGTTTCGGTTTGCCCCCTCTGATATTCGCTCCAACTGCTAGTAGTTTTTTTCTTTTCTGCCACTTCCACCCATTTGGCTCCAATCTCCCCTGCCTCGGTTACAGTTTTGGGCTTCCCATCTAGGATGTACCTTTCTATTTCCTCAGGAACACCCTCTAAGAACTGCTCCATTTGCATTAGAAAGGACAGAGCTTCCAGAGATTCAGCACTTGCTCCTGATATTCAGGCATCCCAATTCTTTCCAATGTGGTACACGTGTCGGGTAAATGACACATCTGGTTTCCACCTTAGGGCTCTGAACCGCCTACAGGCATGCTCAGATGTTAGCCCCATTCTGATTCTGGACTTGTTTTGAAAAAGTCTGTAGTCGTTCATGTGTTCCTTAGGCATTTCAGCTGCCACCTCTGCTAAGGGTCCACTGAGCTGTGGCCTCAGCTCTAACATGTACTGTTTTGTAGGGATGCTGTACCCATGGCAGGCCATTTTGAAATTTTCTAAGAAGGCCTCAGTATCATCAGCTGCCTTGTAGGTGGGGAATTTTCTGGGATGGGAAACAGTACCTGGAGAAGGATTGTTAGGGTTGGTTGGTAACTCCTGCTTAGCCCTTGCTAATTCCAGGGCATGCTTGTGGGCCTCCCTCTGGATCTCCATCTCTTTTTCTTTTGCCTCCATAGCTCTTTTGTGGGCAGCCTCTTCTCTGGGGATCTGTCTGTCATGTTCCTTTTGGCGCTCCTCAGCCTGGAGTTTGGCCATTTCTAGTTGTTGCTGTATGTTTTTTTCTCCTTGCCTGACATTTTTCTGCTCTGCCTAAGCTATCTTGGTTTGCAAGGCAAAAAAAACCCAAAACCTACAGCTTTTAATTGGACTTCTTAGAATGAAGGAAACCAAAAAAACTGGTTTGTAACTTGTCTTTTGCAAACTGTTAAATACCCTCCAGCTAAGCCCAGCTGGAAATCCTTTCCAAAAAAGCCTTTTTAGAAAAACCTTTATCTGTTTGCCTTCAGGGTATCTCTCCTTCACTGCTTCCCCAGTATCTCAAAGGATGAAAAAAAAATCTGGCTTTTGGTTCCTAAAAAATCCCTCTTCGCTCCTCACCATGTCAAGATTCCTTCCCCACTCTGAACTTTAGGGTACAGATGTGGAGACCTGCATGGACACTTCTAAGCTTAATTAATAGCTTAGATCTGGTATCACTGCCACCATCCAGAATTTTCAGTGTCTGGATCACTCCCTTTTACCCCCAAACCTTACCCTCCCTGGGTAGCCTGGAGAGACTCCTTCACCAATTCCCTGGTGAGTCCAGATCCAATCCCTTGGATCTTAACACAAGGAGAAATTAACCATCCCCCCTCCTTTCTCCCACCAGTCCCTGGTGAGCCCGGATCCCATCCCCTTGGATCTAAAAACAAGGAAAAATCAATCAGGTATTAAGAAAAAGGCTTTTAATTAAAGAAAAGAAAGGTAAAAGAAAACCCTCTGCGAGAGGTTAGCATACCAGCTACTCTCACAGATAACAGATTCAAAACACAGAGGATGTTCCCCTAGGCACAAATTTAGTTATACAAAAAAATACCCAATTTGATTCTACCTCTAATTGCATAAGACAGGTTACAAAGAAATAAACATAAACCTATTTATCCCTTTCTAAAACTTACTACTCTGATAAGAAGCTGGTCCCTTATTTTTTTTTCACTCTGGCTGAAACTGAAACTCTAAACAAAGGAAACACTTCCCTCCTCCCTTTTGAAATATCTTGTTCCCTCATTAGTCCCTCTGGTCAGGTGTTAGCTAGGCTAGGTGAACTTTTTAACCTTTTACAGGTAAAAGAGGCATTAACCCTTAACCATCTGTTTATAACAATGATATTTTCTGTCTTATTATCTATCCCTTTCTTAATGATTCCCAACATTCTCTTCATTTTTTTGGCCTTTTTTTAACCTTACCTGGCTGTTCTATTCCCCTCACCAAACATATATTTTTCCTTACTGTGATATGGAATTAAGGAGAATTTCTCCAATTTCATGTCATGTTAAAAGCATTTTACACACCTCTGCAAATAATCTCCTCTCTTTCTCTCTCTATCCTCTTGACTCTCTCTCTTTCTCCCCAGGCCTTTCTTCCTCCCTTTGTCCATATGTCCTGCATTACTTGCCTCCTCACCCCAAATATACACTGATCTGTGCATGGTTCCTACAATAAAATGGGAGAGAAGTTTGAATGCTTTCAAACTGATATGTCAGTATCTGTCAATAAGGTATTTGTATGCTTTCTCAATGTGAACACAGTAACTATTTTTAGCAGCAGCTTCATGAACTCTAATGTTTTTTATAAGTCTAACTCATTCAGAAAACTTATTATATAGATTCATAGGTTCCAAGGACAGAAGAGTCCATTATGATCATAAATCTGACCTCCTGCATAACAGAAGCCATAAAAATTCCCCAAAATAATTCCAATAGCATATCTCTTAGAAATGTATCCAATCTTTGTTGTAAAACTTCCAGTGATGGAGAATCCACAGCAAACCTTGATAATTTTTTCCAATGGTTAATTACCCTAACTGTTAAAAGAATATGCTTTGTTTTCCGTCTAAATTTGTCTAGTTTAGCATCCAGCCAGTGGATTATGTTATACCTGTCTCCGCTAGACTGAAAAGCCCATTATCAAATATTGGCTTCCCAAGTCTAGGTACTGATAAACTCATCACCTCACCCCTTAATCTTCTCTTTGTTAAGCTAGATAAATAAACTCCCTGACTCCATCATTATAAGGCATGATTTCTAATCCTTGAATCGTTTTCCTCTTCTCTGAACCCTCTTGAATTTATCAATATCCTTCTTGAATTATAGGCACCAGAACTGGGCATAGTATTCCAGCAGTGGTTGAACCAGTGCCAAATACAGAGTAAAAATACCCTCTCTTGTCCTACTCAAGATTTCTGTTAATGTTTACTAGAATTCCATTAGTTCTTTTGTCCCCAATGTTGTATTGGGAGCCCTTGTTCAGTTGAATATCCATCTTGACCCCAAATCTCTTTCAGAATCACTGGGAAAGATAGAGTCCTCCATCAATGATCTTGAATTAAAACAAAATAATCACTGATAAAGTTTGCAGATGACACAAACATTGGTAGAGTAGTAAGTTGTGAAGATGCCATGTCACTGACAGAGAGTAATCTGCACCAATTGGTAAACTGAGCTCAAGCAAACAATGTGCATTTTAATATGGTTAGATGTAAATGTATCCATTTAGGAACAAATAATGTAGTCCATGCTTACAAAATGAGGGGATTCTGTCCTGGAAAGTAGTGACTCTGAAAAAGATTAGCCATTTTGTTGGCGAGGACGGAAAATGTTTTTTGGCATTCACCCTGCCACCCACCCAAAATGGCTCATGGAGAACAAAATTAAACCAAAACCAAGCAGCACACACACAGAGTGGAACAAAAAAGCAGCCAAATGGCATAGTACTATAGCCCTCTGGAAGAAGACACCCAGGATGACTTCCCTGTTTACCTGCCTATAGAACTGGCTTTGCTATTGAATGCCCTTTGAAAAGACCAGAAAGATCAGGCTGATTGCTAACAATTTTGCAAGTGAGTAGTGAAAAAGAATGTATAATGTGAAATTAGTGGCAATCTCATATTCTGTTTAATCAGAACCATCTGTGGATAAAGCAAAATAATAGAACCTGCTTGTGTAATTACAATTTGTTCATAAGAAGTTGGGTGCAGGAAATGACATTGTGGTGACGAGTAACCTTTTTTACCCCTCTGGCAGGTTCTACCTTCTTGGAGGGCTGCCTGTAGCAGATAGTATGGCAAAGCATATTAGCACGGATAGATGTGGTACAGCTTTGATGCTTTTGATCTCCTGTTTAAGGGAGACAATGGTGTTGTTTCTTGGTGACCCTTCTGTGGGACATAACTGTAGGAGAGTCAGGGAGGGAGTCAATACTAGAAAGACATTGTTACCTGGTGCTGCCACATCAATGAGTTGGGCTCAGACTTGTATTCTTCTGATATATGCTGGACTAAATTAAGGAAAGAAAAGCTTGGTTTTGACTTTAAGCCTCAGTGAATTGAGGTGACAGAGGTAAATCTGAGAATGTGAGCATACCCTCACCACTCCATGCACCTCTACCTGAAATGGAAAAGGAATTATGTTGCAGAGTCCAAAGTAGAGTGGCAACCTTAATGGAGCTTGAAAGGAGGAACACAGATTGGAGGAGGAAAGAGTTTGGAGGAGATACCAGGATGTTAGTCTGTTTGCACATGGTTTGAATGCTAGCTGCAATTGTGACGCCTCTGTGAACTGTTCTCTTAATAAAGAGAATGTGTTCTCATGTTATTACCTAGCACGAGAAATGGCTGGAAGATGAAAATCACTTAGTGCAAAAATATTCATTTTTTGGGTGGAAAAATGTGTTGAACCAGCATAGAAATGTGAAAAGTGTGTGGAGTTTTTTTGGATTTTTTTGTTTGTTTTGTTTGCTGGAAGGGATTTCAGGAAAAGAATACAGTTGAGGAGAGCTGAAGGACAATTTTTCAGCTTCACAGCTGTCCACTTGAAAGGTTCTTGTCACTTATTGCCTTTCCAACCAGACAATCAGAGAGACAGAGAGCGTAGGGCACTCATTCTCCCAACTTACCCCTTTCTTTGGGACCACAGAGGCAGAGTTTGCAGATTTTAAGGCCAGAAAGGACTATTATAATCTAGGCTAATCTCATATCATGGCCCTTGGGTTTTAAGTACAAGGTTTTCCCCCTTCAGCCTGTAAGTGAGAACTTAGCTACTTTCAGAACAACAGGCAGCTGTGGCATCTAGAACAGGGAACAAATTTTCAGAACTTCGACAACAAATACCCTCTATTTTTAATAATTTCTGATTTTAGAGTGTCCAAACAGCACTCACATTCCCAACTGAGTGCCAAAATAGCCCTCTTTAAAATCGCTTTTCACTTTCTTAAAGGTGTCTGGCTGACTCACAACAACAGCTAAATAGTAGCTTTTCAACTTCTTCCTGAAACAATTGTGCTTCAGATAACGTAAGCTGAACACCAACTGTCAGCGTCCACCTTTTAAACTCAGCATGACATTATGTTGTTGGTTCATCAGTGAGTTAAACGAGCCATCTGCACCTACTTCAGTTTTTCCCCATCTACTCTGCTTAATAATTCCTATGTCCCTGAAATACACCACCACAAGTACATCACTATGTGCAACCAAAATTAAATTCAGGGCTCCTGCCCACATGGGTTGAAGAAGAAGCAAAGACAGAAAGAAATTCAGAAATAATAATATTTTCATTTTTTAAATTTCATTAATTCTCTGTGGAAAAAATAAATTTCTATATGCTGTTTAATGATGATGGGAGGGGACCATGTAACCAAACAATATAAAGTCAATAACCTCTGTGACTTTACCTGTTGTAATCAGTGTTTTGACTGGCTCCAGGCAAAATCTAAACTTAAACTTCTTAGCCCACTCTTTTGCTGTTCTTTGTTAAGGGCCAAACCTTTCCTTCCTTCTCCATTTGCAGAGAGTAGGATGCCATTTGTGCAGCCTCCAACAGCTAGTTTGATTGCATCCTGCCACTCCACGTGACTGATTTTAGGTACTTATTCATTATGCACTATATCTGTGCATAGGAATTTCCTTCAGTCCATATCTACGGACAACACAAAAATTACTCTTTACATCTTTTGCTGCTGTACCTGTCACCGACTGGAGCATGGGTGGTCAGATTTGGTCAGACTTAGGTGATCAGAGCAGCATGTGGCAAATTCTAGTGATTAAATCCAGAGTCCAGGAACCACAGTGAGTATCGGAGCCAGAGTCAGGAACCAGGATTTGGGAACCTAGCAAGGTTGGAATAGGACTGAAACAAGTAGACACGTGAACAATAGCTGAGGACATAAATCTTGAGCAGCTAATGATCTGGTGTTGTTGCTGGACTTAAGAGCAGCCCTGGGATGCCTGTCAGCCAATCGGTGGATCTGATCAATCAGAGTGTTTAGCTATAAGTCAATTAACTGATTCTAGGCTTAGTTGCAGACCCTGATACCTGATATTCCCTTTCCTTCTAAATTATGTTTTGTACTTTATACTTTTCAACTTACATAATGCAGTACTTCAGTGTTATCTTTCCAAGGGATAACCAGTTCTTTATTTTTCTAGGTCCACAACAGATAAGCTGTATTTCAGGTTACTCATAGCTAATTAAGTTGGAGAAATTATTCTTCTCTTCAAACCTATTATTATGATTTGCAATTCTACCAAAATTTCACAATTCACTATAGAGGGGTTTTTTTAGTTTTTAATCATCTACAAGTCTAACAGTAAAGTTGTAGCTGAACATTTACTAGGTATTACAGAATGCTTTTTACATAATTATTTATTTGGATTTCTATACTGCTATCATATATTCTGGGTGCCATTCTCTTCTCATTTACACAAGTGTCTCTCGTTTAACTTCAGCAAAATTAAACTCTATTTACAAGACTGTTTCTGAGATCATGATTTGGTTAACAATTTAAAATGAACATTTTGTTCTGTACATATTTGTTTAAAAAGGCACATACTTACAAAACACTACCTATACCATCTCTAGACATTTTAAAAGATCCACTACTAAATAATACACCAGACAATAAAAGAAAACAATGCTCAAACTATGAAATGTTTAAATATACTCCATGGCAAAAAACTATGTTAATATAATGGACTCCAGAGAGATTTACACTGCATTCAAAAGGTTTTTCAAGGATATTGCAGGAAAATGCCATATCTGTCAGAACCAGTAACTCCTACCAACAATGTACCTTTTTCTTTTAGAATAATTAGGAATTGAATGGCATAAAACAATGTTAACAGAGTTAAGGTTGTGCAGTGGAATGTCATCCCATTTCAGAACATTGATCTGGCCAAAACTCTAATGTCTGAAAACCAGGAAATGCATAGTGAAAGTTGACCTTCACAGTAAAGTTTGGTTGGTTGAACCCATACTAAAGAACAGAATTATCAGACACGTAGATGAACACGATTTGTTGGGGAAGAGTCAACATAGTTTTTGCAAAGGGAAATCATACATCACTAATCTACTAGAATTCTTTGAAAGGTCTATGATTTAAATATGACTTTGTATATCATTGTTGCTACCAATGCTATAAAATTGCAACAAATCGTGTACAAAGTACGTCATGAAAGATTTCAGTGGAAAAGTTATGATTTGCTGAATATGATTATCCTGTTAATATGCATGCATCATTTTTGTAGATAAAGTTATGAATATTGACTGTGTACCAGTATGTCAAACGTGTTTACTCATGTGGTAACACCCACAAGGAAGCTAGTTTACATCCAGTCTGGCCAACATATTGTGAATGGACTATTCAAGTTGATGGCCCATTGAAGGACATTCAGCTTTCACAGTAGACCATAGAAGAAGCCCATCCCAGCATGATGGGACTTCCTGTGTATGACTAATGGCTGCTTGTGAGTCTTCAAAGCATGCAAGGCATGTGACTTGCTCATAGACCCTGAACTCCATCTTATGCCTGTACTTTTCCATGAAATAATACTGAGACCTTTCTCTCCAAATGGGAAAAAGTATAAAAGGCCCATAAAGCATTTCCATTTTGCCTCTTTCCTTCTCTGATCTCTGGACTATGGACTAAGAGGACCATTACAATCAATGGACTGGTGATCTTCCAATCTTTGGGAAGTTACCAAAGACTGTACAAGCCAGCAGTTTATTCTATTGCTCCTTAATCCCGCTACAAGACCTTTGCAATGAGTGTATGCATTTGATTCCTGTGACCATTTTAACTCTCTCTCTTTCTCTTCTCTTATTAATAAAATGTTAGATATTAGATACTAAAGGATTAGGAGCAGCATGCTTATTGGGTAAGATCTGAATTATATATTGGCCTGGCTATGTGGCTGGTCTCTTGGGATTAGAAGAACCCTTTGCTTGATGAAACTGGTTTAAATAATCATTCATCATAAAGTCTAGGGCTGGGATACCTGAGGAGACTGCATTTCTGACTTCTTATTAACCAATTTGGTGAGATAAAAGTCACTTCTGTTACTGGTTTAATATATCTTATGGAAGAATAGCCACCAGTTTGGGATGGGAGTGCCCCATTTCTTGATAGTTTGTCCTGAACCTGGTATGCTCAGCTGTGACAAACTGAGGTACAGTGACAGGGGTGAACAATTATGTGTACAAGAGTGATCCAGTGGCTATAGTGTACTTAGATTTTCAGAAAGCCTTTGACAAGGTCCCTCACCAAAGCACAGTAAGCTGTCATGGGATGAAGGAAGGTCCTCTCATGAATTAGTAACTGCTTAAAAGAAAGGAAGCAAAAGGAAGGAATAAATGGACAGTTTCCAGAATGGAAAGAGTTGAAAAGTGGTGTCACTAGGGGTCCATATTGGGACCAGTGCTGTTCAAATTATTCATAAATGGTCTAGAAAAAAAGTAAACAGTGCGGTGGCAAAATTTGCAGATAACCCAAAACTACTCAGGATATTTAGGGCCAAAGCAGATTATGAAGAGTTACAAAGGGATCTCACAAAACTGGGTGAGTGGGCAACAAAATGGCAGTTGAAATTCACTGTCGACAAATGCAAAGTAATGCACATTGGAAAACATAATCCGAATGAGGCATATAGACTCATAGACTCATAGACTCTAGGACTGGAAGGGACCTCGAGAGGTCATCGAGTCCAGTCCCCTGCCCTCATGGCAGGACCAAATACTGTCTAGACCATCCCTAATAGACATTTATCTAACCTACACTTAAATATCTCCAGAAATGGAGATTCCACAACTTCCCTAGGCAATCTATTCCAGTGTTTAACTACTCTGACAGTTAGGAACTTTTTCCTGATGTCCAACCTAAATCTCCCTTGCTGCAGTTTAAGCCCATTGCTTCTTGTTCTATCATTGGAGGCTAAGGTGAACAAGTTTTTTCCCTGCTCCTGATGACACCCTTTTAGATACCTGAAAACTGCTATCATGTCCCCTCTCAGTCTTCTCTTTTCCAAACTAAACAAACCCAATTCCTTCAGCCTTCCTTCATAGGTTATGTTCTCAAGACCTTTAATCATTCATGTTGCTCTTCTCTGGACCCTCTCCAATTTCTCCACATCTTTCTTGAAATGCGGTGCCCAGAACTGGACACAATACTCCAGTTGAGGCCTAACCAGCGCAGAGTAAAGAGGAAGAATGACTTCTCGTGTCTTGTTTACAACACATCTGTTAATGCATCCCAGAATCACATTCGCTTTTTTTGCAACAGTATCACACTGCTGACTCATATTAAGCTTGTGGTCTACTATGACTCCTAGATCTCTTGCTGCCATACTCCTTCCTAGACAGTCTCTTCCCATTCTGTATGTGTGAAACTGATTGTTCCTTCCTAAGTGGAGCACTTTGCATTTATCCTTATTGAACTTCATCCTGTTTACCTCAGACCATTTCTCCAATTTGTCCAGATCATTTTGAATTTTGACCCTGTCCTCCAAAGCAGTTGCAATCCCTCCCAGTTTGGTATCGTCCGCAAACTAAATAAGCCTACTTTAAATGCCAACATCTAAATCGTTGATGAAGATATTGAACAGAGCCGGTCCCAAAACAGACCCCTGCGGAACCCCACTTGTTATACCTTTCCAGCAGGATTGGGAGCCATTAATAACTACTCTCTGAGTATGGTTATCCAGCCAGTTATGCACCCACCTTATAGTAGCCCCAACTAAATTGTACTTTCCTAGTTTATCTATAAGAATATCATGCGAGACCGTATCAAATGCCTTACTAAAGTCTAGATATATCACATCCACCGCTTCTCCCTTATCCACAAAGCTCGTTATCCTATCAAAGAATGCTATCAGATTAGTCTGACACCATTTGTTCTTTACAAATCCATGCTGGCTATTCCCTATCACCTTCCAAGTGTTTGCAGATGATTTCTTTAATTATCAGCTCCATTATCTTCCCTGGCACAGAAGTTAAACTAACTGGTCTGTAGTTTCCTGGGTTGTTTTTATTTCCCTTTTTATAAATGGGTACTATATTTGCCCCCTTCCCTCCCCCGTCTCCCATGATTTCCCAAAGATAATAGCTAGAGGCTCAGATACCTCCTCTATTAACTCCTTGAGTATTCTAGGATGCATTTCATCAGGCCCTGGTGACTTGCAGGCATCTAACTTTTCTAAGTGATTTTTTACTTGCTCTTTTTTTATTTTCTCTTCTAAACCTACCCTCTTCCCGTAAGCATTCACTATATTAGACATTCCTTCAGACTTCTCAGTGAAGACCGAAACAAAGAAGTCATTAAGCATCTCTGCCATTTCCAAGTCTCCCGTTACTGTTTCCCCCTCCTCTCTGAGCAGTGGGCCTACCCTGTCCTTGGTCTTCCTCTTGCTTCTAATGTATTTAAAAAGTCTTCTTGTTTCCTTTTATTCCCATAGCTAGTTTGAGCTCATTTTGTGCCTTTATCTTTCTAATCTTGCCTCTGCATTCCTGTGTTATTTGCCTATACTCGTCCTTTGTAATCTGACCTAGTTTCCATTTTTTATATGACACCTTTTTATTTTGTAGGTCACGCAAGATCTCGTGGTTAAGCCAAGGTGGTCTTTTGCCACCTTTTCTATCTTTCCTAACCATCAGAATAGCTTGCTTTTGGGCCCTTAATAGCGTCCCTTTGAAAAACTGCCAACTCTCCTCAGTTGTTTTTCCCCTCAGTCTTGATTCCCATGGGACCTTACCTATCAGCTCTCTGAGCTTACCAAAATCCGCCTTCCTGAAATCCACTGTCTCTATTTTGCTGTACTCCCCTCTACCCTTATCACTTTCACCCAAGCTTCCTTCTACTTTCAAATTCTCAATGAGTTCCTCCCTATTTGTTAAAATCAAGTCTAGAACAGCTTCCCCCCAGTAGCTTTTTCAACTTTCTGAAATAAAAAGTTGTCTGCAATGCAGTCCAGGAACTTATTAGATAGTCTGTGCCCCGCGGTGTTATTTTCCCAACATATATCTGGATAGCTGAAGTCCCCCATCACCACCAAATCTTGGGCTTTGGATGATTTTGTTAGTTTGAAAAAAGCCTCATCCACCTCTTCCACCTGATTAGGTGGCCTGTAGTAGACTCCCAGCACAACATCACCCGTGATGTTTACCCCTTTTAGCCTAACCCAGAGACTCTCAACACTTCCATCTCCTATGTCCATCTTCACCTCAGTCCCAGTGTGTACATTTTTAATATATAAGGCAACACCTCCTCCCTTTTTCCCCTGTCTATCCTTCCTGAGCAAACTATACCCATCCACACCAACATTCCAGTCATGTGTATTATCCCACCAAGTTTCAGTAATGCCAACAATGTCATAGTTGTATTTATTTATTAGCACTTCCAGTTCTTCCTGCTTATTACCCATACTTCTTGCATTTGTATATAGGCATCTAAGATACTGGTTTGATCTTGCCTCCCAGCTTTGCCCTGACCCTCCTTTCTCGCTGCCATTATAGCCCGTGCTCCCTCCCATTTCCAACCCATCTCCCAGGTCTTGTTCCTCACTTACCTGTGGGGTTTGCTCACCTGTCCCCGTCGAACCTAGTTTAAAGCCCTCCTTACTAGGTTAGCCAGTCTGTGCGCAAATAAGGCCTTTCCCCTTCTTGAAAGGTGAATGCCATCTGTGCCTAGCAGTCCTTCCTCGAATAGCATCCCGTGGTCGAGGAAGCCAAAGCCCTCCTGGCGACACCATCTTCGCAGCCAGGCATTCACCTCCAGGATGCATCTGTCTCTGCCCAGGCCCCTACCTTCGACAGGAAGAATCGAAGAGAATACCACCTGCGCTCCAAACTCCTTAACCCGTACTCCCAGAGCCCTGTAGTCACTCTTGATCTGCTCAGTGTCACACCTCAGAGTATCAGTTGTGCCCACATGGATGAGTTGGATGGGGTAGTAGTCAGAAGGCCGGATAATCCTCGGCAATGCCTCTGTAACATCTCGGATACTGGCCCCTGGCAGGCAGCATACCTCCCGGGATGAACGGTCAGGGCGACAGATGGGTGTCTCCGTCCCCCTCAGCAGAGAGTCTCCAACCACCACTACCCTACGTTTCTTATTATCAGTGGTGGCAGCAGACCTCCCAGCCTTAGGGGTACGAGGCTTCGCCTCCTTAACTGTTGGGGGTGATTCCTTCTCTTCTGTATCAAGAACAGCATAACGGTTATCTATTACCACAGCAGGAGGGTTCGCAGCAGGGGTGGAGCACTGCCTGCTGCCAGAAGTAACCAGCTGCCAGTGTCCACCCTGAGCCATCTCCTCCTCCACTGGTGTGTCAGTAGTCCTGTGAACTGGGACAGCTACGTCAGCTGTCTCCATATGGATACTATCCAGGAATTGCTCATGGATACGGATGTGCCTCAACCTAGCCACCTCCTCCTGTAGCTCTCCCACCTGCTGCCTGAGAGATTCCACCAGTAGGCACCTTTTACATTGGATGCCACCCCCAGCCTGGATATCAGTAAGTGGAAATTGCAAGTTACAGTCTTTGCAAGCCCACACCAGAATCTGGGTAAAAGTATCCATGCTTGGGTGCTCTGTCTGGCTACAGGTGCAGGTTGAGGAGACAGAAGCAGTGCTGGCACAGGTGTTGCAGGTCCTCCTCACCATCGTAAGCCTCCCTCTGTCAAACTCTCTCAAATTCCCGTCTGCAGCTCCCTGTCTGCTCTGCTCTGCTTTAAATAGAAAGGTTTTGGACGTGGCTTGGTTTATCGGTTCAGGGGACCAATGGGTCACAGATGAGACAAACAAGGGACCCCCACTCCCTTCCTACTCTCCTGGAGAACTCCCTTGCAAAACTCCCTGTTAGCAGCTCCTGTTCGCTTGTGTGCAGCTTTATAAAGCCCTGGCCTGAGTGAATGCCCCGCCCACTGGTTAAGGCTCAGCCAATTACCAGAGGCTTCTAGCTTTCAAACCTTCCTTGGTAGCTCCGCCTCCAACTGCCAGCTACAGCACACGGTCCTTCAAACAAACAAACCACCACAACAACCAAACAGACTGACAAACACAAGCTCAGCACACAGCAAGTAGCCCCCAAATACAAAAACACACACTGCAGACAGTCACTTACCCCACAGATGCTGTATGTGCTCCTCCTTCACCTGGAGAACTCCCTTGCGAAACTCCCTGTTAGCAGCTCCTGTTCGCTATATACAATAATGAGGTCTAAATTAGGTGTTACCACTCAAGAAAGAGATCTTGGAGTCACTTCAGTTTTCAGAATGGAGAGAGGTAAATAATGGTGTCCCCCAGGGTCTGTAGTGAGCAGAGTCCTATTTAACATATTCATACATGATCTGGAAAAAGGAGTAAACAGTGAGGTGACAAAATTTACAGATGATACAAAACTACTCAAGATAGTTAAGTCCCAGGCAGACCACAAAGAGCTACAAAAGGATCTCTCAAAACGGGTGACTGGGCAACAAAATGGCAGATGAAATTCAATGTTGATAAATGCAAAGTAATGCACATTGGAAAACGTAATCCCAACTATACATATATAATGATTGGGTCTAAATTAGCTGTTATCACTCAAGAAAGAGATCTTGGAGTCATTGTGGATAGTGTTCTGAAAACATCCATTCAATGTGCAGCAGCAGACAAAAAAAAGTGAACAGAATTTTGGGAATCATTAAGAAAGGGATAGATAATAAAATGGAAAATATCATATTGCCTCTATATAAATCCATGGTACACCCAGATCTTGAATACTGCATGCAGATGTGGTTGCCCCATCTCAAAAAAGATATATTGAAATTAGAAAAGGTTCAGAACAGGGCAACAAAAATGATTAAGGGTATGGAACGGCTGCCATGTGAGGAGAGATTAATAAGATTAATAAGCCTGGAAAAGAGAAGATTGCAGGGGGATATGATAGATGTCTATAAAATCATGACTGGTGTGGAGAAACTAAATAAGGAGGTGTAATTTACTCCTTCTCAAAACACAAGGACCAGGGGCCACCAAATGAAATTAATAGACGTCAGGTTTAAAATAAACAAAAGAAAAATTTTTTCTCACATAAAGCACAGCAAACCTGTGGAACTCCTGGTCAGAGGATGTTGTGAAGGCCAAGACTATAACAGGGTTCAAAAAAGAACTAGATAAATTCATGGAGAATAGGTCTATCAATTGCTTTTAGCCAGGATGTGCAGGGCTGGTGTCCCTAGCCTCTGTTTTCCAGAAGCTGGGAATGGGTGACAGGGGATGGATCACTTGACAATTACCTGTTCTGTTCATTCCCTCTGTGGCATCTGGCATTGGCCACTGACAGAAGACTGGATACTTTGGTCTGACCCAGTATGTTCATTCTTATGTTCTGATGTTCTTATGGATAGTTATCTGAAAACATCCATTCAATGTGCAGTAGCAGTCAAAAAAGTGAACAGAATGTGGGAATCATTAGGAAAGGGATATATTAATTAGGAAAGGAATACATTTAGACAGAAAATATCTAAATAAATCCCTGGTACACCCACATCTTGAATACTGCATGCAGATGAAATGCCCCATCTCAAAAATAAAAGATATATTGGAATTGGAAAAGCTGAAGAAAAGAGTAACAAAATGATTATGGGTATGGAACAGCTTACCTATGAGTTGTGGAATCTCCATCTCTGGAGGTACTTAAGAGTAGGTTAGATAAATGTCTATTAGGGATGGTCTAGACAGTATTTGGTCCTGCCATGAGGGCAGAGGACTGGACTCGATGACCTCTCGAGGTCCCTTCCAGTCCTAGAGTCTATGAGTCTATGAGTCTATGAGAAGAGATTAATAAGAGTGGGACTTTTCAGCTTGGAAAAGAGACAACTAAGGGGGTATATGATAGAGATGTATAAAATCAAGACTGCTGTGGAGAAAGTAAATAAGGAAATGGTATTTACTCCTTTTTTCTAACATAAGAACTAAGGGTCACCAAACTAAATTAATAGGGAGCAGGTTTAGAACAACCAAAAGGAAGTATATTTCTTCATACAACACACAGTCAACTTGTGGAAATCTTTTCCAGAGGAAGTTGTGAAGGCCAAGATTATAACAAGGTTCAAGAAAAGAACTAGATAAATTCATGGAAGATAAGTCCATCAATGGCTATTAGCCAGGTAATCTAAATATTCATGAAAAAAAATTTCAGTGCATGTAAATTTGAAATATTATAGAGGGTCTCCTTATGTGCATTCAGTGCGATGAAAATATAAGTCATATCTACATCTACTTTGTTAGCATTGGTTTCTCTGTTTGCTAATTATGGTCCCTCTTACTTTTTTCATGTGTATGTTTAAAAGCTAAATAATCTTTCAATTGATATCTCCATTTAATTGTCTCTTTGCTTAAGTTATTCCAAGAGTTGGCAACCTCTGGCATGCAGCTCGCCAGGGTAAGCACCCTGGTGGGCTGAGCCAGTTTGTTTACCTGCCGTGTATGCAGGTTCAGCCGATATCGGCTCCCACTGGCCGCAGTTTGCCGCTCCAGACCAATGGAGGTGGCAGGAAGCCGCGGCCAGCACATCCCTCAGCTCGCGCCACTTCCCACATCCCCCATTAACCAGTGGGAGCCGTAATTGGCTGAACCTGTGGAAGCGGCAGGTAAACAAAATGGCCATGTGCCAGAGGTTGCCGACTCCTGAACATGTTATCTTTTATTCAAAAACAAATTCTTAAGGATAAATGTATTTTGTGACTGCCTATTTTGTAACCTTTCCTGGGTATTAATTGTCGTACAGTGGGAGGAAATCTGTAAATAAGGTCTCATTATAAGACATAGTTGGATGTGAACATATTGATCTATACTTGGGATGTGAGCTACAAAAACCTCATGGATAATGGAAAATATAATATGTGTATTAGGCTATCAGAGAAGATGCACTGATATGAAATTATTGCTTGGTCCTAAAATAGGATGGGATTCATTTTAGAAAGAAATCATTTTGAAAGATGATTGTGGCTGTTGTTAGCAGCACTCAGAAATCAGCCAAGGCATAGAAAGCACAGTATTGTGTGTAATATTTCTAGTGATAACACTTGGACTCATCCTTCTGTAATAGCGTTCAACAGAGAAACTCAAATAGAATATAATGAGATTATTAAACCTCTTTGAAAGCCACCAATCATCTGCTGCCTTTTTTTGCTCACTGTGTTAACTGTTGATGAGTCTTTAATTACAAAGTGTTCCTTGTTCCCTGTCAATCCTTTGCCCACTCAGGTCTCGCCACTCAACATGTGATATTATGATCCAATTGGTCAATCTGATGGAAATTTTGAATTTGAAGAAACCAGCACCTTAAAAACCACAGCAGACCCTGAAGTCAGGAAGTAAGAAAGAAATGTGTCTAGATTCCAGAACATCACAATATTACAGAGGCTTTTTGAGGACCTATGGAGATAGTTTCTGAACTATGGTAATGGAAAGAAAAAATCTACCACTAAAACTCATAGTGGAATACCAGTTTCACACAGGAAATTCCACTTTCTCTAGCTTTTTGAAGATTTCCCAGTGTACTGTAAAACATGGAGTTTCAGGTAGAGCAGTGGTTCCCAAACTTGTTCCGTCGATTGCGCAATGAAAGCCCCTGGTGGGCCGGGCCGGTTTGTTTACCTGCTGTATCCAAAGGTTTGGCCGATTGTGGCTCCCAGTGGCCGCAGTTCACTGCTTCAGGCCAATGGGAGCTGCTGGAAGTGGTGTGGGTCAATGGGACATACTGGTCGCTGCTTCCAGCAGCTCCCATTGGCCTGGAGCAGCAAACCGCGACTATTGAGAGCTGCAATTGGCCGAACCTGCGGACGCAGCAGGTAAACAAACAGACCCGGCCCGCCAGGGCTTTCCCTGCACAAGCAGTGGAACAAATTTGGGAACCACTGAAGTAGAGTAAGATTTGTGCTGTTGACTAATCAGTTGACACTATTCTGAAGAAGTCCTTATAGCACAGCATGAAGAGGAAACATCCAGAAGAAGGTCCTCAGCCACCTAGCAGAGAAAAATGACCAAGCACCATCCCTGATAGCAGGTGAAACCAGCGGCTATCATTAGAACAGGTGAGACCAGATATTTATACAGGGAAAGCAATGTGCCAAAAGAACATCAGTACAAGAGCACAGAAGCTGGGCAGAAGAGAGGGAGAAGAATGCAGTATGTGACTAAGATAGCTCGGTGAGGTAAACTACACCAGATGGTAAGTATGAATTTATTTCCATTTTCACTGACTCACATTTTTCCCCTGCTGCCTTAGGCTTCTACGCAGATTGATTAGCAGACACTTGTTTTTATTTTGATCTTAAGTAAATTCAGAGAAATTAAAATAATGGGCACAATTATTGTGTGTTTCATTTTAATTATTTAGTAATTATGTTTTATTTTCTGTGTATCAGTTTGATGCTTTCTCCCTTGCTGTTAATTTTAATGTGAACTAAATACCAGTGGAACTGTGGGTATTTTTAGAATGGCATTGCCTGTAGTTGATATTCAAATGATGTAATACATCATGCTTTGTAGAGAATATTAGTTTATGTTATGTGTTTCCTCTACTACACTTGGAAAATGTATGTTTGTTATGATACATTTTGCAATATTTTTATTTTAATGAAAAATATAAGTAAAATTGACTTGCTGGCAAATGTTTACCTAGGAGAGCCAATAAAATGTTTCATCCATTTATTTTGTGGTTCTTCATCTTCATCTTCAAATTTTCTTGAGCAAAAATTTAGGCTGGATATTGTAGTAAGAGGAGGCCCTGAGATATAAATCTTGGTATCAGACACCTGGTATGAGGCCTGAGGCCTGAACTAAAGTAATGGTCAAGACTTTGCTAACATAAAGCAAAGTGAAGCTGTGAGCCAGAGGCAGGCCCTGCTCACAGAAGCTGGCAAGAAAAGGGCTGATGCTGCAAGAAGATACGTACCTAAAAGGTACTGAACACTAGAGATCAGAACATTCACATACTTGCACATTCCACACAGATAACAAGGAACAGGCTGACCCATCCCAATGACAGGGGCAAAAGGGTAATATGATGGATAGAGTTGTTTTGATCGAACCAATCTGTACAAGGTGAGAGGCGGCACCTTACTACGTAGAGGGGTTGTACCTTACTGCATAAAGGGGTTGCACCTCAATACATCAGGAGTGATGTGTAACTTGTTTGTACCTGTGTATAAGAATGCATCCCTGGGGCGATGTCTTTGACCGGCCGAAGGGGCAGTGGAAAGTCCCGCCACTGACTGAGCCGAGTCCATTGACCATGGTCACATATTAGTAGTATGCCTTTTACTAGAGTAACAATCTAGGGGAACTATCGTTGTGTCCAATACGGCAATAAACCTGGCTGATGTGCCTTCGTACCTTACTAGGCTCTGTGGTCATTGGGGGTTCTCTTCGGGTCTGCTGTGTCAGCTACCTGCGCAGAGCTGGGGCAGCACGCAGAGGGAACACATGCACGCAGCCGAGTGGTATCAACATTGAAGAGAGCAGAGTACCACACTGGTAGCATCTGACAACAGATATTAGGAAAAAAAATCCTCCCCGTTAAATTAATTAGGGTATAAAATAGTCTTATAAGGGAATTGGTGGAAACTATAGGGAGGACTCCCGCATTATCAGGGAGAAGAAAAGGATGATATATATCTTTTCCATTTTAATTTCTGTGATCCTCTATTACAAAACACTGGTTAAGTGCATGGTATCTGTGCTCTACAAATAGAAAATCACAGGAGTGAAGAACGGTCAAATCAATGCTTAATCAAATCAGAGCCTCTACAACATCAGATATATTGCCTTTTTGCAAACACTGTTACCACACCCATCTCACGAAACACAGTAGTTTTTCCACAATAGATTATGGGCTCAACTTTCCTCTTACATTGGTTTTACACTAGTGTAAGTCCATTGACATCAATAGAGATATCCCTTAATGAAATGTCCAATAGAACTTAAAACCCTGGTATAGGATTATTCAAAGAACCTATTCAAAGGGTATGACTAAATAATATATGCTTTTAGGATAATTGTCATTGGACCTTGTTGGTTTCATACTTACTGAATTCAATAGGAGTTTTCCATAAGGCTATCCTGATTTAGACTAGAATAAATTAGTGTCAAAGCCCATATGTGCAATATTTAAAAGTATATTAGAAAAAATTGCCCCTTCAATGCAAATATTTGATATTTTTTATGTATAGATGATCAGCTGGATACAACTGATGCTTAGCTATATAAAACAAACAAACAAACAAACCTAATGGGCTAACGTTCTGTTATCTGTTGGAGGAAGAAGTTGTCTTATAGTCATTGAAGTTTCATACTCAGTCCCAAACTTCACACTCTCCCCACAGTTTCAATGACCAGAAACGAAATAATTAACAATGTTCTTATTTATGTCATCCTTAGACTTCAAAACCATCACCCCACTGACAGTCAGGAGCTGCTTCCATTTATGTTAGAACTATAGTTACATGCTGCCTGTTTACAGATCACAGCCTGGCATTAACTAGACATTTTCAGGGCTTTCTGTACAACCAGAAAGGCTAGATACACAAGACTTTAAAAAAAAAATGAAAACTTACATTGTTCAGAAAACGATGTGGCCACCAAAGGAGGCCTGGTAAGATGTTCCAACCAGTGCTGCTTCATGCATTTGGGGAGGATGGGCAAAACTAAAATTGGAATCAATACCCTTACCTCTCTGAAGCCAGTCGAAATCTACCATTCTTCTCCCATTTATGTAAGGTATGCATTAGGACACATCAGAATTTTTTCATCAAAACCAATTTTCATTGGAAAATTGGATGTCTGAAGAAACAAACCTATTGCAGAGAGTGTCTGCTTTTACACAAAGCTTTGTATTTATTAAAAAAAACAAACAAGCACAAACAAAAAGCTCCAAATGATTTTGTGTTTTGGACAAAATGGAAAAAAAATTGGTTTTCAGCTAAAAATTTTCAGTTTTTTTTTAAATTAAAAAAAAATTATATTGGTTGTAATGATGCAGTGGTTTTAAGAAAACTGGACAAGTGGGTCAAGAATTCTCATTGACAGATTACTTGACCTGACTGTCGCTGTTCTTTAAAAACTCCTCCATGTTAGATGTATGCTGTATGCTAGTTTGAGCATCAGTGTGGAAAGGTTCAGCAGAACACTGCTGCCTCAGCTCCACTATGCACTGGAATGAGGCTGTTGGGGGCACTGTGTCAGAAGTACAGGCGAGGCCCTTAAAAGACAGACTAACAAGATTTTGGGGCTGGAACTCCCCCAGTGCTCTTCATATAACGCTGATCTAATTAACACTGCCCTCTAAACCAATATTCAATTGCAAATTAAGGAGTCAGACTTGTCAGTACATATTGGCTGCTTTGTGTTGCTCTGGCAATACAAAAGAATTGTAAACTTGAGGTTAAATTGCCAGCGTGCTTCACTGTTTTGTGCTGCTCTAGTGTATTGTTGAATCTGCCCTTAAAAGTTATTGTTAACATTTTATTTATTTTTTAAATATGTAAGATTGACAGCACATATTTTCAGAACATTAGAAATGTCCCATGGAGGCACCTTCTTTTTGAATTCCTTGTTTATGTATGACATTTTAAATTTAAACAAACAAACAAAATGTTTAATATGGAGTATATGAGGGAGAGAAAGGATGTGAAAAAAACCCAACTAATATTTTAAAGATCAGTTTCTTATAATCTGGCACCACAAACACTAAAATGCCTTAGTCATAAGCATATGGTTATTGCATAGTGTCTGCCTAGGACATAGCTGAGATTGTTTTGGACCACCTTAATTATGAATTTCTTACCTTAATATATTATGTTTTATTTTAAATGTAACCTCAACTTTGAATTTCCTCTCTGTTTCTAATGTTTGGACTATGCATAATTGCAACCTCCCTGTAATGTTTTTAACGCTTACATTAGTGATACGTACTCTCAATCTTAACTGCATTGTAACATAGCTTGTTATCTTGGAATGTTAATAATTGGAGCTGGGTTAATAATTGATTTCTTTGATTCACTAACAGTTCTGAAAAACAGCTGGTTCAGGTTTGAAACAAATTTAAAATTAAAAAAAAAAATCAGTGAATTGAAAAAGTGTGGTTTGGGTTGAACAAAACATATAATTTGACCTGAAATATCTTGCTTCCAGGTGTTTTTAAAGGACTATGTTCACAAAAGGCCTACAGGAGGACATCATTCCCTTATAAGCTTTTGGCCCAGTGGAAAGGCACTCATATGGGGTATGAGAGGCCTAGGTTGAACACCCTTCTCCACTTAATGTGGAGAAGGTATTTCCACTAGGGTCTCTCACATTTCAGGGGAGTGACCTAGTCACTGAACTATGCAATATTCTGATGTGAGTCTTCCTCAGTCTCTACTGTTGAAGCTGTCCACCTTGTATTAATAATTATATAGTCCTTGAAGCTGGAACATGAACTTGCCTCTCTCACCTCTAAGATGAGTGCCCTAGTCACAAAGTCATAGTTATTCTCACTCTCTCTCTGGGCCAATGACTATTTAATAACAAATGAAATAAATACAGTTTTGGCCACAACTATTTGGCAAATTTTATCAAATTCATGAATAGTATTGGTGCCTCCCCAAAATGCATTTTTTGGCAAACTTGTCAGCTCTATTAACAATAGTGGCCTTGATCATATCTATCAGGCCAGTGCATGAATCACCTCATTCTGTAGGTGGTCAGCAACTATAGCATATAGGGGGAAGCAAAGAGGAATGAGAGATGAGAATTCAGGGAGCAGAGTATGCAGTGGTGATAAATTGCTTTGCTGGATCATCCTAAAATGCCAGTGCTCGTTCTGGTAATTATTTAAATAGGCAGTAAAAAGAGGGAATACATCTGCTCATGGACACATAAAGTCCTTGTTTTGGTAAAGAAGAACTGTGTATGAGCATTCAAGAGCAGAAATGGAACAGAAATGCATAAAAATTTTGCTGTTTAAAATGATGACATGATCATTTTACAGGTCCATCTTTTTTTAACAAAATGCTTTATAAATGCCACTTTCTTGTTGCTGCTCTATGTTTCTTGAATAACAATAAAGGTGAGACATTACAGTAGGAATTTAATGGTCATGAGTTTTACACTGATGATTTCCAATCAAATGCATTTAAATAAACGCATGTGAGATATTCAAATAATATTCAAATAATTAACATATTCCATCTTGAATAAGCCAGATGAATATTATTAAAATTCCTTATGTTAGCATGTTTATACATGCAATTCTACTTCCAAGATACTATTTATGCATGTAAATTACATAGAATAAGATTGGAATATGGTAATTCACTCCCCACTGACATGTGCACACACATACAGACTCGCACACACACACACACACCCTATATTTTCATTTTTTATTATTAATGATAAATGTAGGAGTTTCAGTTAGGGCTAATGTAATGTTCTATTAGTAAAGGATATCAACAGTTCATAAAAAAGATTGGCTTTCCTGTAGAATTTTTAACAGTATTATGTGACTGTCATAGTCAATATAAATATTAGCATTAGCTGACTTAAACAGTCAAGAACTCGTTACTAAAAAAGTCAGCCTGCTATTATTTAACTCTTTTCACAACGATGGCCTTGTGCACACCTAATGTCCCACTGTATTTCTTGAGACACATACGGCCAGATTCTCCAGTGAGTTACACCATTGTAAATCAGGAGTAGCTCCGTTCGTGTCAATGGAGCCACAACAATGTAAAACTTCTGTTATGGTCAAAAGGAGTTTTGCACAAGCAAGTGTAAAAACAAACACTCTTTATGGGTGATTAGCATGGAACCTGCAGTGCTGCCCCATCTGTTGAGCCAAAGGAATAACTCCATTAGCTAATAGCAGGAGTATGCATTATCCTTTAGAGCAACAACCACGAGTGTGGGACACAACACACACTTTGCAAGTGTGTTATGTAAGGAGTGAGTGCAGGTTATTTTTTCTATAAAGAAATGCAATAGAAACATAGTGCTAAAACATATAGCAGTGTCCTATTAACTCCTGTTTTCCCTACATACACATTTTGACTTCTAGTTCTTTTTTGAACCCTGTGTACAGGGAAATTTTGGCAAATCAGTGAAGTGCCTGAAACTGCTATGGCTTATTGCTAAAAGCAGCCAAGTCAGCAAGCTGTAAAGTGGCCATGTAGCAAGCTCAGTTTGACCAAGGCAGGAGGGGAGGGGGTTTTGGGTGCCATAGAAAGGGCAGCTTGACTCTGTGTCCTTCCTGATAAGAATTGTGTTGAAGTTGCTGATACATGCATCTTAGAAGAGCAGGATGTGCCCTCAGGAATGTGTCTAACAGGGTCTCAAGGCTGCAAACTCTGATAAAAACCCACACCAGGTTAATCAATAGTCAGAAAGAAGCCTCGTTCTTGACCATTGGACCTGCTTGCTTAACAAGTTTTCTTTAAGGGACATGTCATTCTATTACTAATGTATAAATAAGGGGACAAAGTTTGAGGTGGGGTACTCTTCAGGACTGGACTCTCCCTCTGGATTCATCTTGCAGTCCCCAGTGGCAGACGGGTTGCAGCTGTGCCACCCGAGAACCACACTCAGCTTTGGTAATTATCAAGGGTTCCGGGTGCTTTATTAACCTGTTGCAGATGTAAGTACTTGAGACTAAGTAAAGTTTAACTTTAAGTGAAAGCACTCTTGTGTTGTCCTGTTTGTGCCAGCCATTTATCAGTCAGACAGCCGTGTCTCCCCTGATTTATATCCTGACACCACCTTGTATAGAGTAAAAGTTACCAAGAGCTTTGGTTTGAAAGAACCCCAGGTAATGCCTGCTATAGTCTTGCATGTTGTAAAAGCCAAGACTATAATAGACAAAAAAGAATTAGATAAATTCATGGAGGATAGGTCCATCAATGGCTATTAGCCAGGATGGGCAGGGATGGTGTCCCTGTTTGCCAGAAGCTGGAAATGGGAGACAGGGAATGGATCACTTGATGATTACCTGTTCTGTTCATTCTCTTTGGGACACCTTGCACTGGTCACTGTTGGAAGACAGAATACTGGGCTAGATGAACCCTTGGTCTGACCCAGTATGGCTGTTCTTATGTTCTTATGTTCAGTAGAATTTCTGCACAAAGGGAAGTTTCAGAAGTGGGGCTTTTGCTTGGAGTCCTCACACACACTTTTGTGAGATTATATTTGTTTAGAGAGATAAATAAAATTATAATAAAAATTCTTTCTTCAACATAAACATTGGGTGGGGGTTCTAAAAAATGTAGTTTGAATTGGATTTGCCACCAAGTCATAAAAAGGGATAACTGATGCATTTTCACTTGTATTTGAAGATTAACAGGACATTACTCATAGACTTATAGACTTTAAGGTCAGAAGGGGCCATTATGATCATCTAGTCTGACATCCTGCACAAAGCATCCCATGGAATCTCACCCACCCACTCCTGTAACAAACCCCTAACCTATGTCTGAGTTATTGAAGTCCTCAGATTGTGGTTTACTGTCTGGAGCTAATCTCACACATTATTTGCAGATGAGTCACACGTTTTTTGATAAATTTTTACCTTCTCTCTGTAGAACATTAATTTCTAAGGCAAGGAATCCTTCATAAGTTCCTTATGCTAGCTATACTGTCACCTTCTTATGTGGATGGTCAGCCCTGTTGAGCAGTTGATTCAAGGTCAAGAAAGCACTTCTGCATTTCTTACTTTTGATCCATATAAACTTTCTTCATGTAAAAATCCTTTGCAGGAAAAAAATTAAAACAGCTATAATTAGGACGTGGACAAACAAAAAACTAAGACCAGATTTTAGAAAAAGACATTTAAACAAGTAAATAAATTAGACTGAGTGCTTTCTGCTCTTTATTTCATGCTATTTATTCAATTTATGCTGTTCTTTATTTTAATGTTTACCTTCTTTGCCAGTACTTACAGCTGCATTCTGATCTGAATTATACCAGTATAAATCTAGAATAACTCCATAGATATACGCAGATTTAGTCCAGATTTACACTGGACTAACTGATATCAGAATTTGGTTAATTTTTGGATAGCATATTTATCACCCATACATGCACAGAAAGTATTGCATGCTGTGATGCATCACAGAAATGTTGATACATCTGGGACAGGTTCTATTCATTTGCTATTCTGTATATCCTGAATAACTCCAGTTAAGTTAATGAAGTTACTCCAGATTCACACCAGTATAACTGCGAGCACAACAAGACCTCTACACTCTGTTAGCTGATATAAATGTTGTATCCAATTATGTTTCTGAAGTACAGACAGTAGCCCAATCTCACAATCCTCAAACCTCTTCCTCTTTTACAAGCACTGAGGTTTTAAAACTTGAGAGTTTTGCTTTGTCATATATTGCTATGCTAATTTTATTGTAAATGCATCTTATTTTTATGCTTCACTTAAATTGATCAAAGTAATCTGGACTTTTTCTTCTGAGCACAACATTCAATTAGAATGGCAGAGATATATAACAGGTCTTTCATACATGTCATTACTAGAAGCAACAGGTACTTCTAGATCAGGAGTTGGCAACCTCTGGCATGCAGCTCACCAGGGTAAGCACCTGGCGGGCTGGACCAGTTTGTTTTCCTGCCGCATCCGCAGGTTCTGCCGATCACTGCTCCAACTGGCCATGATTCGCCATTCCAGGCCAATGGGGGAGGAGGGAAGCCGCAACCACCACATCTCTTGTCCCGTACCGCTTCCCGCCACCCTCATTGGCCTGGAGCGGCGAACTGCAGCCAGTGGGAGCCACGATCGGCCGAATCTGTGGACGCGGCAGGTAAACAAACTGGCCCAGCCCACCAGGGTGCTTACTCTGGCAAGCCACGTGCCAGAGGTTGCTGACCCCTGGTCTAGATCAATCAATACTAGAGTGACTTATTTTTTACCCCCTTCTCTTGATCTAACCCATATAGAAGTAAACTAAATTTGTCATGTCTCAGTGTGGAAAATTAGGCTTCTGAATACCAGTCACTTCCAATAACATCAGTGAGACTTGTAACAGTATCTTTGGAAGACAGACCTAAACATAAATTTAGGGCTCTAACTTCAGGCATTCAGACTTGAACATTTTGATCACGATGTATTTACAGATAGAAAGACCCACAGAGATACATCTCTGAATTTAATCAGCATCTTTTCACATTTAATACATTTTACTATTAAATAAATTATCTTTATAGCATTCTTAAGGTCTATTTGGATGTATCAGGGAGTAGCTATTGGAGAAGTAGACTCAAAACCAGGGAATTTGCCTGATAGTGAAGAAAGGCTAGAAAGTTCTTCTCTATTCTGAGGACATGTTAGCAGTACAAGGGAAGGTACAACTGTCACATTTCTATATGAAGTTTTACATGTTAAACTTGAAGACCTTGTATACAATGGACAGAAGTCAGTGAAAGAGTTTCAGCTTGAAGTGAGGACTCAGTTTGCACCATGACATGACCTCCTCCAACTGTAAATCTTGTGAAGATTCTTACTGTGGAATTTTCTGTCTCCTTATCTATCCTTTTTCCAATGGCTCCTGACATTCTATTAGCTTTTTTGACTGCTACTGAACATTGAGCAGATGTTTTCATAGGATTACCCATAACCCACTCCAAGATTCCTTTTTTGAACAGCTAAGTTAGACCTCATCATTTTGTATGTGAATTGGGGTTATATTTTCCAATGTGAATAACTTTGCATTTATCGACATTTAATTTCATCTGCCATTTTGTTTCCCAGTCACCCAGTTTTGTGAGACCCTTTTGTAATTTTTCATAGTCTGCTTTGGACTTAACTATGTTGAGTAATTTTGCACCATCTGCAACTGTTGCCATCTCACTGTTTACTCATTTTTCCAAGTCATTTATGACAATGATGAGGAGCACTGGTCCCAGGAGAGACCCTTATATTTGTCTCTCTCTACTGTCAAAACTGCCATTTATTCCTACCCCTTGTTTCATGTGTTTTAACCAGTTACTGATCCATGGGAGGACCTTTCTTCTTAGCTCTGGAGTCCTTACTTTGCTTAATAATGTTTGGTGAGGTCCCTTGTCAAAAGTTTTCTGAACGTCCACATACACTATATCCACTAGATCACCCTAGTCCATATATTTTGAACCTCTCAAATAATTATAATAGCTTGATAAGCATGACTTTCCTTTACAAAGCTGGGTTGATTCTTTCCCAAGATATCATGTTCATCTATGTTTCTGATCATTTTGTTCTTTACTATAGTTTTAACCAATTTGAAAGATACTAACATTAGGCTTACTGGCCTGTAATTTCCAGGATCACCTCTGGAGCCTTTTTTTTTTTAAAAAGAGGCCACATTGTCTATCTGCCAGTCATCTGTTACAGATCAATAGGTTACATGCCACAGTTAGAAGTTCTGTAATTTCATATTTGAATTCCTTCAGAGCTCTTGGGTGAATTCCATCTGGTCCTCTTGACTTATTGCATTTTAATTTATCAATTTGTTCTAAAACCTTCTCTATTGACACCTTCATCTGAGACAGCTCCTTAGATTTGTCACCTTAAAAGAATGACTCAGATGGCGGAATCTCCCTGACATCCTCTGTATGATGATTGATGGAAAGAATTAGCTTCTCTGCAATGGCCTTGTTTTTCCTGAGTGCTTCTTTAACACCTCTATCATGCAGTGTCCCCACTGATTGTTTGGCAGGCTTCCTTTTTCCAATGTACTTTAAAAAAGTACATTGGAAGAAGCTGTTAGTTTGTGTGTCTTTTGTTGGTTGTTTCTCAAATTCTCTTTTGGCTTGCCTAATTAAACTTTTACACTTGACTTGCCAGAGTTTATGTTGCTTTCTATTTTCTTCAATAGGCTTGACTTCCAGTTTCTTTATTTGGTGTATAAATATAATTCGATAATCTATTATGGTGGGGTTTTTTTTTAAAAAGTTTCCATGCAGCTTGAAGGCATTTCACTTCCCACCAGCACTGCTCATATGTCTATTTAAATGTCTTGAGAGGTCTGTAACCATTGCGTCTAGCAGGCAATTCACCATGCAGTTCTCACGATCATCCCAAACCCAACTATCTATATTTATAATAATCAAATCACCTATTACAATTACCCATATCTTCCTAATACCTGGGGTTCCCTCTCCCAGACAGGTATTCTCAGTGCATGAAGACACTATGAAATCATCAGGAAGGAGAGTCCCAGCTATAGGAATGTTTCCCTCCACCCCAGCTTGATGTTCTCATTCTCTGAGATCTTCATCCTTCACAACATCACAGAAGCTGTCAGACTAGGGGTGGGACCACTCTACCGTCTCCTGAATGTATTGTCTTTTGTACCTCTCTGTCTCCCTTAGCTACTCCCGTTCATCCGCTTCTGGCCTCAAGAGCCCGTACTCGGTCTCTGAGGGCCATGAGTTGCTTGGACCAAATGCACACATAAATCATCTGCCCACAAGGCAGGTAATCATACATGCTGTATTTCTTGCAATAAACTGGATAGCTCCCACTTTGATGCTGGACTTCTGCCAGCATGAAGTTTTACTCTTGCAGGGTTTTTTCTTTGTTTGTTCATTTGAATCTTGGGCGATGTTTTCTTGAGGCAGGCTGGGAATGGGGGTGGGCGTGGGGCATTGATTGGCCTAAGTTTAATAAAGAATATTTGTTGGGTGTATCTGGCTCTCAATCACCCTCTCTAAACTGCTGTAGATTAGCTCCTCCTTTCTCTCATGAGCTGGTTCTTTAGCCAGCCCTAGCCCGAACATCTACACAGCAATCTGTAGTCTCACAGCCCAAGTTCTATGAGCCTCAGTTAGTCAACTGATCCAGGCCAGCCATGGTCATGCTGCAGGTCTTTTATCCCAGTTTAGTTATCCACAAATGCCTCCAAAGGGCCTGTCAAGGTTTTTTCCTCCACTTTGAACTTTAGCATCTAAAAAGTGGGGACCTGCATGATTACTTTTAAACTTAATTACTAGCTTAAATTTGGTACGCTGCCACCAGCCAAAAATATTCTGTTTGGCACACTTCCTGTTCCCCCAAAACCTTCCCTGGGGAACCCAAGACCCAAACCCCTCGGGTCTTAAAACAAGGAGAAATAAACCATCCCCCTTCCTTTCCCCCTCCAGACTTTCCCCTCCCTGGGTTGCCTCGGGAAGCTACACAGATCCAAACTCCTTGGATCTTAACCATTCCCTTCCTTTTCCCCCACCAATCCCTGGTGAGTTTAGACTCAATCCCTTGGATTCCAAAACAAGGAAAAATCAATCAGGTTCTTAAAAAGAAAGCTTTTAATTAAAGAAAGAAAAGGTAAAATTTATCTCTGTAAAATCAGGATGGAAAATGTTTTACAGGGTATTCAGATAAATATAGACTAGAGGGACCTCCCACATCCCCAGCCTTAGATTCAAAGTTACAGCAAACAGAGGTAAAAATCCTTCCAGCAAAAGGAAAAACATTCACAAGTTGAAAGAAAACAAACATAAGACTAATCTGCCTTGCCTGGCTATACTTACAATTTTGAAACATGAAAGACTGATTTAGAAAGCTTGAGAAAGTCTGGGTGTACGTCTGGTCCCTCTTAGCCCCAAGAGCGAACAACGAACAAAACAAACAACACAAACAAAGACTTCCCTCCACCAAGATTTGAAAGTATCTTGTCCCCTATTGGTCCTCTGGTCAGGTGTCCGCCAGGTTCACTGAGCTTCTTACCCTTTACAGGTAAAAGAGACATTAACCCTTAACCATCTGTTTATGACAGGGCCCAATGCTCATTGTCCATATTTTCCTCTTTTGTGCCTATGCTCCTGTGGTCATACTGAGGAAACAGAAGAAGTCTAAATTTTTGAGAGCCCAGAAAGGGGATTGTTTTTCTGCATTCAATCACTGGTGATTCTCTGTACTTTAGAATTACCTTAACCAGTGGTACTCTTCTGATGACTTTCTAGCATTGAACATAAACATAGAGGTACCTTGTTTCTTTGCTTGAATAAATTTAATTATACACTCAGTTTCATTCAGTCTATCTCAGTGACACTAAGTCAGCTGAGACTTACTGACACTCTGTCCTTATTATGCATTGTTACCATGAATTAACCATAGCCCTAATTTAAGTAAAGTGTTTTGGAGGGACAGAAAGTTTTAAAGCATATCTGTATATTTGAGCTGCAAAGAAATCTTCATTAGACGGTGGTAGTAGTGTTGGCTGCATTTGCCTCCTTATGGTTACATACCCTTTGAAAGCAACTTAAAATAATTAGAACACTGATTTATTACACCCTAAAAACCACTGTGGCATTTTCCAGTGTTTCTTATAAAAAGTTTCAAACATTTAAGATGAAAAAATAAGAAAACATTTTGTAAAAAATTCATTGAACAGAATTATACTTTATTCTTGCATTCAGCTTTCACTTTACTAATTAGTCACATTTGTGTTTACACACCATGTTGAACATTACAAAAATGCCTAAAAGCAAAAGTGTGTATTTGATTTAACCCCATAAATCCATGGTAGAATTCAAAGTGAGACCTAGAATTCCATCCATATTTCTCATACCAGTAGAAATAGATGACTATTTAAATACCCAGCTTATGTTCAGCACCCCACAAGTGTAATCAACTTAATCCAGTCAATACACTAAAAAATTAGGGTAGGGAGCTGATGTTCCATGCCAAAAGCAAATGTCATTTAAAAAAAAGTAAATAAATAAAAAATAACAACTGAGGTTTGAGATGTTGTGATGGTCTTTGCTGATGGGGAGCATTGACTAGTGGTCAGGACTTAGTCCCTTTGACCTACAGAAGGGGTTTTAGCAGAGGACCTTGGGATCTCCCACTTCACCAGTCTCCAGTGCAGGGACTTGTGAGGGTGACAAAAGTGCCCCAAACCCAGGAACTCCTTAAAGCTGCCCTCCTGGGCCACTTCCTACCACTACACATTTTTCACAGGTCTCAGCCTATACAGGAAAGTGTGATGAGGATCAGCTCACTTTGTGGTGCCTCTTAGTGGTTGGATGGGTTGTGGTAACTCTCTGCCTTTTGGAGAGGCAACTGCCTCCTCTCATGCCTAGGCCCTCCAGCCAGGGTAGTTCCACATCTCTCCCCTTCAGGGGGTAAAACAAAAACAAGGGGAATTAACACAAATAAACTGAGTCCATATGAGAGAATGTCTCCCTCTCAGGGTATATTTAAAGCAGGTCCTTCCTTCCCTCAGGGGGGACCTTTGGACAGGTGTTGTAGGGCGCGATCCTGCTTTCCCTCAGCTCTTTTCTCAGGAGCTGCAAGTTTCAGGTCTGGTCACTTTGGCTGCCCCCTAGTGAGCTGTCCTACTTCTTTGAACTCTCACTCCAGACTGTGCATCTGTTGTGGGTGTGGTGGGGCTGGGCTGGCTGAGTCCAGAGCAGCCCCTTAACCCTTTTGGCCCAGTGCAAGGTTTGTATACCCCATCACAAATGTACAATGGCATTTGTTTCGGTGAGTGTGTAAGAGAGAAGAGGCTTGGAAAAGTTTCAAATGGTTTCCAGGGTTATGAATGTATATAGTGATTTATATGTTCAAAGTGATGTACCATCATAATAATTTAATTAATTAGTTCAACATTGAGACAGATAAACCTGATGGAGCAAATTCTTTCCTGGTGAAATTCCACTGACTTCAATGAGACTTTAGAAGCAAGGAATTTGGTCCATCATTGAGTTTTATTTTGGGAAAAGGTGAAAGGCTACGTGAAACCTGGCTTTACTCTGAAGGTTATCCTTCACAGTGACATAGCTGCATTGTTACTTACATCTCTATTTCAGTTCTTCAACATCCCCAAATATGACATAGACTGAAATAAAGCTACCATGGAAGTTTGAGGGGTTTTTCCCCCTGGTTTCCTGCCTATGCAGTCCTCCCTGTCTTTTGTGGGGCTAGAAAAGAAGCAAAGAACAGACACATCTATACATACCTCAAGTTGTGAAACTATGGCAAGGCATCTACCATAGCCCAGACCAATTTAGATTCCCTTGCACATGGGTAAATTAGGTATAAGGAGGTCTAAATTAGTGTAAGGGGTGTTAAACTTACATAACCTTAAAACATTACTTCAGAATAAAGACCAACAACTATAGTGTTATAGTGATAATAATGAACTGAATTTAAATGAATGGAGGGATGTGTGCCTGAGTTTGCTGACAGCCTGAAAGAATAGCTCAGAAGTGTGAATTGCTACCATTTAGCTCAAAAGAGTGATAAACTTTGAAGCTCAATGATGCCAATTTAAATGATGACAAGTACTTGCTGATGAGGATTGCTGAGGTGGGAAGTGAGGAAACAGGTCAGTCACCACACACTCAATTTTTTACTCACCAACAAAAAACAAACAAACACTATCTCTTACACCCTCCTCGCTACAAGAACCCTGAGTGACTTGTACCATGCTATGAAAGTATTTAGCTCTGACAAATTCCACAGATCAGCTACACATTACAATCAAAAAATCTGCTTCACAATGAAAGTTAGGAGCCCCATCAAAAAAATTAAATTGAATATAAAAATAACACACTGAACTGTTGTACTGACTGTACTGCCCTAGGTGGATAAATTAAAAGGTGAAAGTGCTTAGATGAGCACAGCCAATTAACGCTGGGATTCCTGAAAGATAATACCAGGGTCTCTGTCACATATTTTTATTCTAATATGTTTTTTTTAGGATATGTGGTGCATGGAAGACCACTATTACTGTTAGAATACAAACTGAATATATTGCAGTGTAAACAGCTGAAGTATCAAAGTGTTTGTAATTATTTTTCATTAAAACATTCTCACTTATTTTAAGAAAAAATATTCATTTTATAGCCTTTTGGTTCTTTCACTTCCCTTCAATATTTAAAAAATATTGACTCAGTAGTATGTTCTCATTACATTTGGACCTTTCCCAATACCATTTTAATGACCTATCATCCATAAGAGACAGATACATTTTCAGTGATTTCATTTTAACCTCATGACATTTCCCTTAACCTGATGAACCAGATCCAGCTTTCTACATTATACGTGGGGATCCATTTCAAGTATATGGGTAATTGGACAGGTTTCTCAGTTAGAATTGTTCATGTGTTTGTTAAGATCAGGATGCCACAGCAGACAGAATGACTGAAAATTTTTCAACCCCTTTTAAGGAGAGTGTACCTCTCTCCATCCAAATATCAGAGAACAGCCCACCTCTCTACTCCATGTCAAAATCTTATTCATGACTTTGGATTGATTTGGGGATTACACAGCATGGTATATAGGGATACAGGAAACTCCAGGATATAGTAGAATACATGTACTGCATATGCTGATATATTCTGATTCTGTACATTCAGTGACATTCTCTTGAAAATAATAAAACCATTTACATGAATAAACCCCTGCATACTAAATGCTGAAACAGAGTGATTGTCTGATCTGTTAAGCAAATCGTCTTGTTAAATAGATGTTCTGTGCACCAATTTATGCCAAGGATATAGAATGCAGCCAGTAAATCCCTCTTGAAGAAATACTGCACATGTTAAATGCATAAACTCATACAGAATTAAAGTTATTGTACTCCAAAGTTAGACATTTCAGAGATCTATAGTGTTGAAATTTGTCTCAGTTAGAGGTTTTAAGATTGCTTTATTGTTGCAATTGGGAAATGTAATTGCTTCTTTTCAAAAAATGAATGCAAGACCGCCAGTGTGGATTTCTCCAGATATATGTCATAGGTTGATTTTGTTTTCCAGCTGAAATGGAAATGTACTGTCAAAATTACTACTATTGGCATTGAAAGTCCTGTTCAAACCAAACTGCATTGTACACATTTTATTATGCACTTACACAAAATGTACATTTGATCTTAGCCAAAAGTCTGATAAGTAATGCATAGAAAGTACATTGGTAGTTTACACCCAGCATTAATCTTCCAGTAGGAACTTTAGGCTTTAACAGTTTCTGGAGTTTTCTAAAGGAATTAAAAATAGGAACAGGTTGTGTCATATTTCTTCATCGTTTATTCCATAATTGCTGTGAGAATTTCCATAGAAATAGTGGAAAACATTATCAAATAATCTGCAGCTGAAAGATGGAAGCAATACTGAAGGTTGAATTTCTTTTCACTCCTTTTTATAATACAAGAGGAAAGGAACATTATAAGAAATGTAAGAAGTAGCCATTTTAAAACTGACAAAGGGAAATACTTGTACACAACACAGGATTAGTCTGTGAAACTCAGACACAAGATATTGAGGCCAAGAAGTTAGTAAGATTGAAGAAAAAAAAGCCATGCATAGGGATAACAAAAAACATAAATAACCTCAAGACTTTTGGAATGAGTTAAAAATAACTTGGAAAGTTTCTGATCAAAAGGAGACATATGTCATGAATGTTTTCATAAGCCTCCCTCCCCACCCCCCCAGTTTCCAAGCAGCTATAGACATACATCATGCTTCTACACTTCAGACAGACTCCAATTAATGGTGTCTGGGAGGGAATTTTTCCTGAAGGCAGATTGTTCCATAACTGCCAGCTGCAGAGTTTCCTTCACCTTTCTCTGAAGCATCTAATACTGTCCGAGCCAGGATAATGTCTGATTGGACTAATGGTATGGTCCAGTATGGCAATACAGTCTCCATTTTGTTCCGTCTTCATCTCAGCAGCGCAACCCAGGAACTGAAAGTTTATCTGAATGATCAGAAGGTAAAGTATAAAGTAGAATTGGTCTATCTAGGTATGACCTTTGACTGCATGCTCACCTGAAGAAGACAGCAGCTAAAGTAAAGATACGTAACAATCTTCTCAGCAAACTGGCACGTTCGTCACTCGATGCTTGTGCTCCAACTTTGAGGACTTCAGCTCTTGCTACACCATGTTTGGTGGTGGAGTCCTTCACACCAGTTTAGAGTCAATCATCACACACCAAACTGGCGGATACGCAGTTACATGCTGCTATACATATCATGCCAAGCACCCTGAGTTCGACTTCACTCCCATGGCTTCCAGTTCTGAACAATGTTGCTCCTTCTCATATCAGACAAGAAGTTGCCACTGTCAAGTTACTGCAGAAAGTACAAGCAAACTCAAGCTTGCCACTGCACACTGACCTTTCTAAACCACCAGCTGCATGTTTGCCATCACATCTCCCTTTATGGTCTCATCTGTTACGCTGGATCTTAGGGTGGAAACACTCTGGCAAGAGGAATGGATATCTGTTACAATCATCAACCAGTCCCTCATTGCTGATCCAATAATTTACCCATCTGTTTTTTGCCTTCCCTGTCACCAGTGGTCCCTGTTGAACAGGTTCTGGACAGGCAAGGTCTCTGTGCAGCCAACCAGTATCGCTGGGGCCTTTGTGACAGCCCTTTATGCAGCTGCAGTGCAACACAGATGATGACGCACATTGTCGATGAATGCCTGCTGATTAGATTCAGCGGTGACCTAGAAGAACTGCATCACACCACTCAAGATGCCATTGCTTGGCTAGACGACTCTGCTAAATAAATAAGTGTGGGAATTCTGATCCAATGGACACGGGAATCCATTTAATAACCAATGCTAATCAATAACAGTAACACTTTGTGGCCCAAAATGGCAGTCCTTGCTCGGACAAAACTTCTGTTGTCTTCAATGGATTTTTCAAAAAGGTTCTTATGTGCTGTAGGGATTAGAATTCCAATGTCTGAACCAGAGGCACAATGGTGCCTATTGAAATTCTCAGTCTTCAGTTAGGTACCCTGTTTTTCTGTCTATGAGGATAGTTAGGGTATAGATACATTAGAGAGTTACAGTGGTGCAGCTGCGCTGATGCCACTGTGTTTCTGTAATCTGTTTGTGTAGCTGCTCTAAGAAGATGCATGAGAACTCTCCCATCAGCTTAATTATTCCAGCTCCTGTGAATGGAGGTAGCTATGGCGGTGGGAGAAGCTCTCTCGCCAGCATAGCACTGTCCACAATGGTGCTTAAGTCAGTGTAAGTTACGTCACTCAAGGAGGTGGCTAAGTTGACTTTAGCTGCAATGTAGCCATAGCCTAAGGCACCGAAGGAAGCGATCATCAGATGCCAGCAAGCTGAGTGAGGAGCTACCTAAGCCAGTGAGAAGTGGAATGTTGAGATAAGGGGAAGGGCTTAGGCTCAATTCAGAAAGGTACTTAGATGCCTAACTCCCACTGATCAGGGTCTTAGGCCTCCCTCATCTCCAGAATCTCAACCACAACCCTCTCCTGGAGTTAGGAGTTGAAGCCAGGCTAGCCCTTTCTCATGAAAAACCAGAGAGAGAAATCCCAGAAAAACCAATAGCACAGTGGTTAGGGCACTCATTTTGGATGTGGCTACCCAGAATCAATTCTGGGCTCTGCTTTGTCTGGAGCATGGAGGGACTTGAACTTAGCTCTCCCACATCTCAGATGAGATATTGAACAACCAGGTTATGGAGTAAATCTCTCTGTATAAATAAATGGATAAATAATTATTGTGCCAAAGTGGAACAGCTTCAACAGGAGATACTGAGAAACACTCTATATCCCTATACCCTGGTGTTTAGCACACTCACCTGGGCTATGCTCTGAGAACACCTACAGGATTGGGCCCCACTGGCAAGGTACATAGGAAAACATAATAGCTTGAAAATTCTGCTTCAGTGCTGCTGGGGATTTGGCTTGTGCTATGACTCCAAGGAACTCAGCATAAGGACTTATGTGGCTTTGCTCATGCTCAACCGAGGCACCTGTGGGGTCAAGTGGCAGCTGAGAAAGGGCTTGAGAATCTTAGTGGTGCCTAAATGGTGGGTTTAGGTGCCTAAATACTCAGTTAGGTGCCTCAGTAACTTTATGAATCTTGCCCATAATCCTTAAAATCTTGTTCTTCCTTGGGCTTTGAGACTTTCTCCTTTCCTACCACTCTGTCAATTTCTCCTTCAGCAACCTGCCAGGTGAGGTCTCCTCTGACCCTCTCTCACTCACAATGGTGTTTTGCAGGGATCCTTCCTCGGCTACCTCCTCTTCCATACTCTCTCAGTGTGGCCTTATCAGGGACATTCTGATGTGGGTCTCCCTCAAACTCTCCTTTGGAATCTGAGAGCTAAAAGTTAAAAGTTGGGTACCATCACAACCACTACCACCTCCTCCGTCTCCTCTTCCCTTTCTCTCTCTGGTTGTTTTGTGTGGAGTGAGGTGCCTGCCTTTCTTATTCACACAAGAAAGAAGTTTGGTGCCTTAACAACCTGAGTCCAATAGGTAGGTTCTCAGCTGTGGACTGTCAGCAGATATATGTACCTCCTGGTTGCCCAGACTTGGGCTCCTGTCTTAGTGAGGAGGAGGGGCTTAGGGCACACCTCTCTTGTCAGCATCTCCCATTGGCTAGTTTAAGAGGTTCTCTATCTATTTGCTGGGCTTTGTCAATCCCATTATGTGGTGCATATCTTACCTCCTTCACTGTAGTGGAAGTGTTTTAAAATAAATTTGTAAGCCCAATGAGAAAGAATGTAGAGAAACTGGAAAAGATCCAGAGGTGAACAACAAAGCTGATCAAAAGGATGGAATGCAAACCATATGAGCAAAGGATAAAGGAAGTGGGTATGTTTAGTTTGGAAAGAGGAGATTAAGGGGACGCATGATAGAGGTCTACAGATACTTGAAAGGCTGCTTTTAAAAAAGATGGAGAAATGTTATTCTTTCTTGCCACAGATGGCAGAGCAAGGAGCAATGTCTTCAAAGTACAATTTAGCAGATTTAGTTTAAATCTCAGAAAAAAAACTTCCCAACTGTAAGAACAGTAGAACAATGGAAGAAACGACATAGGGAAGTTCTGGAAGCTCTTTCACCGAAGGTTTCTCTCTGGGATGGTTTCAGCAAAGGGTCAGCAACCTGTGGCTCACTGCTAGCCAGGGTAAGCACCCTGGCTGGCCAGGCCAGTTTGTTTACCTGCCACGTTGGCAGGTTCGTCAGATTGTGGCTCCCACTGGCCATGGTTCACCATCCCAA
The DNA here is from genome assembly GCF_007399415.2 of Gopherus evgoodei. Classification (NCBI taxonomy): domain Eukaryota; kingdom Metazoa; phylum Chordata; order Testudines; family Testudinidae; genus Gopherus; species Gopherus evgoodei. The sequence goes on from NC_044322.1 coordinate 72,689,528, forward strand.
GCCAATGGGGGTGGCAGGAAGCCGCAGCCACCACATCCCTCGGCCCGCAGCACTTCCTGCCACCCCCATTGGCCTGGGACGGCAAACCAATACCTTCTAAAAGACTTTCAAACAAGGATTTCTTTCACCTTCTTTATACTCTCTCCAGCTAAAGGGAAAAGGAGCAAGGGTATTGTTGAAATAAAAGCCTTATTTAATAATTTTCCTTTCAAATGTTTTTCCTCCTTTTTTTTAATCTTTAAAGAAAGATTAAAAGGGTTTTTAATGGTGTGTTTGCCATGGGACTAAGCAGGCTGAGGTCTCTGTATACCAAATCCTGAATCTTGCTTAACACCCTTTAATGCTGGACCATAACCAGGTTAAGTTAACACCTTTGGCACATATATGCCATCTAAAGTAAGATAATGGAAGCCTAATTGCCTAGCTCAGGTTTTGTGGATCCCATTGTTGTTTCTGTAATTTTTTAGGCCCATAAAAGTCAGGTGTTGTAACTCTCTGCCTCACAATGGCCATGTCTCATTTTGAAACTGGGCCTCTCTGCAGTCTTCTATGTTGCCACTTTTTAATGAAATATCCATCCTTGAATTAATCCATGAGGGCACAATCGTCTCATTTTGATCTCTCCTGGGGACCTACTTGTGCCTGATTGATGGTTAAATTGAGGGAGCAATTGGGCAGTCAATGCTTTGTTTATCTATTTATAATTATAAAAGTTGTATGTAAAAATGTATATATTTGATTGTGTAATCCTCTCCCAAGGTCACTTGCCCTCTTAAACGGTAAACTCTTTGGAGCAGGAACCATGTTGTAAAGAAATGTATAATGAACTGTGTTAGATAAGCATGCATTACATAATTTTAACCATAGATATATTTTCAGTAGTTCTATAAGAAAATATAAAAGGGAACTTTCTTGTTTTTGGTATGTATCTTGTTGACACAGCTTTCAGCTTTTAAAACTCTGCAAACAATTTTAAAGGTTGCAAAAATAAAAAAAAATTGGCTTGTGTCTCATCTACAGTGGATACTTGCTATGTGCAGACAACAAGATCAAAGCAAACCAGACAAATGTGAGATTTACAAGTGAGGCACAGACCTCCCCGGTAAAAAAAGACTAGGAAGGATGGATAAAGGCTGAACAGAACTCCCAGACCACAAAACATAAACAAGTAAGAATAAGTCAATTGTTTTAAAAAATAATTAAATACATGAAAGCAATGAAAACTCAGCTGAATTGAGTAAGGAGAAGGATAGTAATGTCTAAAATAAGATAAATAAGGAGGTCCCAATTAGATTTTTAACAGGATAAGTAAAAATGTATCACATACAAGTATTTTGGGTTAGTGCGTATAATAATCTGTACCTGTGTGATGTTACGAGACAAGGTATAAAGGATTCGTTTAACAAACTGGGAGCTCCCGGCTGGGGAGGCTGGCCCCTGGTCCCTTCCCTGCTGACCCCTCTGCCCTACAGCCTCAGATCACCATGCCACCAATGCTCTGGGCAGTGGTACTGCAAGCCTCTGCTGGGCCGTGGCTGGCTCTAGCTAGGTGGTGCAGCTCTCAGTCCTGCTGCTCTAAGCATCCTGATAAGAGTGGGGAGTGTGTGTGTGGGGGAGGGGGTTGGATAAGGGGCAGGGGGTTCCAGGGGGCAGTCAGGGGACAGGGAGCAGGGGGCAGTTGGATGGGGCAGATGTTCTTTGAGGTGTGGTAATGGGGGCATTGAATAGACATGGGAGTCCTGGGGGGCCTGTCAGAGGTTGGGGGTGTGGATAGGGGTTGGGGCAGTCAGGGGACAGAGAATGGGGGGGTTGGATAGGGGGTGGGGTTCCTAGGGGGGCACATAGGGGCAGGAGCTCCTGGGAGGGGGCAGTTAGGGGACAAGGAGCAGGGGCAGTTGGATGGGTCAGGGGTTCAGAGGAAGGCAGTCAGGGGGCGGCAAGTGGGAGGGAGCAGATAGGGGGCAGAGGTCAGCCTGTTTGAGGAGGCACAGCCTTCCTTACCCAGCCCTCCATACAGTTTTGGAACCCCGATGTGGCCCTTGGGCCAAAAAGTTTACCCACCCCTGGACTAGATGATGACAGGAACAGCCTACCTGTACCCCAAGACTGAGTAACTGATCATTATGTTATCATGATCTATCCATTTTAGTTATGCTTTATGCTTGATTCAGGTGATAATATGTTATCTAACAACTTTCTTATTAAAGCTTTCAACTAGTTAAACGGAGTAACTGGTGTGGACTATGTTTTTCACCCAACAATGTCTTTGCATATGTTTGTACAACACTAACCATGATCGATTCCTGACCCTGATTCTTTGGGTACTGTGATAACAAATAAGAGTAATTCAGGGTATCTCAATTCTCCATGTCCCTCTGCTCTCAAACTATCCCTACTTAACATATGTCATATCAGCAGAATGAATTAATATCAGATACTGAGTTTAAAGACAATAAAAAGAGGATTTTAGAAGTAAAAGGTAAAAAGAGGTACAGTTAAACGTTAGAAAACCCACATTTATTATGTTGCTATATGGGATGTTATCATAGTAGTTGTGTTATTCCCTGTGCTTAGAATGAAATATACCAAAATACTATTGTAAATGTAGCTATTTTGAATAGTTTAATACTTGCTTTTCCAAAATATATAAATCAAAATTAACTATTTTAGAAAGAAATTCAGCTTCTAATTAATGAGCATTACAACAGCAACAAGGGGCTAAAATGACTCAGCTCTTGAATAGCTTTTTAAAATCTGCTTTTAATAAAAAAAAAAATGAGGGAAGGGTGTGTGTACCTTTGGGAATCAAAACAAGACCTTATCCTTATAGTTGATGATAAAAAAAAAGTAAGCACAAGAATCTTACAAAATCTGACTAAATATAAATTAGCAATTCCATATGATATTCATCCACTGAGTCTAAGGGGAATTAACTAATGAATCCACTGAATTACTGGAAGTTAATTTGTAAAATTCATGGAGATCTAGAATCAGCCAAAGAACTGGGTGAAAAAACCAGTAACAAAAAGAATCCTGGCAATCACTGTATAAATGAAATATATAATTAAAAATGGAGCATTTATACAGTTAACAGGCTAGATTCTCCAATACCTTCTGATGACACAAACCAAATCTAAACTCATGTTAAAAATGGTTACAGTTACTGAGTTTACCTGATATAACTGTTGCTATTTCATTGTATGAGTCAGTTCCTAAATAAAAAGCTAGTGGCGAGAATTCTGGTCACACAGATGAAGACTTCATAGTTAACTACCTGCATGTTAGGGATAGAATGAACTCATCACCAGTCATTTCACTAAGACCAAGCAGAACTCTAGATGTCAACATTCCTATTTCGCTGTTATGCTTTTTGGTTTCTATCATTTAGACCACTTTGATTGTTCTACCTAATAAACCTGCAGTTCCTTTCCAAATGATACTGCTATCCTTCAGCCATCAAATCATCCACCTAATCCTCAGTGATTATGACCAGTAATTGAGACTGGGGTTGATTAATAAATTTCCATATTAATTAGGAAGGCTTTAAAAGCTCAGTGACTGAATTAACATTTGTGTAAGCAGAAGCACAGTGATTACTAGAGCCAGTGGCTCTTTAAGGGTTAAATACAAATGATAAAACATAAGGTTATAGTCATAACACACAACTGTACTTATATGATGTAAATTCTAATTGCCAATAACTAATGGGATTAAGGTGTAGGTGTTGGAACTTTCTGGGAAGCAAGACCTAATTGGGAAAAGGGATAAATTAATTTCAATGACCTAGCTTTCGATTAACATCAAGTAAGGCTGATTCAAACTCCGTGTGTAATATCTGAGTTCAGATTGCTCAACTACTATATATGTGAGTGGGCTTGGATTTTATAGCACCTTAGTTGATGCCCAAACATTCAGTACAATATAATCAGTTATGAAAAATGAAATCTAATTGTATATTTTACCTTAATAAGCTGAAAAGAATTTTAGCTTTCTGTCATTTGTGTTTCAGCATTACCTTTTTCATTTTATTCCATTAATTCACTACTCCTTTCTGCTGTTTTTGTTCCACTGGCTTTGTGTTGGTCATTTTTAGACATTATTTACTAATCTCTAATTAATAATTAGAAAATATGATGTAAATAACACAAAATACTTACACAGCCTCAGTGAATATACATACCATCTTTAGCATTGTCAGAAGATAACACAGTCACTCTAGAGCAACTTTGAACTTTTGGTTTCTATTGTTTTTAGAGAAACAATGACTTGTGGTTTCTACAGACCAGCACCTCATGCCATGGAACAAAATGGGCACCATTTTGCAGTGGCTGAATAGATAACACATGTCAACAGTGTAGAGTACAGTGATTTACTCTAATGGAAACATTTGAAGTTGCTCAGAGTCACTTATCAGAGCCCAGCAGCTTATTTCATTAGCATTTTCATTTTTTTCTCATGTTGTTTAATTTAATCTGAGCAAACACAAAAATATTCATGTTTAATTTTCCTATTGCATTTCATGAGAGTTATTTTTAAGAAAAAATCAAAATTAATTCCCTAGTCTTTTGACTTTCATAAAATGTATAATAAAGTACTAATGTGTAAGTCATTTTAACTATATTTTAAAGTCGTACTAACTATATATTTAAAATGATAGCCTGACACATTCACAAGACATCTGAACAAGATGCAGTAGGGTTGAGCTTGATCTGTATGTGAAGGACACCCCAAATTCAGCACACAGTTGGGGCAAAAAAATAATGAAAGCTGCATAAGAACATAGAGGGTCAGATCCCTCATTCTGTGTGTTGCTAGTATTCCCACAGAAGCCAGTAGTAGTTAGACATCAGTGATAATGAAAATACAGCTTCACAGCACAAATCCCCTAATAATTTGAGTTGCTTAAGAGGACCTGCGTGCAAATGGATCTGGGGAAATCGTTAAGGTTGAGACTGCATTGAGATGTATCCATGTCAGCCTTGACAGTTTGTATTATATGGTTTTTGCTTTTTTGTTTTTAATACTTTGAATTCTTAATAGGAAGAGAGTAGTTCAATACATATAGTTGTTCAGTGTTCTGTACATATAGAATGTCAGACTGTATTTCCAATGTCTGTTCTATCTGATAAAAAAAACCCCTTCACATGTACAAAACTAAAAGCTAAGCAGTAAAAAGAAAATTGAATCCATCATAGAAAGATGTAACATCAGTAAAAACCCATCGTTATTCCTCCAGAATAGTTGGGGATGTGGTGCAGTGTGCTGCAGGAATTGTTATATTTGAACATCTGGTACAGCCAGCATTCCACTAGCACAACTATAGAAGCCTGATGTAGGGCCCTGCTCTGATCAAATGCTTGAAGTCACTAGCAGCAATTAGTCATCCTCCCTAAACTGTGTGTGGGCCAGGGGAGGGGGGAGTTAAACTTAGCCTGTCTGCCTCCTCCATTCAGGCTACTCATATGTGAGGTTCTCTCAATGTGGGATCCCCAGCCCAACTTTGGAGTAAGGCCTCTTGCTATCACTCGGCAAAGGGTTCCTTCTCTGGGCAGAGATGAAACACTTCAATCTTCTCTGGAGCAGCACAGAGTTCCAATGTGATCTGGAGCTCCTGCCACTGTTTAGCAGGGTTTTTCTACCGGGAAGAGGTCTTCCTAGGGCTTGGCATTCACAACTCTTCCTTGTCTCTCTAATCTCAATCTGTTCACCCTTGCATTAAACTGTGACATTAAGTACATTTCCCAGACCTCAAAAGCTGCTCTATGTAAGCTTGAAATCTTGTCTCTCCTACCGTCAGAAGTTGGCCAATAAAAGATATTATATCACCCACCTTGATCTGCACTTGCAATTTTGTCATTACGGAAGAGAAAATTGATTTTTCTCATCTTGACAAGTGAAGATTTAGAATATGCCCCCTTGACCTATCACCTGAGAGTGTGCAGTTGCACCAAAAGCACATGATGTGGGGACAGCAGAATTGACACTATCGAGAGCATCAAGATAAGGAAACTGTGATAAACTAGTTCTCCCATATTGCATGTACCACATACTGCATATAAATTGTTCCTGACTAGTATGAACCAACAAAACTATTCTGTGCAGTAGACAGAAAAAAAATGTCCCATCATTAAATGAAATCTTTTCCTGTGCTTCTTTCCAAATAGCATATGTCATCCCAGCTCCACTTAAGTTCCAGAATCTAGTCTCATCCTTTTGGGGTACATTAGCCTTCAGATATTTCCAATATTCATTTGATAAAACTTGTGGAATTTACATAAAAGTGAATAGACAGTACATGTATATAGGTAAACTAATCATTAATCCATCCCTTAATGTCTGAATCAAATACTTATGTATGAGTAAAGTTCATATTGCAAATCCCTGGTTAGTACTAAAGAAACTGGAGCACAGAATCAATGCTGTTCATAGATTTCTGGCGGTACAATACTATAGCCTATTATAAAGATATAATTAAAATACTTATTTAATACAGACATAAACAGTTTGGTTATTCATATATTATCTTGCTTGATTCGTCTATTACCACAAGTTAGAATTTAATACTATATGTTAGAAAAAGTGTATGCTAAAGCTTTCCTTAGCCACATCTCCTTGTGATGAAAATATGTTTTTTCCCTGCTGTCATTCTGCAAGAGGGAAGTGTTACCTTAATTTAAGAGAAAATCTCTTTGTTCTGTCTATTACATGTACCACATATAAAATCCAGACCTGTGGACTGCAGTAATTTACCCTCCTACAAAGTGGTTTCACTGATACAATGGGAAGAAAGAATAGGAAACGTCCAGCTACTACAGGGAAAAAAAAATCTGTGGTGCAGCTCAAAATGCATCTATCAGTTACTTGTGAAGATTAAGGTAATTATTTTTTGTTGTTTTCCACACCTGAAAAAAATATCAAACGATGATATCATCAGTAACATCAAAGGTTTAAGGGAAAACACAGTAAACAGGACTTAATTATTGCATTCTCTCCATAGGAGGTGCACTCTAAGAAACTAGACTACAAGGCAGATTAATTTTTCCTCCTTTTATTTTTGTGTCCCTGTAGAGATCTCTATAGCAACCTAACTAAATTGTATGTGATGTCAACATTTACAAACTTTTAAGAGAAACAGCTGCCAATCTGGACTTCAGTATTGTGTGATGGAAGAAAGAACATCTTTCAACAAGGTATAAATTGTGTTGAAATAGGAATATTAGAAATGCACAGAAGGGATGTTTAATGTGCATGAAACCTGTCTGATGTTCTAACTTTTCACAATAATTCTTCTGACTAGAAAACCATATAAGCACCTTCATCTTTATACAAATATTCTTTGCAAATAATTCGAAGCATTGTTCTATTCTTTAAAAATAAAGTAAAGTATCATCATCTATGCAAACCTATGTAGATTTGGCAAATTTAGATGTTTTTTCTGTTTTTTATCTAAGGGTGATGCTTCTGCTATGAGCAGCCAATGTGATCACTGCAACTTAAAGGTAGCTATGGAGATAAAACCTATTTACTGTACCATTTGACATTTTATATTTACTCTTCATTAAAATGGTAAAATCAGACAGGTCCAAGGCACAGTTTCTTTTTAAGGATTAATTTGGGATGGAATTCACCAGATGTAGGGAAATGCTGTAAGCCCCCAAACAATTTGCCCTTGTGGTGAGACTACTGACAGTGAGGAGAGAGGCTTCATAAAAGCCTATACAGCCCCTGTGAACTGCAGAAAATGTCTAATTTATTGCTGAAAAAAAAAAATTTTCCACTGGGAAAATCAAAATGATGGCTCCTTCTTTGCTTGCCTGGAAGGCTATTGTCAATTTCTCTTTCTGCCTGTGAAATTGACAAAAGCTTTCCCAGAGGGCAAGCAGAGCACCTTGACTCTCTGTCCCCACAGCTCTGGGAGCTGAAGAGACAGAGAAAACCTCACTGTGTGGACTGTCCCAGGATCAGGCACACCAGTCTTCCAGGCCCCATGGCACTCATGCTATGCCCGGGCTTTCAGAACTTCCAAACCGTCTGTCCTGGAAATGAGAGTCCATAACTACCCCTCAACCCAGGAAACCGGGGCCAGCTATTAGCAGCCATGAAATTTACAAAAATGTAAAATTCATTCAGCAATTGTCCTGGCTCTGGGCAGAAACACTAAGTCAGAATGAAACCAAATTTCAAAAAAGCGAAATTTCCCATGAACCAAAAATCCAGTGTTTCAGCTAATTCTAATCTACACACCAACCCAGGGCCTTGTGAAAGAGGAACCTACAAATCTAGTGCCTCAAAACTGCCATATAGGGAGTTGTTTCATGTTCAAGCATAAAAAGAGACAGCCAAGACAGTGAAACATTCAGTCTTTATTCCTTTTTCCATATATGAAGTTCTGTCTCATCAAGCAATTCCTGAAAGAAAAGTTGTCTAGTCAGTTATACATAAATCATAATATAACACCCCCTCATCAGAGCCTATTTATTGTATCATTCCTTTGATCACATATATTTGAGATAGCAACATTTAACATAAATCCTATAACCTGCTTACATACTTAAACATTCTATTACTTTCTCAGAATGTCTATATCCTCATTTATAACTTAACATCATCTCTCTCTCTCTCTCTCCCTCTCTTAATTTCTTAACTTGCTTGTCAGTTAAACTATTTGGGAAGGTTGTTATTTCATGCCTTACTATTGTACAAAATGTTGCATATACCTTGCAGGTAGTTTGAGTTGCAGCTAGTGAAAGACTTTCTTGTGATAACAGGAAACTTGGCTCCCTTGGTGATGTGGTATTTTAGTATTTTGAGAGTCTGTTCTGATATCTATCAGGTTATGCCTACACTATGGGATTATTCTGATTTTACATAAACCGGTTTTGTAAAACAAATTGTATAAAGTCGAGTGCACGCAGCCACACTAAGCACATTAATTCGGTGGTGTGTGTCCATGTACCGAGGATAGCGTCGATTTCAGGAGCGTTGCACTGTGGCTAGTTATCTCGTAGCTATCCCATAGTTCCTGCAGTCTCCCCCACCCATTGGAATTCTGGGTTGAGATCTCAATGCAAAAAACGTTGTCGTGGGTGATTCTGGGTAAATGTCGTCACTCAATCCTTCCTCCGTGAAAGCAATGGAAGACAATAATTTCACACCCTTTTTCCCTGGATTGCCCTGGCAGACACCATAGCATGGCAACCATAGAGCCTGTTTTGCCTTGTCACTGTCACCATATGTGTATTGGATGCTGCTGACAGATGTGGTACTGCAGTGCTACACTGCAGCATTCATTTGCCTTTGCAAGGTAGCAGAGACGGTTACCATCCCTATTGCACCATCTACCATTGTAAATTGGCGATGAGATGATGGTTATCAATCATTTTGTACTGTCTGCTGCTGTCATGGGTGCTCCTGGCTGGCCTCGCTAAGTTGGCTGGGGGAGTATGGACAAAAATGGGAATGACTCCCCGGGTCATTCCCTTCTTTATGTTTTGTCTAAAAATAGAGTCAGTCCTGCCTAGAATATGGGGCAAGTGTACTAGAGAACCAGAGAGCACAGCCGATCCATATCAGAGCCTCAGAGATCCCATAGAAATGATGAGCTGCATGCCATTCTAGGGAGTGTCCCTGCAACAACCCCACCCGTTGTTTCCGTCCTCCCCCAACTCTTCTGGGCTACCGTGGCAGTGTCCCCCCATTTGTGTGATGAAGTAATAAAGAATGCAGGAATAAGAAACATTGACATTTTAGTGAGATAAAATGAGGGGGAGGAAGCCTCCCACTGCTATGATAGTCCAGGCAGTACAGAATCTTTTCTTTAGACATGAGAAGGGCGGGGGGGAGAAGGGGGCTGATAGAGCTCAGTCTCCAATTGCTATGATGAGGATGGTTACCAACTGTTTTCTACCATCTGCAGGGAATGACCGGGAGTCATTCCCATCTTTACCCAGGTGCCCCTGGACGACCTCACCAAGGCCAGCCAGGAGCACTCACGGGCTGATGATGAAGATGGATATCAGCCATATTGCACCATCTGCCACGAGGAGGGGATGCTGGTGTTCAGCGCTGCAGCACCCTGTCTGCCAGCAGCATGCAGTAGACATAGGGTGACATTGAAAAAAGGTGAGAAAAGATTTTTTTTCCTTTTCTTTTAGGGGAGGCAACCTGAAACACCCAGGAAAATGTTTTTGACCCTTCAGGCATTGGAAGCTCAGCCAAGAATGCAAATGCTTTTCCGAGACCGTAGGGACTGTGAGATAGCTGGAGTCCTCAGTACCCCCTCCCTCCCTTCATGAGCGTCCATTTGATTCTTTGGCTTGCCGTTATGCTTGTCACACAGTACTGTGCTGTGGACTCTGTGTGACAGCCTGGAGATTTTTTCAAATGCTTTGGCATTTCATTTTCTGTAACGGAGCTCTCATAGAACAGAATTGTCTCCCCGTACAGCGATCAGATCCAGTATCTCCCGTCCGGCCCATGCTGGAGCTCTTTTTGGATTTGGGATTGCATCACCACCCGTGCTGATCAGAGCTTCATGCTGGGCAAACAGGAAATTAAATTCAAAAATTCGCAGGGCTTTTCCGGTCTACCTGGCCAGTGCATCCGAGTTCAGATTCCTTTCCAGAGTGGTCACAATGGTGCACTGTGGGATACCGCCCGGAGGCCAATACTGTTGAATTGCGGCCACACTAACCCTAATCCAACATGGCAATACCGATTTCAGCGCTACTCCCTTCATCAGAGAGGAGTACAGAAATCGGTTTAAAGAGCCCTTTATATCAATATAAAGGGCTTCATTGTGTGGACAGGTGCAGGGTTAAATAGGTTTAATGCTGCTAATTTTGGTTTAAACGTGTAGTATAGACCAGGCCTCAGTCATTTGTCAGCCTGTGTTCCTTCCATGTCCTGCTGATCAAGTCACAGAGGAATGCATATTTCACCCTCCCCTGTAAGTGTTTCTATCTTGTATTTGATGTTTCAATAAAATATATGCCAATCTGTTACCCCAAAATTCAGACCTAAGGCATCTCACAATGGCCTTTCTACCCTAAGAACCCAGTTGTCAGTTTGGTCTATTTCAGGATGTAACAGAATGTGATCTACCATAGAGGAATAGCCCAGGTTTTACCAAAGGATTCCCTAGAACAGACTAGTTCAGTTCAGAAGTTAAGAAAATACAGTCTTCTGCTCAAAGGATTAACATTTAGGTAGTCATTTCTTCAAAAACAAAATAGCATTTATTTAACACATAATATATCCTACTATAATAAGTGTAAATACATATACCAAAATAAGAGACCATAAACCTTTTTAAAATAACATACATAAATTAGAATACAAACTCTATCAACACATATGCATATTCCAATATCGTGTAGGTATGCAATTACACAATTGAACACAGCATTAAAGGGGTTAAATTCTGCATGCAATGGCCAGTCACATGCAGAATGCTGACAGCCTAGCATTAAAACATTAAACTTTAAACATATAAATACACACATACACAGACATCCATCTTTATTAACTCAGACATACACATACACACTTCAGTGTGAGTCTTCTATTAAAATCATCATGTTTATTTACTCTGATATCGTCTAGTCCCTCTAAGTGGTCTTTCTGCTCTGTCTCCTGTTGTTGGTAACAGCTTTGTTCTTTAAGTGTTTCAGCTCTTTTAGATGTTCTTCTCAATCTTCTCTTCCAATGATGACTCTGCCATTCTTTTCAAATGCTCTGGTGCCTTCCACTCAAATGACATGGACTGACTGACGCTTGTCAGCTCTCTGTTTTATATATAGTTGACCCATCAATCAGCTTCAAGCCCTTTGGAATGTGGACTGGATTGAAAACCTGTGCATTTAGAGCTGGAACTGTTTGAAGATATGTGTTCTATCTGATGGACCCTTCCCTTTCAGTGTTTGGAGTTTACTTTTATTTCACCCCAGTCTACCTGATTGCCATTGGTCAGACTATTCTGAGACTGCCATTTTGGTTTTCACAGCTCTGATTCCCGGCAGCCCCCATTTTGTTTTCCTTCACGATGACCACTTAATACTATCTTCACTAACTATTTAAATCTTTATAATTACTAAACAAATTAAATATTTATATGCACCTTATTACTGTGTTTCACTGTTACCACTCCAATTTCACCAATTTACATAAATCGAAATCTCCATCTCTCCCTCTTTCAGCTAATAGTGATAGATCAACACTATTGATGCTGGACAGCACCTAGTGCTGAACAGCTTTTCAGCAAAGAAAGCAGCTGAAAAATGTTCTGTATCAAATCCCCTGCTACATTATATGATTGCAGATTTAGCTGTTCAACACACATAGCTCACTTCTGAGTGCATGATTTGCTCTGACAAAATAGTCAGATCTTGACAGGGTCTCCCAGTTGTAGCTCTGGAAGATCTTTAGCTTGTCTGTCATAGTAGGCTTTGGCCTCTGTGTGTCTTTCTGTTTCTTTGTGTTTGTTACTCCTTCCACCACTGCTGGTTGCAGTAATCTTGGGGATATCAACCAAAGCATGCATATGCCTTGACAGCACTTGTTTTATGGGGTGCCATTAATGCTTTCTGTGGGAATGTTTCTCCATTCAAAAATGACTCACTATATATTTTCTTTAGTTTTTCAGCATTCTTGATTAGATTCTTAGCAATTTGATTGGCTGTGGTACGGTGATCTCATGCTGTGGCACTGAATTCACATCCTCAAGTAAATTGCACAAACTCACTGCAAATAAATGGGGATCCATTTCTGAAACTTCTCAGTTTAAGAGACCATGTGTGCTAAAATGCTTCATTGCTTTCTCTATGATAATCACTACAGTAGTGTCTGACGTTCATCTAGTTGTTGGAATCCCAAATAGTAGTCTACAATAGTGAGAGAATGTTTGTGGTTTGTGGTGAAAAGTTCATTCCTACTTTGCTCCCAGGTCTGTTGGAAATTCTGTGAATTCTCATTCTCTCTCTTTACTGCCTGGCCTACATTTCCTTCTCCACATGTATCACAACTGTTCAACAGGTCTTGGATATTCTTGGTCATATTTGGCCAGTGTTCATTATGTTTGACATTTCAGAGACACAGATCTATTCCAGAATTGCTCCAATATATTCTTAGGGAAATTTCTATTTTCAGTTCTCTGGGTATTACCTACTTTTATTTATTATGTTAACTTGGATGCATAGTATGTCTTGATAGTTCCCATATTCTTGAGAGGCAAGTGGAGCTTCTTGCCTAGCATTTGGCCATCCTGATAGAAAGATGGTTGTGAACACTTGTAATGGGTTTCTTTCTCACCCCTGACTTAAAGGTGGTACATAATTGGCTTGCTTGACACTTTCTATGTCTGTGTTTTCTGCATTTCTGTCAGCTTGAGGATCTCATATTCTTGTTAAGTTGCTATATTTTCATGCTTCAGAGCTGCTCTGAATGGAGTGTCAGCTCAGTATCTTTCTTGTAGGTTACATGTAAGCTGTGGTGTTCCATACATTGAAGGATTTGTGTGGCTCTAGTAGTGGCTTTTTAAAAAAGCTCTGTAGTGGTTTATAGTCACTTTCTACTCAAACGGTTTCCCATCCATGAACATATTGTTCAAATTTTCAAATATGGACATTATTTACAAGACATTCCTTTTCAGTCTGGACATATCTTTGTTCCATTAGTGCCTTCATCTGCAGCATGCAGTGAGGAAGGCCTCAGGCACTGGGACACTTCAACCCCTGCTATTCTCTGCCTTGGACATAGCTGTAATATTTTGGTGTAATTTTTGTTGTGGTTTGTGTGTGTGTTGGGTGGTGTTGATGGCCTGTGATATACAGGAGTTCAGACTAGATGATCCAGTGGCCTCATCTTGCCTGAAGCTATGACCTTAATGTGAAAGTTACCAATTGTCCTTTTTGGAGATTGATGGCCCATGAACCATCTCATTGGCATCACGTTATATAGTTACATCTTGTTTCCCGTTGTAGTATTTCAGGATAAGATTATTGGTCACCAGCTTTTTGATACACATGATGACTGAATTATATTGAGGTAACCATGTGCCTGCTGAATCTTTGAGTCCTCAGGGGCTCACACATATCTGACAGACCTAACAATTTTGTTGTCAGATAGTTTACAAATGATAACAGTCTCTGATCTGATTTAATGCATTTAATTGTAGATATCTGTTGGATTGCTTTTAACATTTAGGGATCAGGTTATAACCCTTGAAGGGAGGGGAAGTCATCAAGTGTCCCAAGTGTCATACTGCAGTCAATGGAAATTTTAGCTTGCTTTTATTTAATTTACATTTACTTCCATGGCTCTTTCTAACTGACAGATTAGGTTCTCATCATGATCTGCTATAGCTTCCGTCATGCTGTCTCTGAATCTGTATGCCAGAATTTCATCGGTTGTGATGAGTCTTGTTGGTGTATATTGTTGGAGATGTTGATATTCTTCCACTGCAGATTTGATCCCATATTGCATTATCAACTATCTGTAATACCTGCTGGTGTCTAATATATGGTAAAGTAGTTACTTTCCTTATTCAATTGCACTTGCAAATATCTTTTTTGGGCATCAAGTACATAGAACATTTTTTCTTTTGCCAAATCAGGTAATATTTCTACAGTTGTAGGCATATGGCAGTGAGCTGTTTTTAAATTTTTTTTATGTTTCTTGGGTCTGTGCAAATATTCAGCTTGCTTGGCGTCAGGTCTACAGTGCTGTTTATCCAACTTGTGGGCTCTGTGACTTTAGCAATGATGCCTTCTTTTTCCATTTGCTTTATCACTCCCATTTCCCCCCTCTTAATGCAGGAATTCTATTGGCTAAAATGTTTTATTTATTTCCAGGTGTAACATTCCTGAAAGACATCCTAGTCCTTCAGAAACTGGTAATTTTTAGCAGCTTTGCTGATGGGATTTCACAGTGTGTTGTCTGCACAGGATATGCTTGTTTGCTTGTGTGTTTTTGTCTGAATAGTTTGTCCTAACTGTAGTGTCACTAGGATTCATTTGTTTTAGATGAAAGCAGTGGTTTCCGTGTTGTCTGTGATAACTAAAATTTCAGCCTGTTTCCATTTTCTAGGTATTCTGCATATAATTTACATTGTCCTAGTAGTATTATGATTGTGTCAAATTATCATTTTAATTTGGCTTTGCTTGGTTGCAATTTCTCTTGCATAATGCTGAAATTTTTGTAGCCAAGCACATTTAGTGATACATCACTGTTTATTTGGCATTCTGTTTCCTGTTTGTTTGTGTTTTGCTGCCTTGTCTTTACATCTGTGGCTAGTCTAAGTTTTACAAACCACTTGTTCTTTCTGGTTTGCTCTGCATTAATGTCACATACATGCAAAATTTCATCTTCCGAGTCACTGCTTCCTCAATATGGTGCATTTTTTCTTTGATTGTTGTTGTTTCAAGCTGTAGCGTAATGATTTCTTTTGTGACAGTTATTGCATCTGACCCATATTAAGAGCATTTTCTATCTTATTTTTCTTCATCGTACCCATATGTCTTCTTTTGAATTTTGTTTATCTTCTCTGCTTTGTATTTGTACATTTGCTTGCCATGAATTTTGATGTATTTGTCCCTGTGCCACTTGGTGAATGATCTCTGATTCTGTTCTACTTATGCTCTACATTTAGAGGTGAGCTTGTTCAATACTTTGACTCATGTCTATAGCTCTGAGTAGAGGTAGCATGGGCTGTGTAAGCATTATTTTTGAAGCTCCTGCATCTTTCATCCCAATTATCAATCTAGAACAAATTAGTTAATCTTTTAAAATTTTATAGTCAGGCATTTTGCTCAGTTGTTTCTCCAGATTAGTCATTACGCTTGTTGAAATGATATGTTTCATATATGACATTTTTGTGGGGTTAAGATGCTTTTGGGGCACTTCTAGGATTTGACATGGTCTTCTCAGGTTGCCGCTGACATAGCCAGATGCTGTTGGAGCATATGGTGGTCTTTATCCATTACAGCTCATAGTGTAGCTGTTCTTATATGGTTTTCCTCTTCATGAAGTTGCAAATTTATAGTTTTCCCACTGTGATCTAAAGAATGTCCAGTTTCTAAACATTTCCCCTTTTTGCCCGTCTGTTCAAGAGCATGATTATTCTCTCTCTCTCTTTTTCTCTCTGGTGAGAGGCTGGTTTGTCTTTCCCCATCTCCAATATTCTTAATTTCTGATTTAATGTAACTGTAGGAACTGACACAACATCAGTGTTCAAGCACATAAAGAGAGATCCAAGACAGGTCAACACTCAAGCATTATTCATTTCTCTACATATGCTTTCCTTTCCCAAACATGTCCTGAAAGTAGAATTCTTTAAGTTCATACACATATTCATACTATAGAAACAGTCTCTATTTGGAAGAAAAATTGAACAGCTGATATGGGACTCAATTAATAAATAATTAAAAGAGGGTAATTAATGTGAATCAAAATGAGTGTATCACAAATCAAACTTGTCAAACTAATTTGATGTGTTGTATGACATTACAAGTTTGATAAAGCTAATAGTGTTGATGTAATATACTTAGACCTCTGTAGGACATTTGACCAGGTAGTACACAACATGTTGATTAAAAAAGTTGAACGATGCAAAATCAAAATGGTACACATTAAATGGGTTAAAAACGGCTTCAGGATAGATTTCAAATAAAACAGGAAGTCCTCACTGAGCCTGTGTGTTTCCAGTGGAGTCCCATAGAGATTGATGTCTTGGCCCTACACGATTAACAGTTTTTATCAATGACCTAAAAGAAAACATTAAATTACTACCAATCAATTTGCAGATGACGCAAAAATTGAGAGAATGGCTAATAAATGAGACAACAAGCCACTGATGTTGAGAAATCCGAATGCACTTGGTACCTGGGTGCAAGCAAACAGTAAGCATTTTCACATGGCCAAATATAAAGTCAGACATCTAAGAACCAGGAATGCTTGCCATACCTACAGGATGTGAGACTCTATCCTGGGAAGCAGTGGATGAAAAAGAGTTGGGGGTTCCTGATGGATAATTACCTCAACATGAGCTTTCAGTGTGATATTGAGGCCAAAAGGGCTCATGCAATCCTTGGATGAATAAAGAGTAATATAAATTAGGAATAGGGAGGGTTATATTTGGAGTCCAGCAAACATTTTTGATTAAATGAAATTTTGCTGAATCTGGAATGCTACATTTTTGTCAAAATGTGTGGAGAAACAAAGAGAATAAGAGACATGAACACACTTTATAGCTGTTGGTTAAGGCACTTGCTTGGGATGTAGAAAAGCCACATTCAAGTACCTAATCTGTTTGAGTCAGAGTTACCTAAGACAAAAAGCTCTTGTCTGAAACAAGCAGTGTGGATACTTAAATCTGGGGCTATCACATCCCTTACCAGTGCTATCACCAGCACAGATATACCCACACCCACCCTCCCTGAATGAAAAATCTCAGCTTTAGATCCAAAAGACAGCTGTTTTTAAACAATTATATTTTCACAGAAAAAAAAGTATTCAAAAAGACTTTGTTTTTGTTTCACTGTGGTCTGACAACAGATTATGAAACCTTGAAAGTTGTAGCAAAAGGGAATGGTCGTCCCCCGGTCAGCTTTAGTTATACTACCTCAGCATATGGCATTGGGGTGACTACTGATGGAATCCCGTGTCCAGTTATGGTGTCCACAGTTTGGGAAGGTTGTTGAAAAAGTTGGAGATGGTTCAGTGAAGAGCTACCAGAATAATTAAAGGATTAGAAAACATGTCTTATAGAGATGTACCGAAGGAACTCAATCTACGTAGTTTAACAAACAGCAGGTTAGGGAGTGACTTGATCATGGTCCATAGTTATTTACATGGAACAGAAATTTGATAATAATGGGCTCTTCAGTGTAGCGGACAAAGGTATAACAAAATCCAATGTCTGGAAGTGAAAGCTAGAAAAAATTAGACTGGAAATAAGGTGCAAATTTATAACAGTGAGGGAAGAATTTACTAAGGTGTATTCTCCCTCACTGAAAATTTTTAAACAAGATTGGAGGTTTTGCTAAAACATATGCTCCACTACAAACAGGAATTCACTCAGGAACGTCCTATGGCCCATGTTAAGTAAAAGGTCAGACTAGATGATCACAATATTCATTTCTGGCCTTTTAAGCCATGACTTTATTTATTCTAACAGGATATATATATTCACAGAAAGGAATAGTACCCATTGAGATAATCTGCAGTACAAGCTTAACTGCAGGTTGTAAGGCCAAATTTCTTTCTCCTCAGTCCTTCACACAAAGCCTGTCAGGCTTTGTGCAAGAGACAGTGATTTTCACTCATAGTAACAATTACTATGTGTCTTTTCCTAGCTTTGCCACAGACTAGCTGTATAAATTTAGGCAAGTCACTTAGAACCCAGGTCTGCCACTCTTCCCTGCACTACTATTCAAACTGTACTTTGAGGAGTGAGATATTGCTCAATGAGGATTAAAAAAAGGCAGAAACAGACATTTACTTCTTTCTCTCTAATTTTCCCCCATCTGGTAAAGGAAGATAATATACTTACCACCACTTTGGTGTGTTGTGAAGCGTTAGGACACTCCTACAGTCCTGTAAAATACTGGTATTCCTCCCTCCTGGGATTATTCCTACAGAAGTCAGTTTGCAAGGATAATGATCAAAACCAAATTGGTTTAGTGTTTGTAAGGCCTTTTTTGGGTCACTGGTAGACTATTATTATTCATTGGTCCTCCATATTTGTAGCACTAGCCTAGACACCATATTGTATGGTTTATAACTGTTTTCTTTAAACAGTGAAATGACCTCCTCTATGTTCTGCAAGACCTTAGAGAAAGTATTAAACATCTTGATAACATATTCTCAAGAGATTGCTGCTATTGCACTGTTTGGGTGGTTTCTTCTTGCTCCAGAAGCTGTCCAGTATGGTTTGGAAACTAATTCCCTCTGTTTTTCTGTTTTCAACTTGGTTTTATGTAATATGAGTGGATCTAGTACTTTAGCTGACACAGAAGTAGCTGACACTGAGATCCAACCCGTACTAGCAGTTCAACACTTGCAGATAACTCAACTGGAGTCCACATCCTGTTGTGAACTCTTAAAGGCAAAGCACATTGCAGTTTTCATGTTTAATTAATTAAACAATGAAATCATTCTGGATTTTAATGTAAATTATGCTGCTGTTGAATTTCCACCTTGCCACACCTGAGTACAAGGGAATCCAAGAATTTCTCCACAGAACTCAGGTCCAGTATTCTGAGGAGTGTGTGGGCACTGGTCTAAACCCCATTAGTACATTATTAAAGAACAAAACTGGGAAAATATATTTTAGAAAATAATCTTTGAACAAATTATTGCAATATATTCATGAATATATGATTGGATTATCAACCCTGCTCTATAGCTGAAGTATTTTAATAAGATCAACCATTTTTATTTCCATATAATAAAATGTTATGTATTTTGAATAAACACTATTCACTCGTTCAAAAAATGCTAAAAATATCAGAATCCAGCTTTTCCAATTCTCTTATCCATCATGTCAGTGGTTGAAGTGTTGACAGAACTCTACTTTATTTCTGTTCAGCTAACAATGATCTGAATTTGTGGCTTGAAATTAGTTAATGTCTATGAAGAGCTCTTAAGAGAGAAAGAACAAAATGAACATTAAGACTACTTATTATAATTTAAGGTAGGCATGCACATTGTTTAGTTTATCTGTACAATATTAGCTAACATGAATATTGTTTTAGAAATATCTTAAACTGTAATTTCTTGGTAGCAGAGTTTTGGAATTCTCTAATTGAACTGTATCATCTCATGTAGTTATTTAAAACTTGAAATTTAATAGCATAAAGAAACGTTCACTTGAGGTATTTCAGTGAGATGATAGCAGTACTATAGCCCTTGACTAAAAATAAAGTGTAAGTAATACACAAGATATGTGTTTGTCATAATATAACCATATCCCCATGGCAGTAAAAGATATGAGATTTAGCCAAGTATCTATAATTCCCAAAGGCTGTGATTATCTTCTGACAACTCTCCACTAGATTTGCCTTGCTGCTATTATAAAAAGTCTGCATTGTGCAAGATAATGCAGCTTAATTTCCTACAAGATATAGTCAGTCTGACAGTATTTTCAGTGTGTTTCACATGAAATAATCTAATATTTAAGGCCTGGCTTGACAAAGCCCTGGCTGGGATGATTTAGTTGGGTTTGGTCCTGCTGTGAGCAGGAAGTTGGACTAGATGACCTCCTGAGATCCCTTCCAATCCTGATATTCTATGATTATAAAATGTTACATTTAGAATGTTCTCCAGCCAATGGGAATGCTTCCCCAATTGACTTGTCCAGTAAAGCAGTAAAGATGAATAAAATAGCATGACTAATAGAGTAAAGATATTGGAAAAGTATAAAAATAACAGAAGAACATTTTGGAGAATGCATTTTTTGTGAAAAATTATGGATCACTTTTGTTTTTTGTCAGAATATTATTGACAGTATCTCTTATGGACAACTTCCTTTACTCTGGGTAAATTGTAAATGTACAGCAGGGTTTCTCAAACATGGGTCACCGCTTGTGCAGGGAAAGTCCCTAGTGGGCTGGGCCACTTCTTTACCTGGCCCGTCCTCAGGTCCGGCCGATCACAGCTCCCACTGGCAGCGGATCGCTGCTCCGGGCCAATGGGGGCTGCTGGAAGCAAAGGAGCCAACAATCATCACTTGGCCACTCCATATTTAGATGCGTGGATGGAGAACGTAGTGAGGAACACCAGGGCATCGGAATGGTGTGCTATCTCCCTGGAGTGAAAATATGAGATGTAACTGTAAGATTGAATTGATTTTGAAATCGCCTGGCAAGTCTCCATTGTGATGACATATGTTGGACCAATATTATGGAATCATGTGGAATTTACCAGATTATAGAACACTTTGGAGATTTTGGAAGGGAGTTCAAGAAGATGGAAATCCAACAATTTTAGTTGGAAAATAAGGTAGAGTATATTAAAGAGCCTAAAAAATGATTCAAGAGCTAGAGAAAATGCCTTACAATGAAAAATTTAAAGATATCAATTTGTTTATCTTATAATAAAAAATTGGACTATTTTAGTGTTGAAAACAAGCTGTTTGTTTCAAGCCAATAGACATTTACCAAAAAAAAAAAAAGCAAATTGTGCTGAGATTTTTTTTCTCAGATCTGCAGAATTCTAAAACCCATTACATTAAAATGACAAAAAATGAGCTACCTCTCCACCAATTTGGCATTTGCAATTGAAGCTATGTATGAAAAACTGAAGAGTAATCCAAAAAGAAATAACTAAGGGCTTGCTGACATCAGAGGTGAAGTTTTGTCTTTTCCTGTAAAATGATTTGTTGGATTTTCAGTGAAAATCAGAAAGTGGATAAGAACTTTGTTTTTATTCACACCTGTACATTACTTGTATAGATGCAATAAAATAAGTAAAGCTGCTTATTAAGATTAGAAGTGAACAATGGTAATTTGGAATCACTAACAGGTCTGTTAGAATACAGGACACCATGCAGGCTAAATAAGAGTGAATAACATTAAAGAATGAACATTCTTTCTCATTTTTAAATGAATTTGCCTCAGTGAAATCCATGTCCACTTTGTGTTTACTTTCCATAGACATTCACGGCAGTTGTGTTTTACTGGCTTAAGTGATCAGAGAAACTGAATTTCAAAGCAGTATGTGCAACTAGTATTGCTGGAAGTTAGGGAACAAAAGCTATGCTATATAACTTGCTTGATCAGTCTTAACTAATCAAAGTGATGAATGAGGTAAAGACCATTTTAGAATAATTTTTAAACAAATGAACTTTAAAAAAAAATCATGATTTCCTTGGCCCAAAAAAACAGGCTAAATTCATCTTAAAGGTATTTGCTGCAAATTATTCATTCAGCTCTATATACAGAAAGTTAAGAGCTTTTCCTAGAAAAAAATCAGGCCTGATGGTCACTCCTATAACATGTGGACGAAAATCCTATGGACTCATAACGAAGGGACACAATTCCAGAGAGTATTACTAGATGGCTAAATTAGTTAAGAAATACTGGGAAGCTCTGGAAGGAACCAAAAGGAAATAGAGAAGGCCAGGGAAAGGATGGTGAGGGAAAGTGAAAGGGTTCAGAATTTGGGTCCAGTTCCAAAGCCCACTGTGTAAAGACTCCAATTGACTTCAGCGGACTTTCGATCAAGATATTGAAGGGAAATTTAAAGTATTGAATAGTCCAAAAGTAAACCTAAAAGCAAGGAGTCAAATTCAGCTATGATGCAAACAGACAGAAATTCATCAAACTCAATAGAATTGAGCCAGGTCAGAACTGGGCCCAATATTGGTAATAATTAACACTAATAATAACCTTTCTTTTGCTGAAGTTAAAGTTTTATTAAAGATATAAACCCAAGTTGGACCAACTTTAACTGATTTTAATTCAGTTGCAAATAATTTGCAAACTGTCTTTAGTCCCTACAGTATTGCAGCTAATTGGTGAAGTATTTATTTTATGTCTTTCCTTTGTGAGCCTTTCTCTAAAGATAGCTCCCTCCGGCACTCTTTGACAGTGTACTTTATATTAACTTATTTTCCCCAAACATGTTTTTCTTTTCTTGCAATTGTTTTCTTGTATATTTTGTACATAGCACTGTAAATGCACATGCCAAATTAACAGTTCATACTCCAAGAATCTTATGCTCTGCCTCCAGCAGCCAGATCCTGGAGACAACAGCTTAAGAGCAGTATAGCGTCATGATGCCACCAAGGCGAAGTCAGTAACTGAGAACTTAATGAAATAAATGTATTTTATGAAGGGATTTAAAAGAGCAGGATTGGGCACCTAGTGTACAGGAAGTAGGGGGATTGTTTATGTATTTAAGAAATGATATATTTTGATTACAATTAACAGTCGACTCATAGCTCACAATCTATACTTTCTCGACTAGAAGACTAAATATTCTTCAAAACGATTTCTGTATAGAAAACTATAAAGTTTAGCAAGACACAAATACAATTGTTTTTCAAAGAAAGTTTGTTTCAGGATTTTTTTTTAAATTAGGCTACATTGGAATATAGTTATAGAGAGAAATAATGAGGGTTTGAATCCCATGATTTGTCACCTGTGTGCTTTGAATACATTTTGCTACAATGCCCAATTATAAATGTCCTATAATTTGATCAATGTGGTGTATTCTGTCTGATGGATAGATGTTTAGTCAGCTTTGAATTTCAGATTTCGCAACACTTGAGAAATATGGAATAAACTGTAAAGTGTACATGTATCAACTGCAAATCAGAAAGAATCCTTGTCACATTTTTAGGAACTATAAAAATTGAAAAAAAAAACCCATTTTGTGGTAAAATTAGAATCAAAGTGAAACTCTAGCAGAGTATTATGGATTAATCATTATAGAATCTGAATTACCCAGATATCAGTCCTGTATTATGGATCCCTAGTCTTGGCAGGAAGAGATAGTGTTTGAAAATGAGAGAATGGGAGAGTTGACAGGGAAAAGGATAGCAAAAGAAGCTTAGGACAATGAAGGAGAGATTATCATCAGTGCTTCTTTACTTACAGGAAGCTTCAATACTGATATGCTGTGAGAACATGGCTTATACACATTGCTAATGCTCTGGGAGTTTCTTCAGTCTATATAACACACATACCTAAGTTTCAAGGATATATTTCTGTGTCTTTCTATGCATTAGTTATTAATATGAAATTCAGAGTATTTGCTTTAAGCCATTTCACCTGAGCATCTGATGGAAAGACATAGGTTGGAATTCATGTGCAATGTAAAGTCAACATGCTATAGAGTTGCACTTTTGCTCCAGGTGTGATTTTGACCCATAAAGGTGGCAATGACTTCACACTGTTCCTTCTAAAATTTTACCAAATTAGGAGGAATAAGCATTTAAAAGGTTTTTGTATGGGAGCCAAAATGGGAAGAAGTTTGAGAAATTAAGAAACATACAGTAGGTTTTTTTAGACTATTCTTAGACTAAATTCAGGGAGAAAGGAGGGTCTTGTGTTTAAGAAACAGGTAGGGATATGAAAAAACTGTGTTCTATTCTAGCTCTGCCACAGATTTCCCATCTGATCTGAGGGTTTGTGCATAACTGTGCATTGGATTCCCAGTCTGTACGATGGAGGTAAAATATTTAGATACCGCACAGGAGTGTTATGAGTCCAAACTAATTACGTTTTGTAAAGTGTTCTGTAACCCTAGGGTGGGAGGTGCTAAACACTAAATGCAAAATGCAAATGATTATAAGTTGAAGATGGAAGGGAATGAGAGTGAAGGGGGCTCAGAGGGATTGTCCTTGGAGACTTTAATTCATGGAACTTGAACCTCTGAGCAATGCTATAAGAGCTAATTCATTCTAAACTCATGAACACGAGACTGCAGGGATCAGTTCATGAATGCTTAAAGAACTAGTGAGATTTTGTTTTTCTTCATATTTCACAGCACAAGAAGAGAGAGAGAGAGAAAGGAACATTCACAAATGAAGCATGATCCAAACCCATTCAAATCTAGGGAAGATTTCCAAATGCAGTAGTAGCAGAGTTAATTTAAACCAGCTTCTTTGGAAATACTCTAAAGCTTCTATGTGACTGTTAAAAACATTTTTATAGCACTAGTACCTAGATGTTATTAATTGCCTGACACTGGGTTCAGTTAAAAGTTCATTCTGATTTTAAAGATGTTGCTGATTCCAGTGGTGCTCATTATACTTGAAATGGGGAACACCACTAGCATCAGTAATACCCTCTGAACTGACCTGAACATTTTAAGTGCCAGAATTTGAAATGAATCTGTATCTATACACATGCCTATTTAACCTAAAATGCGAAAAAGGCAACCCTTCTCCCAGTAGAGTTACTTTAGAAGAGGGCCTTTTCTTCTCCTGTGGATGTATGAACATCAAGAAACCAGGGAGATTAGGATAAAATGATCAGGATCGTTCTCACATAAGATAGCATTGACCCATTCTGTTAGATTATGGAAGGTTGACATGGATTGGGATGATGTTTACATTATAGAAAACCAGGTGTGAAGAATCCAGTTCTGAATTAAAATGAGCCATGGCTAAAAAGTATTTTTTTCTGGAACCAGAGGACGGAAGTCAAATTTCAGGTCCCCTTACCTACTCATAAATACCCTTTCCTATCTGTCTTATCTTTTTTTTCCTTATGCTCTAACACCTTGGCCAAATTTTCCTTTATGCGGGTTATTTCCACATGAGAAAATAGAAACTCAATTCAATTTTAGCTCACAGATTTCCCTTGTAATTCTGTGAGTGGCTTGCCACTCCCATGTAAGAAGTCAGAGGGCTCAAAGCCATGATCTCCTGGATACTGTGAAATTCACATGGCTTTCAGGTAAATTCATTCAGGTAAAGGGCTCAACTGTTGCCTGTAGATGCCCACACTGCCCTGAGAAGCTTCCAGAAAAATGAGGGTTTATCCCTCCATTTGTGGTTGTTCACACGGGCTTTCCCTATAAAGATTATTTATTATTTTGGAGAGTGTCCATTGTAACCTGTAAAAAGTGACAAAGAGTCCTGTGGCACCTTATAGACTAACAGACATATTAGAGCATAAACTTTTGTGAGTGAATACCCACTTTGTCAGATGCATGTAGTGGAAATTTCCAGAGGCAGGTATAAATATTTATAAACATATGCATCACTTTTTACAGATCCAGACTAACAAGGCTACCCCTCTGATACTTGACACTGTAGCCTGGCTGACTGACCACACTACCACTCTCCATTTGTGGAGATGGAACCCTACCAAGTCCCTGTGTTAAGTTTCAGTGGAGTGCGGGGAGGCGGAGAGCAGTACTCCTCTGTTCTATGCAGAATCGCCATTTCCATTTCCTTCTCTCCTCTCTTTGCACCTATTTCTTTCTCCCTGCTCTACTCCCCACCTCCCATTGCTCTCCATGTTGTTGTCCCACTACAATATTTGTTTGTCATGTTTTAACTCTTATTGCTTACATTTAAGATGTTTGATATCTCCCTAATTAGGGAAGAAGTATATTATGATATCATCCTGGTTCCTAACTTGTTCCTATAATTTCTTGCTATCAAAGATTTGTACAAAACAGCATGTCATCTGAAAGGAGAGAAGTAAGGAGAATAATTAATTGTCTGTCTATCAGATTGACCTAATTTTACACAGTAATGTTTCAGAATTAGTTTATGACTTTTTTTTACTGTCACACAATACCTCTTTCCTCACAGCAGTGCTTCAGGTGCATCACACCCATGAAATGTGTTCTGCCAACATGGAGCCTAAGCCCGTCAATCCTTGCTCATACAATTAGTCTATACTCGTGTGTGTAACCCAGTTGCCTATTGGGGGACTATTTGGAGGGTTGGGCCCCATGGACAGAACTATTAGGCAAATTCTGTCTTTTCTGTATCTGAACAAATGTAACCATGGCAGTGACAGGGTTAAATGTGGATTTATTTGTGGTTTTGCACATGTTTGAATGTGAGTGTGTGAGAAAGTGGGACTGAAAAGTGTTCTCGTTTGCAGGTATTTCAAACAGCCTGGAGACTGCATATGCTTTTTAACACACCGTACCCAAAATGTGCCAAGTTCTATATATCGATGTATATGCTATAGGCCTGATAGTGCTCCCAGTGAAGGCAATGGGAATGGGCATTGATTTCAAAGGGAGCTTGATTAAGCACATGATCAGTTTAAAAAATAAAAGAATAAAACAAGTTCTTCTGAAATTAAAAAAAAAATGTCTGAAGGCAGTTCACTTGGTGTGACCCTGAAAAACTTATAGCAGTGTCAAAAAACAGTTATGTAATTAGATACCAAATTAGTCCACCTGGACCAATTAGCTCAGAAAAGGCACAAGGGCTCAGTAATGCAATGTCAACAGAAATAAAGTCAGAAAGGAGAAAATGGTTGAAGTGAAGAGAACTTTTCAAGGAAATCAGAATAGAATTGGTCTGATTATAGAAAAGGCTGGGATCAAAGAGCTCTCACAGGCAAGCTTACATCAGAATGAGGGATAATGATACCAAACACAAATTAGATTCTTCTCATTCACTGGTGCAATGGAAAATAAATGGTAAATTACTGTCATTCTGTGGCATGTTGGAAATATTTGCCACCTGTTTCTGTCCACACATTTTTGGGTTGGTTGACTTTATTTGGAAGGAATTGATGATTTCTGCCAGATTTCCTGAATTTTCAATTGCCTGTGTCTTAAACCGATTGAAATATGTATAGAATTTACAAGAGACTTCAATATTCCTAGCTTTAAATTCCAATGGGGATAAAATTCAATCATGATATGAATAGGAAATGGCACATTATTGCATGCATGTGCTTCAGTGATGTTAATGGAATACTGTGCATTTCTTTAAGTGCTTAGATACTTGGTGATGAACCTGATATAAACATGTACAGAGGTAGAATTAGGCCCTAAAATTTACCTTCCTTAAAGAAAGCTAACTCTGTGCAAATGCCCTGGAGGATGCCTTTGATGTGTTTTAAAAATAATATTCTAAATAGCTTATAAAGTAAATATTGTATTTGAATCCAAGTGACACAACCATAGGTGAAGGCACCTGTTCCCACAGGCATGCAGTGTGCAGTTCAGTGTCCAAAATATGTGTCAGCTAATGATTATAGGTTAATGCTGCAATATTACTCCTGAAAATACTCAGTTGGCATGGCCAGGTATTCTTAGGGTCTTTTTTTCAGAAGAAGACACAGGAATTCTCAGTGGCTGTATATTTTAATGCATGCCCATCTCTCGTAAAGGCAATTTCTATAGTCCTTGTTTAAAATGTGTAATATTTTACCTTTCATCATCTATAATGGAAATGAATATTTGAAAACCAGATCTTCAACTAGTATAAACTGGCATAGCTCCATTCATATCAATAGAAATATATTGACTTACACCAGCTGAGGATATGGCCCTTAATGTCTTGTTCTTCTTACAGAGAGTATAACAAAACCTAGCATATGTGAATTGATAGGTTACCCCAGCAACAACATTTGAACACACATCAAGATTTCAAACATGAAAAGTCAAGAGAGTTCAGATTTTGGATTTTGTGTCAGCTCACTCAAAAAAAACGTGATTTGGATAAAGATATCTGGATATGGATCAAAGTTCAGATTTTGAGCCCCCCATCAAATTTCAGGAGTGTTTTGAACTGTGGTTTTAGTTTACTGAACTCCCATATATCCATGATCATGAAAAATATAAGCATACAGAATGAAAGTGCCTAATTCCACTGTGATTACAGTTACTGTCAACACTGGTGAAAGTATTACATCCCTCACTCAGTGTCATCGTAATCTTAGGCCCCTGTAATAAGGTGTGGCTTCTCTCCCACCTTTTTCTAAGCGGAAAATGCACAGACCCCAGTGATTGTGACTTCATTGCACCCTTTTATTTTAAGTTCCCTCCACCATTTCCATGCAACAGTCCATTTACAGCACCTCCATGCCTTTTAGGCCCTCTCCCCAGTACCTGAGAGGAACAGAAATCTCCCTTCCCTGAGACCTCCATGTAACTGAGCTCAATTAGCCTTGGTCCCTTCTCTCCACTTAGCACTTCCTTCTTGCTTCTTTATAAGCCTTGGCCTAGATGGCTCCTTATCCCAGCCAGCCAGCCACCTTGATTGTCTAATTTTCTCTGTCAGCTTTCTCAGGATAACTAATTAACATCTAAATGATCAGCATGCAGGCCCATCAGTTCACCCCTCTGTACTCTGGCATAGCCCCCAATGAAATCACTCACCTGCATAAAGTTCAGCATGTTTCTCAGTCTTTTGCTGCATCAACACTCTAAAGTGCAATATTTTAGACGCCGAAAATAAAATAAAAAGGTGGTTGCTTTTTTCAAGCACACTGACCAATATTTGAGTTTTAAAAACCATAACTAAGGAAACTTGTAAAAGAAGTAAAGAAGAAAAGATATTTTTGTCATTTAATTTTTACAGGAACTTATTATTATCCTAATAATTTCCTTATCAGTCTACCCTGTATAACCTTAAATTGCAGGAAATCTTCAAATATTAATCCTGTGACATCCCCTTAAATGGAAATGGTAGTGAAGAAATAAAATATAGCAATAGACCACTGATGGTTAAATAATAGGGGAAGAAGAAAACAGTAAATACAAGGAGAGATGTGCTACAAGTGAGCTGCACTTTCTTTTATGGCAGGCATCTTAGATGTTAACCTGTGCTATCGACCTAGATGCACCAAAGATGTAGGCTTGTGTGAGAAAATCCACATGTGAATTTACTTTTTCACAGAGGTACAGCATGATTCTTTCTGTCACTCCTAGAAATATCCTTTACACGGAACCTCTATGTGTGATACTTGAAAATGATTTTATAATGGCGAAATTAGGCTTTGGCAAATGGTTCAGGTAAAATAAGGAATGATCCCATGTTTGTTTGAAAGCTGAAATTAACCCAAAAGAGAATTTTTAACTGTTTTTGACTGGAACTAAAAGTAGAAGTTCCAAAATGCTAGAAGAAAACCTGTCCTCTAAAAATCTGCATCTCTGTATATTCCCACTTTTGACTTTTGGGCTACATGCATCTGATAAGCAGAAAAAAACCAAGCTGAAAAATTCTGATCTGTTATGCCATAACAAATCACCTTTTGTATCCCCTCCATCCCTAGGTTGCTCACCTAATTCCAAGTCATTTTTTTTCTGGACTCATAGTGCTGAGCTGCTCTCCTAGATCTGCAAACATTCCAGAAGGGTTCATTGATGTCCTTAGCCATGCATCAGTGGATTTATCACTCTTCTCCACCTTGTAGTCTTTTCATTTCTTCTTTTTTCAGTCACCTTAATTAAAAGAAGTTCTACACATTGTCGTTCAAGCCTTTGGGGCTTTGAATTTTGTACTGTTCCTGCTCCTTATACTGGTTAGGTGGGTTCTGACTGAATCACTGGTGCATCCAGGACACTGGCCTGACTTCTAATCCTGCTTGGACCAGTGTGTCTAGGGCCTTGGACATTATCTAATCTCTTCTTCTTTGGAGATTCTTTTTATTGAAGCCTTATCTCATTGGCCCAGACAGAATATCTGGACCCAGAGCTCCCTCCAAATTAAGAAGAAATCTTTGAAAGAACAAATGGCTGAAATTATATTGTTAACGCTGCACCTTAAAAATCATTACCTAACTGATTACAGTAAACACACCCAGGGCTCTATTTTTAAACACGGCTATCTGAGTTACACAGATGCCTAATTTGTAGATGCTAATTTTAAAGGTACAACTTGGATGCAAATGTTTGCAAATATAGTCCTACATATTTAAAGAACTCTGACTAATCTATTTGGAAAACTCTTGTGCAAAATGCTGGAGTTAGAAGCAACAGTACTAAAATAACACAGGTCTACAATTTTTGAGAATTCGTCTGCTTCAGAGATAAAATGTGATATTTATTATGTATTTTGATGTGCTGAATTCAAATATGACAATTAAAACAACTGATTGGCTACTGTTTCTAAGATATTTAAGGTTTTACATTTTATGTCTATGTATATTGTGTAGATAGTAGAGTTTTAATCATGAATTGTAAACCTAGATCTTTTCAAGTGTTTATGTTGCTTTACATGATAATATTTCACCTGTCTTGTTTATGTAACACTTTAAAAATCAGCAAAAGGGTTCTATAAATACAATTTATTATGAAACAAAAGGCAAAAACCTATTCTGTACATAGTTTAGTCCTATTCAGTGTCTACTCGGCGCTTCTTGGCTTGTCTCTTGTATTCATTAAATGGAGCATCTCTTGTCACTGTCCACCAATAGTCTGCAAGCATTGATGGGCTCCATTTGCCCTGATAGCTGGCAGGAGATTCCACTGCTGTCGTCTGGGGCCCAACAGCTCTGCCTTACTCTTGGGTAGTTCCAAATCCCTGACAAGGTCATTCAGTTCACCTTGTGTTATGAGGTGTGGTTCAGAGGAGGAGGATGGGAGAAAATGTGGGTCCTGTGACATTGATGGTTCAGGACCAGAAGTTTCATCCTCTTCCTCTTCCTCTTCCTTGTCTGACTCAAGTGAGAATGATTCTGGTGCATCAGGAACCGGCAGTCCTTCTCCGTGGGGTACTGGGCGTATAGCTGATGGAATGTTTGGAAAACTCACAGTCCACTTTTTCTTCTTTGACATACCTTTCCCAACTGGAGGCACCATGCAGAAGTAACAATTGCTGGGAGGATCTGTTGGCTCTCTCCAAATCATTGGCACTGCAAAAGGCATAGATTTCCTTTTCCTGTTCAACCACTGGTGAAGATTTGTTGCTCAAGTCTTGCAGCATATATGTGGGGCCCACCTCTTGTCCTGATCTCCAATTTTGCAGCCAAAAGAAAGGTGATAGGCTTTCTTAAACATAGTGGTTATACTGTGCTTTTGTGATGCAAAAGTCACTTCACCACAAACATAGCAGAAGTTATCTGCACTGTTCACACAAGTACGAGGCATCTCTGCTCACTTTGGCTAAACAGAAATGTGTCCCTTTGCAAAATCAAACACTGACAAAGAAGAGAGCACTACCCTGTATGATTTCTAGAGCTGATATAGGGCAATTTGTTCAGCAGAGTGATGTAAGCTTCATTATGATTGCATCATGCATGACTTCTAGGAATAACAGGATGCAATTCATATCATGTATGATGCAATACCAGCTTCAGATTGCATCATTCATTGTTTTGCCTCAAAAGCAAGTACTGTCCAAACCCAGTCATAGATTTATTCATAGATCCAGTCAAAGATGGATTTTAGTCATTTCTGGTTTCAATTGAGATCCCTTCCCTTTATAACTCACTTATCCTCCGCCATTCCCATGTCAAAGGTTGTATATACTGACCCAATAGCATATCTTGAAAACTAGAGCCAATCAACAATTTTAAGCATCATTTTCGTTCTCAGTGACCCAGAATTAGTAAAGCTGGACTACATTTATTTCAGAAGCATTTTGGTTGTAGAGCAGTGTAATTTGTGAAGAAACAACAGTTCAGTGGCCAGCAGGAGAGAAAAATTACTTCATATATATTGTGTCTAGAGAATAATGGCAACCTATTAGAACAGAAGCCCTCTTACTCCAGCAACAGAAGAAAAATTAAAACTTTAAAGATGGATCTAAACAGCAAAGTTTAGAATAGGATCAGGGTCTGAACGTGCTCAAATTTGGAGATGTTTGGAAATGTGATTTGGTTTGTTCATCTCCTTCGCAAAGAAGGGAGAGATACCCAGAAGGAATAGTTATTATTACACTATTAATGAGTAGATGAGTAGACTTAGACAATGACGTCCCATTATGATCCACTATAA
The DNA here is from genome assembly GCF_007399415.2 of Gopherus evgoodei. NCBI lineage: Eukaryota > Metazoa > Chordata > Testudines > Testudinidae > Gopherus > Gopherus evgoodei. The sequence continues at coordinate 72,721,895 of NC_044322.1, forward strand.
TTCCCAGATTCTGTTCAGCTGTACTAACACCTCACCAGTTATTTTCCATTTTGTAGCTGTACATTTGATTTTTTCTTTCCTAAGTGTAGTACTTTGCACTTCTTGAATTTTATCTTGTTGATTCCAGACCAATTCTCTAATTTGTCAAGCTAATTTTGAATTCTAATCCTATCCTCCAAAGTGCTTGCAACCCCTTGCAGCTTGACATCATATGCAAATTTTCCAAGCATATTCTCCAAGCTATTACCCATGTAATTAATGAAAATATTGAATAGTACTGGACCCAGCACTGACTCTTTAAGAACTCCACTTAATACATCTTCCCAGTTTGACAGAGAACCATTGATAACTACACTTTGATTATGGTCTTTCAATCAGGTGTGCACCCACCCTATAGTAATTTCATCTATACTACATTTTCCTTATGAGAATATCATATCGGACTATGTCAAAAAGTCTTAGTAAAATCATGATAGATCTCTTCAACTCCTTCCACTCCCCTCCCATCCACTAGGTTAATAACCCTGTTAAAGAGGGAAATTAGGTTGGTTGTGCATGATTTGTTCTTGCCAAATCCATGCTGGCTATTTCTTATAACCTCATTATCCTCCAGATGCTTACAAATTGATTGTTCAATAATTTGTTCCACTATCTTTCCAGGTATCAAAGTTAGGCTGATTGCATTATAATTCCCCAGGTCCTCTTTTTAAAGATAGGTACTATGTTTGTCTTTCTGCAGTCTTCCGGGACCTCACCCCTCCTCCATGGGTTCTTGAAGATAATTGCTTCAGATAGTTCCTTAAGTATCATAGGATGTGTTTCTTCAGGCCCCACAAACGTGAATACATGTAACTTAACTAAATATTTGTTATCCTTGTTCTTTCCTATTTTGTCTGGCCCTTATTGTTTATATTAATTGTGCTGGACATCTGGTCTTTTTACTGAAGACAGAAGCAAAGTAGGCCTTCAACACTTCAGCCTCCTTGTTGTCGTGAGTTATTAACTCTTCTTCACCAGAAAATAGAGGACCCACATTTCCTTTGTCTTTCTCTTGTTCCTAATATATTTAAAGACCCTGTTCTTATTGAATTTTATACCCATTATTATGTGTAGCTTATTTTATGTCTTTCTTATATTGTCCCTAATTGCTTGTGCTATTCTTTTGTACTTCTCTTAAGCAAATCATCCATGTTTCCACTTTTTGTTAGGTTAGTTTCATTTCACTTTCACCCTAATTACTTTCAACTTTCATATTTGCAACCATTTCCTCCATGTTGGTCAGAATCAAATCTAAAATGGCTTTCCCCTCAATTACTTCCTCCAATTGCTGAAACATAAAATATTATCCTCATTCCAAGAACTTGTTGCACATTTTGCATTTTGCAGTATTACTTTTTTGGGGATGTTAAAGTTCCCCATTGATACCAGATCTTGTATTTTGTACACTTCTGTTATTTGTTCTAATAAGGCCCCACCACTTCCTCTTCCTGATTTGGTTATCTATAGTAGACACTTACCATGATATCACACCTATTCTTTCCCCCCTTTTATCTTTACCCAGAGAGTTTCAACTGATCTACCTCTAACCTCCCACTGTACTATAGAACAAGTGAATATATTCTTAATGTATGGTGCAACATCTCCTCCTTTGTTCCTCTGCCTCATCTTCCTGAACAAGCTATACTATTCTACACCAATAGTCCAGTAATGATATTTATCCCACCAAGTCTCTGTAATGCCAGTTAAGTCAAATTATAGCTTATGTACTGATAATTCCAGTTCTTCCTTTTTATTCCCCATACTTCTTGCATTTGTGTACAGAAATCTAAGATGCTGAGCAGATTTTCCAGCTGATTTCCGTCTTGTTGCTCCTATTACCTTATTCTAATCATCCATGTCTCTGCCCAACCCCCCAAAATCTAATCCTTTGTTAAGTTAGCCTTTTTTTTAATTCTAACCTGTTGATTTTCTCACCTGTACCATTTGAATTTACTTTAAAGCCCTCCTAACTGGAAAGGTGAGTCTGTGTGTGAAGTTCTTTCCCATCTTTTCCCAGCAGTCCTCCTTCCCAGAACAGCATCTCATGGTTAAGGAAGCTGAAGCCCTCCTATTGTTGCTATCAGCACAGCCATGCATTCATTTCCAGTTATGGTTAATCATCTGATATGTGTTTTACTTCTGATTAGTTTGGTTGAAATATTTTTAAAAGGAAAAAAATAATACAATTCTATAAACTTTCATGATTCCTAAATATTTACTTACAAATAATCCAGTCCCATGAATCATAATAATTGTTTTTCATTAAAGATTCACAAATATTTTTTTAACTATTCAACCAGTTCTAATGATAAATATCAATGTGTAGATAAAATTTAAATAGAGACTTTTTTAGTTTTTTTTATAGATAGAACTCTGTTTCTTTATGTGTCACATTTATTTCAAATTTCAGTAATGTGAGAGATACTCAAGATACAGTTCAATGTAAAGCTATAAATGAGACTTTTGATCTGAAAATAATAATTTGCTTTCATTACTTTTCAGGAACTTCTTGTCTTAGCTTTGTGACAGTTTACATTTGAATACACACTTCTCTGTAAAATTGTTTGATCACTTGATTATTTATGGATTAAAGAACAATACCATTTCTGTACAACATAATTCTGCTCTAATTGTTTGAAATTTGCATACTTGTTACTTTGATGATTCTTTGTTTTTCAGTTTGTTGGATTGCTTTGATGTCTGGGGGATATGAAAAAATTCTGTGCTCATACATTGTTCTAATCAGTCTTGATAGGGAGAAAGAGTAATTATTTTTTGCTTTTGAAAGTGAAGTCACAATGTCACCCCTCAGAGTTTTCCAGTACTGTGACATCATTCCTAAATTATTCATATTTTGGTAAGAAGCAATCATCAACTGGCATAGATATCAAAACACCAAGGATGAAATTCTGACTCCGTTGAAATCAGCGGCAAAACTCCAGACTTCACATGGACTTCAGAAGCTTTTTCGTCTTCTTTGGCTAGTTAGTTATATCAGATAAACCAGAGAACACATTTTTGTAACTGTTACTTTACCTGTATGGAATCTGGAGACTAGTTCTTTCGGAAGAGTAATGACCTAAAAAAGGACTGAATTTTGTGAAGTGAAGAACTTCTGTATATAATATACTGAATGTCATACTTTCCAAAGTGCAGGGTAACTTAAAGCCTATGACCCACCGACTTCCAGTGGGACTTAGACTCCTACAGACTAGATTCACAAAAGAGGCTTATGTGTTGTAACCAGGACCGGTGCTAGGGGTTTGAGCGCCCTAGGCGGACTGCAATTTCGCAGCCCCGAGTGCTAGTCCCGCGGCTCCGCTGGAGCTACTGCAGTGGTGCCTGTGGAGGGTCCGGTGCTCTGTGGCTCCAGTGGAGCTGCCGCAGTCGTGCCTGCAGGAGGTCCACCGGAGCCGCGCGAACAGCCGACCGTCTGCAGGCACGACTGTGGCAGTTCCACCGGAACCGCGGAGCACTGGACCCTCCACAGGCATCACTGCGGCAGCTCCATCGGAGCCGCCTGCCTCCCCCTCAGGCAAAACGACACCCACCATTTATTCTGGCACCCTAGGCGATTGCCTAGGCTGCCTAAATGGTAGCGCCGGCCCTGGTTGTAACACTAAGCATTGCAGAATCTAATTTTTAAATGATCTACCACCAATGGGCTTCAAAATCCCCCTTTAGGTGCCCAGACTCTCTTTACAATGCCTGAGGAGAGTTAGGCACCTTAGAAAAGCAAGCAAGTTGAATGGAGAGCCACCTAAGCTAGCCAGTAGGAAATGCCAAGGAAAGAGGTGGGGCCTAAGCCCTGCCCCTTAAAGGCATTTAACCACCTAACTGCAGACTGAAGGAAGGCACCTGTTTCCATTTGGTATTCACACCCATGAACCCTCTCCTGGAGTTAGGCACCTAAGATAGGTCAGCACTGTCTCTAGAATAGCAGTAGTGCTGCTGCTATCTCAATAGCTTGGTGGTTAGACCACTCAGCTGGGAGACACAGGTGCTTGAGTCAAGCTCTCATACTACTAGGCTATAAGGTATTCTGGAGTGAGCCTCATTCTCAATCTTTGCTGTTGAAGTTGTTCCACTGTGTGTGTGTAATTATATATATATATATACACACACAGTTATTTTGGCAGCATTTTATCTAATTGTGCCCTAATCAATGATGACATCACACAGAGCTTTTCTAAAGCCAGTTCTGTCTACGGTCGACTTTGGCACTGCCTGTGGAATATGAGAAGCATACAACTTCACACCAAGATTAGTCTTTATTTTGCAATCATGTTAATCATGATTCTACATAAATGAGAAACCTAGACACTCTATGTCAGGCCCTTGAAGCAACTAGAATGTTTTCACATGCACTGTCTGTGTCTCATCTGTAATATCAAGTGGTTGGACAGTATACCAACTACTGAAGCCTGGACCGGTGCTCCATGATTATCACTGAATCCCTAATTCTACAGCCTTAGCTTCACCGGGCTGGTTGCCTGGTTCATATAGATGATATGTGACATCCCAAAGCCATATTTTAGGGATAGTTGAAAACCAAAGCACATACTCTGGGAGGCCAACAAGAATGATATAAGGACACTCTCAGAGCTCACCAAAAAGCTGGCCAAGTCAACCCAAACACATGGGAAGCTGCAGCTGCCAATAGATCAGGAAGGTGGTAGCCCTGTTGGTCTGTGCTTAGAGCCAACAAGAACAGCAAACAGAAAAAGCCAAGAGACTCCTGAGCAAAGAAAGCTGGATGTGCTAAAAACATGTGGCCATGTCTGCTCAATGTCCAGATTCATCTGTGGATCCCTCATCAATTTATATTTGCATAAGAAGATCCACTGAAATACATGGACTCATATATAAACTACAATGCTACACTCCAACAACAAATTGTATATTTAAATTGCTACCAGGCCAAAGAGGTGATGAAAATTACTTGTAGCTTGATGGTTAGCATACTCACCTGGGAGACCCAGTTCCTCCTCCTTTTTTTTTTTTCTAGTAGGCAGTCCTCTGAGCACCCCAACTGGATTTCGCCCACAGATACAGGGGAGTACCTGGTTTGTGAATCTGCCAAGGCTTAGTTGTGAGTTAGGTGCTGAGGTGCTTGGCACTGTCAGGCTTAGGTGGTTTTCTGCATGCTCAGCAGCACAAATTTAGTGGGCATGGGGACTTTAGGCACCTCCAGGATTAGGAAGAACTGAGCAGAGGTTTCTGAATGCCATTAATGCCTAAATGTTGGAGTTAGGCTCCTAAAGTTGCAATTATATGCCTAAGTCCCCCTTGTGAATCCAGCTCTAAGTGTCTAAATCACTTTTGAAAATGTGACTTAGGCATCTAAGTCATTTAGATTCTTTTGAAAAAATTACCCATTATCTTCTCAAAAATTCTACAAAGTAGTGTAGCTTCTGTGATTAGCACGTATTTCACCTATAACCAAGAAGGCAAAATACCTTCATTGTGTGTTTCTTATGGTCTTGGTTTTATACTTTTTATAACCACTGGAGCACCTTTACGCAGCTATTATGGGCTCTATAATAATCATTACTGGTTTTTATTATTAATTGTGTAAATGGTTTTTATTTTCAGTATAGATACCTTTATTCAGTTTTTCTCTCCTGGACTGCTGTATGACTTCAAGAAAGTCACTGAGCTCAAATTGTTTAGATTGCCTGCAAGAAATTAGGTATTTCACATTCATATCTATTTACCACCATTAATAGAGGTTGCTGGTCACTGGAGGTGGTGGCCACTGGAATATATATAATTTGGTTGTGGGGATTAGCACCAGCGAAAACAGGCCACTTTTACTTAGGTTTGTATATATGGAAATAGGGATCATTGAAATCAGTGGAGCCACCAGTGTACATCTGCTAGAGGTGTAGACCTACATGTCTAACCTCAAACCCCCCAGACAGGAAAAATTTGACTGTAGCCTATCTGTAAAATAGGCATATTAATACTTGCCCACTTTGTAAAGTGCTTTTAATTTCCATGATGAATGGCTCTATAGAAGTGAAAAGTATTATTTCACTGCACATGCATAAAAGATGTTTCCCACATAGAAAATGTGCCAGATCTTCAGCTAGCCTAAATTAGCAGAATCCTGTTTAAGCTGGTGTTGCCGAGTACACGATCAGGCCTAGCATCTCAGCCTGTAACTCAAAACATTGAAAAGAGATGGACAAAGGAATAAGGGGGAAAGGAGCTTGAGGAAGAATGATAATAGTGTAACATATTCACTCCAACTGCCAGCCAAGATTCCTTTAACTTTCCAAAAAGAGAAAAACAAGATGCTAAATAAAGAATGACATTTTTTATTATTCAACCAAATTGTAACCTATAACATTAAATGAAAAATGTCTAGAAAATATTACATAAAGCAAGAATGAAGGGTAATTATTGGTGTCACACACATTAATGTGTTTACTCTGACAGATGTGTCTATGAAGATTCTTGGCAGGAGTTTTGCCCCAAGGGATTAGACAAAACACTGGAGAACTCTTATACAAAACAAAACAAACAAACAACAAACCCATTAGAACTATAAAACATATTTAGGGGGCACTCAAGAGGCTTAAAAGAAAAAAAAGACTTCACTAAGAAAGCAAGTCAAATGCAAAGGACTGTTCTTTCAGTATACTTTATGAGGAGAATTTGTGACTATTTGCTTGTTCTGTTGAAACTGACTGTTATCTCTTGCTATTTTATTAAAGGAAGAAAAAAGAAACTGAACTGTTCGTTCAGTTTTATTTATAGTTTGATATTAATATTTCCTCTTTCGTAAACTGAATGTTTAAATGTTAGTGTAAAGAGTTGGGTAACTTGTAAAATCATCCTACTAGCTGAGCAACTCTGGAATCAAGCCTTCCTTTGTAAGGCAAAATCAACAACTCTGTGCAAGACGGATTCCCAGAAACTGGTGTTGTATTGATCCTTTCTTCCTGTACTATATTATTGACTTTTAGATATAAACTGGACTGATATTGGTTATTTGGTCTCTTGAACATATTTCATTCCGAACCAAAGTATGGTCAAGCAACTGACTATTCAATTTACCAAAACACTTTTCTTCCTCACTCATACCAAGTTTAAAAAGGTCCTTGTTTCCTATTTTCACTGGCAGTGTCATGTTGTGCAGGCCATATCAGAACAGCTTTCAACCAAACAATTTACAGATCAATACAAGTGAACATTGAGCCTGTTCCAAGAGGAGCCACCTGGCTTTCCAATCACACCTAGGTGCTTATTAGAGCGTGATCAGAATACACTGTCCTCCACAATTTTGCCTGGAGTGTAAAGAGCATGCACCTGTACCAGAAATTTTGCAGAGACTGGAGATGTTAGGGATTGGGTGGACTCCAACCCAGTGCTGGGAAAGCATAAAGCACTTGAGGCTCCTGTAATGGAGGTCAAAAAACTGAAACTGTCACTCCAGGAGGGCTTGTCATACGTGTCCCTTCTATGAGGAGTCTGACTGGGTGCTGTCATGGGCTCCTAGTACAGACTCTGAAGAACATCACAATCCCCTCAACCCCACTGGCCTCATTGTCTGACAGATTGCTGATGAGGTCCAAAGCATGGAGACAGCAGGGACCATGGAAGATGCCCTCAAAGATAGAGAGAATAAAGAGCATGTGATTCTGCATGTCCACCTGGAGAAGCCATTTGAGGATCCCCTGTGATGACTCCAAGGATTCCAAGCTGAGGCCGGAAACAGAACCTGAAGCAGTTACAATGTTACAATGGACTCCTCTGCCCCATCACCTCCCTCCCCTGTCATCTTGCTGATTTTAAGATCAAGAACATTTGAAGTACTGTAGACTGACTTTTCCTGAGTTTGAATTGGAGTGCGGAAGCCACAGCATTGTCACATTCTATCCCCTTACCAAACACCTCCAGTTTCTACCCGCCATTCAGCACCCTGCTCCGCTCCACCCCAAAATGGTCCCCAAGCAAGACACAGTTATAAATCGATTATTTGAGTGATTTCCGATGAAACCCTATTATGCATTTGGCTAAAGCTAACTCTTAAAAACAGATTATTGACAAAAAAAACATTGTGCTCCTGTGTCATTGTGTTTCTTAGCCAGCAGTCAGGCAGTGATGATCCCAGATCATGCGGGGGAGGGATGGTATGAGTTAGAAAGGTCTTGGCTGGTAATGGGATAGTTGCAGAAAACGTATAGTTGTTTGTCAAAAGCTAGTAACAGCTGCCTTCTGTCCCTTAGACAATTACACAGTTTCATTGCTTCACTACACACCCCTCATCTTACTGTCTTCTTACAAATGGGAGCCACATGGAAAGGAGTTGGTCGGTGTTAGGCCCAGGAAGCTTCTGTGAGGAAACGTTAGTCACAGAACATTACAAACATTTTATCATCCCTATATCTGGCCTCTCTCCACACTGAGCCATGCTGCAGCAGCCTGGAAAAATGGGGGTGGGAAAATGATCTGGTCTGGCATTTCAATAAACACTGTGTAGCATCCCTTTGCAGTGGACAGGTGAGGGCTGGTGGTGCTGATCTGAAATTTCAAAGAGCCAAATAAGGTTGTGGTGTGTATCTTTCTTTCCCTGTCAATTTCACCTTTGTTAGGCAGGCACCAGAACAAGATTTTCTAGTGATGCTGGGGGAGGGGTGGTGTGGGCAGTGTTGGTGGTTGACATTTCCCTTTGTATGGAACCACTGTATGCTAGCTGAAAGTATAGTCAATTTCCAGTTGAATTGCTTCCCATACCAGTAAGCATATTTCAGCAAATTTCTGGTGTAGCAGAATCTCTAGCTGCATCTTCACTTTTAATAACAGTGCAAATCTGCTTGATCAGTGTCATAGCTGAACAAATCCTTCCATTCAGTAATATGTAGAGGAGTGACCATTAGAATAAACATCTCTCTAGCATAGATTGCCAGCTCTCCTCCACAGGACTGGAAAGACACCTCTCTCTTTCTCTTCTAGTACCTTGAAAACTCTTACGTTATCCAAATATTGGTCAGCCTTTAAGGAAGATATTGCAATCTGGTAACATAGGCTCACAAATAAACTGCCATTTCCGCCCCCTTGAGAACATTTAATTAAAAACAAATTGGTGCATTTTTTATACCATTAGTAGCTTTTGCTCCTTCCTCATGAGCTAGAAAAGTTGTCTGAGAACCAAGGATACTTTAACGGTCACATTCATGGAATAATGAAAACTATCAAAGGTGTGGTCTTCCACAGCAAACTTGTATTATAGGAGGAGATTTCTCAGCTTCTTCCAAACAACAAAAATACATATATTGCTGTCCTTCTCTCTTAATTGGCAAGACCTTTGGCTCCTAAGAAGGTATCAGACTGCGATGTAGCAGTATAACCTAGTTGTTGGTGCTGGAGCCTAGTCTAGTTGATAGACCCGGAGGATGGAAAACAGAAGCCAGACCCATGTTCCAGAGCTGGCGTTAGGAGTCAATAGTCAGAGTCAGGGGTCTGATCTGGTGTTTGAAGCCAATAACTAGAGCCAGTGGCAGACGTGGAGTCAGAAGTGAGTATCGAGAGCTAGGAATCAGAAACCAGCAAAGGAACAGGGCTTGGGTGGACTGAAGCAGAACAGGAACAAAGCTGGAAACAAAGCAGCCACAAGAACAATTGCAGATGCAGGTATGTTGAACAGTTGGTGACCTGCTGCTCCTGAGCTTAAATGCAGGCCTTGGGCTCTTTTCAGTCAATATAGCAGGCTGGCCAATTAGCTGATTCTACCACAACACATCTGAGCACATTAGTCTGCTTGAAGGCTGAACCAGTGAGCTCCAGATTCTGGTAAGGAAACTAAACCCCCTCCGTCCTGAAGAGGGAAACCATTTTGCCAGGAGGACAGGAGTAGCGTCCCAGAGACTGCAGAGGCAAGTGGAGAAGGACTTAAAAGAACTGTTCCTACAGATGATCAAAGGAAACCATGACCAGTTAGAATTCCTCAGGGCACAGAATACAGTTCCTAACGGAGCAAGAGGCATACCATGGGGAAAAAGAGCATTCCCTAATGGATAGGCTCATTTACCTGATGGCCAAATGAGTTTGGTCTCCACCAGCTGCTGAAGTCACTGAACCTGTCCATGAACTGCCACCTCTTCCTCCCACAGCTGCTGCCCAGGGTGCTGGTGTGCTGAAGAAGCCTCTTTCAAAGACCCCCCACTCCCTCACCAAGTGACAAGAAGGACGACATAGAGCCTGAAGCTGGGACCTCACTTGCCACTGGCATCCAAAACCCCTCACAGGGGGACATCCCAAAGTGTCCAGGAGGGGAATGATGTGCCTGTGGGAGCCCTAGAGCCCCACTGAGTGCTCATCCCCCAAATCCCTTGCAGGAGTCGCCCTTGAGGTTTCCCAAGAGTGATTTTCCCCCTTGTCAAGATAAGGGCAAGGAGATATGTACAGAGACAACAACATATGGCTGGTGTTTCTAGTTATGCTCCCTTAATTTTTTTTAAAAAATTCCTGTTGATCTTTCTTTTAAAAATATTTCAATTACATGTTCCATCTAGTAATTTTAATAAATGTTATAATTTCGTTGACTTGTATGTGGCTCCTCTTCCTCCCTAAGTATGATGAACTGAAGATGGTTCTCAGGATCAGGATTAGAGTCCAAAATATATAGAAAAATATTGTAAATGAGGAATAAAGTTATTTCTTGCTCCTTCAAGTGCAACCCCATTCTCTGTGGCATCCCATCTTCTGAAATGCAGCTATTATTTCTAGAACTTTTCTTATGGAGTGGATCATAGTATTAATTGCTATGAGTAGATCATAGTAAGTATTAATTGCCTCACAACCTACGCAAGCATGACTCTGATGGTGAACTTACCACTCTGAAAGTGGTTTGCAATGGATCTATACCTGTTTGGTGTTACTAGTTTCCACAGGACAATAGAAACCTGCTTTAAATTGATAGGGCTTCCCTAAATCAAGTGTTCTGGTGCAAACTCCTCACACCATTCCATGAAGGTCTGTTTCTTCATTTGGAAGTTCTGAAGCTACTGCTAATCATCTCAGGTTTCCAAATCAATGTGAACCCACCACACCATGCTGGTTCTCCTGGACCAGAAGCAATGGTGCACCCAGGAGCATACCATGGCAATACCTGCATTCACCCTATCTGTACCATGAGAGCCAAATGACCAGACACTCACCCTCACTCTGTACTGTTTTTGATATGTCATAAAGTTCGGCCAAATCTGGTCCAGCATCTTGATGTTCACCTACTCCACCACATGACCATTTGTCCTGCAATAAGGATCAGTGTAGACCTTGGCTAAGAGCTGCCTAACTTTTGGGTGTTCTGTCACCTCATGGAATTCTTAACCCAAAGTTCAGTGTGCAGGCTCCCTATACAATGCTGAGGAGAGCTAAGTGACTAAAAAGAAGCTCACAGAAGCCAGCATGCTCAGCAGGGAAACTTCCTACTTATGTGCCACCTCTCACTCTAGGCAGGAGGGAGGTGCCACTCTCCATTCAGGATTCGCAGCTGTGAATCGTCTCTCAGAGTTAAGTGCCTAAGTCACTTCACCAGTTTTTCTAATTAAGGACAAGAAGGTGGTGGGGGTGCCTTCCTCATATACCTCAGTGATTAGAGCACTCATCTGGGATGTGACACCATGGTTCAGATCCCCAGTCCCTATCAGTGGGAAGAAGTGGGTTCAAGTCCCTGCTCACCTTCCAGCAAATGCTGTAACTTCTGGTCTATAGGCAGTCTCAATCTCTCCTGTTGATGTTGTGCCACTTTGTACAAATACTTAAATAGTCATTGGGCCAGAGAGAGTCATTTTCAAAAGTGATTTAAGTACCTCGGAGGTAGAAGACATCAACATAGAGGTGGAAGGGTTGGAAGAGTTGAGTGAAGCCACTGTTTGAAGGAGGAAAATGAATGAGAAAGTGAGGAGATAGGGGCTGGAGTCAGCTGGAATGGAAGAGAAGTCAGACGTTAATATCCCGTCCCTACTGCAATGATTTTGGATTAGGAAAATATGGAGGGGAATGGACTTGTAAAATGTGAAAGTGAGAAGGAGAGTACAGTGTATAGCAAAAACAGGAGAAATAGTGAGGATACAATAAAAGGGAAGTTGGAATTGGTGGGAGGAGAGGAAATGAGGAGAGAGGAGACACTGATGCAGACAAGAATGAGATGTTGCATTCCATATGTTTTATGCTTTGAGCAGGGGGTTGGACTAGATGACCTCCTGAGGTCCCTTCCAACCCTGATATTCTATGATTCTATGATTCTATGGAAATATGCTTATGAATGTGTATATGATGTAACTGGAATATCCTTTGTGCAAAAGGTCTCTTGTAAGGTATCATTAAAAAGCTTATAATCTACTGACTGTGTTCATCCTATTTGTTTGCATGTACTATTTCTATGTCTGGAGTTAGGAGAATAAGATATAAACTTGTATTACTGATGTAAACATATTAAGTGGAAGCCATTAAGGGTGCTTCAGAATCAATGAACTGTAAATGTCTCTGTTTATTTGCAAACCTTCCTGTGTACATGTGGGCCAGCCCAGGAAGAATGGAGGCTAGGGTCTCACAAGACATGTGACCATGTCACCTGAAGACTGGAATGCATCTTAATCCTTGTACTTTTCCATTGATGAGGTGAGGGTGGGGACAAGCACAGACAACAGATTCACACCTTTTCCCAAAGCTGTAAAAGTGGATGGAGCAGTACAAAAGAGACAGTCATAAGAAAACCCTTGCTTATCACCTGAGATGTCTCCTGGAACTAACAGAGACTGTACCGGGGGAAAGGAGTGGGCCCAGAATAGGAAAGAGTGAAAGAAGCTTATTGGAACATCTCTGAGGGTGAGCTATTACCTGTAATCAGTTTCTTAATGTATTAGGCTTAGATTTGTGTGGTTTTGCTTTATTTTGCTTGGTAACTTACTTTGTTCTGTCTGTTATTGCTTGAAACCACTTAAATCCTAGTTTTTATACTTAATAAAATCACTTTTGTTTATTAAGGAACCCAGAGTAAAGATTAATGCCTTGGGGAGCAAACATCTGTGCATAGCTCTCTATCATTGATATAGAGGGCGACAAATTTATGAATTTACGCTGTATAAACTTTATACACAGTAAAATGGATTTATTTGAGGTTTGGATCCCATTGGGAACTGGGTGTCTAGATGATGGAGATAGGTAATCTGATAAATTGTTTTCAGTTTAGTCTGCAGCTTTGGGGATGTGGACCAAACCCTGGGTCTGTGTTGCAGCAGGCTAGTGTGTCTGGCTCAATGAGACAGGGTTCTAGAGTCCCAAGCTAGCAGGGAAAATGGGCTCAGAGGTAATTTCAGCACATCAGTTGACAGTCTCAAGGGGACTGACTGTCTCAAGCGGATCTTTGTGTCTGAATTCATCACAAACAGATGTGATGAATATCCAGGAGGAAAACATGGCAGAGCACTGTTCACTCACACTAGAAATGCAAGTGGCCTGAAAAGACCAGAAGCTCTCTGAAGACTAAGCAGATGAGTCTGGTCAAGATGGGCTGAGGAATGATTGGAGGACACAGAGAAGGTCCTTTGAACTTTGTGTTTCAGGATTCATTTTGTGATAACAAAACTCTGTGACTTAATGCACAGCTTTGTTCGGAATATTAGTGGTAACTCACTGGGAACAAATCAGATCTTACAAAATGTTGAGTGATAATGAAGTTCTTCATTAGTAATGTCAGGCATGAAAGAGATTTAGTGCTGTTCTTCAATGCAGTGGCCCTTAGCCTGTTTCTATTCAAGGTCTATTGCCAGATTCCTGGATTGCTTCCAGAGCCTATGCAGCTGAAATCTGGCTGATTCCAAGGATTTGCACTAACATATTTCAATTTGAAACATTAATGTGCTAGAGAATAAAACAGTTCAGAATCCTCTTAGAATCCTAGTAGAAATGAGTCTTCCATCCAGGAGGTATTCACAAACAAAATTTATCCTGGGTTTATTGCAGTGTTTAAAGTACCTCCGTCCTTCTCCCCACAATCATCTCTTTATCCACATTGTAGCAGGAAGCACAATTGTGCATGACATCTGGAGCCACTATTATTTGACAGTGCCTCACAGCACAGGCAACTTGGATTTATTCATGGATGTTTAGCAATTGCTGCACCACCAGTCAGAGCAGAATGTATTGGTATGTTCCTTCAGAACACCATGTGAGCAGTTAACTTCTTATGCCATTTGTGCATGGCATTAATATGCCATTATAGACTTGCCACGTTGTTGCTCTTAAATACAGTAATTTGACTCAGTTTGTAATGAGCCTTTAAAGATGTCAGAGGTGTTTAAAATGCATCTAAATTCACCTGGATAGAAACTGAAAATATTGCAGCTGTCCATATAGGTAAAAAGGATATAAAATGATTACATCACTTGTCAGCAAGTTTACCCTTAAAGGATAAACACCTTCAAATCATTATGGTCCTTCTGTTACTATTTGTGTCTATATGGTTTGATCTCTGTCTCTTTCATCAGCAACTGCTTCTGTGCTATAGACTAAGCAAATAGAACTGGCCTACCCTTCCAGTCTGTCTTCCAGTTTGTTTTGGTATTAGATGGCTGGTTTGATTTTCTGAGTTCCTGTCATGTGCATTATTGTCCAGGGAGAAAGCCTAATGGCCCTCTTTGTCAATGCCACATAGAATCATGTGCAACATATTTAACAGAGAAGAGGATGACACTCCAGCATTCTCCATGAGGGACCTTCAGCTGGGGAACAAGCATCTGACCTTGTTCTGAAATAGTCAGGCATTACTGACCTTCAAGGCATGGTGCAAGGTCCATCTTTTTGCCCAGGTAAGTAGAGCTGCCCAGAATAGCAAACACAGGCTTATTACATGTTATAAAATCTCAATAAATAAATATTTATTCCATTTTGTTAGACAAGAAAGGGAACAAAGTCTGACCCTGCCAAGATGTCTGATCCAAATACTGATTTCCTGCTGTTTACCAATCACTGTAAAATGTGCTCACAAGCAAATTCTAACATCTACCCTTTCCATGGTGTCAATACACTAAGGACTAGTGCCTGAGGAAATATGAAAATTTAACACCACCTATTTTAATTTACATCCTATATCTGATGAATGACTTGCATAAGTTCCACCCTTGCTGAGGTCTAATGTAAATATGGAGGCATATTTTAGTCATAGGTTAGATTCAGAGAACCTGATATAGGACACCAGAACAACTTCAGAAAGGTTTACCCTATGGCACTGGCATATGGATCATTTCATCTAGCAGTCACTTATAAGAATAAAAATAAACACAAAATGCAAGAAAAAATGAAAAACAAAAACAGAACACCTGAAAAATTAATTAGAAAGTTCTGGAACTTTCTGATTCCCAATTATACATTAAAAATAAGTTTTTCCCTACTTCTACTGTTTTGTTACACCTTTTTGACAGCACATATTATTCATAGAAATGATACTAGAATATACAGATGGCTGGGATTTTGAAGCCAGTGAGACTATTCACATGCTGAAAGTTACTCAGTTTGCTAAAGTGCAGGTCTATCCACTTGAGCTAAAGTAGGATTTCTACTAGCACTGTAGGGGAATTGATACACAGCAGAGCAGTTCTGATCCCATGTACAGAGTGGCACATATAAATACTAGCCAATACATTACAAATATGTTTATGCAAGCTGATTTATTCATACACACACACAATTCCATAGTCCCTTCCCATCCTCACTTCAGAGTTTCTAATATGTGTATAAGTTTGTGAAATCTCAGAGAAGCAAGCATTTATCTGTATCTACTTATATGACACCCAGAATTATAGTATCTCGTGAAGGGTCTAGTAGCCCCTCTGTAGCGCTCCCTTGGGGTGTTTTGTGATCATGGGCCCTCACACAGGATCCAGTCATCCAGGTTGGCGTGATTAGCATCACTGGCCTGAAGATAGAAACTCCACCCGCCAGCTGAATTTGTCTGGGGTTCTCCACTTCTGATGTTGACAGAAAACAAAAGAAGAAAGAAGCAAGGAAGAAAAAAAAAGAAAGAACAAACTAATCCTATGCAAACAGCTTCTTTCAGAGGCATCTGGCAAGCTGCAGTCCAGCTCTATGTCCTCTGGCTAATGACCAGAGAGTGTCATGTGGTGGTTATTTATAGTCCAGCCCAACTTTGTCTCAGGGTGCTTGCATATCCCATATGCATGAAAGCAGGCTGTATTCTCAGTCAGGCTTCTCTCCAAGACCTGGAGGACCAGGGATCTGTCTTCTTTCTAGAGCTGCCTACTACTGATCTGAGTTCCTACCATTCTGAACTCTTCCTCCGGACCTGACATGCTTTGTAAATATGGAGGCATGGGGCCACATGAACCCACAACAACTTGCTAACCCCTTCATTTCTGATGTAGACTTTGTGCACACCATCACTTCTGAAAAAGCTTCACTGCACAGGCCTACATCCAGCAAATTACTCTAAATTGAAGCACATGTTTAAAAGTCATTCCCAGACAAGGAAGCTTTCCTGAATCAGGAACTAACTTTTTTGGACTGTGTGGAAACAGAAGCTGCAACATTAGCCCAAGCAATGAGGAGTTTATAGAAATGACAAAGTAGCAGGTATTAAAGATTCCTGACTGAGAAGGCATGAGAAGTTCCTTTTCTGTCTGAAGAAATCAGATTTATAGATCAATACCCATAGATTTAGTAAGGAAAGTGAGAGTGAACCCATCGTTTCAAACCCACATGCTCTATCATGTAAAAAATTAATTAAAATATTAGTCTTAGCATCAGCCTAGTTACATGGAAAAATATTTTAGATTTTTTTCCCCATCTTCAACATTTGAAGGATGTGTTTATTGTGAAGCAATGTTTAGCCACAGGCGCTTTGCTTCAGATAAGCACTTCTTTTTATGATAGTTTCACTGGATGCACAATAAGAGGCATGGCTTAGTTCTGTAGTAGAATCATCAGGCCTACAATAAAAAGAATCAGTATATGAATGTAGATTCATTACTCCCCTCAAGAGTGATTTGATACATATTTATATAAAAAGTAATCAGCCGAGAATTTTAATCACAAGTAAAATAAGCTACCAGCAATATTAATGCAAGAGTAATTTCTGAAGGGTGAGGTCAAATCATAAACATCTTTGAAGGACAGCAACTGATTTCAGTCCATCATAACCATTATCATTTCACTGTAAGTGGCTAGCGTGATTGACTGGCACATCTGAACCAACTTGACCTGGTCTCTAGTGAGGGAACAGCAAAAAAAGCCCACAGTTGAAATGTCATGATTCACTGCACGTTGATATAACCATCTGTTGAGACATACGATGGCTGAGTTTCTCTCTGGGTGCACAACAACATTCCACCTGGGACCTCTTCTGAATGATTAGTTTGCAGAGGTCAGGAAAGAACTGATCTCCTGCTGTTGGTCTCTTAAAAGAGATTTATCCTAAAGTGGCAAAAAGAGACAGCAATAGGGAAATGGGGGGAGAGGAGAGAATTGATTTTCATATCAATCTGAAAATTACTGGTAAATGAAACAAGAAATAACACTTTTTCTTAATTATAATATTGTACATTATTTATATTAGTATTCACACTGTAATTAAATACATTAGATATATTTTCCCTATAAGCAAAATAAACACCCTCTGCCAATATAGGTGTACAGCTGAGCTCTTCATTGCACTAAAGTAAATAGAGTTACTTATAACTCTAGTGTCAGCCTTAACTCTGTTCCATTGTGCAAATGGGCTCCAATACACTTTCTCTAGTTGATCCAGGGCTGGCCTTACCATGAGGTGAACTGAGGCAGCTGCCTCAGGTGCCAGACTAGGGGGGCACGACTAGTCTGGCACATATGCACCAGCAGCAGACACCATTGTGTCTGCTGCTGGTGTATATGTATTCCCTCTGCTCTAGATGCACAGAGAGCGCGGAGTACTGTACTGGAGGAAGGAGGCACAAAAGACATAACAGGCAGGCAGGAGAAAAGGTGAGAAAGAATAACAGAAAGCAGCAAGAGCTGCAGGGAGAGAGAGGAGGAGGAGCCTCTTATATACCTCTCTAGCACCCCCAGGAGCCTGGACTAGTTAACACCAGCTTCTTCAGGAGCTGCCTGTTTCCTGCCACTTTCCTGAACTCAGTCAACTGAAGTAGTAGGAGCCAAGTAGGCCTTTAATACGCTGATATATTCCCTCACTCAGGCCCTGCTACCAGCCTGCTTATTTGTCCCCTTCAGCTGAGTGTTGAGAACCACTATAGCTAGCACAGAACAGCAATGATGAGTGAAAGAAGAAAATGCTCATCTGGGGCAACATTCAGAAAAAGAAAGACAGCAAAGGAAGTTTTTTCTATCTAAGCAAGAAGGAGCTTTCCTGAGATACATAGACACAAATGTTCGCGGTGAGACTTCCAGCCCCAGTGAGGAGGTGAGTGGTGAGGAGATGGCTGAGTTTGATGCTGTACTCCAGGAACATCCAAGAGTCATCACCCAAGAAATGTACACATGCCACTACCTTGGAAAAACAATTCAAAATGAGATCACACAGTTACTGACAACAAAAGTCAAACAGAGGATTGTGGCAGATATGAAGTTAGCAAGATATTACTCTGTTATTCTGGACTGCACACTTGACATCGGCCATATGGAACAAATGGCTTTAATGATGTGTTTTGTAACAACAACAGAACCTAGTGAAAATGTCCCTGCAATGCTGACTGTCAGAGAGCATTATCTACAATTTATTGACATTGATGATACTACAGGAGCTGGTTTGGCAAATGTACTACTTAAAAAGTGGAAAGATATGGGAATTGTGATAGCTGACATGAAAGGTCAGGGCTACAATAATGGTGCCAACATGAGAGGAAAGAACAGAGGAGTGCAGACACGGAACTGAGAGTTAAACCCTAGAGCTTTTTTTGTCCCATGCAGTTCTCATTCATTGAACTTGGTGGTAAGAGATGCAGCATCAGCTTCTAGTGAGGCTGCAGAATTTTTAAATGTAATTCAAAACATTTATATATTTTTTTCCTTATAAACTCATTGATGGCAAATTTTAAAGCAACATCTGGGAACATCCTCTCTGACACTGAAACCACTGAGTGCCACATGATGGGAAAGTTGAGTGGAGGTGATAAAGCCTATCAAACACCAAATTGGGAAGATAGATGTTGCCATTATGGAGGATAATGCTATGACAGGAACTGTTCATGAGTGAACAGTGGCAGAGGGAAATGGAATCACCAGAAACATAGATCACTTCACATTTCTATGTTTCTGTGTTGTGGCATGACATACTGTTTGAAATAAATGTTGTAAGCGAGACACTCCAAAGTGTTGAACTTGATATATCAGGAGCAATGGAACAACTGGACAAAGCAAAGTCATATTTACAGTCTTACTGGTCAGAGAAGGGATTTGAAAACATTCTGAAGAGTGCACAGAGGTTGGCAGAAGAATTTCACACTGAAGCTACTTTCCCACCCATTCAAGAATACAAGAATCACTAAAGAAGAAGACATTTTGATTACAAGGCACGGGATAGTCCCATAAGAGACCCCAAACAACAATTCAAAGTTGAATTCTTAAACCAGGTTCTTGATTGTGCAATACAGTCAGCTGAAAAACATTTCATGCAGCTCAAGGAACACAGCAGTATATTTGGGATGTTGTCTGATATTCCAAAACTCCTCACTGTACCTGAAGAAGACCTACACCAGCAATGCAGAGCACCAGAGACAGTGTTGACACATGATGACGTGCAATATTGATGTGAATGATTTAGGTGATGAACTGAAAGCCCTTTCAAGATATATTTCAACTCCAAAGGCTGTTCTGGAACATATGGGCACAAATAACATGACCACTCTCTTTCCAAATGCTTTTGTTGCTCTGTGCATACTTCTAACGCTTCCTGTAACAGTTGCCAGTGGAGAACACAGCTTCTCCAAGCTGAAGTTAATAAAAACACATCTACGCTCCACAATGACACAGGAAAGGCTGGTCGGCCTTGCAATCATCTCAATAGAGCATGAGCTGGCCTATACTGTAGACCTTCAGGAAGCAGTTCAAAGCTTTGCAACCAAGAAGGCATGGAAAGCACCACTTTGATTATTTAAACAGATAAAAATGCCAGTGTTTATTATGCAGACAAGAAAAGTTACATTTGCTGTTCAGGCATTTGAAAGTTAAGTGTTATTTAATTTTTTTGAACAAGGCATTTAAAGTTGTTAGTTCTCCTTTATTGGGGTAGGTAGCAGAGCAGTACCATGAGAGGAGTAGAACAGGAAAAAGGCAGAATTGAGACCTTTCAAAGTTTTGACCCAAGCGAGGAGGCATGGGGGTGTCATTTGAGCTCCCCGCCTCAGGTGCCAAAATGTTGTGGGCTGGCCCTGAGTTGATCGTATATATTATGGTTCCAATCATTCTCAATAGCATAAGGGTCCATGCATGTGGATTTATTTGCAGGATTGAGACCAAACTGATAATTGGACAATGTGCAATGCTATTTCTAAATCTAATAATACAAAAAAATACAAATCACAGGGCATTTTTTCTTTAGCTTTGGATGCACATACGGCATTTTTTACCTCATATATTATTTATGATCATGTTATAAGCGACTTTTTTGCCACAGCTACAGCTGATTAAAATTTTTCCAGTGCAACATTTTTCCATCAAAAATGCCAGTTAAAGAAAATTGAACTGTTTCGTGGGAAAATATTGATTTTATTAAAATTTCACCCTGAAAAACTAAATGATATGAAACATTGAATATATATATTCATATATATATATAAAAAATAAGGCAGTGGTTCCCAAATTGTAACAACCTGTGAACCCCTTTCACTAAAATGTCATGCTTCATGAACCTCCTGCTAAAAATGAATATTTCCATGGATTTTCTCCTTTACCTGAGTATAAATAATAAAAGCAGTAATCTTGGAAATATAAAATTTGTTTTTAAGACATGCTTATTGCACACTATTTATTATTAATTAATCATTGCAGTATTTGTATTAAATTATGAAAATGGCAACACTCTTCCAAGATGTCACTTTTGTAGCTTGTGTCACTTTGAATAAGTCTGTTATAAGACAAGGCTCCTATGTTTCATCAAGGAGTATCAGATGTGAAACAGCATGAAAGTATTTAAAAAGCCAACTCAAAGAGTTCCTCCTACACAATCATTCAAGTCTTGAACAGTCCAAGCAAACAACACACATTACAACAAAGCTTAAACTTCTACTTCATAATAATTTAAAAAATAATACTAACTGCCTATTTAATTTTAAAAATAGCAAAAAATATCCCCCTCCCTTTCCATTTGTTATAAGGAGTCTTGAAGTTTAAATCTCCTCAGTGTGATAGATATGCTTGCTTTGATCTGCTTAGCTCTTGGATGTCCAGGGGCTCTGGGCTGCTGGCCCCATGCTGCCCGAGGTCCCTAGGGACAGCTCTGTCTGCCATTAGGGAATTTTTCCGTGAGATCCTCCTGTAACATTTCGTGAACCCCCAGGGGTTCAGGAACCTCAGTTTGGGAACCATTGCAATAAAGTAAAATATAAATTTTCAATATAAGGGTAAATAAACAGATAATTATATATAGTAAATAAAACATTAAAATAATTAAATAAAGGTAAAATAAAAATGAAATAAACCAAAATTAAAAATTTGACATTTCAGCTTTTCTTTTTGTTTCAGGATGAACAACATTCTCAAAACATCATAGGTTCGTATGGAATTCCAGTTCCAGTTCCTGACCATCTGTAGCCACAGTGTTGAGACTTTTTTCTTCCTTGTTTTTTTCTTAAACCAAAATAGTCCTTTGCAGGATTGGGGCTGTACTGTATGTGGCTATATAATGAAAGACACAAAAAACTTCCATTTGAATCTCTCTACAGTTCATTGTATATGTATTGTAGAAAAGGTTATAGTACTTTTGAAAAGGTATTATAACAATAGAGCTCCACGTTGTGCAAAACACTCCACATGTAGAACTCTTGCTGATTTCAATTTTGAATGTGTCAAGTATAATTGGGAGAATTTTTTCAGCAAAAGTATATTTGAGTCAAATTTTGCTAATAGTTTCAGCCCCAAGTAAATCAATAAAATTAGGAAATGTCAAACATTTTGACAGTTTGTTTGAAAATGACATTTTATTTAGAAATTTAGTTGATTAAAAAACCCGGGAAAAACAGCCGAACAATGATTCAAAACACCAAACATCAGAAATAATAAATACATAAATAAATATTTTAAGTTGAACTGAACCAACATTGTTTGGTTGTGTGTTTGGTGAGTTGGTTCAGTTCCTGTAACTGAAAAGTCCATAGATCAGTTCCAGTGTCAAGACAGCAGTGTCCCCCACTCTTCTATGAGAGAGTTATAACAGGGCAGGTTACAACTATTTCCTACTTTGAAATATTACCATCCAAAACACACATTTAAGGAGTTTCCAGATTGAGATAAACCAAGAAATTCACAGAAGTGTAGCTTGTAACTCCTGATACCGCGGCTCCATGGTGAAGGCAATAAGCCTGCATCCTTCCAATGTACTGAAGATTCAATCATTTTGTTGGCTTAAGTGACAACCATAGGTCTCTAAATTACAATAATGTTATTTTAATGTATTTGTATTATATATTTGTATTGTAACTCATATTACATTCATTGGCTACTGTTAAAATGACTTAAATGCATAAGTCTGAATGGTTTAAATGTATGGCCCATTTTGGTTTTGCGCCTAATGAAGATGACAATTGGTAGGAACCACTCAATATGCCACACTACACAGATATACAAATGTGTCCATGTTGCACCCATAGGCTGATCTTTCACAAATATAAGTATGCATCCATATAAGTGCACAGAGACTGCAAGTCAAGTGATTTTTTTCATAAGTGCAAACATGCTTCAAAGTCACAACTCTCTGAATGCAGCCTCATACAAAAAGAATGGATACAAAAGCAAACATGGCAAGTATTCCATAGTGGACTGTACCATGCACAGCTGGTAGTGGTGGAGACAGTCAGGGCTGGATTTCCAAATAGGCACAGCAAGCATGTGCCTAGGGGCACTTAAAAGTTAAAAGTGGGTTAAAAGTTTCATTTTTTAAAAGAAAACATGAAGGTGGGGGGGAGGGGGTTACCGAAGATGCTGTGCCTAGGGGCTCAGAAGGTTAAATCTGGCCCTGGGGCAGTTTAATAGCTCACACAGGCGCTAAGGATATGTCCACACTGTGATAAAAGACCTGCATCTAGCCTAGGGTCACTGGTTTGGCCTTTGGGACTCAGGTTTGCTGGGCTACAAAATTGCAGTGTATACATTTAGGTTTGGGCTGGAGCCTGGGCTCTGAGACCCTCTCCCTCATGGGGTCTCAGAGATGGCCTCCAGCATAAGCCTGAATATCTACACTGCAATTGTATAGCTCCACAGGCCAGGTCCCATGAGCCCAGGACAGCTGCATGTCTTTTATTGCAGTGTAAATGTACTCTAAGACATATTAGAAATTAAGCTGAAGTAGAGGCCCCAATACAGAGCAGCAACATTCCTCCGCTACTGTAACCCATGTGCCTAATAGGGAGATATCTCTTTAAGAAACCCATTGGGGAGGGTAGGAGTGAGTTGTGTCATTGTTGCTAGATAGATTTAGAACTCCACATTTGGAAGCTTTGTGATTTGGCGTGTGGTAGTTTGGGGTCTGCTCCAACAGATTCTCTGTTGCTGGGATCAAACTCCATGAGAGCAAGCATCAGGGTAGCTGTTTTACAAAGGGCCATGTGTCCTATGTGAGTTGGGAGAAACTGAGCCCAGGGGCAGAAAGCAGGCTGTTGTCCCTAACTCTGAAGCATTTTGCACTAGGTTAGTGATATTGTTAACCCTCCAACAGGGATACATAGGCAATATTAATTATAGAAAGGGGAAATTGGGAGGGAAATATAATGTCTTCTATTTTAATGGTATGCTTTGAATGTTTGATTTTAGCCAAACTGTTTTAGTTGGATTGTCTCAACTAGTATGATTCACCAGCTTTTCTTTAAATGTAGTAGTGGAAAAAGAGTCATTTATATTTTGCTGTTCTCAGTTCTTGCATTTTCTTGTAACAGGTTTGGGTTTTTTTTAAATCTATACCAGAGGTTGGCAACTTCTGACACGCGACTCACCAGGGTAAGCACCCTGGTGGGCCAGGCTAGTTTGTTTACCTGCCACATCACCAGGTTTGGTGGACCGCAGCTCCCACTGCCCGCGGTTTGCGTACCCGGCCAATGGGAGGGCAAACCGCTGCCAGTGGGAGCCGCTGTCTGCCGAATCTGCTGACGCGACAGGTAAGCAAACAGGCCCGGCCCGCCAAGATGCTTACCCTGGTGAGCCAGAGGTTGCTGACCCCTGATCTGTACACTTAATTGAGTGGTTGGTTAATCAGTTAGGTAACTGGCTAACAGTGATTAGAGCAGAGGAAGAGGATTGGATGGCTGCATGGATTCTAGCTGAAGTGTCTTACGAGCAAGTGATGGGAACATGTTTTTGACTCAGCAGATTGTGTAGATTTGGTGATCAAAGACTCTAAGACTTAGGTTGAAAACACAACCTAAGCTTTTGGGAATTCTGAGTTCCTTCTGACTGTGTTTTTGTGGGGATTGACCTGTTTAGATGTAATTTGTTTTCTTTATTTATGTTTAGGAGTAACTGTATAATGTGAAGTATCAGAGGGGTAGCCGTGTTAGTCTGGATCTGTAAAAGCAGCAAAGAGTCCTGTGGCACCTTATAAACTAACAGACGTATTGGAGCATGAGCTTTTGTGGGTGAATACCCACTTCGTCGACACATGCACATGCATCCAACAAAGTGGGTATTCATCCACAAAAGCTCATGCTCCAATAGGTCCATTAGTCTATAATGTGCCACAGGACTCTTTGCTGTATAATGTAAGTGTATTATAAAATAGCCATGTTATATTTCAAACATTAAGTTATTATTATGTATCTTTTTCATAAGATTTTAATAATTGTTAATTAAGTTAATTTCTTTACTTCCTTTTGAGACTTAAATGTGGGGAGGTTGATCCTGTGCAATCCTTGCTGAAAATCCATAGAGACTGAATTCTGGGACTCCAGCTACTTTTCTATGGTAATTGTTTTTTTTAGCCTCTGGAGATGGGCAATGAAGTGAACTCTAGCCCAACCAATGTTGCACTACCATTGAGATACTATCGTCTGGTGACTGAGCCAGTACAAAGAGCAACACCTTTTCACAGCCTTCAATAGATAAGGGAAAATCTGCACTGAGAACACTGACAGATATGCAGCCAGTTGGGAAAGGCTGCTATCTTGGAGAGCTACAGGTAGGTTATTGCCTGGTACTGTATGTCCCAGTATAACCAACCATTATCTCACTATATTATGACCTCCCCAGTCAGGCATGTCACATTGGCCTGCTGTTGGCTCTTCTATAGAAACTGATATAACAACATTAGGCCCTGAGCCTGCAAAGACTTACATGCATGCTTAAGTTTACATAGGTGCATAGTTCCACTGAATTCAAAAGATTAAAATTCATACATGCCTAAAATTAAGCATGGGCTTAATGAAACAGTCCAAAAAAATTAACTGATGAAATACAGGGAAAAACAGTTATAATGATACATGGCATGTTCCTTCTGCAAAAAAGAAAATCAGACAATGAAAGAATAATAAAGTAGAAGAAAAAGAAGCAAGAGAAGCATAGACTGACATTTTAACAGATACCCTTTGTTTCTCAATTCAGCTACAAAGCAAGGGACACCATTCTTTCCCAGTGTGCTTCATATCTGTCAATGTCCTTGCATACCAGACTCCTTTTAAGAGTATTAATGATACTAAAGCCTTGTACTGGATCAGTCTTTCTCCCCTCACTTACGTTACTAAGGCCTTGTACTGGATCAGTCTCTCTTCCCCCACTTACGTTACCACTTATGTGTTCAATGCGAACTAGCTCAAGCAGAGTGGTTTCCTTCTCACCTAAGCCCCAGTGATACTCTCAGGAGAAAACACAAGTGAGAGAAGGAAACTGTTAGCTTATGTTGAAAATAAGACAAAAAGCTGTACCCACAACTTAGGCAAAGGCATGCTAGTGCCTGCCCTTTCCAACACCGTGCTGCACCCCAGAAGCAGCCAGCAGTGGGTCCAGCTTATAGGCAAGGGGTCCACTGCCTCCACACCGAGCACTGGCTTTGCACTCCCATTGGCTGGAAACCACGAACCGCACTGTGCCCCAGAAGCAGCCAGCCACAGGTCCAGCTAGGAGCCAGACCTGTGGCTGGCCACTTCCGGGGCACAGTGTGGTCTGCAGTGCCAGGACAGGCAGGAAGCCTGCCTCTACAACCCAGATGTACCGCTGACTGGGAGCCGCCGGAGGTAAGTACATGCCCCAACCCTGCACTCCAATCCCCTGCCCCAGCCCTGAACCCCAACAAACCTGGCACCCCTTCCTGTACTCCAAACCCCTCATGCTTGGCCCCAACCCAGAGCCTGCGCTCCAGCCCAGATTTCCTTTGATTTAAATGAAAGCAGCTTTGAACCTCATAGACTACAAAGCTGTGAATCATGCTTACATACATATTAAAAAGTCTCTTGTATCACAGTTACATGTCCATTTTCCCACTTTCTTCTGTTTCTCTGACTATGCTGTATACAATAAACTTAATATGTTAATTACCCTAATCTGCCTCTAAAAAACTTATGCAAACCCATTGCTTCCAGCTATGCTGAATATACACTGATCTATGTTACCTGTATGAGACATTATGTTGTTTTATATTATCCTCTGCCCATTTGGGGCACTGTGGTAGGGAATTAAATTAAGCGTTCTACAGGAGGGTGCAGCACGTTCAGCCTCTGCATAGTGGGTTGCTTGATGAAGAGGTTTTAGGAGGGCAAGTGTTCTCGGTTACACCTCCCCAAAACCATTAACTCAAACACTGCATACACTGTGTGTGGCTGATGTGAAGCATACAGCAAAAAGTGAGCTTGTTTATGAAATTGTGAATTGTGTACTAGTGCTTCTGTGCTCTTGACTTTCTTATTGCCCCAGCCCAATCCCTAGAGGATAACTGACTTTTAGCATGGTGAATTACACCAATTTCTTGTATTAATCAAACAAAATGTGAACTATTTCTAGTTAATTACCTCAATGTATGTAAAAAGATGGGAAAGAGTTCATAGAATTGGAAGGGACCTCAGAAGGTCATCTAGTCCAAACCTCTGCTCAAAGCAGGACCAATCCCCAGACAGATTTTTACCCCAGTTCCCTAAATGGCCCCCTCAAGGATTGAATTCACAACCCTGGGTTTAGCAGGCCAATGCTCAAACCACTGAGCTATCTCTCCCCCCCATATAGAATAAGATTTTGAATCAAATTTTAGCATAGCAGGACAGACAAATGTACAAATGAGTGGAATGGGAAAAGAACAGTTCAATTTCTTCTATCAAATGCAAAACAGATTTTTTTTTATTTTGCTTCTTTCAAAGTGGCTAACAGAGTGTTGCAGTATGATATAAAATCTCTTTTTCTGCTCTGTGATGCTGCTATGGGAAAAGTGCTGAAGCGAAAGGAAGCATGTCCTTTAAAACTTAGACTTTGTCTACACTAGCACTTTTGTCAGCAAAACTTTTGTCGGTCAGGTCCATAGTATAGACATAGCCTTAATGCTTCTAAAACACCACGGTGCATGTAAACCACCTGGATCTAAAAATCTTTCTGCCTATAACCATAAGAATGCTCTTGCTTGAGTTACCTTGGTATTCATTAGTGCCACTAAAAATGTAAAAAAGATTTTTGATGCGCTTATTACGGAACTTGAACCTTAATTGGAACCTAATCTCCATAATTGTGCATAATTACCTATGTTTATTACTCCTATGATGAACACACTTTTTCTTAGTTATAAGGCAAAATGAGCTAAAGCTTTCCAGAAGCATTGAATAATATGATTGTATGCACTTCAGTGACTTCATTAAGCTGTATAGTTTTAAAATTCAATTAGAAAAAAAATGTATATTCAGTGTTTGGCCTTTGACTTTGCTAAAGAACATGAATGGAGTAGACTACAGCATCCTGATGCCAGATGCCCACCTTTAACTTATTTAATTCATTGAAATGTGGACCAAAAATGATGTAGTAATGTCCTCTGGGTGACTCCTTTCCATTTTGAAATATTCAGATGACCCACTGTGCAAACACTGGGGAAAAAGGAGGCACATTCAATCCAATTTTATTACTTTTCAACAGTAAGTATGATTAAATCAGATTCACTTAGCCTCAGTCTCCATTTGGATCTATTTAAACTACACGTTATACTGGCTGTCATCCCAGGAAGTAGACTTGGGATAATTTTCGGTACAATCATTTATAAAAGTACCGATGATCACTAATGCAGTCTGTTTGGATGAGTATGGCCATTTTTAAAGAAATCTATTGCGTATGCAGTGATTTCTGGATGCACAGATTGCTTTTTTGAGTGGTTCTATGACCTGGGATCACTGCACCAGTAGGAGCTTCATTCTCTGGGCCTGATTCTCCACTGACACTTACCTATAAAGTCATTTATCCTTGTCTAGCTATTTAGTTACATTGCTATCATCAACCTTGTATCTGAATGCCTCAAGATATTAATGGACCTAATCCTTACAAATTTCATAGTGAGCCGAATGGATTACAACTGATCTGATGGTAATTCACTTCACACAGAAGTAAATGCTGAGCAACCAGAGGAATCAGACATCATCTTTACAATTAACTGATATAAAATTGAAATAGTAAAGGTCCCTAACCATCTTCCCCAATCCAAACCTTTATTTTCACTGGTAAGAATTGTATGACATCTCAGACATAATTGGATGACTGTGGGAAGTCAGTGTAGGTTTCATTCACACCCTCTTAATGAATTTGCTAACAATAGTTTTCATAATAAATTCCAGTCTCATCATATATATTATTGCATATCATGACTTTATTAATTAAAATCTACAAATATTTGATCTTCTGATTCTGTTGCATTTCCTTTGTTAATATTGTTAAAGTGATATTTTAGATATCACATTCTATTATTGGCTAGGCTAGAACACTGACATGATGGCACTATAGAGGATTCCAATGATATTTCAACTCTTATACTTACACAAGTGTCTTTTGTGCATTATTATCATCGTGCACTGAGAACATTTTGGGTGAGGGAGCAGTATAGAGAAGTAATTGAAAAGTATATTTAAAAATAATTCCAGGACTGTTAATACCGATGACAGCAATGAATTCATGTTAATTGTGTTAGAGAACTCGTTTGGTATTTGCTTTCTATGTCTATTCAAGTGGTCGCGATCATGTTTTTATTTGAACAAATATTCATAGAAGGCTAATATTAAGCTTGCATGCCAGAGTATTCACAACAAAAATGGTGATTTTTTTATGGGACGGGACACTGATTGACAAAACTGAGCTACAGAATCCCCCAATTCCTTGTCAGACCCCTGGCAATGACACAAGTAGAAAAGTCTCAAAAATGATCTGACCAAAGGTATTCATGAAAATGCACTTACTTTGTGACAATAACTGTGGTACTGACAGAAAATTACAAGTCAGTAAATCCATTTAGGAGAAGTGCACTACATTTCAAAGACTATATGCGGTGCCATTATGAGGGGCTTTATTCTTTCGAGCATTGCCTATGAAAAAAATCAGTCACTGACTACACCATGGGGAAGGGAAACCTGTGTAAAAGTGAGTGAAGACAAGACTGCGATGGCAGGGAAACCAAAGGCAACAAGACTGTTGAGCTATCTAGTTTGCTAGTATTGGGAAGACAACTGTTATGCATAACAGATGACACAAGATGTGTGAGGTTCTGACTTTGATCCCTTAGGGTCTGTCTATTTTGGATATTGTGGTAATTCCCCTTTATCCATCATTTCTAATCTCTCCCTGAACTGAGTTTTCTACATACCTGATCATATAGAGTGTTTTTTTCCTTTTTTGTCTTGTGTGTCTTTTTGCATGGGTAGGAATGATTCAGTTTTCTGACACTGGGGGAAGTTAAATTAATTGTTCACGTCAGTTGGCATTCTCGGACTGTACTGGACTTTCTGGACAAGGTGAAGTACTTCTTTCTAAGACTTCCATTTCCCCAAATGCAAAATAAGAATAAGTGTACCTGTTGCATAAAAGTATTGTGAAGCATAACTGAATTCTGATGATCAACTATGATATAGGGCAGGGGTTGGCAACCTCTGGCATGCGGCTCGCCAGAGTAAGCACCCTGGTGGCCTGGGCCAGTTTGGTTACCTGCCGCATCAGCAGGTTCAGCCGATCGTGGCTCCCACTGGCTGAGGTTTCCCATCCCAGACCAATGGGGGTAGTGGGAAGCCGTGGCCAGCACATCCCTGGCCCACGCTGCTTCCTGCCGCCCCCATTGGCCTGGGACAGCAAACCACGGCCAGTGGGAACCATGGTCAGCTGAACCTGCTGACCTGGCAGATAAACAAATTGGCCTGCCCCACCAGGATGCTTACCCTGGCTAGCCGCGTGCCAGAGGTTGCCAACCCCTGATATTGGGGAAAATATTATTAAAACACTGTTGAAGTTGGGAATGGAACTCAGGATTGTGTGCAGTTCTCCAGCACGCATGGCCTATGTAGTGACAGTGGCGAGGGAGAAGGTGATTGCTTTTGCTGCTGCTATGGGCATTTTCACATGAATCCTCCTGGTTGAAGTTTTGCACACTTCTATGTTTGAGTCTTTTCTCTCTTCAAAATTGCTCCAATTTCACTAACAAATTTTAGTGACCCCCAACTGCAACAAATGTTTGCAATACAAACAGTTACTGACAGGTTTTGCCACTTTTATTCACCTTGAGTAGTATCCGAATAGCAAATAGTCTCATTGAAGTTAATGGAGTAAGCAAATCAGAATCTTGCCCTAGGCTAGGTTATTATTGCCTATGAGTTTATGTAAGAATATATGGTGTGTTCATGACACTAGAGACAATTTTGTTGTGTTCCAAAATACACAAGGCAATTACCTAAAGCAAGGATCACCATAGTGGATAATTACTTGCATAGAGAGGTAGTTTATTCCTAACCCCAATCACACTGTGGTCAGCTTCTCCCCTGACATCTGAAAGTGAAATCCTAGTTCATCTGAGTTCAGTGGCAAAACTCCCATTAACTTCAGTTGAGCCAGGATTTCACCCTGAGAATTTATATTGTCTTTAGAGCAATTTAGATTTTGAAGGAAAACTACCACGGAGCCTATAAGAGTTTTGAAAGAGAGTTTTACATACGTGTATAAGTATTTATTAAGTATGATTCAATGCTATTTAACAGAAAGATCATAACATTAGCGGAAATAAATAAATTAATACATTGAAAAGTACAGTAGATGTGTAGTCAAATGAAATAATAAGTAAAGGATAACAATACAAACTGTTTCTAGCAACATCGATAATACAGAGGGGGGATAGATACAGAATGTATCAGTATGTATTTCATTCTGCTGATTGTACTATTTAAATGATTGCTTATTCAAGTGAAGGGTAACGAGCAGAGACATGAATAAGAAGGAGTTTTAAGCTTTTTTGCAATGTGCAGTGAATTGAGATTTTAGCTGCAGTCACTTAGCCTCCAAATTGTGAAAGATCATGATGGCCTACATATGCTTAGGATGGCAAAGCAAAAGAGCTGAGCATTTGAGTAGCTTTAGTGATCTACATACAGTAATTTTTTTTCAAGTGAAATCTATCTTAGATGACAGTATTGATTGTAGTAAATGGGTAAGAATTCTATGATCACATTTACCTTGGCATCGATATCCATGTCTTCCAGGGATGAGGAGAAACTTCTTAGGAGATAGAAATACAATATTTCTCATATTGTTTGATGAGTGTAGTGCAACCTTTTCTCTAGGGTAGACCTTCAAACAGATTTCCAGACTTTTGTCACTTCAAGCTTAAACTTCAGTAATGTGAGGATATACACAGAGACAACTCTGCTTCTCCAATTTAATTGAATTTCATGCCAGCAATCTCAGCCGCCTTTTCACCACCTTTTACTCTCTCTTCTCTCTTTACATAGGATCTTTCTGATTTCAAAAGAAAATTGACAAAACATGACTGTCAGGGGTGAGCCTTCACAGTCAGACCTAGTTATTAGCATAAGGAGGGGGGCCAGGTCCCCATGCCTGCAGGTTTCATTCTGGGTTCTAGGTCGGTATGGTACAGTTGAATTGCGACAAGAACAAGGGCCACTAGGGCTGCTTTTGGTTCAAACCGTGGCCCTAAGAAAGTACTCCAGGTTTTTATTGTTGGTAAACACTTGGACCATGCAATGCCACCCTACAAGGTAATGTTGCCACTCTTCAAAGTCAGTCTTGATCACCAGAAGTTCTTTATCCAGGAACTCATAGTATTGCTCCACAGGGGTAAGTTTTCTAGAATAACAGGTGCATGGGTCCATCATTGGAAAAAAGGGGATTTAATTCATGGAAAAAAAGATTTTTTAAAAAAAGTTTCTGGCTTTATGTCATTGGTTTGGCCACATTCCCTTATCCCATTTTGTATTATACCAGTGAAAGATTCAGATAAGCTTCAGAGCAGGAGACTGAGATTTGGAATACCTGGGTTCTGTTCTTGGCTCAATCATTTACTCACAGTGACCTTGGCCAAGAATGTTTCTTTCTGTCTGTATCTTGTATGTTCCTCAGTATACCTATCTATGAAATTGTCTCTCCTTGGTGTTGTAAGGATTGGTTAACTGTCTCAATTTCAGCACAGCTCTGATGAAAGGTTCTCTGAGAGTGAACAGCATTATTTTATTATACAACTAATCACAGCAACTAGATTTTCTGTTGACAAATTTTACTGGGTAACAAAAAGCCCAAAATATCTGGAATTCTATCCTGACCCAAAGCTTAGGTGTTTTGTTTGTAATGAGGGGTAGTAAAGATTATCATCCACTGTGTGGTTGGCTGGCTTCCAGGTTGAGAGTGGCAATTTGCCATTTAAATTTGACATAACCTGGACTGATAAAACATAGTCTATTTCTCTGTTTTAGAATTAAGGTTTGTTAAAAAAAATCATGCATTCATTCATTTAAAAATGAACAAAAATCCTATGGAAGCTGCATCTCTCTAACCTAGGTTTTGTTTTTTGTTTCTAAAATATACAGAAACAGAGCCAAGCTAAGCTACTCACTAGCTTAATTCATAAACATATAAAAGGAAACAAACACAATAAAATTTGAATTAAAAAACCCAGAGTCAACATGGAGGAATACATTACAATATTATTTTAATTTATAGGTAAATTCATAGTGCGCTACAAATTAATGTATACAAAGCATTGGAGGGTTAAGAAGAGTACAAATCCATGAAATTACATTCATATACTTAATTAACACACACATAACAGAAACATTTTACAATTGCCTCTTTCTACCACCTTGTGAAGTTTTCTTGAGGAGTGCGAAATAAATGGTCCCTGGAGCGATTATGAAAGATCTATCTTAAATTTTCCAGTGCTGACAACTTTTCCAATGGGAGTGCATGTGGATGATGGGGTCATCCAGCCCATCAGAATCAGTTGTCTGCTCATTAACAGTGCAACACAGAACATGTGTCAAATTCTTCTTTGGTAAAATCATATTCTCAACACCACTGGGAGCTAAGATATTCTACCATAAACCAATGGCTTGGGGGTCAGGAAATATGTTGACCGGCAGCAATTCCTACATATTTAAAATAAAAAGAATAGCGTGCATTTCCCCAGCACTGGTCTCTGAGTTCTGGCAGAGAGACAAGAAATTGATCATCAACAATAGCCATTGTGGGACACAGAATACTGCCAAATGAACAAGTAAATTCCTATATCATACTCAGGTGAACATTGCCTCCTGCACATGCTCTGTACTTTTCTTCCCCAGACTGGCTGTGCACAGGTAGCCACAATTAAGGCTAGATCCAAAGTGCATTGAAGTTATTGACTTCAGTGGGCTTTGGATGAGGCCCCAAATCCAATAGTAATCCGTCTTCTTTGTTTCCTTGGATTGGTATGACTATTGTCATGTTAATAACTATGAACACTGCATGATATGGAGGACTGCAGAAAGCAGAAACTCCCTGCTGAACAACTAAAGAAAATATAATTTGCCTTAACAGATGCTGGAGGTGATTAATTAGCCTCTTTCAATACCTGTCAGGTTATGCAGTTTGACTCTGTGACACATGACTTTGAACTTTCTCACATGGATATATATTCACAACACTGCTGTTCACCTGATGAATTCCTCTCAGTTTCATTCCTGTGAAGAGTTGAAATGAATATTTCCATCAAGGTAATGGCTTACTGTTCCTGGCTGGCTTGTTAAGGTTGCACAATGAGACTGAAATTCCAATAAGTCTAAAAGCAAATAAAGTTGGTTAGTCCTTTAGTAAATTGCATTCTTAAAGAAGACTATCTAAATGGTATTAGCGATCTGATAATTTGATTGATGTTGGTTTAAGTGACAAGACAATCTTTGCTTCCCCCCCTCACCTAAATTCCTTTACAACCATTCCTTTTGTGTATTTTAAAACAGTCATTTGTTTAAGGTAGACAAGTATTAGTTACAGAGTCTCAGGAAAAAGATCACCTGAGGGGCAAACAAAAAGAAAGGTAGAGATATAAGACATCTGAACATTAGTTAGATAGGTAATGAAGATTAAAGAGAAATAGTATACAAAATGAGCCCTTTAAGGTATTGCCTTCCTGTTTTAATACATGCTGGTATGTGCAGCATATCCAATGCAAAATAACCAGTTTTCATTATATATAGGAAAGGCAAAGGCTGTGAATGCAGAGATGCTATAGAACAGAAATCAGATACGACCAGCAGAGCTTTGTGAAGAAACATATTCTAGGGGTGTGTTATTAGTAGCTAATACTTTATGTAATTATTTTTGCCCTTTTTCTGTCTGTGAATTTGTAAAACAGATTTTTATTTTAACAGATTAATGGAAATTAGTCAATGAATGTGTCATGCACAATATCTATTTCAGTGAAAGGATCCCCAATGCTCTGTCAGTTATGAACATTCACCTCAATCACGGTCACAAACAAATTGGTAATTTGAAGAATACTCTTGTAGGTATCTACTCTCACTTGGGCAGAGTGAAGAAATATTTTCAAACTAGGTCTCTGGCCTATGGTCTTGGCGGGGGGAATATTACAAAATATCTGTACCTCCAAAGGCTTTTAATGGGCACTTATGCCCAATAAAGGCAACACAGGAGGGAAAGCCCTAGTAGGATTCTAAAATTAAGCATTCTAGCACCTTTCTCATCTGTGGGGTCATAGGTGTGCTCTGATATACATAGATGGATATCTGCAGAATGTTATTCTTGTTTCGGGCAGGTACAAACCCTTCACTGAACTGGCATCTCAGTAGGGATCTTATCCAGTTCTCTTTCAGAGTTGTAAATAGATCTCCATGACATTTTTTGGACAAATAGTTTATTTGACAAAAAAGTGCTGTTTTGGTTCACCACAAATTATTCATAAAACTTACATAAATTGGTTCAGCCAATCCCAAAACAATTAGAGAAGGCAGTGTTGGGAGTGCTTTTACTGCTCCCACTATCTTAGCAATAAGGGTGCTTCCCTGACATCTGAGAGACCTAGGTTTGAAACTCTGCTCTGGGACAGACTCAAAATAGACATTTTCAATTCACCAAAAAATCTTACAATTTCCAGATATGGTTCAACCAAAAACAATTTCCCCACTGGTTTCTCAGAACTACAGCTGAACTGAAAAGTTAGTTATTCACCCAGCTCTAACAATAAAATGCTTGAGCTGTTCTTCTAGAAACTTTGCTTTGAGCAGCAATTTAGCATAGCAGGTTCCATAAAATATAGCATTGTGGAATTGATGGCCTATTTTGAAATGAATAAACACCTCCTTCCATGTCATTTGTTAATGGTAGACCACATGACTAGTAAGAGTGGGGGGGAAAGGAGGGAATGGAAGTATTGATGGAAGGGAGAGATCATATGGAGGGAGTATGGCCACTGATTAATAAATATTCCTTACTGTGCATTTTCTTGAAAACCTGCCTCTCACTGACATAATTTGAAAAAGCACATTTGTTGCCTTCTTCCTGAAAACTAAATCAGCTAGTTATTAAGTGGAAAGCCTTGAGGAAAAAATGGAGTACTTGACTCAGTTTTCTCAAGGTGATTTCTTTTAAAAAATGTCTCTGTAGCTAGCATTCAATAGATTTTCAAAGATGGTTCCACTTATAAGATGCCTTGCCTATTCAGACCCAGAAGGAATTCTATAACACCTTGTCAAACCTTAGTCCCAGATTTGGACCTTAGCGTCCAAAATATGGGGGTTAGCATGAAAAACCTCCAAGCTTAGTTACCAGCTTGGACCTGGTATTGCTGCCACCACCCAAAAAATTAGAGTGTTTTGGGGCACTCTGGTTCCCCCGAAACCCTTCCCTGGGGACCCCAAGACCCAAACCCTTGAGTCTTACAACAAAGGGAAATAAATCTTTTCCCTTCCCCCCTCCAGGTGCTCCTGGAGAGATACACAGAAGCAACCTCCGTGAATCTAAGCAGAGGGAGTCCACCCTCTGTAATTCCAGTCCTGAAAACAAAATTACCGAGAGTTAATCTCTCTTTCCCCCCTCACCCAGAGGGTATGCAAAGTCAGGCGAATAAATCTAACACACACAGATCTCCCTCTGACTTTTTCCTCCCACCAATTCCCTGGTGAGTACAGACTCAATTTCCCTGAAGTTTCCCAGTAAAGAAAAACTCCAACAGGTCTCAAAAAGAAAGCTTTATATAAAAAAGAAAGAAAAATACATACAAATGGTCTCTCTGTATTAAGGTGACAAATACAGGGTCAATTGCTTAAAAGAATATTGAATAAACAGCCTTATTCAAAAAGAATACAATTCAAAGCACTCCAGCAACTATAGACATGTAAATACCAAAGAAAAGAAACCACATACCTCACTATTTGATCTCTTTGTCCTTATACTTGGAAACAGAAGATTAGAAAACAGAAATCACTTCTCAAAGCTGAGAGAAAAGCAGACAGACAGACAAAGTCTCAGACACAAACTTCCCTCCACCCAGAGTTGAAAAAAAATCCTGTTTCCTGATTGGTCCTCTGGTCAGGTGCTTCAGGTGAAAGAGACATTAACCCTTAGCTATCTGTTTATGACACACCTCCCTTCAAAATTGGGTTCTCCTTAATTTAACTCCTTAACTTGTTGTTTTAGAAGGAACTAGATAGTGATGTACAATCTGGGAAGACAGCAGGTCCTTACCACATAGCATACTCAGTATCCTCACACTTGAAGCTATTTTCTAGCTCTCTTAGTTATCACTCTACATTTCTTGCCATTACAATCTTTGTTTTAATCAGTATCTTTGTCTCAGATTTGATTTCCAGTTACTTTTTTCCTGTTAACTCCAGTATAAACAAGCCTCTTCTCATTACCAGTCACCGAGGTTGATCAGTTCTAGAGCTCACCCAACTCCCCATAGTGGTCACTGAGTTTTGCAGTGTAAGTGATCTCATAATACATTCCTTAGACCTTTTTCCACTGGGATCCGTGTAGCAGGCCTTGCTCCTGGAAAGCTCTTTTTTGGTACAAAGATGGATTTATATTTTTAATTTATTTTTTCTTTTTAAATAGTTGTACAGTAATATATTGGAGAGTAACATGAATGAGACTTCTTATTTAATTGTTTTAAATTAACAGAATTTAAGGAAAATAGTCCAAGAAGTAGAATGTACCTAATAATAATCTACAGTCTATGCAAAATTCTCTCTGAGACCTATCTTTCAGCTGTAGCTAATTTAAAAAGAGGCTGAATAGTACATGGATTTTAATAAATGTTTTATGTAAAAAAGCTCTTCAGTAATACTCTGTTGAGCAGAAAGGGTCTATACCTTTTGCAGAAATAAGCTTGTAAAGAGTCACCTAAACCAGGCAAGATCAAAAAGATCTAGGGCATGATATTGAACGTTTGCTCATGTGGGAAGAATGCTTCCTTGTCTAAAGCCAGATTCTGATTGGCCCTTAAATGGGTGAATAGTTTGTCAGAAATGGCATAGAGCTCTTCCATGTACACTCTGCTTGTCAGGGAGTGTAGGAATTGTACTGTCCCTGTTGCCTTGAAGGTACATAGAACCCCAAAGTGGGAAAAGAAAGCTCACATCTGTACATTCTCCCAGAGAGTGGAACAGGTTTGCAGGAGGAGCAAGCTGCACCTACAAAGGGTGTAGTACTGGGTGTGCTCCTTCCATGTACTAAGGAGCTCCAGGAGACAGAATGCTTCCCAGAACTCTGGGCCTGTGCAGCTCTGCATGTCCCTGTAGCGGAGTGGTCACTCCACTCCTGCCCAAAGGAGTTAAAACAGCCCAGGGAGAGGGCTACTCCAGGAAGAGAAAAACCTAGGCCAGGGGTTGGCAACCTGTGGCACGCACATCACCAGGGTAAGCACCCTGGCGGGCCGGGCCAGGCCAGTTTGTTTACCTGCCGCGTCAGCAGGTTCTGTTGATCATGGCTTCCATTGGCCGTGGTTTGCCGTCCCAGGCTAATGTGGGTGGCGGGAAGCTGCGGCCAGCACATCCCTCGCATGCGGCACTTCCCGCCGCCCCCATTGGCCTGGGATTGTGAACCACGGCCAGTGGGAGCCGTGATTGGCCGAATTTGTTGACACGGCAGGTAAATAAACTGGCCCAGCCCACCAGGGTACTTACCAACCCCTGATCTAAGCTGCCTGGGGAAACAGCTTCAGCTTGGGCCACACCCCAGTCAGGCCACAGCTGGCCCTATAAAAGGCTGTGGGCCATGAGTTCAGAGAGTCTTTCTCTGGCCATAGATAGAGAAGGACCTGGCTGTCTGGGAGCTGAGCAGGGTACCGAGAGTGGAGCAGGGCTGAGGGAAGGCTAGAGGAGCTCCAGCCTGGCAAACCCCCAGGCTACAGGCCTTTGATGAAAGGCCAGGAAGGGTACTGAGGTTGCAGGGGTGCAGCCTAGGATAGGCGAAGGCAGCAGGTCCAACCCCTTCTTGGCAATAACGAGTGGCCTTTACAGACTGCAGTCTGCCTCAGTGAGCGGAGGCTAAATGGTGACTGGCAGTAGCCTCTGAGGAAAGGTGGGGATAAAGTGTTGGAGGTTCCCCTAAGTGGGGAGACCCAGATTGGGGGTTGTTGTGGTGGGCAGAACCCCTGGCTAAAGAGCACCGGGGTCTGGGAGGGACACGGGGGCCAACAGCAAGTTAATTCCCTGGATGACCAGCAGGAGGCACCACAGGGGTTAAGTGTCACACCATTACAGTCCCCCTTTTCTTCTCTGGCCTGTGCCTTGAGAAGGCATGATCTAGCTCTTAAGTACTCCTCCATTGGACTTAACTGGGCTGCTCAGATGAGTTAAGGACTATTTGTGTTTCCAGTATCAGGTTTCTGCCATAGATGACTGTTTTTTTCTTTTACCACCAAGCATATGCAGATCACACAATATGTTTCCTATGGAACTTGATGTGAAACAGAGAGATGAAAGAGAGAGTGGGTTCATGCAAATAAATGTGAGGTGTCCATACCTCAGCCCCCAACAAAGTATATTTATTTATTTTTAATTGAAACCCTCTCAAACTGGATTTCAGAATATCCAATTGATTTTGTAGACCTCATTATTTTTCTTCTCATAAGCATTAAACAACTTCGCATATAAGATTACTGAAGTTGTGCTAAATTACATGCAAATCTACTTCAACCATGCACTCTCTAATATGAGCTTCAAAGCGGTAAGAGAAGATACACAGTTTATCTAATTTCATGATATTTAATGCAGATATTCTCACAATGCTGATAGGTTGGGTATGTGTCATTAGAATCAAAAGATATGCATAAAGGGTCTTTATTGCTCTCATTACTGATGTTAAGCTCAAGCAGCTGATGTTAAGCTGATGTTACATTGATATGGAATAGACTGTATATTTACATACACAAAAACACATTTCTGTAATGTTAAATTTTTAACATAAACCAACAAAAGCAAAGGAAACCCAAATATAAAGCTGTCTGTCTATCTTTGACTCATTATATTCTGTCTGTATGTAACAAAACACTAGAGACCAAACATCTTTGCAGGTTTTTAACTTTTGTTTGATATATATCCAATAGTATTAGTCCACACAGAAGACTAATATTTTGCAACATTTTTTTTAAATGAAGTCGTTCTAAATTAAGTGTGTGAAAAACATCAGCAACTTACGGTTTTGTTTTGTTTATGTAACTGGAAACTGGATACAGTTTGTACATAAGTAATTCTTATGCTATTTGTCAATTTCTTTCCATTTCTGATTGTTTAATAAGTACCAATTTAATAAGAATGTTTAAAATATTTTTAAACAATTTCCTCCTTGGCTGTAACTTTCTAAAATTAAGCTAGTACAGAATTTTTATAGATGAAATATATACATAAATATATAATTCAACCAGATATTTTGGAACCATTGTGTAATAATTCTGTAACACTGGATCATAAGATGACAATGAGTTTTAAATATAATGGTTGTTTAGTTTATTTTATAATAGTTAACAGAAAAATGATCTGGGTTGTTAACTCTATGTAGAGGCACAATGTAAGAAACAAAAGAACAAGACTCAGGAATTCATTACTAATTAATATACATTTTCTTATTTGCACCCAGAGAGCACCCTGAAGACCCTTTTAGGGTAAAGGCCACAATATGATCCAAAGATTGTGATAAACAAATGTGGGAAGAGCCTGTCTTTTCCCTAAGTTCTGATCTTAGCTGTGCCATTGACTTGCTTTGTAGCCTTGGTCAAACCACTCATCTCCTCTCTGTCTTCCAGTCAGATCATCCCATAAACACACACCAGCTGTCTATGGGTCAGGAAATACCTTGAATTTCTACAAACTGGGCTTCCTAATTGTTCCATTGGGTAGTGTGGGATCAGCTCTCTAGATATGTTACTATTTAGAGAACTGAGTACATTTTGGTACAAACAAAGAGCACAGGTGTATCCATACATATCTCCCCAGTGCATTAGGGCTTTGCACCATGCCTAGATTTTGTCCCTTGGCTATTATTGTTGGTTCCATTGAGAAACATTTTGTTTCTCATTTGGGAATGTAAGTACTAAGTAACCAAGTAACCAAAAACTAATCTGCGCTAATCCACTAGGTCAATACAAATCTTCCAGTAACACTCTTCAGAAAGGGAGCATTATAGGTAGCCATGAGCATAATTCTGTCTTTCTTTTCCACATCTCAAGAACACTTGAATACTCCTATAGCACTTTGCATTAAGTTATAGTAAATGATCCTGATATGCTAGTGTATGGGACTGTTCTTAAAGTTATACTAATATTATGGCCGGGGCTGAGATTGTCTGAAGGTTTTTCAGCAAAATATCTCTGACTAATTATTAATTTAGTTGCCTCCTTGCTTGTGAGAATGAAACCATTAAGTATATTCCACTCAGGTAAAATTGTAGGTAAGATGGGCAGCTCTTCTACAAGAGAATTATAGCATCTCTTCAACTGAAGCTTTCTTGGTGCACAGGGCGGGAGCTGCTAAAAATCTTATTGTAGCCTATTAAGAAACTTCAATGGAACTATGAGTTTGTCTAAGAAGTAATAGGATTTGGGTTCTCAATTATTTAAGATCAATATTGCCTATCACATTCACAAGAAGAAGAATTACCACAAGAAATACCATGCTGCTAAAAGAAAGATTTGGCAGTAAGAACAAGAGGATTCACTGAAATAGGGGAATTCTGAAACTAGAATGGATTATTCTATCAACCAGCTCTCAAAGACATTTACTGTTTTGAATGATAAGGCTGATATTACCTTTTACTCCTCCCCTCATGCTAGGTTTTTTTCATGATCATTAAGGATTGGTTCAGCAAGTTTCACTCCAGATGGTGCCCAGCATTCATTTTTTTTAGAATGTCATTGCAGGGTCTAACCCAACAAAAGGAGGCTTATACAATCATTGACTGGGCAGCTTGAAAGCTCACTATGAGGTTTTTGTTTTGTTGGTTTAGTTTGGGATTTTTTGGCCATTCTTGGAAGAAATCCATACACGCTTAATTAAATATTGTGAAAAATATCCTGGTGTCATCAAGGGTAATATATTTAGCAAGTAATTCAACTTAGGTATAATGATTGTGTTCATTGTGTCGACTTCCACTACATGGAAAGATAAAACAGCTCCTATCTTTCCATATCAATTTGTATTGTCCCTGTCTTTCTCTAAGGAGAGGGAGAAAATTAGTATAATTATATCTTTCATACATAGATATTTTCAATGGAATTCCTTTTAAAATGTCCATTAAAAACTTTCTGGGGAACTGTTCCTAAAGAATTCAGGATCCTGACAAAAGGAAGAAAGGAGAGCAGCTGAAAACAGATCATGGATTTCAGAAAAGCAGACTGACTCCCTCAGGGAACTGATGGGCAGGATCCCCTGGAAGGCTAATATGAGGGGGAAAGGAATCCAGGAGAGTTGGCTGTATTTTAAAGAAGCCTTATTGAGGGCGCAGGAACAAACCATCCCAATGTGCAGAAAGAATAGCAAATATGGCAGGTATCCAGCTTGGCTTAACAGAAATCTTCGGTGAGCTTAAACACAAAAAGACAACTTGCACAGATGACTAGGGAGGAGTACAAAAATATTGCTCGAGCATGCAGGGGTGTAATCAGGAAGGCCAAAGCATAATTGGAGTTGCAGCTAGCAAGAGTTGTGAAGGGTAGCAAGAAAGGTTTCTACAAGTATATTAGCAACAAGAAGAAAGTGGAAAGAAGTCAGGGAAAGTGTGGTACCCTTACTGAATGAGGGAGACATCAACCTAGTGACAGATGATGTGGAAAAATGGAACTACTCAATGCTTTATTTTGTCTCAGTCTTCACAGACAAGGCCAGGTCCCAGACTGCTGCACTGGGCAGCAGAGTATGGGGAGAAGGGGAGCAGCTCTCAGTGTGGAAGAACAGGTTAAGAACTATTTAGAAAAGCTGGACATTCACAAATCCATGGGCCAGACACAATGCATCCGAGGGTGCTGAGGGAGTTGGCTGATGTGATTGCAGAGCCATTGGCCATTATCTTTGAAAACTCATGGTGATCAGGGGAGGTCCTGGACAATTGGAAAAAGGCAAATATAGTCTCCATTTTTAAAAAAGGGAAGAAGGAGAATCTGGGGAACCACAAACTGGTCAGCCTCACCTCAGTCCCTGGAAAAATCCTGAAGCAGCTCTTGAAGGAATCCATTTTGAAGCACTTAAAGGAGAGGAAGGTGATCATGAACAGTCAACATGGATTCATCAAAGACAAGTCATACCTGACCAACCTGATTGCCTTGTACGATGAGATAACTGGCTCTGTGGATATGGGGAAAGCGGTGGATGTGATATGCCTTGACTTTAGCAAAGCTTTTGTTACGGTCTCTCACAGTATTCTTGCCAACAAGTTAAAGAAATATGGATTAGGTGAATGGACTGTAAGGTGGAGAGAAAGCTGGCTAGATTGTCAGACTCAAAGGGTAGTGATCAACAGCTCAATGTCTAGTTGGCAGCTGGTATCAAGTGGAGTGCCATTGGGGTCGGTCCTGGAGCTGGTTTTGTTCAACTTCTTCACTA
This sequence comes from Gopherus evgoodei, assembly GCF_007399415.2. Taxonomy (NCBI): domain Eukaryota; kingdom Metazoa; phylum Chordata; order Testudines; family Testudinidae; genus Gopherus; species Gopherus evgoodei. Next base: position 72,765,628 of record NC_044322.1, read on the forward strand.
ATGATCTGAATGATGGACTGCACCCTCAGCAATGGGTTGAGTCCCAGCAACCTTTGCGGATGACGTTAATCTAGGGGGAGAGGTAGATATGCTGGAGGGTAGGGATAGGGTTCAGAGTGACCTAGACAAATTGGAAGATTGGACCAAAAGAAATCAGATGAGGTTCAATAAGGAAAAATGCAGAGTCCTGCTCTTAGGACGGAAGTGCTACAGGCTTCTGTACACTGCTACAGGCTGCTTACCGATGGCTAACCAGCAGTTCTGCAGAAAATGACCTGGGGATTACAGTGCACAAGAAGCTGGATAAGAGTCAACAGTGTGCCCCTGTTGCCAAGAAGGCTAAAGACATATTGGGCTGCATTAGTAGGAGCATTGGCAGCAGTTCATGGGAAGTGATTATTACCCTCTATTCAGCACTGATAGGGCCACATCTGGAATATTGCGTGCAGTTTTGGGCCCCCCACTACAGAAAGGATGTGGACAAATTGGAGAGAGTCCAATGAAGGGCAACGAATATGGGTAGGGGGCTGGGGCACATGGATTATTAGGAGAGACTGAGGGAACTGGACTTATTTAGTCTGCAGAAGAGAAGAGTGAGGGGGAATTTGATAGCAGTCTTCAACTACCTGAAGGGGGGTTCCAAAAAGGATGGAGCTAGGCTGTTGTCAGTGGTGGCAGATGACAGAACAAGGAGCAATGGTCTCAAGTTGCAGTGGAGGCAGTCTAAGTTGGATATTAGGAAAAACTATTTCACTAGGAGGGTGGTAAAGCACTGGAATGCTTCATCCTTAGAGATGTTTAAGGCCTGGTTTGACAAAGCCCTAGCTGGGATGATTTAGTCGGGGTTGGTCCTGCTTTGAGCAGGGGGTTGGACTAGATGACCTCCTGTGGTCTCTTCCAACCCTAATCTTCTGTGATTCTGTAATTCAGAAGAAATGTTTCCTTGTAGAGATTATTATTTTACCATAGTTTTTTTTTTCTGTAGAGGTATCGTGAAGTGGTACTGTAGCCCTAAGGATTAATCTGCTTGTTTGTATAAATATATCTTTTCTTATAAATTTGAGTATTTGATATAATAGGTTTATAGACTTATAATAAAAATAAAACTGGCTTTAATGCAAGAGACTTACAGGTCAAACTCCTGTATGTGAAGCTAAGGCAAAGTTAGCACATTTTTGGATCCTTACCCAGAAAAGTAAAAATAGATAAAATACCACACAGATCTCTAGAGACCTTTGCCTAAACCAGTAGACAATGAAAGAAGGGAAAGGGGATTTTTCAAAGTGCTACCCACAGACCTAACAAGTACACCACAAATGCATACATATCTGTCATCCATATGCACATACATAATAGCCTACGGGGTAAGTGTACCCCAACATTTCTGTAGGGGAAGGATGAAATTTGGGCATAAGAGGACGGATTTCTGACCAATGCCCTATAAAAAGGTGATTCGTCTCACCATTTGGGAAGCAATCTACCCACCCATCTACTCTTCATTTTCTCCACCTTCAACAATGTATTGTTGCTATACATCTACGACAGCTATTAACTATTAATAGGCCGTGCTTTGTTTCTTTTCAAACTTTAAGTTTTAAGGGAACTAGGCTAAACTTGGTTTCCCTATGCTTTATTTTAGTTTAAGGCTTATTGAGTTAAGTTAAAGAGTAAACAGCTTTAACAGTTCTGCATTAGCTTCCTCTGCTAAGAGGTGTGAAAACGGAACCGCCAGAGACATGGTCCCTTATCTTCCAACACCAGGTTATTAAAACCAAAGTTTGCAGCACATAATATTGTATTATCATATGTATCTCTAGAATAACAGTAATACAATTGTAACTGTAATTCTAACTGTTTTACCATTTGCTTACTATTTCATTGATTTTAATAAAAGCTCTTTATGACTATATCTGTCTCATTGTAAGCTTCCTCTCATACCTCCGAAGGTCCTTTTATAAAATCCGTGAAGCCTGATTCAGGACGAATTTTATCTTCTTATCAAACAAATTGGCGCACCTAAACCCATAGTAACTAATATCCATAAAATAATCATTATTATATTTAATTAATTAAAATTAAAATAATTATTTAAAATTAAATATATTAAATATAATTAAATTAAGTGGATAATTTAAATCAACATTACTAACACACCCCAAATCAGGCTATAGGCTGTTGAGCCGGCCAGGAGTTTTGAGGAGTGTGTGACAGGAATTTTCAGGGATTCCATTCATCCTTGGACCCTTAAAAAATCTCACCTGAGGCATAAGTAAATGGTTAAAATAACAGAGACTTACAAACTCCCTCTCTCTTAAGAAAAAGCAGAAGTCTCATTTCCCGTGACTGCGGCTTGTCAGCAGTCCCAGTATTTCTGGTTTTGTGGTTTTGACTTAGAAGTTTAATTTTAAGGTTTTTGACTATAATATTGCAGGATAAAATAATAGTGTTTTTGACTAAAGTGATTATTTAAAGGGATACATGTGTATAAGGGGTCTTGTAAAGGTTGATGTTATAACGAATGGCACCAATAAGATATTAGCAGTAGCATTAGATCCGATGACCCGCACTAGTGGTGGCAGGGGAGTTGACAAACAAGGTATTAATCACTGTCAGAAAGACTGCAATAAGTCAGAACTTGATCAGTTCCAAGATACCTTATCTCAGTCCCCTTAACTCTCCCAGATTGCACCTCTGGTCCATCTGCCTCATTATTCCCCTGTATTTGGCAGGTTCCGACAGAGGGAAAAGACTTCTTGATTTGCTACAAGCCATCAAGGGAAGAGAGGGAACGTACCTCCATCTCTCTATTTTATTCACTTGGGACTTATTGAATGCTTTGTAATTGTTTAGATGAAGATTATATAGATTTTCATGCACCATTGTTGACCCTAATAGATAATATCAAGTAAAATTAACTTGCATCATCCCCACACCAGATAAACTAAAATTACAAAGTTTCCATTGGTTTAGGGGCCGTAGCTAAACATATAAGTTGAAATCTTGGCCCCATTGAAGTGGAAAAACTCTTATCAGCATGAGTTAGGTCAAAATTTAACTGTGGTCTTTAAAGGCCTGGTCCTGCAAAATGTCAGCAGACAACTTCTCTTAAAATCAGTCGGAGCTGTATACAGAGAGGTCTGCTAAGTCAGGGCCTTACATTACTACATAAATGATTCAACAAAAACGTATACATGATTTAGTTCAGGGGTCAGCAACTTCTGGCACGTGGCTCGCCAGGTAAGTACCCTGCGGGGTTGGGCCTTTTTTTTATCTGCCGCGTAGGCAGGTTCAGCCGACTGTGGCTCCCACTGGCTGTGGTTCACCATCCCAGGCCAATGGGGTGGTGGAAAGCAATGGCCAGCACATCCCTCACCCGCTTTGCTTCCCGCTGCCCCCATTGGCCTGGGTCAGCGAACTGTGGCCAGTGGGAGCTGTGGTTGGCTGAATTTGCCGATACAGCAAGTAAACAAACTGGCCCAGCCCCCCCAGGGTGCTTACCCTGGTGAGCTGCATGCCAGAGCTTGCCCACCCCTGATTTAGCTATTACTTAGTCCTGCCTTGAGCAGAGGGGACTGGACTAGATTACCTACTGAGGTCCCTTCCACTCCTACACTGATATGATTCCAGTGCAAAAGTAAAGCACGAACTGAAGTATTTGGAAAATCAGGGCCAAATTCAGGAATTTTAATTTAAATAAAATGTTAGTGTTTTTTTTTTTTTTTTATTCATGCCTGTTCATGTATATTCACCTCAGTAGTCATGGCTCTTATGCTGCCAGGAGAAGTGAAGATAACTTCTGGGGCTGGGGTAGAGAAATCTCCACTGCGAGAAGCAGAGGCAGTGTTCCATATGACCCATCTGCCTTTCTTGAGACTAGTCTCACGTCAAACAGCAACTGCAGTTGATAACAATTTAAAGTCAGCTGACTGCATCCATTCATCATTTGTTTGATGAACAAGGAAAACATTTTCTTGATTGTTATTTAAAATATCCACTTCTAGCTCTTATTTTAATTTCCTCTTTACTGATATTTGGATTAACTAGTTTGCTAATTTACTATGTTGCTAATTATGTAATGCATTCATTACATTTTATTTATTTACAGTTAAGTAATAAACATACAGACTTAACACAATTGAAAGGTAAACAATTAAAATGATTATTTTATGTCATTACAATAAATGTGTGTGTATTGCTATTATAGTGGGAGAATATTTTCTAATAGTTGTAGCTGTACTTGTAGTACATTAAATATTTTATAAAACGTTATTTTAGATGTTTATAACTGTGTGAGACATTCACTTTTGGGGCTGAAATTCTCCATAGCTAGCCTTTGAGATGTGAACACCAAGGGAGGAGAAACTGCTTTTGTAGTTGGCTAGCCATTCACAGTCTTTGTTTAATCCTGAGCTGATGGTGTCAAATTTGCAAATGAACTGAAGCTCAGCAGTTTCTCTTTGAAGTCTGGTCCTGAAGTTTGTTTTGCTACAGGATGGCTACCTTTAAATCTGCTATTCTGTGTCCAGAAAGGTTAAAGTGTTCTCCTACAGGTTTTTGTATATTCCCATTCCGAATATCTGACTTGTGTCCATTTATTCTTTTATGTAGGGACTGTCCAGTTTGGCCAATATACATAGCAGAGAGACATTGCTGGCACATGATGGCATATATTACATTGGTGGATGTGCAGGTGAATGAATGGATGATGTTGTGGCTGATCTGGTTAGGTCCTGTGATGGTGTCGCTGTTGTAGATATGTGGGCAAAGTTGGCACTGAGGTTTGTTTCCATGGCTTGGTTCCTGAGTTAGAGTTACTGTAGTAGGATGTGTGGTTGCTGGTGAGAATATGCTTAAGGTTGATGGGTTGTCTGTGGGCGAGGACTGCCCTGTCTCCCAAGGCCTGTGAAAGCAAGGGATCATTGTCCAGGATGGGTTATAGATCACCGATGATGTGTTGGAGAGGTTTTAACTGAGGACTGGAGTTCTGTTGGTTTCTTTATTGGGCTTGTCTTGCAGCAGGAGGCTTCTGGGTACACTTCTGGCTCTGTTGATTTGTTTCCTAATTTCCTCATGCAGGTATTGTAGTTTTGAGAATGCTTGGTGAAGATCTTGTAGGTGTTGGTCTCTGTCTGAGGGGTTGGAACAAATGCAGTTGTACCTCAACGCTTAACTGTAGATGATGGATTGTGTGGTGTGTCCAAGATGGAAGCTGGAGGCATGAAGGTAGGCATAGCCATCAGTGGGTTTTCAGTATAGGGTGGTGTTAACATGACCGTAACTTATTTGTACCATGGTATCTAGGAAGTGGACCTCCCTTGTAGATCAGTCCAGGCTGAGATTGATGGTGGGGTGGAAACTGTTGAAATTGTGGTGGAGTTCTTCCAGAGTCTCCTTCCCATGAGTCCAGATGATGAAGATGTCATCAGTGTATCGTAGGTAGAGAAGGGACGTGAGTGGACGAGAGCTGAGGAAGCATTCTTCCAGGTCAGCCATAAAAATGTTGTCATATTGTGGGGCCATGCGGTTTCCCATAGTAGTGCCACAAAATTTGAAATAATTGTGCATGAGGATGAAGTCACAGAACTCTGCAACCAGTTTTGTTGTGGCATCATCAGGGATACTATTCCTGACAGCTTGTATTCCATCTATTTGGGGGATGTTTGTGTAGAGAGCCTCCAAATACATGGTGGCTAGGATGATGTTTTCTGAAAGATCACCAATGCATTGTAGTTTTCTCAGGAAATCAGTGGTGTCATGAAGATAGCTGGGAGTTCTGGTGGCATAGGGTCTGAGTAGAGAGTGCACATATCCGGACAGTCCTTCAGTGAAATTGCCAATTCCAGAGATGATGGGGCATCTGGGATTTCCAGGTTTTTAGATCTTGGGTAGTAGATAGAATACCCCTGTCAGGGTTCTAAGGGTATGTTGATTTGTTCCTGTGTTAGTGTAGGGAGTGTCCTGGGTAGATGGTGCAGTTTCTTAGTGTATTCCTATACTGATTCGTGCCTGCATGTTTATACCTGCCTCTGGAAATTTCCACTACATTAATCTGACGAAGTGGATATTCACCCACAAAAGCTTATGCTCCAATATGTCTGTTAGTCTATAAGATGCCACAGGACACTTTGTTGCTTTTTATAGATCCAGACTAACACGGTTAACCCTCTGATATTTAAAATATGATTTCCCCAACATCCATATTGCCAACAAACTGAAAACATGATGCAGACACCATCTTTCTCTGGCTTTTCTCTTGTATAACCAAAAATATATTTCAGGAAAACAAATTCCAGATATCAACTCTATTCTCTCTCCCTGTGTCTTTCTATTCACTCTCCTTCCATTGTCACTGTCCTCAGTCACTCAATGTCATGCCCAATGTTCTTGTCTCCATTAAGAAAAATGGACTATTTTAACTCATGTTAGCCAATACATGTTTAAAATACACCAGTTTTCCTACTCTAGACATGTCTGTTGACTATTACTTGCCCTCTCCTCATTCACCCTGATGCTCCCCTCTCATTTCAACTCTACAGTAGGGACCTTCAGCACTCATTCTCTAACTATGAGTTCAGGCCCCACTGGGAGCAATTTTACATATACACATCTACAAGTTCTTGAGCATACCATACCTCAGACTTAATTGAGGTGTTTGGGGTGGGGAGGGAGGGGAGAAGCAGCATTTGATCTCCACTACTTTGATGCCTGGGGAGAGAAGTACATACAATCTTATCTTCAAGGCTGGATGGAGAAAGAACCTCTTGTTCCTGCATCACTACTGCAGACAGCATCTCCCTATATCCACCCTCATCCTCAGGGAGATGGGGACAGCTCCTCTGAACTTTCAGTGCTCCTTCCTGGACTGAGTGGGGCAGTTCTATGATTCTCTCTACACACACACTCAATATAAGTAGCCTGCCAGCATAGTTTCAAGCATAGAGAGTAGTGGTACTACTGAATCAAACTCCGCTTACTCAAATTTGCTTGCAAATGCAACAAGAAGACCAAGGGGAACACAGATTGGAGCTCCTGAGCCCAAACTAGAAAGGTGGCAGGCTCCATTGCAGTTATGAGGCTTTCAGGAGTGGCCAGTACATAAGTGACTCACCGGCTCAGGTAACCATTTTTTCTCTGTTCCTGGCTTCAGCCAGATAATAGGATCTTCATGTTGCTTTTGCAAACCTGATAAAGTGCATCAGGTTTAGCCCCAACTCCCATTGATGTCATCCAGTCATATTACAAGCATAGAAGGTGCCACCTGCAGCCAGATATTCTTTCTGAAAATCCTTAGGATTGGTGCTGTTTGGCCCCAGAGATATTAAACGGAGGTCCTGTCTTATGATTGTTCAAGATCTCCTTGCACCTTTTGCCAGAATAGAGGTGTTATTAATTTGGGGTAATTACATTCACACCTAGTTCCAGTAAGAAGTTGTGTCACCATATGTCCTGTAACCTTGGATACTTTTGTGCTGTGCAGCTTTGGGTCAGAGGACTGACACCAGCAGTCTGTTTACAGCAGAATAACCTCACCCTGACTCCTTGAAAGGTGACACTCAAAGAACCTTCAGTCCTGAGTCTATTGAAAAGCAGTGCTCAGCCCTTCTCACTGTAACACTCGCTAAACTCTATCAAGTGCACTATTCCTTTAAACAGACAGTACACCACAGCAGCCTGCTACGTGGGCTGTGGATTATTTGAGTTGCACTGAGAGGGCTGTGTAATAAAACAAGATTAAATTTATTAACAAAGAACAGATATTTAAATGACGCCAAGTAGGAAAAATTGGGATACAAATGGTTACATAAAAAAGTAAAAATACACTTCTAAGAATAAAACTGAATTTAAACCCTTTTGTTCAAAGTAGTTTTTCCCACCACTTTTTTTTATTTCCAGCCTGGCAGCCAGTTCTTAGACAAGATCCAACACAAACCTCAAAGCGCTTGGTTTCTTGGTCTCTTCAGGTGAAGAATGCCAAAATGGCTCTCTCTCTGTTTATGTCTTCAAAGTTTTATTTTGGTTTTCAAAGTCAGGAAGCTGTCCTGGTAGCTCAGGTTGGTTTGAATGCCAGGGAGCAGATGCTATGTTAATTTTTACAATCTCCTTCCCCCGTCCTGATAGTTAAGTGGCTGTTTCCCCCACTGGCTGGTTTGATGGCTTTGTTTACCTTTTATGTAAATGTATTTCTATTTCTCTCTTTGCTCAGTTTACTTTAGAGACACATTCAAGCAAGTGAGACCTTGTTCCTTTGTCTGGGGGGTTGTGACTTAAGGCCTCCCTGCTAAACGCATTTGAAGAACATATTTCAAGCACCTATTTATAATTTTTCATATCTCAGCCATATTTGCACCACTCAAAAATATAGTGAGCAACATGTTACCAGTTTACATATGCTACCTTACATGATACCTTTTATATATGTAAGCGGAGTCAGGATGAGCTCTGCCCTGACATCTAGTGGTGAATTATGGGGAGTGTGGAAAGAATCTCAGGGAGTGTGGAAAGGAATTCCAGGTATTTGCATTGGCACACCCACCCCACCTAGCATAAGCTCATGGCAGCCTGGGATGGCTATTTTGACAGCTGGGATCCCCAATTTCTTTGTTATTGGGGCAGGAGGAAAAAAAGTGCTGTCACCCTAATTATGTGAATGAGGAACTATGAGAATGCTTTATGACAGAGATGACTCAACCTCAATTAAGTAGTACTTGCTAGACAAGGGACATGAGTTCCAAAACCTAGTGAATTGAGAAAGGTTGGGGACTGGTGTGTGTGCCTGATAGTATGGGCCCCTTTTGAGGGCCTGGAACACCAATTGCACATCCTCCTCTCTCCACTGTTAAAGAGTAGAGCTAATTTTGATTCCATTAGGAGTCCATCTAGAGACTGCTGAGCTGAATTCATGTTGGGCCAATGGTGCATCAGCACCAGGGCTCCCCTACTAAGAGCTGAAATCACTGAAAGAGTTGAGCTGAGAGCACTGAGTGCTGTGTTAACCAGTGGAGGAGCCTGAAGACCTGTCGCTAAGTGGCTGGCAGAGCAGAGCAATTTGCAGTATGTTGGAGCAGCCCATGGAGTGGAGTGGTTTGCAGGGATGGCTGGAGTGGCTCGCGGGTCGGCTGGAGGAGTGGCACAGCTGGCGTAGTGGAGCTGGTCTTGATGACGGCTGCAGCAGAACTCCACAGAGAGGTGGAGCAGTTGGCCCTGGCCCACGTAAAGTGCCCCTTAACACCCTGTGTGGGCTTCCCCTCTCCACATTTCCACCCAGGCTGGAGGGGGGGTAAATCTCTGCAGATAAACTTTTGAATTCTGGGGTGGCACTGACCAGAGACTTTGGGGTTGTTAGGGACTTAAGACTCTAAGTCCAATCACCCCAAAGTCCAACAACCTTAAGACCCTAAGGGGGAAAGGATGTTACCAGATGCACTTGGAGGTGGGTTTTTTTGCTTATGGTCTGTGTTATAATCCTGTTCGTGGTATTTCTCCAATGTGATGCCACATTGTTTCCCTCCTTTATTAAAAGGATTTTGCTACACTCAGTCTCCGTGCTTGCGAGTGGGGAAGTATTGCCTCCTATATGCGCCTGGCGGGGTGGTATATAATTGTCCCAGGTCACTGGGTGGGGGCTCGAGCCGGTTTTGCATTGTGTTATTGAAACGGAACCCCTGGATACTGAACCCGGCCCTTGTTGCTGCTAACTTAGAGGGGCAGAAGGGTGACATATAGATTTTATGGTACCAGTGAGTTGGGCTATACTCAGTTAGTCAGGCCAGCTGAGGCTTACTGCTAGATTCCGGGCAGCCCCTTGCCCTCTGACATTGGGGGGTGTTCCTAGGTTCACACATCTACCTAAAATTCCTAATATAGTTTCAGTTGGATAAGGTTGTTTTATTTTATTGTATTGCTTCCTCCTGCACTGCTGTGTACTAGTCAACAGATGCTACCTTTCAGAGTTGGATCCATACCAACAGTGGATGAAGCAATTCCTGTAAATCAGTTGGTAAAGTTCATGGGATTCTTTCCAATGAACAACACTACATAAGTGTAAGTAATTATTGGCATTACTTGAGTGCTGACACTGTAACACAATGAAAGAAAGTGACAGCAGTATATATCATAATGAGCAAATATTTTACTTGGCTGAAGCAAAATAGTTTTACAGAAATAACTTCATAATTTGATCCTATATATGTTATATCAATGCCTTCCTTGTTCTATTTTTTTTCAGAAGAATTTTTAAACTCTAGCTTTGTAAGTCAAGAAGATTAAATTCAAAACATATTTTCAGAGTTTTGGTTAATTTCCTTTCTCAATCACAGCTATTTAAGATGAAGTAAAAATGAATACTGTGAATGATTACATGCAGATAGAAATCATCCTCTCACTGAATTGTTAATCCTTGAAGAGAGACATTTTATATGAAAAAGTGCAGAAATACTAAGTACAGTTTTGCAATACAGCTCCATATGATATACGTCTGTGTAAAAGATCTATCAATATGAAATTCAGACTAATGAAATAAACATGATGAACTAAATCGGTGGTGGGCAACCTGCAGCCCAGAGGCCGCATGTGGCCCGTTAAAGTAATCTGCTGGTGAGCCACAAGACAGTTTATTTACACTGAGTGTCCGCCAGGGTGGCCGCCTGCAGTTCCCCATTGGCCGGGAATGGTGAACCGCGACTACGGATGTGCAGCCCATGGGCTGCAGGTTTCCCAGCACTGAACTAAATTGTTCCTGGATCCCAATGCAAAGACCAAACAAAATCACACTCCCCTGAGCACAGCTACTCTATGTTTCTAGACCAGACACAAAGATGAGCATGAGCCTGCTCCATCCTGGGATGAAGTATAACCCCTCCTGGGTCATCAGATCTTTGCTTCGCCTGCATTGTAGAGCAGGCTCTTTGAGACACTATATGGATAGAAATATATGCATATAGCTGTCTGTGGTGTTATGAGTTTGGGTTAAAAACCTTATCCATGAATAAGGAAGCCATTAAATAGTTGTGCTAACTGTCCCAAAGGAGTGCTAATAGATTATTTATACCATACTACACTGCCATGTATTCCCAGCAAATAAATAAATAAATAAATGCATACATGGATTCAGAGAGTTTTCAAATATTCTGTTGGGAGAATTCTTTGCCAGTAAAACCATGTGCCTTAGTTACTATGGACCGGACTGCCCCCACTCCTCACCCCCTTGCTCCTGGTGAACGCTATTTTACTTCACAATTTCAATGGGATTGCACACAGAGTAAGATACTACTCATCAGAAGTAAAGGTGGCCAAATCTGTGCTTTTGTATCCAAATGTGTAGGGTTCCAAGTCAGCTACAAAGTAACTAAAAAGAACCTAAAGTGGCTTTGATTGACATATAAATGTAATTCTTAAGGATCAAAATCACAAAACCTTCCAGAGATTGGAAAGACTGTTATGACTCTCACTAGGAAGTCGAGAAGTGCCCATTTCTACACTTGCAGAGTAATAAAATACTGTACTGTGCACAAAGTTACTGCTGGTGGTTTGATTATTGCCAATCCTGGGCCTTGGGCATATTTAATTTTGGAAGAATGGGAAGGGGAAAAAATCATATTTAGGGGAACTAGTGGCAACTAAGGTGGCAAAGGAGTGGTGATATACATTTGAGAATTACGTGCTATATTTTTCCTCAGTTTAATCACATGGTTGCTATCACCATGTATATACATAGTTATGGCAGATGTCATCAGATGGCAATGCTACACACAGTCTTCCAAGTTCTTTTGTCCTTAGCATGTGATCAGGTTCTGACTCTCGGGGAGACAGGTTGTGATGTTGTTTTGGGTTATACAAGAGATTGATGCAGCAATTGCTTTTGGGAGAGAAGAATCTGTATTTGTGACAAGAGTTGTTTCTGTTGTCTGCCTTGTACTCTTGACTTTAGTCAATTCTTCAGGCAGACTTGATCCCTGGGAATTGGGCATAAATATTGATTGGGCTGAAATTCCTGAAAGGAGGGGTGCTGATGCATGATGTTTGATCATCTCATTCCAGGATTAGTGTATGAATGTGTAAATAAAGCAAGTCACACTTGGGATGTACCCACACTCCATGTCATTGATTTCTCCTCCACTAGAAACAAACCTGCAAGGCCCCTAAAATTCTGCTACGACTTAACAAAGGGAAGACACTTGAGGTCAGAACTGGACACTGGCATCAAAAGTAGAGGTGATCATATGCTAAACTTGTTTATTATCTTAAAATGATAAATTAAAAGAATCTAATCCATCCATCTATATTTGTAAGAAGTAGTGATCAGGCACAAACTAGCATACACCTGATCAAGATTTGTTTACCTAATGCACCTTTATTAAAGAAAACAAGTTGTATATAAGACAGCACCCCTGTATTCGCATAAACCTACCCATTATTGGCTGGTGAGAGCCACAGTGTAACCCAAGTGTGGCTGGCAGGCTGTAGTTATACAGACATTCAGGGTGTGACTTGCATGTTGGAAGGCTGATTCTGAGAGGTCCAGGTGGAACGACTACCAACAACAACGTATTGTAAGGCACCCAAGGTTGCTGGGCAGGGGTGACATAGCCCCTTGCTGGTCTGGATTGCATTCCAGTATGTCACTGCATGGGCAAAGAGATTAGATAGGGCATTTTAATAAGATCATCATGATTACTTTGAATAGGCAAGGAAGTTAACTAATCACAACCACTATAGCAATGGAAAACATCAAGGAAAACCAATGAAGAATGAACAGGAGCTAAGATAGGGCCATATGGCGCTTTAAAAAAGCAGGTGCATGAAATCCATGAAAGGACAAATGGAACTAAATTCTGCTTTTATTTACATTGGATAACTCCACTGAAATCATCATTCAAAACAGAAGGACAAACTTTCAACTGATATAAACCAGTGTTGCTCCATTGGACTCAATATAGCTACACAGATTTACACCTCCTGAGGATGTGGCCCAGAATGGTCAGAGATTAAATCATTGCAGAAGATTAAGTTTCACCATTTCATCTCAGATCAGACCTGAAACTGTCATTTGACAATGATAAAGAATCACAGATTCCTTTAAAAGCAAGGATTTATTAAACAAAGAAAATGCCATTGCCCCTAAAGGCATGCGCATGCGCTCTCTCTCTCTCTCTCTCTCTCTCTCTCTCTCTCTCTCTTCTTGCCTCTTCTGTAGGATTTCTGCTTTGAACTTCCCCAAAGCCTTTTGCCTGGCTTCCTACTAAGGTTTAGGGATCAGCAACCTCTGGCATGCAGCTCGCCAGGGTAAGCACCCTGGCGGGCCGGGCCAGTTTGTTTACTTGCTGCATTGGCAGGTTCAGCAGACCACAGCTCCCACTGGCTGTGGTTCACTGTCCCAGGCCCATGGGGGCAGCAGGAAGCAATGTGGGCTGAGGGATGAACTGGCTGTGGCTTCCCGCAGCCCCCATGGGCCTGGGACGGCCAATCGCAGCCAGTGGGAGCCACGATTGGCCAAATCTGCTGAAGCGATGGGTAAACAAACTGGCCTGGCCCGCCAGGGTGCTTACCCTGGAGATCCATGTGCTAGAGGTTGCCGACCTCTGGTTTAAAGAAACAGTACATAGATGTATCTCTGCTCTCCCCTTATTTCTTACTAAAAATATCAGTTCTTGTAAAGATAAAACAACAACAAATCATAGACCTGGTAAATCATTTGCCCTGCTCTATTGTTTATCTATTTCTGGTCACCTTCTAGTCTTGAGGATGGTTTTGCCCAGTACATTCACTTGGATTATCAAATCCCCAAAGAATAGTTTCCCATTCAATATGTTTAGGACTTTAGACAACAGTTCAAGTTTATTGAGGTTTGAGGCAGAACATTTAAAACAAGCTCTATAGAAATTGAGTTCGTTGACCTTCAAGCTTGGTTGTTTGGTTCATCAGTTCACATAAATTTAGCCTCTGGAGGTATTGGGGGGTTTCTAAATTTATTTTTTGTATGGGTGAGGGTATTCTTATCAGATTCTTTATTTAATATCAGAGCACCCTATGAACCTGTGAGTCAAGAGTAGAATGTTTTAAGTTTTTTATTCAAATTTTGAGAAAGTAAACTGAAATAAATAAATGGTAATAAAATGTTTTGAACTATTGCACTACGTAACTGCTAAGCATTATTATTCTCAACATTTTGAATTTTCCAGCTAGGAAAAGCTTCATTTCTGTAGTTGATTTCATAATGAAAAGATCAGAATCCATTTTCAAATATACTTATTAGACTCTCAGGTAAAAAATGTTATCAAAGAAATATAATTTCAAGTTAATTAAGAGGCTTCTTACTATTTGACATCAGTATGGAGTTTGTCTCTTAAAGCTGTGTGTATGTTGGTGTCATGAGTACACCTCAGACTCAGATTTTAATTCCATCTCTAAGTAATACCCAGCCACATGAATGTGCAGAAGAGAAATGGTAAATATTTTTATAAAACAATTGCCAGTCATTGGAAACTCAAAGGTCAGCAGCCATATTACATTTTCCAAGACAAAGCCTGTCTCTTACATCAGATGAGCTTAAAAAAAGAATTGGGCAAGCCAACACTCCCTCTAAATCGAATCTCACAGTTAATAATGTTGGAAGCTTGAACAGAAGAATCAGCTTCTGTTTTATAACATTTCACATTCCATTCAAGAAATACAACTTATCCTGATGGTATCTCTGTCTTTCCACCACTCAGCACAGGGTAAACATATCTCAACTCTTTATTCAGGCTACCTAGTGGCACAACTTATTTGTTTCTTCTTAATTTCAATGGCATTTTCGGCAGCACAATAAACCAAAAAATCATTCATTTTATATGTTTCCTGTAAGAGTGTATTTCTGATCACCCCAGCATACTGATAACCTTCTAGCCAGCAGAGCTGATCTATAGTTATTAACTTTTTTTCAGTCTCTTCTAGTAGAAATGTTCCAGTGCCTGCTGGCTGAAAAATTAACCAAGTGAACCCCATCCCATCTGTCTCTCAGTAGGCTAATGAGAAAATAGATCTGACATCCTTACATTTTTTTCCTTGCTGGTTGGGGCTGACAATGGAGGGATAACAAAATAACTCTCATGAAGTCTTTATCAACAATCAGCCCCTTTTACTCCATATTTTTCTTCACTTTGGATATAGGAGTATGTCAAAGTATGGTAGATGTTACTTCTAATTATATAAAATATTTCTTCTGGTCAAACAGAATGTTCTGATTCTAGCAGAATGCATGGAAATTGGTTGAAAACTTATACTCTGACAGTACAGAAAACAGTCAGTACTCACAATATAACAATACTTGTCTTTGCACCAGTCTGTTGGCTCCCACTTCTCCTTCCCTTCAAACACAAGTGACTTGTCTTCATTTCACGGCCCTTCGTGCCTATCCCCAGACTACCAGTGATCTCTCATGCAATATCAAAACATTCACTCTTGGTCTCCACTCTGCTCGTGATGTCAGCCTTCATTGCCCACTTAAGTTTTCAAATGAACACTATCATACTTTCACATAGCCCAAAACACGAGGGAGCGCCCCATAAACATTTAAATAGCCACCTCATTGTCATACAAATCCCTCCTTAAAACTCTTTTATCAGGATACTCAGAAAATAATTGACAACAGAAAGGCTGCTGATGTGCTAAGACTACAGCCTAGTATGTTGTCCATTATTGTCTCATTGTTTTCTTTTGCACCCCTGCTGTTTTTTGTATCCACCTGTTGTCTCTTGTCTCATACTGATACATTCCAGGGTGCAATCCAGACTGATGAAGATGCCTCACAATGCTTTGCTGTTTTAGCAACCTGGGCCTCTCACAAACAGCCTACCAGCAAGCAGGTCACACCTTGAGTGTCTTTGTACAGCTACAGCCCTGGTCCAGCAACTCTGACACCAGCAGCCTGTCAGCAACACACCATCCACACTCTGGCTTCCATCCGCCTTGGTTATTACTTGCAGGATGACCCCAACACACTCCCAGTCCTAATTTTTCCCCCAAAAATGTGTGTTGCAGCCCTCTCCTGGGCAGTTCAGATATTAAAGGTCCGTTGCCCCTGTAAAAGGTCAATATTCAGCAGTTTGCTACTTTAACTGGAGTTACCAAACATTTCAGTTTAAACACAATACTGCATTAATTTAGATTTAAAATAAAACAAGTGTATTTAATTACAAAGAGATAGATTTTAAGTGAGTACAAGTATAAAGTATTAACAACAGAAATGGTTACAAGAGAAACGAAAATAAAACTTTATTGCTAAAACGTAACAAGCTAGATTTGGTTCACGGGAAAATCCTTACCACATATTTCCAGCAACATTGCTGACAAAATGCTTAGGTTAGGTGCCCCCGTCCAGCCCCGATCACCATCCAAAGTGAAAGGGTTGGTTCCTTTGTCTTCTTAGGTGAAAGGGAGAAAGGGAGGGAGAAAGATTACTTGGGGTGTTTTTGTCCCTCACTTTGGTAGTCCAGTTACCTTTTGAAGTGGATTCTTCTGAGGATTACCCCTCAAAGCAAAGTGTATTCAAACAGTAAAGAAGACAACATGGTGTCTGATGGTGAAAATGACTCCATGCTCTCTCTTCTACAGTCTGTATGCTGAAAAGCAGATTTGCCTTGTCTCCTGACATTTCCCCCTCTTGCTATCTCAATGGCCCTGTTTATTACTTATATGTAAATTTAGGTAAACACACACTTTTTTTTTATTTAAGAGCAGACTAGTTTAATAAATTTTGCCTAGTCAGGGTTGTGCAGATTTGAACATCTGCTTACAACATTATAGAGAGGGAATTAATATCTTTGCATACATTTTACCATGATGTTATTGACTAGCAAGTTCTTAGTTTTTAAATGATATCTCACAAGGGATATTTTGTATAAAGATTATTAAAATAATGTGTAAGGTGTGGATACAAGTTACACATACATAGACTAAGATATTTGGGATAGAAACCATCATTTTGTTCTGTGTTTGTACAGTGCCTAGCAGAATGGGGCCCTGACCCATGACTAGGGTAACTAGATGTGACTATAAAAGAATAAATCATAAATAATAAAAATACAGAATTAAATTATGGAAATTCTGAATAAATATGTGGCAAGAAGTCTCATAAAATAAATAACTTCTCATCCCATAACATGTAATGGAAATATTAACCAGCTGCTACTTCCTCTAATTAGAAGTGATATCTGCTATATCTAGTCATACTTCTACTGTCAGGCTGAAGAAACAAGTGAATAAAATGATTTAGCTATAATTCTAAATTCAGCAAGAATCATGCAAATTCCTCCATGCTGTGTTGTGGAACTAAAAGTGAATGTGGATTATCATAACTGCATTTCTATCAAAGACAGAAATAAGTAACCTACATATACAACAGTAAACCTGTGCCAGGGCAGATCACAGTCCATAAGGTCATTTGTAAAGAACATATGGTATAGAAGTAGGAAAACTTGAGTTTCCTTGTGTTCAAATAGTCCCCGAAGTTTTTATACCAATGTCTGTTTGGTGAAAGGTGAGAGGTTCTAATAGTCCCTTCTGCCCATAAAACCATTTAATTCACGAAAAAAAAAATCTATCATAGTAAAACATTATTCAGAATGAGTAAAACATTAGCATTTTGGAACAAACACAAAACATTAATCATTCTGGAACATCTTGGGCTTCCTTTTAAGTATTAGTATTAATTATTGCTATAGCAAATAGCAATAATATCGACATTTGAAAGAGTTATTAAAGGGAAAAAGTTCTTTCAATTTTAAAGTTAAGTCAATCTTTTCTTCTTAAATTATTCCATCATATTTCCTTTCTTTGTCCCTTCCAGGATATCTGCTAATTTAATGTTACTGCATATTGACTCATTTTCAATTGCTTTTAACTATCTGCATTATTTCATTATCTCCAATTAACTTAGTAGTCTCTTCATTCTTATCTTTAATGCCGGAGATACAGTATTTGTTTCTAGAAATGGCAGGTTTTCTAAAGATGACTTAGTATAGGGTTTTTAATATATTAAATTATTTTTCCTTAAGTCAATGAAGTATATTTTTGCATTAATCCAAAAACTAGGGCTGAGGGAGCCATTACAGGATTATAAAATAACTCTTCAAAATAATAAATCCCCAATCATACGGCATGTTATTTATATACCCCAGTTATAATGTTTATGAAAATAAAGACTCTCCAGTTACTATTTTATGTTAAACATACATTGTCCCTATAAAATCTAACTGCCAACAAACCTAGTACTTATAATATGTAATACACAGACTGTTTTTTCATATAACTATCATAAACTCTCTACTCATAGATCAGGATACACAGAAGAAAGACAGATAGACACTGAGATGGATTTAAGTGGCAGGCCACAACTTTATTAATTTAACAATGGGGCCCACCTCCCCTCACATACCAAGCTTTTAATTGTATACAGTGGAAGTTTTCACTGCTTTCACTATATAAGCAGTAACTTGAGGTAGACCTTCTTCAAACTGTCCCAGGACCTAGCTCATTTCTAAGTCCTCTCCTACTCCTTGCAGTGAGGGGGGTAAAGGTTACTACAAAAGGGTACTTTATTGTGTGAAGACTTCATGTCTCCTCTTCTCTTTACAGGCAAAAGGTCCACCAGTCATATGCCAAGTCTCATTTACCTCTTGGAGCTGGCTCGTTTAGCCTTTATCCGTACTAGACAAGAGCCACTGGGGATGACAGCAGTTAGCTCGGTCACATACCCTGTTAGAGAGCTCATTCCTTCACTCTCCCACTTCCCTGGTCTTTCTCGCATGAACAGAGAGCAACAATGCCCAAAGTCCGAAGGTGCAAACAATTCAGTGTCTATTGGGGTGAACATCCAGCAAGCTTAAATCCAAGTTCCCTTTTCCTTATTTTCGAATCACAACTTACTTCCTGTTTGCCCTTAATTTATATAGCAGGGATCAGCAACCTTTGGCATGCAGATCGCCAGGGTAAGCACCAGGTTTGTTTACCTGTTATGTCTGAAAGAGACACTGGCAAATCAAGAATCATAGAAATGTAGAAATGGAAGGGACCTCAATAGT
This sequence comes from Gopherus evgoodei, assembly GCF_007399415.2. Taxonomy (NCBI): domain Eukaryota; kingdom Metazoa; phylum Chordata; order Testudines; family Testudinidae; genus Gopherus; species Gopherus evgoodei. Next base: position 72,784,686 of record NC_044322.1, read on the forward strand.
TCATCTAGTCCAGCACCTTGTGCTAAGGGAGAACTAACTATTTTCTAGACCAGTGGTTCTTAAAGACGGCTTTCCCTGAACAAGCGGTGGACCGGCTTTGAGAACCACTGATCTAGTCCATCCCTGACAGGTCTTTGTCTAATCTGTTCTTAAATCATACCTCCAATCATAGAGATTCCCCAACCTCTCTAGGCAATTGGTTCTAGTGCTTAACTATCCTAACAGTTAGGAAGTTTTTCATAATGTCGAACCTAAATCTCCCTTGCTGCAATTTAAGGCCACAACTTCTTGTCCTGTCCTCATCAGATAAATCTTTCTTTACAGAGAGATGCTGTCAAATTCCATCCCTGCTGCACAGGGGTTCTAGCAAGGAGAATATGACCTGAATATTCTTTGATTGTCAACTTCCCTTATTGTTGGCTTTCTATGTCTGAGTCCCATGCTCCCAGATGAAGGAATCCTGGACCCACCTCCAGGTACTATTCCTGGAAATCTTTTCTTCTCCATGCTCTTCCTCCATTCAGGAAGAGAGCTCAATTGCACCTCTGACTCACCCCTTGGCTGGAGGAATTCTCCATTCCTTCTGAACCACTCTGGCATGGAGAAGAAGGAGAGAAGGGGCAACTCAACAGCCATTGCACTGCGTATGACTCCAGAAGGGACCCTGGTCTTGGTCGACCTATGTCCTTTGGTGGTCATCTTCACACCACAGTGTGGTAGGGGAAGTTCCCCCTCCTGTTTCTTGCTCTCCCTTGGTGCTTCTCAGAAGCCATTCCTGTGTCTAAGCACTGCCAGCTCTTTAGGGTTCCCCTGCTCCATTTCCTCCTCCACACTCTGCAATGAAAAGGAAGAGGTCCCAGCCACATTCCACAGCCCTGGGTTGAGAGGTTGGGGTGTGTGTGTGTGAATGCATGCACATGTGCAGCCTCAATACCCTTCCACTAATCCAAGGAGTCACTATCCACCTCAGCTAACACTACTCTCAATGCCTCCAGGATGGCCCAGATGGCTTACTCTGTAGCTCAGAGGTGACCTGGAGATGACTAGGGAAGAATACCTGCAGGATTGTCTTTTTCACAGATCTTTTCATGAGAGCTATAAGAGAAAAAAACTGTGTAACTTTGTTTATTACTCCTTGGTGGGTGTGTAAAGCACTAAAAAAGAAATGCAACATCTCTGCATATCTATTGTGATATTGCAATTTGAGCAGCCCAACAAAGTTGGAGTCTGGTCTATGGCATGGGCATTAGTGTGTGGAATAGGCTGCTGAATTCTCTGCTAATAGGAAAAAATTAACCCTGAAACTGTGTGTATACATAGATTTACTTCCATCAGACACTAGAAATTGATCTTGTGATTGGCAGTGATCACTTCTCAGAACTGGGGCTTTGATTGGAAGCTGAAGTTGCTCATCACTTTTCTGGGGATATTTAGAACCTTGCAGGATCAGGCCAGGCATAAGTCTCTGTGCACAGTGCTAAGAACTGAAGAACCCCAGAACTTTGGCTTTTGCACCTCTTTTAGCAGCACTCAGAAAGGTCGCACAATATCATATAGACTATATTGCATTTATTTAGCAAAGCTATCACTCAGTGAAACAATGAAAGAATTCAGAGGAGTCTACAGGAAAAAAAATATACAAACAAAGGAAAAGGATAGTAACAGACCAGAAGAAATAACTAGGTAGTAATTGGAATCAAGAAATCTTTAGACATTGTAGAAAAGACTGAGTGCATCAACAAACTATCTATAAAATAGGTTTATAAATCATGTCATGAAGTCCAAAACTATTGTAAAAAATTACCTGATTATGTGAGTAAATGTCTGCAACTTCTAAAAAGATGCTGAATGAATAATATATAGTGTTCCTTTTCACATAAGCAAGACCTCCTATTGAATTACTCTAGATGTAGCTAAAAGTTTGAATGATACATTTTATTTTCCATTAGCAATATTAGGAAAGAAAAGATTCTGTTGGTCTTTAGTCTCCTTGAAACATGTCTGATATTAAGATACTGGGATTAAATTTGCATTGGAGTCCTAATACAAAGTCAGTGCATTGCTCTGCAGAAGACAGATCACTTTAAAAATGCACCTTGGAATATTTGGGGGACCTACAGTATGTGAGATCTGGTTAATAAAATGAGAGATTAAGGCTGTGGCACTGAAGGTTTTTCTTCTATTATAGCCCCCAAAATAGGTTTAATGATGTCTACCTTTTTATTCAAACCAAGGACTATTTGTTTTCTTCTCAGTAGAATTAGATACAAATGTTTAGACAAGGGTGAAACCTCTGAAATATTCTCTTTAACCAAATGGGACCGGATCACTTTTTGCAATATTGGAGCAAATGTGTTAGTCTTCTATTTTTACAAAGCACCGAACTGTTTCACCTCTTCTTTCACATCATGATTATTCTTTGGCCAATAAACTGAAATTTGACAGAGATAAAAACAAAGATTTGCTTTAGCCAGGCAGGCCCTGGTTTATATCCAGTTTCAAATCTAGTTAATATTTAAATAGCTATTCTGATTACTTGGCTGTTAATATAATGCTCTGCTGCCGTTGACTTAGGGCTGATAGGGAAAAGGGGATTTGCATTGGATGTGACACAGGGAAAGGAGAAGAAGATACAGCTAACAATACTCTTGCTCATCTTCTGGCATTTCACTATGGATAAGCCTGGAAGGACTATATTTTTATTAGTAAATGTTCAGTTCAGCATGCACACAAATGGATAACAAATATTTCCATCAATAATAGAAATTTACAGACAGGTAAGCAAAAAAACAAAGCTCCTTGAAAATTTATTAGATTTGACTCAAAGTTATTTTCTTTGTCATATGATGTTGACTATTTGTGTTTTAACTATTATAAAGATTTTATTTTTTTAATCTCAACTTCTGTCATTAAATAATTATTATCAGACCATCCCCCAATTTCCCATAACTGTGAATGCTGAAATAGATAAAATCAGAAAAAAATGCTTAAACTCCCCATAATTGGGCACTATAGTGAGAATCTAAATAGACAAAAATCAAAAACATGCTTAAAAATAAGCATTAATATTATCAGTCAAAATTACATTTTAAAAAATGAATTCTGCCAGGCCTAACTTACTGAACATCATTGAGATCTTAGAGAAGGTTGCTTAGAGCAGTGGTTCTCAAAGCCTGGAGAGGCAAACTGCAGCCAGAGGGAGCCATGATCGGATGACCCTGCGGACGCGGCAGGTAAACAAACCAGCCTGGCCCGGCAGGGGCTTTCCCTGAACAAGCAGCGAACAGGCTTTGGGAACCACTGGCTTAGAGGAGCTTCCTAGCTGCAGGCCGAGTAAAACATACACCGATAGGAAATGTTCATAAATATGTTGAGGTTTTATCTGGACCTTTTGGGGTTATACAAAGAAAAATGACAGTTGAGAATGAAAAGATGTGTGATTGTGCATGATCCATCTCAGAATGGCCCAAATCAGTAGATCACTAGACATTGCTTCCATCAAGAGAATGCTCTCTAGGCATATTCAGGGTCAGGCAAGAAACATTCCATGCACAGATATCTCTTATTTTATAATCAAAATGACCAAAATTTGTAAGCTTTAGGCATCTTTTTTTTTAGCACGTATATCTCTGCATGGAAACCCTGCTTTGAATTTGTGCATAAACTAGAAAACAATATGTAAAACATCTAATGATTTGACACATCCATTTTGTGCTGTTTCAATTGTTTATTTAGTTGCATGCCATGTTAAGAAGTTTTCAAAACCACAGTTTACCTTAGTGATAGTTATCTATAACATATAAGTTTTTATGTTTTAAAACAAGAGAGGAAAGTGCTAATATAACAGTACTGCTTTTAAAAAAACAATTTCTCCTCATTATTTTTCTCCTTATTTATAGACTTGCATATAGTACACATCATCATAGCACATAAGCACATAACATATAACAATGGATTTACCTTAAAAACACTCTCATGCAGTAAATCAATAGTATCCTCATTTCACAGGTGGGGAACAGAAAGAAAAAGAAATTTATAGCTGGTTTTTTCCGACTTCCTGGGCATTCACAGTTTGAAGTGAGTGGCAGTTGCAAGTGCTCAATACCTCAAAAAATAGGCCATAAGAAACTTGCCCAAGGTCACTCAGGAAGTCTTGGCACAGCTGGGAATATAACCAACACCTTCCCAGTTCAGTGCGTTAACCACAGGAGTCTACCTTTCACTGAAGTTCTTTAGCACTTCTATTGCAGCTTGTCCTTTTGTCATAACCTCAAACAAAGTTTTGTATACATGCCTACAAATAATGTTATGTTGGAATCAAAAGCATAACAACTTTTTAACAACTAAAAAGAGGGTTTGAGAATCAGTGGTGAACAGTCAAAATGTGCCTCGTGCAGTTAGATACCTGTAGCAGGGACAGATGCACACATTTCCTGTACAAGTCTTTTGTTAATATAAATGGAGTGTGTTGAGAAGAAAGAAACAACGGCATGGTCTTTTTGTTTGTTTGTTTGTTTGTTTGTTTGTTTGTTTGTTTGTTTGTTTGTTTGTTTGTTTGTTTGTTTGTTTATGAGATGGTCAGAAAAAATTAGACAACATTTTTTGATTGGAATTCATCAAAATGTTCCCAGGGACCATGTTGATTATGGTGAAATTCTGCCAGAAACCAGGCAGGTTTCCAACGGAGCCCTGCCTTCCAGGCAGGTTTCAAAACCTGCCTGGTTTCCAGACATCTCGCCAACCCAGTTCTTTGGCAATCTGCCTGGTAGGCTGATGGAGAGCCAAAAGCCTGGAAGCCCAGGGACCCCCAGCTCCCAGGCTTGCAATCCCTTGTCAGTCTGGGTTTCTAGTGCTTCAATTTTTTATTTTTTTTTCCATTGTTGTTCCAAATTGGAACAACCCCAAAATTTCAAAATCTCAAAATTCTCTGCAAAACATCATCATCCTTCTCCACCGAGCAATCTATTTTTTAAAAGATGAACTAGCAGACACCCCTTATGACACTCCCATTAACACCCCTTTCATTGTAGCAGGGCTAGATGACTCAGAAACTTACAATGAGATGCATATCAGTAGTCTTCCTTTTTAGCCCTCCAAATTAATTTGTTTTTGAAAGACAGATTATGAAAATGGCCTATTTGAAATTTCCAAGAAAATAGCTTTGCTCAGCTTGAGATAAGATTGTAAATACATCACTGCAATTTAAAGGGAGAAACACGTAAAAGCATTTTACAATTTCAAGCCCACTTGGCACAGGTTTAAATGATTATGCAAGGTTCAAGTGAGTGGAGAGCCAGAAGGATCAAACCTTGAAATTTTTGGTTAATAGTTAGCAGTTATTTGTCATGATACTTTCAAGAGGGATAAGTAAATAGGGTCCTTGAATCTTGAAATGATCTGTTTTTCCTTCTGGCAGTTCTGTGTTCAGACCACATCAAGGAAAGATGCAATCATTTCCTTATACATTGTTAAAAAAATCAGCAAAAAGAATATGCATTTCTGGTAATTAAAAAGCCATGTTGTCTATATCAGGAAAGCAATCTCTGTTGCTATATTTCCTCTACTATAAAGTGATTAGAAGGGTCTTTGCAGTTTCTCTATGTCTGTGTTAGGGAGAAATGAAGCTGAGGATCAGTATGAGTTTTAGCACTAAGGGAACATGGAGAATGTTAAGTAAGGAGCCTGATGGCATTTTGGCACATCATTCTTTCATCAGCAGTATATTTTTTATTTGTCTAAGAAACCAGGGATTGAGCTACTGAATCACAAGCAGTGCTCAGTGGAAGCTTCAGACAAGTATAGCACAGACTTATAGGCCAATCTCTGCTTGTTCTGACTATAGATTTGAAAGGTTTAGTACAATGTTGGGAAGGCAGACTATCAAACCAAAGAGGAACAGCAAAATGCATTTCAGCTAGCAACAGATTAGTTGAATTTATGTTCTTTTTCTGGTATAGTTAATCTCAGCTTTGCAGAACACAATTCCTGCTCCTGCTAAATCCTCTGGCCCATGGAAAAGGCTCAGTGGGATAATTGGAATACTCCTACAGTACACAGGCAAAGCCCAAACACAGAGGGTACGTCTCCACTGCAATTAGATGCCCACGGCTGGCCGTGCCATCTGACTTGGGCTATTGAGGCTTGGGCTAAGGGGCTGTTTAACTGCAGTATAGACATTCATGCTCAGTTTGGAGCCCTGGCTCTAGGACCCTGTGATGTGGGAGGGTCTCAGAGCTCAGGCTGCAGCCTGAGCCCAAACAGCAATTAGACAGCACTTTGGCCTGAGCCCCACGAACCCAAGTTGACTGGCACAGGCCAGCCATGGGTGTCTAATTGCAGTGTAGATATACTCAGAGAGGTCCTGCAGAGGTACTCCACACTCCCTAGATCCTGCAGAGTACTACTCAATGCTGGCATTTTCTGTGGAAGTGTGAGGAGGACCAGTCAAGGAGCATAGGTATGGTTACTTTCTCCTCAGCTATATGGCTCCACCAACCAAATATATGTGTATGGGCTGCACCCTGTCCCTAGTTTAATTCCTTCCCTCACTCCCTAGTTGGTTCTATGTGTTATGAGAATGTCTGTATATATGTAGATACCTAATTAATAAATAAGATATTGGTAAAAGCAGCAAAGAATCCTGTGGCACCTTATAGACTAACAGACGTTTTGGAGCATGAGCTTTCGTGGGTGAATACCCACTTCTTCAGATGCATGTGGTGAAAATATCCAGGGGCAGGTATATATATGCTAGCAAGCAAGCTAGAGATAACGAGGTCAGTTCAATCAGGGAGGATGAGGCCCTGTTCTAGCAGTTGAGGTGTGAAAACCAAGAGAGGAGAAACTGGTTCTGTAGTTGGCAAGCCATTCACAGTCTTTGTTCAATCCTGAGCTGATGGAGTCAAATTTGCAGATGAACTGAAGCTCAGCAGTTTCTCTTTGAAGTCTGGTCCTGAAGTTTTTTTGCTGCAGGATGGCCACCTTAAGGTCTGCTATAGTGTGGCCAGGGAGGTTGAAGTGCTCTCCTACAGGTTTTTGTATATTGCCATTCCTAATGTCTGATTTGTGTCCATTTATCCTTTTCTGTAGAGACTGTCCAGTTTGGCCGATGTATATAGCAGAGGGGCATTGCTGGCATATGATGGCGTATATTACATTGGTGGATGTGCAGGTGAATGAACCAGTGATGGTGTGGCTGATCTGGTTAGGTCCTGTGATGGTGTCGCTGGTGTAGATATGTGGGCAGAGTTGGCATCGAGGTTTGTTGCATGGATTGGTTCCTGAGGGGTTAGAGCAGACAGAGACCAACACCTACAAAATCTCCACCAAGCATTCTCAAAACTACAATACCCACACGAGGAAATAAGGAAACAGATCAACAGAGCCAGACGTGTACCCAGAAGCCTCCTACTGCAAGACAAACCCAAGAAAGAAACCAACAGGACTCCACTGGCCATCACATACAGCCCACAGCTAAAACCCCTCCAACGCATCATCAAGGATCTACAACCCATCCTGGACAATGATCCCACACTTTCACTGGCCTTGGGTGGCAGGCCAGTCCTTGCCCACAGACAACCTGCCAACCTGAAACATATTCTCACCAGTAACTGCACACCGCACCATAATAACTCTAGCTCAGGAACCAATCCATGCAACAAACCTCGATGCCAACTCTGCCCACATATCTACACCAGCGACACCATCACAGGACCTAACCAGATCAGCCACACCATCACTGGTTCATTCACCTGCACATCCACCAATGTAATATACGCCATCATATGCCAGCAATGCCCCTCTGCTATGTACATCGGCCAAACTGGACAGTCTCTACGGAAAAGGATAAATGGACACAAATCAGACATTAGGAATGGCAATATACAAAAACCTGTAGGAGAGCACTTCAGCCTCCCTGGCCACACTATAGCAGACCTTAAGGTGGCCATCCTGCAGCAAAAAAACTTCAGGACCAGACTTCAAAGAGAAACTGCTGAGCTTCAGTTCATCTGCAAATTTGACACCATCAGCTCAGGATTGAACAAAGACTGTGAATGGCTTGCCAACTACAGAACCAGTTTCTCCTCTCTTGGTTTTCACACCTCAACTGCTAGAACAGGGCCTCATCCTCCCTGATTGAACTGATCTCGTTATCTCTAGCTTGCTTGCTAGTATATATATACCTGCCCCTGGATATTTCCACCACATGCATCTGAAGAAGTGGGTATTCACCCACGAAAGCTCATGCTCCAAAACGTCTGTTAGTCTATAAGGTGCCACAGGATTCTTTGCTGCTTTTACAGATCCAGACTAACATGGCTACCCCTCTGATACTTAAGATATTGGTAGATACTCAATATGCAGCCTTGTTCATAGGTTTTGTAGGCTAAATCGGAGTCATTGATCCAGCGGGTACTGTAGATATACCCTCAGTGTTAATGCTTTACCTGCAGCTTTTAATGTTATGCATAAAGTCTATTTACTCAGGTCTTAATTATGGGGCCAGGATCTGGCCCTTGCAAAGCTACAGTCTTACAAAGGGGAATAATCCAAGAAAACCAAATGTAACATTTCTGCTTTATGACAACTTGAATGAATATTTCTGAGTTAATATTCAGATAGGGAAGAACCTATCAACAATGTTAGGATATGTTGCCATTAGGCCTTATGCCATTACTATGAAAACAGAACCAACTAGCTGCTACTGAAGGAGTAGCACCCTTTGTAATATACAACACCCTACTCAACTGTGTTACCCGGTTTTGAGAGGTCTTCAGCCCCCACATCTTCCAATGACTTTCTTGAGACATGTGGGTTTAGAGCACCTCTTGGGATCACAGTGGCAAGTTTAGGCTGGACCTAAAGCCACTAAAGATGCAATTGCCCTACAGGATCCTAAAGCCTTTGGTATTAAAAATTGTTGATATTTTTAAAAAAACTATAAAGCTGCATTGAAATGAGAGTTAATCACTTAAGGCAGCTGACAATTACAAGAAGATACTTTATATTCATCTATATCTTTATGATTGTTTTAGTTGCAACCTAACACCCACATATTGTACCAGTCCATATATTTTTATATATTTTATTCTGAGTAATGAAGGTTTGGTATTTTCTTCTAATTCAAACAGAGATTCGGAAGCTCTCTTTCAGAGTTAACGGAGATTATATGTTTTCCCATGTTGTCTGATGTTTCTGCTTCCAGTTGTTGGATAAGCAAGAGAACTAGGCCTATTGATCCTTTTGCAGTACTTCTACAATGGCAGTCATAAAAGGCCTCAGGAGTGGAAAGGTATTCCAGCATGATCCATTGGACAGAATGGAGAAAACTATCCCCCTGTTTTCACTGCAAGTTCAACCAAGTGCCCTACTAGCAAGAGTTCATATTTTATCCAAAAACAAAATTATGATAGTGCTTAGCTTTTATATAGCAGTTTTCATTCTTAGATCTCAAAGCACATTCCAAAGAAAGGTATCGGTAATTGTAATTTGTAGATGGGGAAACTGTGACCCAGAGAGACCTATGACTTTCCCAAGGTCACACACCAGGTCCGTGGCAGAGCCAGGAATTAAAAATAAGTCTCCTGACACCTAGTCCAGTCATCTGTTCAGTAGACAATGTTCCTTCCTCATAAACGTGCATACTGTACATAAGAAAGAACAATGGAAATATAAAGTGGGTCACCCATAATTAAAGGGATTCTTACATTTGCAGAGTAAAAGTTAAGTTAAAAGTACATTATGCTCAAGATAAAAAACATTAAAAGACAGCTCCCTTCATTTATAATTAAAGCAAAAATGATAATTTACTATTTGATTTGGATAACCTCATATTGTTCCATTTGGGGTAAAACTACATAATTGGATAATTTACACTATGGAGTATTCAATTTTCTTTGCTTTTGTAATTAAAAAAAAATATGAATTAATATAATATTCATGAAAGTGACTTGAGACAGAATAATGCAGGAGGGCACTTGTAAAACCACCATAAAGCCGTGCCAAAGCCTTCCTTTAAATGCTAAACATAACAACATATATTTACAATGTAAGAATGTTAACTTTATAGTAAAAAAAAAGTAACAAAACAAAAATACCAACAGAAACCAAAAACCCTTTAGCCTTATGTTTAAATGTATTCAATAGAATTCAAATCAAATAAAAAAAATAACCTCTCCCCCTAACAAAACAAAACAACCCTAATATCTTCCTTGTGCATTGCCCATAAACATATACAACTGAAAGGCATTCTACTTAAAGATGTAGTTGGAAAACTTTAAAGAGATTTGGAGTTGCAGCTGAATAAGCCTGCCAAAATGTGGATGCTTATCAAAATCATTCAAACTGGACCTAAGTGCAACATAACAGCTATACAACAATTAGAAGTTAGTATTTTAATATAAACACACAAGCCCTGTGAAGGACAGGACAAATGGGATCATATATTAATCCTCTTCAATCATATCTGAGAATCTCACATTAGACTGGCAACCCAAATGTGCATTTTCAATTTAAGAACAATGAATTTTTGGTTTGTTGTTAGTTGTTCAAACAGTCTTTTGTCACAGACCACATCCCCTGTAGAATCCAAAAGGATTTCAGAACACAGATATCCACAAATGATGGCCAAGTGCTTTTCCTGAAATAACAGTGCAGCAAAAGGTCTTCTTTATATTGGTATTATTCTGAGCTAGGTAACTGCCCACTTGCTGGAATTATTATTATTCTCCTCACACCCATTTGCTTTTTTCATCCACATATTTCATATTCTCTTTAAGGTGGACAGAGATCTTTTAAGGAAAGGGCCTGCCTCTTTCCTGAATGGTTATACCATGCCCAGCACAATGGGGCCCTGATCGTTGATGATGGCCTCAAGGCATTACTGTAACAGAAATAATAAAAATAATAGCCCTGCAACAGCTGAAGAGAATAAACACACATCTGGCACATTTGATAGTCAAAGTTAAATGACCTCCAAGATTCTCCTCACATTCACTTTCATTCATTCACTCAGTGTCACATTTTTCCTCTTGATACAGGCAAATTGCACCTGCCAAATTCATAGCCAAGCTTTTGTTCTTGCATCTGACTACTTTCACTTATGATTACATGAGTGGCTGCAAAAATACAAATCAGATTCTGACCCTGTATATTTGTATTTTATAAAATACTAAGTGCATTGTTGGCACTTGGCAAATAATAATCTCTAATAATAAATTGTACTACGACAGCATCACTTCCTTCCTCAGCTACCTACAAGACAATGCACAACACTCAGATATCCACCCCAAACACATCACCAAACTCATCCATTTCATCCTCATCCATAACAACTTTGTATTCAACAACCAACATTTTGTCTAAACTGTGGGTACTAGGATGGTTCCTCAATATGCTAACCTCTTATTAGGTCACCTCAAGGAAGAATTTCTGAATAAATGCACTATAAAACGAATGATGGTAGTTTTATTCTCTAGACAAATGAACGTAAACTCCCTCATAGATTTCCACCATAACTGCAACAATTGTGACCGTGTATCAAACTCTGGGTATGACTACACTATGAGATTATTCTGATTTAACAGAAACCGGTTTTTTAAAACAGATTGTATTAAGTCGAGTGCACATGGCCACACTAAGCACATTAATTCAGTGGTGTGTATCCATGTACCGAGGCTAGCGTCGATTTCCGAAGCGTTGCACTGTGGGTAGTTATCCTGTAGTTATCCCGTAGTTCCCGCAGTCTCCCCTGCCCATTGGAATTCTGGGTTGAGATCCCAATGCATGATGGTGCAAAAACAGTGTCGAGGGTGATTCTGGGTAAATGTCGTCACTCAATCCTTTCTCCATGAAAGCAACTGCAGACAATCATTTTGCACCCTTTTTCCCCTGGATTGCCCTGGCAGATACCATAGCACGGCAACCATGGAGCCTGTTTTGCCTTTTGTCACTGTCATCGTATGTGTACTGGATGCTGCTGACAGAGGCGGTACTGCAGTGCTACACAGCAGCATTAATTTGCCTTTGCAAGGTAGCAGAGATGGTTACCATCCCTATTGCACCATCTGCCATTGTATATTGGCGATGAGATGATGGTTATCAGTCATTTTGCACTGTTTGCAATTGGAAATTGGCGATGACAGTTATCAATCCCTTTGTACCATCTGCTGCTGTCATGGGTGCTCCTGGCTGGCCTCGCTGAGGTCGGCCGCGAGAGCATGGATAAAAATGGGAATGACTCCCCGGGTCATTCCCTTCTTTATGTTTTGTCTAAAAATAGAGTCAGTCCTGCCTAGAATATGGGGCAAGTGTACTAGAGAACCAGAGAGCACAGCCACTCCGTGTCAGAGCCCCAGAGATCCTGCAGAAATGATGAGCTGCATGCCATTCTAGGGGGTGCCCCTGCAACAATCCCACTCATTGTTTTACTCCTCCATCAACCCTCCTGGGCTACCATGGCAGTGTCTCCTCATTTGTGTGATGAAGTAATAAAAAATGCAGGAATAAGAAATATTGACTTTTTAGTGAGATAAAATGAGGAAGAGGCAGCCTCCAGCTGCTATGATAATCCAGGCAGGACATTAAAGGGTCGGGGGGAGTGGAGCACAGCCTCCCGCTGCTATGATAGTCCAGGGAGTACAGAATCTTTTCTTTAGACATGAACGGGGAGGGGGCTGATGGAGCTCAGCCTCCAGCTGCTATGATGAGGATGGTTACCAAGCCTTTTGTACCATCTGCTGGGAATGACCAGGAGTCATTCCCATTTTTACCCAGGCACCCCCGGCCGACCTCATCGAGGCAAGCCAGGAGCACTCACGGGATGATGATGGTTTTCCACCATCTTCACCGTCTGCCGTCAGGAAAGGAAGGGGAGAAGATGCTGCTGTTCAGCGCCGCAGCACCATGTCTACCAGCAGCATGCAGTAGACATACGGTGACATTGAAAAAAGCTGAGAAACGATTTTTTTTCCCTTTTCTTTCATGATGGAGGGAGGGGGGATAAATTGATGAGATATACCCTGAACCACCCCAGACAATGTTTTTGACCCTTCAGGCATTGGGAGCTCAGCCAAGAATGCAAATGCTTTTTGGAGACTGCAGGGACTGTGGGATAGTTGAAGTCCTCAGTTCCCCCTTCCTCCCTCCATGAGCATCCATTTCATTCTTTGGCTTTCCATTACGCTTGTCATGCAGCACTGTGCTGAGTCCCTGCTGTGGCCTATGTCTATCATAGCCTGGAGATTTTTTCAAATGCTTTGTCATTTCGTCTTCTGTAATGGAGCTCTGATAGAACAGATTTGTCTCCCATACAGCGATCAGATCTAGTATCTCCTGTACAGCCCATGCTGGAGCTCTTTTTGGATTTGGGACTGCATGGCCACTAGTGCTGATCAGAGCTCCACATTGGGCAAACAGGAAATGAAATTCAAAAGTTTGCGGGGCTTTTCCTGTCAACCTGGCCAGTGTATTTGAGTTCAGATTGCTTTCCAGAGCGGTCACAATGGTGCACTGTGGGATAACAACCGGAGGTCAATATTGTCTAATTGTGGCCACACTAACCCTAATCCAACATGGCAATACCGATTTCAGCGCTACCCCCCTCATCGGGGAGAAATACAGAAATCAGTTTAAAGAGCCCTTTATATCTATATAAAGGGCTTCGTTGTGTTGGGTGCAGGGTTAATTCTGTTTAATGCTGCTAAATTCGGTTTAAACGCATAGTGTAGATCAGACCTCTGTCTAGAACACTCCTACACCACCATCAATTTCCTGACCACCACAAACAGCTTCAAAAACAGAACCCTGCCGACTACTGTATATAAGAAACCTACAGATCACCACATTTACCTTCACAGATCCAGTAATCACTGCAAATATACCAAGGAATCTATTATCTACAACCAGGCACTCAGATACCAGAATATGCTCTAAGGAGAAAATCCACGATACACATGTTAACACACTTATACCACCAAACCAAAGAAGCACATTTCACTACTGAAGTAGTTCACTTCATGGAATAGGCCACACAAATACCCCCAAAAGAATCTGCTTCAATATAGAAGCCACTCCCACACTGGCAGTCATCCCTTGTTGTCACCTATTACCACATACTGGAACTGGAATGAAGTACCATGAAACAACACAACCTATACTCAGTGGGAATCCCATCTTGAAATAAATCTTTCCTGAGCCCCAGCCTCTCCAAACTCACTATCAGAAATAAGCTCTCCACAGACCAGGATCCACCTACTCAAAGTGGTAGCAGAACAAAAGCAAACCTTGCAGATGTATCTCCACTGCTACAATGATCAATACACCCCACAACACACCTTTCAAGATCCATGGATCCTACACATGCCTGTCCCGACACGTGGTGTACCTAATCCAGTGCACTAAATGCCCATATACAACTATGTGTGTGAAATGAGACAATCACTACACTACATTGAGTACATAAATGAACCCACACATAAAAATGAAAAAGACAAAAACACCATATCACACATGAGCAAACACTTTTCGCAAAACAATCACTCCATATTTGACCTCTCAGACCTCCACCTCAAAGGAAACCTGCAAAACACTTTCAAAAGATGAGCCTGGGAGCTTAAATTCATAACTTTGTTAGACACTAAAAATCATGGACTCAGTAAAGACACAGGATGTATGGCTCATTACAACAATCTGTAACCTAATAACCCTACTATTGTCCTATGATTTCAGAAGTGCCCTCTTTACCTGGAATGATGTCTTACAACATGTACACTCCTTATGCTAAGAAACCAGTTCTACCTTGTATTATCTGTGCCTCTCTGAGTACCTTTCCAAGACCTGAAGAAGAGCTTTGTGTATGTTTGAAAGTTTTTCTCTTTCACCAACAGAAGTTGGTCGAATTAAAGATATTATCTCACACACCTTATCTCTCTAAAAACGTAGGCTAAGCATAGCTACAACACTTTAAATAACAACAAATTGTGGGAATTTGTATCTGTGGGCCGGATAGTTAGTTGGTGTAAATCAGTATATCTCCAATAGCATTGTACTAATTTACACCGGGGTCTGGCCAAGTGCTTCCATTTTATTATCCCCTCCTTCAGGCAAACTTAATTATCTAATGTAATGATCCCTGGGGGAAACAGTCCCAAACTCCACTGATTTCTGCTGTGATTGACCAAGATGAAGCACCTCCATGAAGATTATTGCATCCCTTCTTCACAGACAACATGATCAGCTCCCATTCAAATTGTCACTGGTTTTCTGGCTTCTGAAAGTTACTCCTGCTCTGGAAATATAGTGCAATAATGGGGGAGTTACTGGCCACTCAACATTAACATCTCTTGGGGATTTTTGGCCCAGCTGAAAAGGAAGCATTTTATGTAGAGTATCAGAAGAGTAGCCGTGCTAGTCTGGATCTGTAAAAGCAACAAAGAGTCCTGTGGCACCCTATAGACTAACAGACGTATTGGAGCATGAGCTTTCAAAGTGGGTATTCTCCCACCAAAGCTCATGCTCCAATACATCTGTTAGTCTATAAGGTGCCACAGTGTAAAAGTTAAGGTAGCCCCCCTTAATAGCTTACAAGTAGCCAGCTGGGGGAAGCAGAAGCCTCACATACACAATACCCTAAACTTTTAAACTATTTTTTTCTCTTCTGCCTCAAAGCAAAAAAAGCGTGCTTCAAACCAATTTTTACTAAACAAATAACAAAAGCGCAAGGTTTAACAACCTACCAATCAAATGTTAACACACAAAAATCTTTATCTAAATATATATTAAAAAATTATAAAATTTGTGTAAGGCAAAGTCTTTGTACCAAGTTACAAGGCTCTCCTTTCTTCTACAAAATAAAGCATCTTTCCTTATGCCTGTCAGGCTGTTATTAGCTCTCAGCTAGGCAGACCCAATATTTCGGTAACAGTTTCTGGCGACCCAGATGGGACTCTCCTAGCTTGGACATCGGATTCCGGAAGCCTGCGGCAAACTAGGAGTGGCGCCACTGGGGTGCTTAATCCCTCTTCCTCACTTCACCGCGGCCCCTGGGTTCGTGCTCCGATAAGGTGAGCCCTAATAAAATTAAAAAAACGCTATCTGGTTTTGGTTCTGTTCTATTTAACCGGTTACTGTTGTTTTTCTGCTCTGTTCATTTGGGCGTTAGGTGTGTGCACAAAACTAAGCCTCTCGTTTGTAATTCCTTAGGGTAGAAGCCATTGCATGCAATAAAGCTCTGAGGTCGAATTAAAATCCTTCTATCCCATCCCCTATAGCAGTCAGTATATAAAAATAAAAAAACCTAAATTAAACCGTAATTCCCTCTGCTCTCTATGTAATTCTCTGTTCTGTTTAAGTGTCAAAAAACAAATAAATGGGTCTCTAAATAAAAGCGCAAAATTTAACAACCTACCAATCAAACATTAACACACAAAATTTTTTATCTAAATATATATAAAAAATGTATAAAATTTATATAAAGCAAAATCTTTATACCAAAATGCAAAGCTCTCCTTTCTTCTACAAAATAAAGCATCTTTCCTTATCCCTGTCAGGCTATTATTAGCTCTCAGCTAGGCAGACCCAATATTTTTGTAACAACAGGACTCTTTGTTGATTTTATGTAGAATGACTAGTCCCTGACCCACACCCTCTCCATCCAAACATCCCTGTTTCACGCCCCTGCACAGTCCCTATGCCTGATGTGTAAGGTTGCAAGATTGTAGGGGAACTCTTGAAGGATCAGAGGAGGTAGTATGCCAAGAGACCTACTTCCCTCCCTGCCCTTCCCTACATACTCTGCCACTTCCATGGGATTTTGTTCCTTTTTCTCTGAGTAAGCAGTGTAGAATATCCAGTCAGTGGTTTCTAAAGTACACCTAAGATCTAAAAGTTTAAGATGCAAAATTTTGTCAGTAAGGCTTCCTATCTGAAGACTGAATGGAGTGGCGGAAAAGCATGGTCTGGCATCATTAATCTCTGGGAAACAGCTTATTTCAGCTCTATTTATAATTTCAAGTTACTACTCCTTGTTCATAAATATAAAATCTGCAGGATATATTTTTTTAAAAATATGAATCTAATTTTACATGCATCAGCTTCAAAGATCAAATGAATGAAAATAGTACATGTTTTGGTGTCTTGGGTTTTGTATGAATGTAGGAATGGGAAATACATATTCATGCAAACACAATTTTGAGACAATTTGCTGCAGAACGAATCCAACTTATAGCAAAGAAATGTCTTGTATTATAATGTCAGAATTTGCACCCAAAGGTCATGTCATAAATTACAGCCAAAATTAGTCCAGCAGGGTCCTATTATATTCCACAGCTAGAAACCTTAATAATATGACTTCGACTGACCTTGTTTCACTATTATTCCAGGATACCTTGTTAATATTCTTCTTTTACATTTCAACTTCCACTCTCCATCGGGTACTTTTTTCCCCCACATAATGCTATAGTTCCAGCTGTACCTTATTCACTTTACCATCTGTTGAACATTTGGATTCAGCTGTAAATGCTGGCATCTTTACTCTACTAGGACTTTTTGCCAAGTGACCATTTTTTCCTCTATTGCCTCTCAAAGGTTAGATTCTTGTGTGGGTGGTCTAACTTCATTGTGTGTGTTATTTACTTTATTTCCGCAAATAATGCTTAGAGTAAACAAATATCTTAGGAAACTGAAGATTTATTAAAGCTTGTCATGCCGATAAGTGCATGTCAAAACTAATGCCATTGAAAAGATTGTTTCCTGCCTAGCCTCACATAAATCCGAATTGCAGAAGCTTCAGAAGAACAATATTAATAAAACTCTCCCGTGCACAAAAAAACCCAACAGCAACAACAAAACAGTGTATATGAGATGCTGCTGGTTTTAAAGACTTGTTTACATGGAGCGAACAGTGACCTTCATTTTCTGCCCTCAGAAATTTACCTCAGCTCTGTTTTTCTTGTCTACAGTTTCCCCCACTCCCACCTAATACAATATAATATTAGAGAAAAGGAAAAATACTGTTAGGTTAAGTTAACAATTTTTGTTTACTCTAAGACACACTAGCAAGTCTGCACATTTCTAGCTCATTTTATTTACTAGAAGAAGATAAGTTGATTTTGTTTTTTATTTTAATACTGGAAATATATTTATATGATTTTTTAAATCTCAAAGTATATGAAACTACAATGTTTTAGGAAAAGCAGCAAAGAGTCCTGTGGCACCTTATAGACTAACAGACGTTTTGGAGCATGAGCTTTCGTGGATGAATACCCACTTTGTCGGATGCATGCAATGCTCTAGGAATTATCACTAGGAGATACAAACACTATACAACATAACATAGGGTAATCAACACAGTGCAGCTAATGTGGATGTTATCATCCCCAACCAATCTTCTTATGAAAAAATGTTCAGAGCTCCTAAAATGACTGGGACTCAGCTGTCTCAGAGATAACATTTTCCCCATTACTCATTGCAGCACTTGTAATCGGCTGCAATGCCATGAGTGCTAAACTCTGGGGCACCTGGTGAAATAGTATCAATAGTGAGCCCTTGGAATTCGGTTCTTCTTAGAAGATGAAATGGCCAAGTTGGATGATCTTTCAGACCCAGGGAAAAAAGATTTGTTCAAAATGATTTTGAACGGCGAGAAGGGAATTTATTGTTGGTGGGTATTGAGGAGTGTGAAGTGCTAAGGTTATGTGATAAAATGGTTTTGACTGTTAACCCGCATGAGTAACACACAAATACCTTTTCATTTTCTTCCTCATTTCTCCTCATATCGGGATAGATTCTCAGCCACAGTCTGGATCATTTAGAGAGGATGGATGGGTTTATGGAGTGGGTTGAGTTCAATTCCCAGACTGTGTGACCTGGAGTAAATCATTTATTTTCTCTGTTCCTCATTCCTCATCTGTAAAATGGGCATGATAATACTTGTAGGATTTTGGGGGCAGAGACTGTTTTTTTATGGTGAGGTATGTACAGCACTTAGCCTAATGGAGCCCTCATCTCAGATGAGGCCACTGAGGGCAACTGTAATTCACATAATACATAATAAACGTTATAATGAATAATAATTTACATTGCTTCAGTGTACAAATCAGCATTAAATATGGGTATCCCATACTTGCAGTATTCCCCAGGGGAATCATTGACTGGTATGTAGAGATGTATGCCTCCAAATTTTGCCCCACAGCATGAGGGTTTTACCCACTGGAAGCCAACATACACGTAGTTCCACTTATGTATAGCAATTCCCTGCTACCAGAATTGCCCCTGTGTGGTTGTCGACAAATGCACCCTAATATACAGAACTGTTTACCCCAGAAAATTATTGGTGTTTCTCATAATATAAATATATATAAAATAACATTTCTGAGAAACCCACTCACCTAGATAGATAGATAGATAGATAGATAGATAGATAGATAGATAGATAGATAGAAACTTGTAGTATTGGAAGTATCACCAGGGGAAATGGGTTAGCAAGTGGAGGGCAGATGAGGCAGTCACAAATGAATGATAAGTTAATTTATCATATGACATTGTAATTTATCACATTTGGCTCAGGTGAAATCTTCTGAGTGGCCCATAGAATATTATCATGAAAATTCAAAGTCACTTTGAGTATGTTTAATGCATAATAATATATAATTTACACATGCTTTCAATAGATTGCAGGGACAATACTATATTTTTTTAAACCTCTAAGCAGACTCTTTTTGCCCACAAACCAATGTATTTTTGAGTTTTTGACCACTGACGTACAATGTGCCACAAGTCTCTTTTCTGAGCTGTCTTGGTTGATTGAGGAACCTGTAAAGTGATTGAGTAGCCACTGTGTTGCCAGTTTACCTAGTTTTGTTAAGTTCCTCAGATGCTTCAGTCTGGACTAATCTACATATTTCTGCATAATCAGCAAATTTTACTACCTAAGTGCTCACCCCATTTTCCAGAACATTAAGTATATTAAACAACTTGAGTTCTAGTATAGAAACTTGGGGCGGATGACTGTTAGCCTTTGCCATGTTGGAAACTGATCATTTACTCCTAGACTTTATTTCTCGTCTCAGCCTATTTCTGATCCCTAACAGTACATTGCTTCTCTCTTCATGATTACATTCTTTCTTTAATAGCATGTTTTGAGAGACAAAAGGTTAATAGGTATTTGTAAAATCAGTTGGCTGATTTAGTGCTTTCTTACCTAGTAACACTTTTAAAAATCATTACAGATCATGAATATTTTTCATCTAATTTCCAGCTCCATTTTCTTAACTGGCCTTATAACAATCTCTTCCAAGATATTAATCATTCCTAACTCATTATTATATATTTTTTTAAAATCTAATGATGATATTATTGGGGAAAAAACCAAAACAAGACAACAACAAAAAGCAGAAGACTGTGTCTTGACTCACTGCTTAAAAATCATTCTTCCTATGGGGTGTTTTAGAAATTCGTATAATGATATGTGACTGCAAGAACTGCTGTAGTTTTGACCAGTTTCATTTGACCCTCCTGAGAACATGTAAAATATTAAAACACAATAAACCAGTATTGACACCGCAGAAGCACATATAAGGGTACACCATCTACGCTGCTAGATACAAATTAGACCATGCAGAATCTCTCTACTAACATAGCAAATAGCACACAACCCCCCCACCAAATAATATTTTAACAATTATGTGACCTATTAAGATGATAGAGCTTCATATTAGCCACAGTTGCCCTCCACACTTTCACGGTAGTCTTCTCATTAACAAGACTTCTAAAGCCCTCCCACTGCTGACCTTAGGGTGTTTCTCTTTCACTCTCCTCCTGGCTCTTCTGGAGACATACAAGTTTCTTACTATTCCACTACCCACTCCACCTGTAGGACCACTCACATCTCTCCCTGTCCTGGACATTCCATCTCTCTCATTTCTGGGGCTATTCCTCTATGTACACTGGGACTCAACTTCTCAACCTCCTCAGGGCTTCAATCCCCACACATGCCTAATTACAAGGTTTTGTCTTTGGAAAAGAGGCCATTTATTTTTCCCTCCTCTCCTTCTTGACATCTTCAGAGGGTTCTGATGTTCTCTTTCCACTTAAACTATTCAGGAAGCCCCCAGTATGTACCAGCTCCCTCCACTCTATCCACTTCCAGGAAAAATATTCTACAACTTCCTGGATATGGGAACAGCAAGCCCCTAGTCATAGTTCACTGATTAACTGGGCCCCCAAAACACTTCTGAGGCTCTCTTAGGTCCTTGGAATATAACTTGGAAACAGAAGGAACAATCAGTTTGATACTCATGTTGGTGTAATAGGAACTGATGGTAGAGGATGCCCAGATGAGTTTCTTGGGATTGTCAGAGGAGCAGTGGTCCAACAAAGTTGCTCCTCTAAAAAGAGGCAAATGGAGGTGTCACCAGTATCTCCATAATACTATAGAAGGTTTGGGATGGGCCACCCCACACAAGGATGGAACAGGTAAAATAGGTGAATTAACTTTATAGGCTGCACATGGAGGAGAGCTATGGACCGATAAAGCCTAATTGATGATGAATCCCAGCTGGCAGGGTAGGCTGAGCTTCTATAAAGCCATCAAGGTGAAAGCAGAAAGAGGCTGGGCAGGTGAGAGATGTAGGATTCCCAAATGAAATCACTCTGAAAACTTAATAAATAAATTCATTAAATAAAAAAGCAAAGCTGGAGAAGGAAATAAACCAAAATGTTATAACTTTAAAATCCTAGCGAAAAAAATAAGATTAGGCAATGTTAACCCTGTGAAAGTAGCTGACTGGATTAAAAAAGCATAGGGGATATTGTAAGAGCTAGAAGGCTGTAAGATAGTGATAATTTAGTTGAATACAAAAAGAAAGAGGAAGCTGATAAACTCCTAAAAGCAAAAATGCTAGGAAAAGTTAATATAAGTTTCCAGGCTGGCCTTAGGGAAAATAGTGCCCTGGGCAAACTTGTATTTTGGTGCCCCTGGTCCCTATCGCCTCCCCACATATCATCTCATCGCCCCAGCCCTCACTGCCTCCCTGGGCTCCTCACAATGGGTCAGCAGCGACAGGAGGGCACCAGAAGGCTGTGATGACCTGATGACCTGAGAGCCCCAAAGAGAGCAGAGGGAACCATAGGAGTTCAGATAGAGTCTCACTGGTGTGGGGATGCAGGGGTGGGGGCAGTTACATGGGGGCTGCAGAAGGGCTGCTCTTTTCCTGCATCCCAATGCAGAGCATCCCCAATATTCAAGTGCCCCTTCCCAGTTGCAGGAAAGGTGTGTCATGGGGGCTGGGGGGGAGATGAAAATGCAAATGTTCCAGCACATTGATGGTAGCTAGGGTGAGTGGTGATGGTGGAAGATTCACTCCTGACATATTCCTAACCTCCTGCACTGACACCTCCCTTTGAGATGAGATAGAAAAAGGGGGAGCCCCTGAGAACTGGGGAGCACAGGAAACTGGGGGGTCAGGGTGTGGCATGCTGAAGCTAGATATCAAAGACTTGGGGGACACCCTGAAAACTAGGGAGAATGGGGGTCCCTTAAGAACTGGGAAGTTTGGACTGGAGGGCAGAGGGAGGGGCCTACCAGGAGCTAGATAGTCACAGAGTGGGACCAGGGGGAACAGGGAGGGGTCCTCTGGGAGCTGGGGTGTGGGGTCAGGACCCCCCCACAGACTTGCTTGTCTCTTTCTCTTTCAGTTTCAGCTCCCTTTCCTTCCCAACCTGGAAGAGGCTAGTAACTTCCAGCTCCAACTCATCTTCCATTGGGCAGCTTTACTTTTCTTCAGGCTGCCACTGGGTGGAGGAACAGTCTGGGCAGTCCCAGAGGGTGCAGAGGGAAGAGCCGCCAGCTCACACAGTGTGGAGGCAGGACTAGGAGATAGGCTGAGAAACTAGGTGGAGTGGCAAGCAGGGGGGCCTCCACTCAGGAGCAGGAAGGTGGGTACTCCTACCACACAAGGCTGCATCCCACAGGCAGCAAGGGGCAGAACATCTTGACAGAGCCCCAGCTATTTGACTACAGTGTACTGGGAAGTCACCCAGTCCTAAGGCTGGCCTGTAATATATGGAGTGCCATTAGAGCTGACCAACTGTGCTTTCAGTTAAGTGTTAGTAAATGACTAGTTAAGCAAACAAGGAGAAGAAATTGAGCCATAAAACTATACCGATTCCATTTAAGGGAGGGAGTCTACCTGAGCAAGTAACACTTAGGCTTCAGATATTCAGAACCACTCCATACATCTCTCTTTCCTTAAGGTGTTATAAGGGCCAGTAGTATAGGCACGTAGCAGCTGTTTTTGAAAGAAAAACAAGATATGGTAAATGTGCAGGAGAACATTCTTATTAAAATTGTACAGAAAGGACAGAAGTCAAATGTAGTAAATTTGCTGGTAATCACAGTCCAGCATACAAAGGGTGTATTGTGGCAAGGCAAGCTAAAGAGATACAAAAGATAAAAATGGTTAATTACATATCTTATGCGGAAGATGTAAGGCAACTCAAAGCATCAGGTGGAGAAGGAAGAGATAATCAGAACAGGAAAAAGTCCAAAGCAGACAAAGTCCCATTCTACAAAGAATATGATAAACACTGCAAAAGGAATAAAGAATGATATATTAGTAATGAAAAAAAGATTAATTGGATATATGATAGAAGTGAAAAAATTGGATGTGGCTAACTCAGCAGAAATCAGAATAAATGAAAATTATAGCAAGGGCAGCAGAAAAAGACTGGTATATTAGCAACTTGTCAGTGGACCATATTCATAGAATTTTGAATGAAGTTAAGGTAAAATATGACTAGTGTGGGGGTCTCAATCTTGTGTTGAATGCACACAGCCTGATAGCACATGGTCAAGAGCCAGAAGAAAATATCATAGAAATGAAAACTAAACCAGGTGTCAGATGTATCCAGGAAATATGATTGGTTAAAAACCTTGCTTTTAAAATTCCAGGGTATATTGCCTTTAGGCAAGGTTGAAAACAAAGAAGAGGCAAAGGCATTCATACTTTCATAAGGGGTAGATTGAATGACATAGCAGTAGAGAATAAAGAAGCAAGCCGCGAATATAATGATGTTGAGATCCCAATGCAGAAGAGTAATATTTCTTAAAGGGTTTATAATATGTACAACCCATGTGAGAAATTAGAAACTTTGACATTACAAACAATAGTGAAGAATGCTAAAAGACTATAAACCATATGTGGTGACCTAAATAGTCATCATAAATTGTGGGGAAGTAAGACAACTGATAAAAATGATGCATATTTAGAAGTTAATTGATTATAACAATCTAGTAGTTTTAAATGATGTCACCCCAACAAGATTTAATGCAGCAGTAGTTTTCCTGCTTCAGTGAATTATTTCTTCACACAATGCACAGTGAACCTGTGGGCCTCTGCCAGAGGATGTTATGAAGGCCCAGGCTATAACAGGGTTCAAAAAAGAACTAGATAAATTCATGTAGATCTATCAATGGCTATTAGCCAGGATGGGCAGGGATGTTGTTTCCAGTCTCTGTTTGCCATAAGCTGGGAATGGTGACAGGGGATGGATCACTTGACGATTACCTGTTCTGTTAAATTTCTTTGAAGCATCTGGCATTGCCCCCGGTCAGAAGACAGGATACTGAGCTAGATGGATCTTTGATCTGACCCAGTATGGCCATTCTTATGTTATTAATTATAACAGCAGATACTGCAAGAAAATGAAACTAGGAAATATATAAGGAAGAAGAAATGGGGAGTGATCAGTTTCTTATTCTTATTACTTTTCAAAGGAAACAGAAAGTTGAAAGTAATAGAAAATTACCCACTTGGAATTTTAAGAATGTTACCTGGGTACTATTTACAAGTAAATGCACTGAATTTGTAAATAGTCATTGTGTCAGTGATGATATTGAGAATTTCATTTATAATATAATAAAAGGATTAATATCAGCAGCTACTGTAGTCATATATAGTACACTCAAGTATCCCAAAACTAAAAGCGCACCTTGATGTTGGAATGAGGAGTGCAAAATGGCAGTTAAAGAAATAAAAAAGCCAATAAACATTAAAAATACACAATGGCTAGTAAAGATCTAATGAATTATAGAAGAAGAAAGGAAAAGAATTATAAAAAAAGTCAAAGAAAGAGTTGGAGGAAGTAGTGTGAATGGATAAACAAAGATACCAAGACATCAGAAATATACTGGCAAATTAGAAGAATGAATCAAATTCAGATGAAAGTAGCCACATCCTAGGTCTTACTGGGACTGACAACATAATTTCAAGTTCTGATAATGAGAAAACAGACATTTTAGGAGAAACATTCCAAGAAGTGAGTAATGATGAAAACCAAAGTGAAGTTTTCCTCCAGCTTAAAAGACAATTTATTGAAGAATGTCATAATCTATCATGTGGTTGTGGCAAACATGAAGGTACTACACTGAAAAAATGGTTTTATATGCAAGAACTTGAGAAAGCTATTGATATCAGCAATAATACAAGACTTGAAATTAGACGAAGGTTTCTAACCATTAGAGGAGTGAAGTTCTGGAACAGCCTTCCAAGGGGAGTAGTGGGGGCAAAAGTCATATCTGGCTTTAAGACTGAGCTTGGTAAGTTTATGGAAGGGATGGTATGATGGGATAGCTTAATTTTGGCAACTGATCTTTGATTATCAGCAGATAAGTATGCCTAGTGGTCGGTGATGGGATGTTGGATGGGATGGGATCTGAATTACTGCAGAGAATTCTTTCCTGAGTGCTGGCTGGTGAGTCTTGCCCACATGCCCAAGGTTTAGCTGATTGCCATATTTGGGGTCGGGAAGGAATTTTCCTCCAGAGCAGATTGGCAGAGGCCCTGGAGGTTTTTCACCTTCCTCTGCAGCATGGGGCATGGGTCATTTGCTGGTGGATTCTCTGCAGCTTGAGGTCTTCAAACCACAATTTGAAGACTTCAATATCTCGGACATAGGTTAGGGGTTTGTTATAGAAGTGGATGGGTAGGGTTCTGTGGCCTGCTTTGTTCAGGAGGTCAGACTAGATGATCACATTGGTCCCTTCTGAGTCTAAAGTCTAAAGGTAAAGATAAAATATGTAACTTAATATATTAGGTTAGGTTGAATTTATCTGCGTTAGGTTGATTTTATAAGGAATGCATCTACACAACCAACCCATTCCATTGACCTTAAGGGCTCTTAAAATTGACTGCTGTACTCCTCCCCCACGAGGGAAGTAGTACTAAAATTGACCTGCTTGGGTCAAATTTGGGGTACTGTAGACACAGTGCTGTGCAATTTGATGGTGTTAGACTCTGGGAGCTATCCCAGAGTGCTCCAATGTGACCGCTCTGGACAGCACTTTCAATTCCAGTGCACTAGCCAGACACACAGGAAAAGCACCAGGAACTTTTGAATTTCATTTCCTGTTTGGTCAGCGTGGCGAGCTCAGCAGAAGAGGTGACCAAGCAGTCCCAGAATCGCAAATAAGCTCCAGCATGGAGCAAACTGGAGACACTGAATCTGACTGCTATATGGGGAGAAGAATCTGTAGAGGTGGAACTCTGATCCAGCATAAGAAATGCTGATATATATGCCAAGATCGCACAGGGCATGGTGGACAGAAGCTACACCAGGGACACACAGGAGTTCCGAGTGAAAATTAAGGAGCTCAGGCAAGCCGATCCAAAGACAAAGGAGGCAAACGGTCGCTCCGGGTCACTTCTATGATCAGCTGCATGCCATTCTAGGGGGGGACCCTACCACTACCCCACCACTGTTCATGGAGGCAAGGTGGCAGCCTTGCCTCACTCAACATGGAGGAGGATTTTGTGGATGAGGAAGAGGAGGAGGAGGAGAATGCGCAGCAGGCAAGTGGAAAATCTTGTTCTCCCCACAGCCAGGACCTTTTCCTCACCCTGGAGCCAACACCCTCCAAGGTCGAATTGTTCCCGGACCCTGAAGCTGAAGAAGGCACCTCTGGTGAGTGCACATTTGAAATACACTGCAGGGGTTAAAAGCAATTGCGTTTAATATTTGATTTTCCCTGAGCAATTGGGATGCATTCGAGGCCAGTTCAGCTACTGGAAAAGTCTGTTAACATGTTTGGGGATGGAGTGGGAATCCTCCAGGGAATCTCCATGAAGGTCTCCTGGGGGATACCCTGAAAGCCTTTGCAGAAGGTTTCTGGGAAAGGCTGCCTTATTTCATCCTCCATGGTAGGACACTTTACCACACCAAGCCAGCAGCACAAAGCATGGCAGCAAATGATCCTGTTTTTGATCACTTTCATCCAACATTTGGTCTTTAAAAAAAACTGCAATACTATAGAATACTATATTCTCATGGGGGCCCTTGGGGGGCCTGGGGCAAATTGCCCCACTTGCGCGCATCCCCCACCCCCCAGTGACCCTGGATCATGCTCACTGTAGGCTGGCAGTGGGCTGAGCTGGGCTGGCGGCCGGGATCCCGGCTGGCAAGAGTCCAATGGCCAGAACCCCAGACCGTTAGCGGGCTGTGCGGGGCTGGCTGACAGAACCCTAGATCGGCAGCTCCCTCAACTCTCATTGGCTAGGAATGGGAAACTGCGGACACTGGGAGCTGCAAATGGCCCTACCTTCGGATGCTCATGTAAAGAAAGCATCTTGCAGCCTGCCAGGGACTTACTCTGAACAAGCCATGAACCAAATTTGGGAACCCTGATCCAGAAGAATATTTGATTATTATATACCAGCCGAACTAGTTGCAATAATGCTAGAGTTAAATTGGATCTGGGATGTTTGCCCAGCAGCAGCAGGAGTCATTTTTTCAGATTCAGTCTCAGGCCTTATGGTGATTAAAAAGAGAGCCTCAATATGCAGAAGTGATTTAATCAATGAAATTATATTTCTAATAACAGAGTTAGTACAGATGGGGATACACGTAGCATTAGGGTGGATCCTATCACATATTGGGATAATAGGAAATGAAATGGCAGACAAAGCAGCTAAAAATGCTGTAAGAAATAGAAGCCTAGTATTGAAAAATTTAAAAAAGGAATGGCAACAGATTTGGAATAATGAAAAAAAAAGAGAAAGAAGACTTTTGAATTGTGCCCTAAAGTTAAGGATTATAAAAAAATTCAGGGCCTTGATAGGACAATTTAAGTCCTTTTATTTAAAGTTACTAACTCGCCATTGTGGTTTAAACAAAAATAGTTTTCAAATAAATAGACACAAAGATGGACTATGTGCACTCTATAAGATGGAAAAAACAGCTGATCACATTTTATGTGTATTTAAAGGCTTTGATAAAGCAAGAGAAAAGCTTTTTAGAAAATTCAAAAGTTGTAAGGTTAGAAAAAAATACAGGGAAAACATCAGGAAAATTGAGCATTATTAAAAATACATTGTTACATTACCTAAAAGACACACAGCAGAGCAAGCGGATAATAAACCACTGTGTATTGAGAAATTATAGTTTATGGCAGCTATAGACTACTTAGTCAAGTCTGCTACACCATAAAAAAGAAAAAAAAAGGGGGGTACAGAGGGGAGCCACTGTAGTCACTTCCTATAGACGAGGGAAGTTGGTTAGCTCCAAGGAGTTGTTCTAGGGGGGAATAGGCCAGGCCCTGGGAGCCTGCTGTGGACTATAGACTCTGGCAAGAAGCTGAGATGTGTGAAGTAGCCAAGGGTAGAAGAGAAAGCCTCAGGTAAACCCAGAGGTGGGCCAGAAGTAGAGAAGAGAGGGGGAAAGAGCCCAGGCTGAAAAGCAACAGGGTTGGATCTTTAGCAACTGTGGTTGCTGGGCATAGGTTTCCTGCGCTGGAACCCTGAGTAGTGGGTGGGACCAGGCCCCCCTGATAGCTAATGGGGAAAGTGACACAGATTGAGAAGTGGATTGGAAGACTTTCTGAGACTGCAGATAGATCATTTGGCAAGTGGGCCTTTGTTACCTCAGAAGAAGAGGATTATACTGACCTGGCTGAAGGGATGAGTCATGAAGACAGAGCACCTCAAGTCCTGGAGAGTGAGAAAGGCAATGGGGTGAGTGAACAATAGAAGGGTGTGACTGAGCAAGAGCTAATCCCCAGATGTAGCCACCAGGAGGCCCACAGCAGTGACTGAACCCTGTTACAAGGTGGAAGAGCGTAAAATCAACCAATTTTCTCTCCCTGAATCCATCACCAATAGGCTGATGGGCTCCAGACAGCAGGCTAGGAGATGGGTGGTTATGGGATCATGAACCCTGAACTGGGTGCTTCAATTATAATTAAAGAATGAACAAAAACTACTGAAAATAAATAGATTCAAATCAAATTTTCAAAAGTTTGAGGAGACTGGAAATGAGGAAATGATAACCATTTGGGGTTTTGGCTTAATTCTAATTACAAACTTTTACTTTATAGTGGTTTGTGTACAGCCCTCTCCCAGGAATACTTCATTCTGGCCAAAGATTTCAAACTATAACTTCTATGTATATGTTAAAAATCATGTTATAAAAGGTCTTAACACTTATGTAAGATATTTATTTTACCTGTGGCTTGCACGAAGTGCTCTATAATAACTGAGTTGATTTTCAATAATACTTTTCAAACTATGGCTAAAGAACAGAAAGTCTTTGCCTTACATTCCTAGTGTTCAATTATCCTGACCTGTCTGGTTTTGTACGCGTGATTAGGCTCAGGGTCAAAATCATTCTGTATTTCTGTTATTTGAAATCCAAGTAAACGTGCACTTCTCCTTCAGTATCTTGCAAATTGGAACTTTCAGATACCAGTGATTCATTTGTACTATCCTGAGAAATTTCTTAGATATAAGATTCACTAAATGGGAAATACTTATAGATTTTAAGTAATAGTCCAAGAGTTCACATATCATAGATGTTACCTTTATTTATGGTTAAATATGGACATATTACATTTGCTAAAATTTTGCTCTGCATTGAGAATTGTCTCTGCTAATTCCAGAATCTGAGAGGTACAAGTATTATTACAGATATTATTACTGTAGCCTCATTACCAAGCTGTCTGGAGTGGATCATGAATGGAGGTGCCAACCTCAGGGCAGACTGTTACAAATCAAGGCACAAATCTCAAACTAGTTGGGTATTTTATAGTTAGATTTCACCAACCAACTATAAAGTGTGAATTTCTCAAGCACTTAACAGCCTTAACATGGAGTCATAGACAGTCCTTTTGGACATTTGAGTCTATCTTGACACTCAGGCAAGTGTGGCTTTGTCATAGATGGTCCCTTGCACCATAAATCACAACGATATTTAGATTACTCCCAGTCACTTATCCAAAGTCAATTGTACCTTAGATCTCTCACCAAAGACAACATTCGTAGCCAATCCTATAATAAGCTAACTAAATGTTTATTAACTAGGAAAAAAAGATATGAGAGTTATGTTTAATGTTAAAGCAGATAAAAATACGCACACAAATGAGTTACAGTCTTAGGTTTCAAAAAACAATAGAAGCTGCTGTAACGTGCAGGATCTATATGTCCTTTAGGGCTAAACAGCTTGGGGATCCCTTGCTTATCCTTAGAAATATTGCCCTCTCCAAATTCCAAACAGCATAGTTATACAGATCCTTCTGGTCCAGGATTTTGATTCCCTTCCTTCAGAGTTCATACTTTGATGGGATGAGGGTTTCTGCACATCCCCTGTTCATGGGTGTGGGAGGAGCAATCAGCAAAGTCATTTGTCCACCAATGTCCCACCCTGGTTTATCTGATGTCTATAGGCCTTCTTCTGTTCAGCACAAAATTACACTTCTTGTGGTAAACTGGTATTTCAAACTTGGTAATGCTTCTCACCAGCATCACACTGGCATTCCGGAAAACAGTGAGCTTTGGGGCCACACTCTGCTGTCTTAAAGATCTGAACATTCAAAGTGAAGATATTTAAGGGACTGCAGCCTCAGGGCTTATCTATACTTAAAAAGCTACAGCGGCACAGCTGCACTGCTGGAACACTTCAGTGTAGACATTACCTATGCTGATGGGAGGGAAGAACTGTTGACCTAGAGATGTCTACATGGGGAATTAGGTCAGCTTAACTACATCTCTCAGGGGTGTGGATTTTTCACATCCCTGGGTGACGTCGTTATGCCAACCAAATTTTCTTGTTTAGAGCAGGCCTCGGCTATCCTCAGTTCATTTCCTCCCATCGCAGATGGCAAGGCTCTTAACCACTGATTTGCATCAACATATCTGCATCGTAGTCTGGGCTTTTCTAGATTTTATGGACTCCTGAATTTATGAGGCCCTTCCAAGGGTTTGTCTGCACTTTCAGCTCAGGTTGATTCCTAGGCCTAGGAGACATACCCATGCTATCTCTAATCGAACTAGCATGTTAGAAAGAGAGCGTAGCTATGGCACCAGCTATTAACCACTCCAAGTATGCAGCCATCTGAGACCATAGGCATGTACTTGGGGTGGCTAACATATCTCACTGCTTGTGCTGCTGCAGCTACAGTCCACACTTAGCTCACTAGCTCAATCAGAGCTAGCGGAAGCAAGTCTCCTTTAGCTGGGAATCACATCCCCAGCTTGACATGAAGACTAGTGGTCCTCAAACTATGAATCAGGACCCGAGAGAGGGTCATGACTCTGTTTTAATGGAGTCACCAGGGCTGACATTTGCCTTGCTGGGGCCCAGGGCCAAAGCTCGAGCCCAAGCCTGAGACCTGGGCGACAAGGCTCTGGCTTGTGCTTCAGCCCTTTGGGCTCACGTTACAGTCCCCCACCCCCTGACTGAGGTGGTGGGACTTTGGAAGATTTAGGCTTTGGTCCCCCCCTCATGGGGTCATGTAGTAATTTTTGTTGTCAGAAAGGGATCGCAGCGTAATGAAGTGTGAGAATTCCTGGTGTAGACAAACCCCAAGACTAACAATGGATCTTCTATAATATTGGCTCAGCAGCAAAATGGCCAGGAAGAGAGCATACAAATCTACTTCACCATGTACAAGTGAAGTCAGGAATACTTCAGTACTTTTACAGTGTCTTTTTAGAAGTGTCAAATAATCAGCCACCTCTACTAGCAGTAATAGAAAAACATATCTCAAAACCAAGGATCTCTTTAAATAAAATCAGGACTGAGAAATATAAACTCTACATCCATGTCCAGGAATTCATTTCCCCTCAAATATTTCCAGGCGATGCCAGTCTCTGCCACATTTGGAAGATGCACAACATGAGAAACTCCTGCATGAAGTCCCTGAACAAAGTGGATGATCCTGTTACAGAACACACAAACATGTCTTCTACAGCAGTTTCAGAGTAGCAGCCGTGTTAGTCTGTATCCACAAAAACAACAGGAGTAGTTGTGGCACCTTAGAGAATAACAAACTTATTTGAGCATAAGCTTTTGTGGGCTACAACCCACTTCATCGGACACATAGAATGGAACATATAGTGAGGAGATATATATACATACAGAGAATATGAAAAGGAGGGAGTTGCCCAACCAACTCTAAGTGGCTAGTTAATTAAGATGAACTGCTGTCAGCGGGAGAAAAAAATTTTTGTAGCGATAATCAAGATAGCCCATTTAAGACAGTTTGACTAGACATTGTGAGGATACTTAACATGGGGAAAATAGATTCAATGTGTGTAATGGCTCAGCCATTCCCAGTCTCTATTTAAGTCTAAACTGATAGTATATAATTTGTATATCAATTCAAGTTCAGCAGTTCCTTGCTGGAGTCTGTTTTTGAAGCTTTTCTATTGCAAAATTGCCACCTTTAAATCTGTTACTGAATGGCCAGAGAGGTTGAAGTGTTCTCCTACTGGTTTTTGAATGTTATGATTCCTGATGTCAGATTTATGTCCATTTATTGTTTTGCATAGAGACTGTCCAGTTTGGCCAATGTACCTGGCAAAGGGGCATTGCTGGCACAGGATGGCATATATCACATTAGTACATGTGCAGGTGAATGAGCCCCTGATGGTGTGGCTAATGTGATTAGGTCCTATGATGGTGTCACTTGAATAGCTATGTGGACAGAGTTGGCATCGGGCTTTATTGCAAGGATAGGTTCCTGGGTTAGTGTTTTTGTTCTGTGATGTGTGGTTACTGGTGAGTATTTGCTTCAGGTTGGGGGGCTGTCTGTAAGAGAGGACTAGTCTGTCCCCCAAGATCTGTGAGAGTGAGGGATCATCTTTCAGGATAGAATGTAGATCTTTGATGATAGGTTGTAGATCTTTTAGCTTTTAGCATAGTTTACCCAGATGATACTAGGTAAATCATACCTTTTACTATATTTTGAATCTTCTTTGTCTTACACCAGTTTCTCTCCACTGCCTTCTCTGTAGTTACTGCTGACTTACCCAAGAGGTAAATCAGGCCCTAAGTCCTAGATATCTCTCTTAAGGCATGTCTACATTGCCATGCAGTTTAGACTATAGGAGTGTAAATAGCAGTGCGCACCAAAGGGCTGTGCTGTAACTCCCACATGTGGAGTCTGCGGGCACAGACTAAAAGATCCCTAGTTTGCATTAATGTAGTTAGGACTACATATGGATTTTGTGGGAGCAAATTAAAGGTTCCTAGTTAAGACTACATTAATGCAGACTAGCAACCTTTAATTTGTTCCCACAAAATCCATATGGGGGAGTTCCAGTGCGACCCTTTGGCACATACTTCTATTCGCACTCCTGTAATCAGAACTGTGGGGCATAGCTTTGGTTCAGCTGCATGGAAAGAACAGTTTTATTTGCTCCTTTTTCAACAAAGGAGTCATCTTCACAGGGTGAGTATGAGTGGCTCGCTTTTCTTCTTTTGATACTTTGCTTTTATTTTGTACATTTAATGCGCATTGTGTCATTGAAACTCACTTTGTTCTTGAAAACATCTGTGGTAACATGCTGTGGAGAAGATCACCTTATCTGCTGCCGTTGCTACACAGGTTTGATATTTATTAAGATTAGAGTCATTTATCTTCATTCCTGTGACTATCTGTGTGCTGGGTTGGCTGCACATTGACGAGAATGGAATTGACAGGTAGTGGCAGCAAGTGTGAAAATACGGGAGTTTACACTGATATGAACACAATTTAGTGTTCACACAAAAGGAATTTATAGCTTGCAGTTCATATGTGAACCAGATTAGCAGCAAGTTGAGGAGTGATGTGCAAACCAAAATGGAGTGCATTTGCAAAGCTCTTCACGTAGGCACAGATCTTCACTCTTCCTCAAAAGGCTCGGTGGTTCTGTACAGGGAAGCCAAAAGTTTATGGAAAGAGAACAAACCCTACTCATTGCAGATCCCATCTCTGTTAGGAGTTCCTAGCATGATCATGTGCAGTAACCTTCAGGGGAAGGAAAGGATTGAGCTAGAGAATATCCATGTCCACATATGTCAGGGTGGTGGTACAGGGCAGTGAGGGATGCAAAGCCTACTCCAGCCCACAGGCTGCAATAACAGCTGAGAACAGTAGAATAGCTCCCCTTTGCATCTGGAAGCAGGAAGGGAAGAGAGGATGTACATGTTCCCGGTACCCCATGGAATATTTAGAGATATTGTGTCCTAGGACAGGATCTGAGCCATAATCCTCTGTCTCAAACTGCTTCTCTATTCTAGTAAGGTCATAGTGATAACTGTATATTCTGCCATCTGTTGTGGTTTTAAATCTCTCCAGACTTCCAGAATATCTTTCTTTTTAAAGGTCTTTCTTCACAGACTTAACTAGTGGACACTAAGCTGTTGCAACTTTTATTTCTAGACTAAATCCCTGATCATACAATATAATCAACAGTGTGTTTGCTACCCAATCTACAATACATTTGTTCAAATGGGGCAACCTGTGCCTTAAATGTCAGTTCTAAATGATCAGTCTAGATATTAAAGGTGCATTTCTGTAATTTGTAGTTCTGGATAATTGATTCTGCTAGTTCATGGATGCCTTAATACTTGTGGTTTCTAAGCGTTCACTTAAACGTAAAGCATCATCAGTGAAAATAATTCTAGGTTTGTTAGCTGAGATCTCAGCGCAACATAATCTACCTTTTTACTAAGTATACTTTTCCTCTCCTCATATTACACTGGTCTACAATTTTTGAGAAGTCGTCTGCTTCAGAGATAAAATGTGATATTTATTATGTATTTTGATGTGCTGAATTCAAATATGACAATTAAAACAACTGATTGGCTACTGTTTCTAAGATATTTAAGTTTTACATTTTATGTCTATGTATATTGTGAAGATAGTAGAGTTTTAATCATAAATTGTAAACCTAGGTCTTTTCATGTGTTTATGGTTGCTTTACATGATAATATTTCACCTGTTCTGTTTATGTAACACTTTCAAAATCAGCAAAAGGGTTCTATAAATAAAATTTATTATGAAACAAAAGGCAAAAAACTATTCTGTACATAGTTTAGTCCTATTCAGTGTCTACTCAGCGCTTCTTGGCTTGTCTCTTGTATTCATTAAATGGAGCATCTCTTGTCACTGTCCACCAATAGTCTGCAAGCATTGATGGGCTCCTTTTGCCCGGATAGCCTGCCAGGAGATTCCACTGCTGTAGTCTGGAGCCCAACAGCTCTGCCTTACTCTTGGGTAGTTCCAAATCCCTGACAAGGTCATTCAGTTCACTTTATGTTATGAGATGTGGTTCAGAGGAGGAGGATGGGAGAAAATGTGGGTCCTGTGACATTGATGGTTCAGGACCAGAAGTTTCATCCTCTTCCTCTTCCTCATCTGACTCAAGTGAGAATGATTCTGGTGCATCAGGCAGTCCTTCTCCGTGGGGTACTGGGCATATAGCTGATGGAATGTTTGGATAATGCACAGTCCACTTTTTCTTCTTTGACACACCTTTCCCAACTGGAGGCACCATGCAGAAGTAACAATTGCTGGGAGGATCTGTTGGCTCTCTCCAAATCATTGGCACTGCAAAAGGCATAGATTTCCTTTTCCTGTTCAACCACTGGCGAAGATTTGTTGCACAAGTCTTGAAGCATATGTGTGGGGCCCACCTCTTGTCCTGATCTCCAATTTTGCAGCCAAAAGAAAGGTGATAGGCTTTCTTAACCAGAGTGGTTATACTGTGCTTTTGTGATGCAAAAGTCACTTCACCACAAACATAGCAGAAGTTATCTGCACTGTTCACACAAGTACGAGGCATCTCTGCTCACTTTGGCGAAACAGAAATGTGTCCCTTTGCAAAATCAAACACTGACAAAGAAGAGAGCATGACACTGTATGATTTCTAGAGCTGATATAGGGCAATTTGTTCAGCAGAGTGATGTGAGCTTCATTATGATTGCATCATGCATGACTTGTAGGAATAACAGGATGCAATTCATATCCTGTATGACGCAATACCAGCTTCAGATTGCATCATTCATTGTTTTGCCTAAAAAGCAAGTACTGTCCAAACCCAGTCATAGATTTATTCATAGATCCAGTCAAAGATGTATTTTAGTCATTTCTGGTTTAAACTGAGATCTCTTCCCTTTATAACTCACTTATCCTCCACCATTCCCAAGTCAAGGGTCGTATATACTGACCCAATAGCATATCTTGAAAACTAGAGCCAATCAACAATTTTAAGCATCATTTTCGTTCTCAGTGACCCAGAATTAGTAAAGTTGGACTACATTTATTTCAGAAGCATTTTGGCTGTAGAGCAGTGTTATTAATATATTTTAAGGTGATTCAGCCCAATGAAGAATGGTGTGCAGTCCTATTGTGAGTGCTGAAAAGGTATAATTCTTGCAATACGTCAAAGACCCCAGGCCCATCATAGTCAAGCAAAATGCAAGACAAATAGTTTGGATAATAGTAGCTATTGTCCTAATTAAAGAAATAATTTGAGTTAATGAGTTATAATTTGCACACTCTGTAGCTGCATGAAATGAATTGGAAAACATTAATTATTTTACATAATGACTGGCAGACTAAGCAATGATAGTCTGTTGTATTATAGAACTCAGAGCCATGTTCAACACACACACACACCCTAGTGACTATAACCTTTCTCTATTATTAATAAAGGCTAAGGAAGATGTCTGCTATCTGCCACACTTTGCAGACAAAACATAAAACTCCTATTCTTGAGGAAAGAGCTAACCTGCCTCTCTATCTGCTACTGACTGAAGTCAGGAAAATTCTGGTTTTATAGTCCTGACTTGGATACCTATGCAATATGAGTCTGTAGACTGACCCTGCCCTGCAGCCACAACATCCCACTCTTCAGAATTGGCCATGGTGTCTGTCCAGCCTTCGAGAATTTTAGGGAATTTTTCTACTATTTTTTAATACCAGTGGAGCTCCACTGGCACTAAAAACAATGGGCCTGCTATTATAAAACGTGCAGGTGATTTTATCAACACACAATTTCATCTAATCCGGCTCAGAGTAGGTGTAGCTCACATTGTGCTCAAAATGCCTGTGTCTAGTGTACATTAGCAGTCTTAACAACTCCTAGCACCAGTCGAGCTATGGTAGCAATAAAACAATTGTGGGAGAATCCACTAAAATCCTCAGAAGGGAAGGTTGAAGTGATTACTTCCGACTCTTTTTCTTCAGCATGGTAATTTTTCATTCCCCTCCCCCACCCCCTTTTTTAAAGCACACTGAAAACTGTAAGCAATAGATGTCACAGAGATGAAACCTTATACATATCTAAATTAATCACCTTGTGAATGAGGCCCCTCCTTCTTAATGAGCTACTCTGTTCTAATATTTTATTAAAGCTTCTTTGTGTACATTTTGCTAATTGCCTGGGAGAGGCATAGAGTACAAATTTGGATGAATGAATCAATGGCTAAAATACATGTTAATTCCCTTCAGTTTTAATAAAATTCAGAGATCCTAGTTTAGCTTCCAAGTTTTAACTGACACATTTGTGAACATTCAGAATAGCAGGAACTCATTTAAACATTCTATGTTTAAATAGCCAATGTATGCTATGACTTAAACAGACTCTTATCTCAGTTCTGAAACCCTGCTCCACCCTAGCTCTCCCCCTTCTCCCCCCTCCTCCCACCCCTGTGAAACTACCAACAGCAATAAACTAATATGGACAAAGTTTGGAGCTGGCATCCAGTGGAAGGCATGCCATGCAGGACATGCAATAAAGATCAAATCTTCCCACTTGTTTTCTTCTGGGTTTATATATATATTCGCAATCAGCATATAAAGTCACCATTTTCCATATGTCCCCTGTTGTTCGGCTGACAGAGCAACAGGAGAAGTTTGAGAAAGTAAGCAGATGCCAATTCCCTGTAACATCTGTCCCAGGCAGTTTTCTAAGAATGGCAAAAGCAGCAGTTGTAAATTGTAGAGTGTTTTGCACTCCACACTCAGGCAGGTGAGGCAAGCAGCCTATTGGCTGATCACACAGATGGTCAGAGACACCACTAGCCCACCAACGACCTTCTTTGTCATTAGGTACAACTAAGAGGTAGGGGCACTGACAAAACCCTCACAATATTTCCCCACCCCATTTTCTTATACCAAGATCCATGA
Source organism: Gopherus evgoodei (assembly GCF_007399415.2). Classification (NCBI taxonomy): domain Eukaryota; kingdom Metazoa; phylum Chordata; order Testudines; family Testudinidae; genus Gopherus; species Gopherus evgoodei. The sequence goes on from NC_044322.1 coordinate 72,823,129, forward strand.
GTCCTATAGGGTGAGAGAGAGCTTCACATATAAGCACAGGATGTTCATAGTTGTGAGAAAGGTGGTTATGGGGGCGGGACATTTATGTGTGGGGAGGGTTGCTGGGTTTTTTTGTTTGTTTGTTTGTTTGCTTGTTGCTGTGCAACACTAAAAAATGTTAGTGACTTTCCAAAAATTGTATTTTCCTAATATAGGATTTTTTTTTATTTTTTTTTTTTACTTTCTGAGTGGTAAATGCAAACAATTTTCACTTACCTCCATCTGGTAATATAGCTTAATCTCATTTCATCCTGGTCCTGTCTTAATTCTTATTGACTAAAGTTCCAAATATCCTGAAAGATTGATATATCAGAGTTACATTTGCTGCAAATCTGTTAACTTAGGTTTGATTTTTTCTTAATTTGCCAAAACAGAACAGTCTTTCAATGAACAATTGGGTTCTCTACATGCTTTACAGTGATAGTCAAAGGCCGCCTTGCAGAGCTGAGGGCTTCATTTCCATGCACCCTTTTCAGAACTGAAGGATGAGTGGGTCAGGGGAAATCTTTTTCTAAAAGTCTAGTGGGGTAAATTAAAGTTTTATTATGACAGAATGTAGTTAACCGTTAAATGGAATTATTACATTGTATTTGATGGGGAGATTGTGGTACCACTGAGCTGCTCTTTAAAGCTTTTGGCTTATTAAGTTTCCAAGAGCCACTATCATAGTTTGCAGGATCAGCAAAGGCCTTACAGACTGAATGGGTATAGAGATTAAAAATGCTTCTTGCCTCAAGAGGTGGCCATTCTAGTTTGTTGATGCACCTTGGTGCGGCAGGGCAAGGAAGCATGTGCTGCCACTGCTGTATGTATTCAATGGACAATGAGAGGCCTTTGATGTCAAGAGTTCCTAGAAGCTTTCAAGAACAATAACATTTCCTTAAAGGCAATCTAAAAAGTTGTCGAGTGAAATGACTTATTCAGATGCATTGTTACTAGAAACTTACTTCTGTATCTTGTGTTTTTCTCTATCACTTTTACACTGAAAATAAGATTCTAAGAAAAGTTTGCATGAATTTCAGCTGGCTTAGGCTGTACTCTCTCTGACACCAGAGCTACAGTGGAAACACATAAAAAGTTAATTGCAGCTGTACACTGATTCCAGCAATGTCCTGTATTTTACATATTAGGGATATTGCTAGTATGAGTAATCTCTTTAAAACTAATGTTTTAAGTGCACCCACTGTATGTGTATGCAACTATGGGATGTTTTAGGAACCCCAAGAGAATGTAAGCAAAAGCAGCAAAACTCAGAAAGGAATCAACACTACCCCAAGTTCCGAGCATCTGTGATCAGAACAGGCACCTTCAGATATTCTTGAGTCAAGAAAACTATATACGTTTAAATTGATATGAAGCAGATGAACCACAGCTGGGAGTTATAACACTAGCACCTGGTTAAATAGTGTTGTGGGGGAAAGGGGAAAACATATTTGTGAATAAATAAACCAACATTGCTCTGTTGCTATTTGATATTCATTAAAATATTTGCAAATCCTTAAAGTTTCACAAATCCTACTGTGACAGGTTGGATCACAGAAATCTCCTTGGGAACTACCAACTGATGTTCCAAGACTACTTCTGCCCCTGCTTTCCTGCCCTGGCAGATTGGGACTTCAGTGCCCCGCCTGGTTTGAGCCAGACCCACTAGCCTTCTGCAAACCCAGACCCAAGTCTGAACCATGTTCCCTAACAGCTATAGGCATAATTGAAAGCAGCTTAAGAAGTGTTCCTGTCTTTAGCACTCAGATACCCATCTCCCAATGGAGTCCAAACCCTAAATAAATTGTTCTCCCTCTATAAAACTGATAGAGAGATATGCACAGCTGTTTGACCCCCTAGGTATTAATAAATACTTAGGGTTAAATAATAAGTAAAAAGTGGTTTTATTAAATACAGAAAGTAGGATTTAAGTGGTTCCAGAACAAAGTGAATTACCAAGCAAAATAAAACAAAACCCGCAAGCCTATTCTTAATAGAGAAAGAAAACTGAATACAGATAGAACCTCACCCTCAAAGGTGTTCAAGTAAGCTTCCTTTTACAGACTAGTCTCCTTCTAGTCTGGGTCCAACAATCACTCACACCCCACATGGTTACTGTCCTTTGTTCCAGTATCCTTCAAGTATCCTTTGCGGGTGGAGATGCTCTCTCTTGAGCCAGCTGAAGACCAAATGGAGGGGTCTCCCATGGGCTTAAATAGACTTCCTCTCGTGGGTGGAGACACCCTCCTCTCTCCTATTCAAAGTCCGGCTCCAAGATGGAGTTTTGGAGTCACATGGGCAAGTCACATGTCCATGCATGACTCAGTTTTTACAGGCAGCAGCCATTGCCCACATGCTATCTTGAATGTCTCCAGGAAGACTTCTTACATGGATTGGAGCCTTCCAAGATCCATTGTCCGTTAAGTGTTTCTTGATTGGTCACTTAATTTGCATATTCCTTTCTCAAGAAGCTGACCAAATGCTTTACTAAGGCTACTTAAAAATCAAGCAAGTACACAGCTAATATTCATAACTTCTAATACAAAAATGATCCATACATACAAATAGGATGAATTGATTCAGTAGATCATAATTTTTAAGAGCTATGTTACATGGCATATGTAGCATAAAACATATTCCAGTTATGTCATATATACATTCATAAGCATATTTCCATAAAGCCTTACGGGGTGCACCATCACACCTACCATGAATATTTATCTGAAAATTTCTACTGGAAATGAGGAGTCCTTGTGGTACCTTAGAGACTAACAAATGTATTTGGACATAAGCTTTCGTGGGCTAGAACCCGCTTGTTATTCACTCACATATTGCTCTCCTGTTTAAAAAGTTTCACTCATTGAATCAGGGAACAGAAAAAATCTCATTCGACTTACATGACCAATGAATAGCTAAAATCAACTATTTGCTAAAACCCAGAGGCTGAATTTTGAGTACTCCTGCAATTTGGTAAATAATTAACAATTAATTAATCAATCTGTAAATATATTAAATATTTATATGTGTATATGTCAGGATTGTTTCACAAACAGCTCAAACAGTTTAAGTTTGCAAGAAACATTATTAATTATTGCAAAAGTCAATCAACTTTAGATTTTGTTTATATAATAGAAAGTGTAATCTTAAAATATTGCAATAATCAACTCACATCACACAAAATTTGAAAGGGGCATAAACCCTCATATTGCAGGAAAAAATCAGCCATTAATTGAAAGGATTAAGAATTAAGTTTCCTTATGCCTTTGGTATCCATAATTGGCTATTTCTTTCTTTCACTTTCCTGTGAAACATCTGGTAGCAGCTACTGTCAGAACAGGATATTGGACTAGTTGGACAATGGGTCTGACCCAGTGTGGCAATATCTATGTTCCTTTGAGTATTCAGGCTCTCTGTGTGTATGTGAGCAAGTGAACAATAGCAGTCATTGCCTCTTCCCATCAGATTTGCTGGATACTGACATTTATGTAAAGATATGTCTGCAACCTGTACTGATCATACGCTGTCCTTTAATCCAGATTATGTAGGGATCATATGAAGACCTTTTCTATAGTATTTTGAGGGTCTATACAGGTTCCCCTGCATGGCCACTCAGCAAGAAGACACTCAGTGTGGCTCCATTGTGGAGGATGAAGTAGTATGATGGGCCAGTATTCCATGAGTGAATTTTACATGACTGGACTCCTCCTGGATTTTTTTTTTGTTATTTTATTTAATTTTATGTATTCATTTATGTATACTGGGGCTTTTATATTGATCTGCTCAGGCTTGGTTTGGCTTCATAACATTTGTTCCACATTGTGAGAATGATCTGATTAAAAATTATCCCCTAAGGGTGCAACTTCGTAGTTAAACATTTTAAGATAAAACTTTACCCTCACCTGAATAGTCACTTATTTCCTTTCCTTTTCACTTGTGCAAACAGCTGTGACCAATCTTTTTTTCCCCTTTTATCATTAACCTACAGATTAAGAATCAGCATATCATGATTGGTCTAATTATTACGCAGTCCTCCCCTGAGTGCAGGGAACTGGACTAGATGACCTCTCAAGGTGTCTTCCAGTCTACACGTCTATGATTCTATGGTTTTTCCTGAGAGCAATAAATATTAGAAGCAAAACTCTTCCTAGAAGAAGTTCTGATTGATTGTCAGTAAAAAACAATTTTATGTTCCTTTGTAGTTCTCAGAAAAACCTTTAACCTTTTACTCACTTGTATAGGCTGTTACTTTTGTTGCACTCCATTTTCTTAACTTTTTTAAGTAGTGACTGCAACATCCTCTTCACAGTTTTATCACACTTTAATGTGGAAAGATTTCTTTGTTTTCTGTTGTCTGAAAGGTTACATACACATACCTGCCTCTCCTTGGATAATCAAATGGTAAGATGTAATGCAATCTGAGAGGAGGCCGATGATTTCATAAATTCAAGGTAATATTTTCATTTCTGTGTGTCAATGACACAAATGCTTATGTACACAAGATGACATTCTGACAAGATGACATCTGACAGAGATGAACTTTTTTTCAAATGCCAACCAGTGCTGACTTAACGAAGATATATTAATTCAATATTTTGCATAGCTTATGTGTTTTGATTATAATATCCATAAACAAGTCTGTCTTTGTGATTAGCCCTTGAATGCTTACTAAATAATGTATTAAAAAGATTACATATTCATAATATATTTCTTCCAGATAATTTCCTAGTACAATAATATAATTATATTTTTAACATCTAAAATTTCTACAATACATTGCATGCATTTTTATAGAATGGTGAATTTTAACTGTATATTCTTCTACTATGAGAGAAGTGAGCAAAATCAAATATTTCTGAACTTTTATTTATATTGGTTTAATTTCCCATGTTTATATTTAATTAATTTTACTATGATTTTTCTAAAACTGTCAGTTGCTTAGGGCAAAGTTAACTCAATAATAGTAGAAATGCTTTTTTTTTCACTGAGAAAATGAAAAATCAAAATGCATTACCTTCCCAGGAGGCTCTAAGACAGGGGTCGGCAACCTCTGGCACACGGCTCGCCAGGGTAAGCACCCTGGCAGGGCTGGACCAGTTTGTTTACCTGCCACATCAGCAGGTTCGGCTGATCGCTGCTTCCACTGGCCATGGTTTGCTGTCCCACGCCAAAGGGACACCCCTCAGCCCACACCCGCTTCCTGCAGTCCCCATTGGCCTGGGACAGCGAACTGCAGCCAGGGGGAGTTGTGGTCAGCCAAACCTGCCAACACAGCACGTAAACAAAATGGCCTGGCCTGGTAGGGTGCTTACCCTGGCAAGCCACGTGACAGAGATTGCTGATCCCTGCTGTAAGAGATGCAGAAGGAGGTGTGGTCAGAAATTTTACACTATAATATTTAGAAGAAAATGTGAATTTGGATGACATTTTTTTCAGAAAAAAATATTTTGAAACAAAAAAATAAGTTTGGGAAACTTTCATTTCAGAATATTTTGAATTGTTCTGTATTTTTACATGATTTTATTACATGTCCTCAGCAGCAGTACATAATGACACTTTCACAAACTTTCATTACCACACAAACAGGAGACACTTTGATCTAGAAAAGAAGAGCTGTTTCAATCAGCATTAAATACAGCTGTCCATAATGATTTTTAAAATATAATAAACTATCATATTGTGCACTACTACCAACAGGTCATGAAATGATGTAAAAAATAATAAATTATAAAATGAAAAACCCCATAAAATAAATTTGAAATGGAATTTTGAAATTCTAAACAGATTTCCCAGAATTTCTATTTCATGGTCATTTTTTTAAAACAATTTTTTGTTGGTAGTGGTGGGCGGGTTTTTTGTGTATGTATGTTTGCTTGTTTTGTTCAACTTCGGAACAAAATCAAATTTTAAAAATATTCTGTGAAATAGAAATTCTGAATTTTGATCAGGTGTACGTAGAAGGCATAATCATAATAGCTCACCAAGGTTTGTCACATTGGCTGAATGTTAATACTTGGGATACTTTTCAGTTTGTAGATTGCTTTTACATTCCCTTTCTTCCCTATCTACAAAGTAAATTTTAAAAAATGGAAGTAAATTCATCCTTGATTTTATTTAACTACATAAAGGAAGTTAAACCACCCATGAAACTGACCCATTGAGGGTCCGATCTAACAACCACTGCAATCAATGAACATCTTTCTATTGATCTCAATGGGAGTTGGAAAAGGCAGTATGTCTGGGCTATCCTGTACATTAAAAAAAAGTAATGAAAATGTAGGATTTCCTCCTCATCCCTCCAAAACATAATAGTGTGAATGATCATATCCAGTGGCTATTATGTATGGAAACAAACTGACTCCAAAAGGGAAATATATTGTCACAAAAACCACTTTTTCCACTTAAAGTCCTATACAGTTACCATCATGTGATCCTCTCCACTGAAAATTCTGTGAATACAATCTCATGAACTTTTATAACAATTATTAATCATTTCTGTCAGTCTAAGGAAAGACTAAAAACATTGGGTGAAATCTTCGTCCCACTGACTGGCAAAACTTTGGCTTCTATAGAGATAGGATTTCACCCATTGTAACTGATTGATAGGTAAAGTCCTAGCACTATTAAGTGCCAATCAACATAGTATATACAGACACAGTAGTCTTGTCGTTATGTATTACTCTAGGAGGAAAAATGAAGTATGCACAGTGAAAATGATACACCATTATCCTGTCCGTTATACAGTTAGTGTATTATTATAAAATAGAAGCAAAGCGATCTTGACTGTTAGGAATTTCACACTGATAATAGGCTGAGAGTGTGGCCAATGGGCCTCAAAATGAGAGCCACATAGTCATAACTCCTAGGTAGAGCCCCAATGAAATCAGTGAGGCCCTGCCTGGGCACAAGGGTTAGATCATGTAGATAAGAAAGATCAGAGACCTCTGTAGGAAATCAGGAAAAAGCTATGTGAAGATGCTTATGAAGCCATTTAATATTTTTAATATATGTATAGTGGTGTAAGCTGACCTGCTGGATGGACAAAAACAGTTCAGGTTGCCTATTAGAAACCAAATGTAAATAGTAATTATTGAAGACAAGAGATACTTCCATTAACTTCAGTGGTTATTTCTGTATTCAGGTAAGAGTCAGAGGGAAGGCTCATGGGTTGAGGAAGAAGCCCTTTCAGAATCTACTTATCTGAAAAAAAGTGTGAGATGTCATTCAGATACACAGAAAGGTCAAGGATCAAGCTGTTTATGATCAATTTATTCAAGCTCCTCCATTCGTGAGAAAAGCCAATGTCCCTTTAGGTAACATTTACCCAACAAAGATCAGACTCAGCTTAAACATCCTATTTCCTATACCATATCTATGATTAAGATTAAATCCATGCAATATATCATCTTTAACAAAATTCCATTATCTCGTTTAATAATATTTAAATAGGAATTGAGGTGGAGAGAGTTAAGGAGTAAAAGAACTAGCCCCCAAAACATGTCACAGCAAATGAAATTTACCTCTGATCTTCAGATCTTCTATCTGCTGTGTTATGCAAGTTTCTTCTTCATGGGTGCTGAAAAGTTTCATTTTTATCATTTTTTGAAATATTTCTCACAGCTCTAATGCTAAGCCATTGTTTTAATTGAATTTTGAAAGATATTTAACCAAATGGAACATCTTAACTTAAAAGACTGTATCTGTCCAAATTCTGTCCTCATTGGATTCATTGGGGTTGTGTGGGTGCAAATGAGGGTAGGATATGCCTAAAAGATAAAGGAGGGAGGAGACATATATCTTACAGAATTATTCACAAATATTTTCTTAAAAAGAAAGTTGAAATCACTTTGACTCCAATCTTAAAGAATAATTAAAAAATCTACCTGTACACTTTAATTTCAAGACTGGGGTCTTTATCCATGTTTGCACTCCTTTTGTGGACCCTTTCCAGGAATATTTTAACGAAAAAGTGTAGTGATAGAAATGTTTGGACAAACAGTGAATTATCCTACTGGAATACTGCGGCCAGTTCTGATGCCCACAATTCAAGAAGGATGCGAATGAATTGGAGAGAGTTAAAGAAGAGGACTGAAAATAAGTAAAGGAGTTTGAAAATATACTGTATAATAGTGCACTGAAAGAGTTCAATCTATTTAGTTTAACAAAGAGTAGAGTAAGAGGTGAATTGATCACAGACTATAAGTATCTACATGAGAAACAAACAAAAAAAATTTAATGGATCCTTCACTCTGGCAGATAAAGGCATAACAAGATCTAATGACTGGAAGTGGAAGCTAGACAAGCTTGAACTGGAAATAAGGTTCAAAGTTTTAACACTGAGGAGAATTAACCATTGGGACAATTTACCAAGGATTGTGGTGAATTCTCCATTACTGATGAATTTTTAAATCAAAATTGTATGTCTTTTTTTTCTAAATGATATCCTCAATTTCAAATAGGAATTAACTGAGGGAAATCCTATTGGCTGTGTTATGTAGGCGGACAGGCTAAATGATCATCTGTCCCTTCTTCCTTTAACTTTTTTAATATATTAATTAAGAGAATAATAGGAAATATTTGCATAAAGTGAATGATGAATGTTTAAATACACAAAACCATAGAAATGCAGGTCTGGAAGGGACCTCAAGAGGACATGTATTCACACTGGAAGCCTGACTCTAAGAGTGATACTGATCTACAAACTCACAATTTTTAGAAAATCATAAAGTTCTTACATACATTTTGCAACCAGAGAAAGAGGATACATTCACCCACTAAATTATTCACTTGAAATTATTTGCTCAGCTCTATTGGTGAGCCATGATTACTATGAGAAGCATTTGTGAACACTCTAGGAAACTTATAAATTACCTGAGTTCTGTATAAAATGCATGAATTCATTCTCTTTCTCCCCTCTTCCCCATCAACACTCATTCCTGTTCATTGACAGGAGACTTTTGATTTATACATTGAATAACTAATATAAAACTCTTGAAAGGATATACTTCTGTAGGTATGTTATAGACTAACAGACGTTTTGGAGCATGAGCTTTCGTCGGTGAATACCCACTTCCTCAGATGCATGTAATGGAAATTTCCAGGGGCAGGTATATATATGCTAGCAAGCAAGCTAGAGATAACGAGGTCAGTTCAATCAGGGAGGATGAGGCCCTGTTCTAGCAGTTGAGGTGTGAAAACCAAGAGAGGAGAAACTGGTTCTGTAATTGGCAAGCCATTCACAGTCTTTGTTCAATCCTGAGCTGATGGTGTCAAATTTGCAGATGAACTGAAGCTCAGCAGTTTCTCTTTGAAGTCTGGTCCTGAAGTTTTTTTGCTGCAGGATGGCCACCTTAAGGTCTGCTATAGTGTGGCCAGGGAGGTTGAAGTGCTCTCCTACAGGTTTTTGTATATTGCCATTCCTAAGGTCTGATTTGTGTCCATTTATCCTTTTCCGTAGAGACTGTCCAGTTTGGCCGATGTACATAGCAGAGGGGCATTGCTGGCATATGATGGCGTATATTACATTGGTGGATGTGCAGGTGAATGAACCGGTGATGGTGTGGCTGATCTGGTTAGGTCTTGTGATGGTGTCGCTGGTGTAGATATGTGGGCAGAGTTGGCATCGAGGTTTGTTGCATGGATTGGTTCCTGAGCTAGAGTTATTATGGTGCGGTGTGCAGTTACTGGTGAGAATATATTTCAGGTTGGCAGGTTGTCTGTGGGCAAGGACTGGCCTGCCACCCAAGGCCTGTGAAAGTGTGGGATCATTGTCCAGGATGGGTTGTAGATCCTTGATGATGCATTGGAGGGGTTTTAGCTGTGGGCTGTATGTGATGGCCAGTGGAGTCCTGTTGGTTTCTTTCTTGGGTTTGTCTTGCAGAAGGAGGCTTCTGGGTACACGTCTGGCTCTGTTGATCTGTTTCCTTATTTTCTCGTGCGGGTATTGTAGTTTTGAGAATGCTTGGTGGAGATTTTGTAGGTGTTGGTCTCTGTCTGAGGGGTTAGAGCAGATGCGGTTGTACCTCAGTGCTTGGCTGTAGACAATGGATCGTGTGATGTGCCCGGGATGGAAGCTGGAGGCATGAAGGTAGGCATAGCGGTCGGTAGGTTTTCAATATAGGGTGGTGGTAATGTGACCATCACTTATTTGCACCGTGGTGTCAAGAAAGTGGACCTCCCATGTAGATAGGTCCAGGCTGAGGTTGATGGTGGGGTGGAAGCTGTTGAAATCGTGGTGGATTCTTTGCTGCTTTTACAGATCCAGACTAACACGGCTACCCCTATGATACTTCTGTAGGTATATATATGTATCATACCTGCAGTATGTTTCTTTTTCATTCCTGCATCTTCTTTATAAAACTTATTTAAAGAGATGGAGTTTATAATTAAAAAGAATTTAGTTAGAAGAGGAATATCTCAAAGTTCATATTCTCCTTTAATCTTTCAGATGTGGTCATACTCTAGAAAGATTTCAACCAAATGTAGGGCTGTTTGACCTGGCTTGGATTAAATAAGAACAAGAGGCCAGATCTTCACTTGATGTTAGTTGGCATAACAGGACAGAGGTCTGGCCCCATAACTGTTTCTATTAGGATTATATTTGTTTCCATTTTGTTGTGCCTTTACTACTTGTGTCTGACCGAACAGGAAGCTGAATTGGAAAAACAAACAAACAAACAATAAGGGCTGTTTTGCCACTGGAAATTTTCCAGACCAACCAGAAGGAGAAAGTACCAATAACCTCACAGAAGTTATATATGCACAAGGTACAGATAGATGGGATGTGGTTCACATAAGCCATCAAACTTTATGAACCTCTTTAGAGATTCACTTATGATCTGGGTTCCCCAAACTTGTATTGATTAACCACTTCTGTATAGATAGAGTATTTTGTGGCTCCACTCACATTTCATTCATAATCTTCCCGACAAATTCACTTTGCAATATCGCCCCATATGGTATCTGCAGCAATTACTTATATGAAAAGTGGTTACTAATAAAATACTTTATCCTGGTGGGATTGTGTAGCAGTACAAGATATCACTTAAAAACTCTGGGCCTAAGTCCTCTGATTACTTATACAAGTTTTATATCAGTTTCACCTGTTTTTTTCCTCATCTACATCAATGTAAGTAAGAGGAGGCTCAAGCCCACTGACTCTTAATTCAAAAAATTGCTGTTTTTTATTTCCTTCTTCTATTTCAGAGGACAGTGATTTTTCCTCCCTTTAACACTCCCAATGGTTTGCAGCAATTTTATATGGAATATCATATAGAAAGTCATTATTACATCCTCTCTTGGTTTTATATTCCTATAGAAATACAGGTGAGTGATAACTCCCTGTATAAAATGAAGTTCTGCTTACCACAGCTGTATTCTGGGCATGTGTCATTCAAGAAGATATGAACCTGTAAATGCACTTGTTTGGTTTATGCTGGGATGTCTGGATATCTGTTACTTACACATTCTGTGACACTGTGCTCATTCTTATTTCATTTTTGCAGATATCACTCCTAAGAGATTTCACTGTAGTTTTTATAGGTCACATTAAAATAAATGAATGAGGATGATTACAATTACAATTATTTCCCATAAATCAGATTTAAAAAAAAATCTAGTTACAAAGGAATAGTTCCAATGAATTCTTCTGAGTCCAGATTTAGTAGGTGTAATGGATATATTAGTGGTTATTTCATCTGTCAAATTAAAAATATGAAGCTGAGAACATGATGGAAAAATGCAGATGTGAGATAAATATTTAACAAAGTAATTCAATTGAATAAAACTTTAAAGAAATTGAAAATAGTGTAATTTTCCTTTTGGATAATTTATAGCAGAACTTCACTTTTTTCAGTTCAAAATAATCCTCAGGAAATCTATGGACTTCATCCAGATTAAAAATATTATGGGTATAATGTTGGTTTGTTTTTAAAGACCTTTTTTTGTTAATGATTTTCTAATTGATGGACACACAGAGTAAAAGCAAAAAAAAATAAAAATAAATGTTTGTATAGTCTTCTATAAAACTCCCCTGATTTTCGGTAAATGTGGCAGAGATCATAGTCTGATGCTGCTGTCTCATTCTCTTTGTTAAAGATTTTTTTCAAATATGTGAGACAAAAATTAGAAAAATAGGCTTCTATCTGCTTTTGAATTGGGGGGAAAAATAGCACCTTTCTTTTCATCAAAAATATCCAGGAACCTGATCCAGCAAACATTGAGGCCAATGGAAAGACTCTCATTAGATTCATTGGGTGGATGGTTGGGTCCTAGGTGAAAAATATTGAAAGGCAAGGCTAAAGAATGTCAGTGAAGCCAAACAGAAAAAATATGATGTTTGTGCACTACTTCAAGACGCCTAGGTAACAAAATGGAGGAACTAGAGCTACCGGTGCAGGAAGTGAAACCAGATAGTATAGGGATAACAGAAACATGGTGGAACAGTAGTCATGACTAGAGTACAGGTATTGAAGGGTATGTGCTGTTTAGGAAAGACAGAAATAAAGGCAAAGGGGTGGAGTAGCATTGTATTTCAATGATGAGGTAGACTGTAAAGAAATAAGAAGCGATGGAATGCATAAGACAGAATCTGTCTGGGCAAAAATCATATTGGGGAAGAAAGCTACTAGATCCTCCCCTAGGATAGTGCTTGGAGTGTGCTACAGACCACCAGGATCCAATTTGGATTTGGATAGAGACCTCTTTAATGTTTTGAATGAAGTAAAGACGAATGGGAATTGTGTGATCATGGGAGACTTTAACTTCCCAGATATAGACTGGAGGACAAGTGCTAGTAAAAATAATAGGGCTCTGATTTTCCTGGATGCGATAGCTGATTGATTCCTTCACTAAGTAGTTGAAGAACCAACAAGAGAGGATGCCATTTTAGATTTAGTTTTGGTGAGTAGTGAGGACCTCATAGAAGAAATGGTTGTAGGAGACAACCTTGGTTTGAGTGATCATGAGCTAATTCAGTTCAAACTAGATGGAAGGGTAAACAAAAATAGGTCTGGGACTAGGGTTTTTTATTTCAAAAGGGCTAACTTTAAAGAATTAAGGAAATTAGTTAGGGAAGTGGATTGGACTGAAGAACTTGTGGATCTAAGGGCAGAGGAGAGCTGGAAATACTTCAAGTCAAAGTTGCAGAAACTATCAGAAGCCTGAATCCCAAGAAAGGGGAAAAAACTCATAGGAAGGAGTTGTAGACCAAGCTGGATGAGCAAGCATCTCAGAGAGGTGATTAAGAAAAAGCAGAAAGTGTACAAAGAGTGGAAGATAGGAGGGTTTAGCCATGAAAGCTACCTTATTGAGATCAGAACATGTAGGGATAAAGTGAGAAAGGCCAAAAGCCATGCAGAGATGGACCTTGCAAAGGGAATTAAAACCAATAGTAAAAGGTTCTATAGCCTTATAAATAAGAGGAAAACAAAGAAAGAAGAAGTGGGACCGCTAAACACTGATGATGGAGTGGAAGTTAAGGATAATTTAGGCATGGCCCAATATCTAAATAACACTTTTCCTCAGTTTTTAATGATGCTAATGTAGAGCTTAGTGGTAATGGTAGGATGACTAATGGGAATGAGGATATGCAGGAAGATATTACCACATCGAGGTAGAAGCCAAACTCAAACATCTTAATGGGACTAAATCGGGGGCCCAGATAATCTTCATCTGAGAATATTAAAGGAACTGGCACATGAAATTGCAAGCCCATTAGCAAGAATTTTTAATTAATCTGTAAACTCAGGGGTTGTATCGTATGACTGGAGAATTGCTAACATAGTTCCTAATTTTAAGAATGGGAAAAAAAAAGTGATCCAAGTAACTATAGACCTGTTAGTTTGACATCTGTAGTATGCAAGTTCTTGGGAAAATTTTTGAAAGAGAAAGTAGTTAAGGATATTGAGGTCAAAGGTAATTGGGACAAAATACAACATGGTTTTACAAAAGGTAGATTGTGTCAAACCAACCTGATCTCCTTCTTTGAGACAACAGGGGCGTCTCCAGACCCCAACACGCCAAGCGTGTGCTTGGGGCGGCAAGCCACAGGGGGCACTCTGCTGGTGCTGCGAGGGCGGCAGGCAGGCTGCCTTCCGCGGCTTGCCTGCAGAGGGTCCGCTGGTCCCGCGGCTTCGTCGGACTTCCCGCAGGCGTGCGGGAGGTCAGATGAAGCCGTGGGACCAGCGGACCCTCTGCAGGCAAACCGCCGGAGGCAGCCTGCCTGCTGTGCTTGGGGCGGCAAAATCCCTAGAGCCGCCCCTGGAGAAAGTAACAGATTTTTTAGAGGAAGGAAACACAGTGGATCTAATTTACCTCGATTTGAGTAAGGCATTTGATACGCTTCCACATGGGGAACTATTAGTTAAATTGGAAAACATGAGAATCAATATGAAAATTGATAGGTGGATAAAGAACTGGTTAAAGGGGAGTCTAAAACGGGTCATACTGAAAGGTGAACTGTCAGGCTGGCAGGTTACTAGTGGAGTTCCTCAGGGATCGGTTTTGAGACCAATCTTATTTACTCTTTTTATTATTGACCTTGGCACAAAAAATGGGAATGTGCTAATAAAGTCTGAGGATGACACAAAGCTGGGAGGTATTGCTAATACAGAGAAGGACCAGGATATAATACAGGAAGATCTGGATGACCTTGTAAACTGAAGTAATAGTAATAGGATATGGCCATGAAAAAAGACAATGCAATCTTGGGATTCATCAGGTGAGGTATTTCCAATAAAGATAAGGAGGTGTTAGTATTATTATACACGGCGCTTGTGAGACTTCATCTGGAATATTGTGTGCAGTTCTGGTCTCCCATGTTTAAGAAGGATGAATTCAAACTGGAACAGGTACAGAGAAGGGCTACTAGGATGATCCGATGAATGTAAAACCTGTCTTATGAAAGGAGACTCAAAGAGCTTGGCTTGTTTAGCCTAACCAAAAGAAGGCTGAGGGGAGATATGATTGCTCTTTATAAATATATCAGAGGGATAAATATCAGGGAGGGAGAGGAATTATTTAAGCTTAATACCAATGTGGACACAAAAACAAATGGATATAAACTGGACACTAGGACTTTAGACTTGAAATTAGACAAAGGTTTCTAACCCCCCGAGGAGTGAAGTTCTGGAACAGCCTTCCAAGGGGAGTAGTGGGGGAAAAAGACATATCTGGCTTCAAGACTAAGCTTGATAAGTTTATGGAGGGGATGGTATGATGGGATAGCTTAATTTTGGCAATTAATTGATCTTTGATTATTAGCAGGTAAATATGCCCAATGGTCTGTGATTGGATGTTAGATGGGGTGGAATCTGCGTTACTACAGAGAATTCTTTCCTGGGTGCTGGCTGGTGAGTCTTGCCTACATGCTCAGGGTTTAATTGATCGCCATATTTGGGGTCGGGAAGGAATTTTTCTCCAAGGTAGATTGGCAGAAGCCTTGGAGGTTTTTCGCCTTCCTCTGCAGCGTCAGGCATGGGTTGCTTGCTGGAGGATTCTCTGCACCTTCAGGTCTGTAAATAATGATTTGAGGACTTCAGTAACTCAGACATAGGTTAAGGGTTTGTTGCAGGAGTGGGTGGGTGAGATTCTGTGGCCTGCATTGTGCAGGAGATCAGACTAGATGATCATAATGGTCCCTTCTGACCTTAAAGTCTATAAGGAGGGAAACTTTGCAAATTCAACATCAGCCCTGACTCATAAACCATTCATTAATTTGGGCTGATTTCGTGAATGCAAAAGACTGCACACTCATTCTGATTGGGGATGGGTTGTGAGATTTTTGAGAATGTTTCATGAATGCATTATAGATAATTTATGCCAATCATTGCCTTAGAACTTGCAGCTAAGTTCGATTTATTTGAAAGAAAATGTTGGTCCTTTTCATTTTCTGTTCCAAATCACACATATTCAAGAACATCCTATCCCCTAGATTTGCTCTATTCCATCTCTGTCTACTACTATTACCTGACCCCTCCTCTCCCAGTCACTATCCAGTCCAGAAAGCGATCATGAGAGAAGCAGCAGCATCTCCACAGCCAGAGCGGCATCTTTTCAGCTCTTTTGAGGCCCCAAAAGGGTGGAAATGTTAAGTTTCATAGAAAATAACGAGATCCATAGTATCCATAAGCTTGATGACAAAAAAGTGTCTAAAATATTTTTAATATAACAAAACAAAATGTCTGAGTGGACTCTTAGCAGAGTACAAGTCAATGTCCTTGTGAAGTCAGGAGAGATGTGAAGGTTAAGGCAGCCTAAATCTTTATTGATTTTCCAAGTGAAACACTTGCAGGGTCAATGGGGGAATGAGATGTGTTCCCTTCCCCTGCCCTCTTGCCCTGTCCAGGCCACAATGGAGATGCACTAGTGGTAGCAACAGTGGAAAATGTTATGGGGTGATGTCTAGTGTAAAAACAGTCTAAGGGCCACCCCTACGTTTCTGACTCAGAAAATCACCCATTAATTTCAGGGATCATTATTATAGGCAGAACAGGTATTGCTGCCTATATTTACGGTTCATAAGTAAACTACTTTGCACTTGTCTTTGCTGAAATTCATATTGTTTTCAGCCCAATTCTCCAATTTGTAAAGCTAATTTTGAATAATATAAACATAGAATCATAGGGTTAGAAGGGACCACAATAGTTCTCTAGTCTGTCCCCTGTCAAGATGTAGAATTTGTTGTGTCTAAACCATCCAAGAGAGATGGCTATCCAGCATCCTTCTGAAAACCTCCAGCAAAGGAGCTTCCACAGCCTCCCAAAGGCTCTTCATTGTCTTACTGTTCATAGAGTTAGGAAGTTTTTCCTGAGATTTGATCTAAATCTGCTATGCTGTAGTTGTGAACCCAGTGCCTTGTCCTTCCCTCTGTGGCAAGAGAGAACAACATTACCACATCGTTTTTATGGCAGCCCATCAAGTATTTGAAGACCATTCCCCCTCGATCTCCTCTTTTCCAAACAAAACATACCCAGTACCTTCAGCCTTTGCGTGTATGGCTTGCTTTCTATCCCTTTGATCATCTTAGTTGCTTGCCTCAGAATCTATCTCAGTTTCTCCACATCCTTTCTCTGCATCGGTGACCAAAATTAGACTGAGTACTCCAGCTGAGGCCTCCAGTGCTGAGCAGTGTGATATTGTCACTTCCCATGACTTGCCTGCTATGCTTCTCTTAATACAACCTAAAATTGCATTTGCTTTTTTTGCAACATCATTGCATTGTTGACTCATGTTGATGTTGTGATAAGCACAACTCCCAGATCCTTACATTTGTCTTCTTTTTAAAATTTCATTTTGTTGTCTATTGCACAGTTCTCCAATTTATAAAGACCTCTCTGAATGTTAGCTCTATCCTCAAAAGTGTTGGCAACCCCCCTCAGATTTCTGTCATCTGCAAATCTGATCAGTATGCACTCTATTCCTACATCTAGCTCATTAATAAAGCTGTTAAACAATACCAGACCCAGAACAGATCCCTATGCAGCCCCACTTGAGACCTCCCTCCAATCTGACATTATTCCACTAATGCATACTATTTGTTTGTGGTTGTTTGACCAATTATGTATCCACTTAATATTAGTTCCACCAAACCCACATTCCTTCAGCTTACATATCAGAATGTCATGTGGGCTATGATAAAAGCCTTGCTGAAGTCAAGGTATGTTATGTCAACCTCATTCCCCCATCCACCAAAACATTTAACCTGTCAGACAAGTAAATCAAACTGGTTTGGTATGATTCTTTCTTGGTAAATCTGTGCTGGTGATTAACTCTTCCTCCTCCAGGTATTTGCAAATTGAAAGTTTTATACATTGCTCCAGTATCTTTCCAGTTATCAAAGTCAGGCTGATTGTTCTATAGTTCCCAGCTTCTCCTTTTCCCCCTTTTAAAAGATGGGCACTGCATTAGCCCTTCTCCAATCTTCTGGGACCTCTTTTGTCGCCCATGAATTAGCAAATATTATTTCCAGTGGTGCAGAGATTTCTTCAGCTAATTCCTTCAGTACTCTCAGGTGAATTGCATCAGGCCCCAGTGATTTGCATTCATTCAAATTGTTTTTTACTTCTCCCAATCTGAATTCCTTCCCCTTTATTGTCTATTGTAACTTTGCTAGTCATCTGGTCACATGTTATTTTTTGTGAGAAGACTAAAGCAAAATAGGCAATGATCAGCTCTGCCATCCTATCATCTTCTGTTACCAGATCACCTTCTTCATTGAGGAATGGACCCACACTATCCTTGATCTTTCTTTTTTGTTTGACATGTTTTAAGAACCCCTTCTTGTTATGTCTAACATTTCTTTCCAGTTGTAACTCATTCTTTGCCTTGGTTTTCCTGATTATGTCCCTGCATGAATGCCCCACCTTCCATTTCCTGTATGAAGCCCTTTTAGTTTTTAGATCGTTAGAAGCTCCTTGTGCAGCCACATTGGCCTCCTGTGGCTCTTCTCATTTTTCCTCTGAGTCAGAATAGCTTGATGTTGAGCCTCTAATACTACATCTTTTAGGTACTGCCAGCCCCTTCAACTCCTTTCCTGCCTAATTGGTCTTCCCATGGGACCTTGCCTACTATTTCTCTGATTTGGTTGAAATCTGCTTTTAGAAATCCAATGTCCTTATTTTGCTGTTCTCATGTCCTCCTTTTCATAGGATCCTGAATAGTATCACTTCCTCCCACGTTCCCGACCGCCTTTGTGTTTGCAAATAATTCATAGAATTGGAGGACTGGAAAGTACCTCAACAGGTCATCTTGTGCATTGCCCTGCAGTCATGGCAGGACTAAATATTATCTAGACTGTCCCCAAGAGGCGTTTGTCTAACCTGCTCTTAAAACTCTCCAATGATGGAGATTCCGCAACCTCCCTAGGTATCTTATTGGTCAAATTCTGTTACCAGATTTGTCTGTTACTTTGGGGTATGCTCATTTATTAGGGTTGCACTTCTGGGGCAGGGGTTCTGTAATTTTATCAATGTACTCATAGACTCATAGGTCAGAAGGGACCAATATGATCATCTAGTCTGACCTCCTGCACAAGGCAGGCCACAGAACCCTACTCATCCACTTTTATAACAACCCCTAACCCAGGACTGAGTTATTGAAATCCTCAAAATTGGTTTGAAGACCTCAAGCTGCAGAGAATCCACCAGCAAGCGACCCATGCCCCACGCTGCAGGGGAAGGCGAAAAACCTCCAGGGCCCCTGCCAATCCGCCCTGAAGGAAAATTCCTTCCCGACCCCAAATATGGCGATCAGCTAAACCCTGAGCATGTGGGCAAGACTCACCAGCCAGCACCCAAGAAGGAATTCTCTGCAGTAACTCAGTTCCCATCCCATCCAACATCTCCCCGCAGACCACTGAGCAGACTTATCTGGTGATAATCCAAGATCAATTGCCCAAATTAAACTATCCTATCATAACATCCCCTCCATATACTTATCAAGCTTAGTCTTAAAGCCAGATAAGTCTTTTGACCCCACTACTTCCCTCGGAAGGCTGTTCCAGAACTTCACTCCCCTAATGGTTAGAAACCTTCGTCTAATTTCAAGTCTAAACTTCCTAATATCTAGTTTGTACCCATTCGTCCTCGTGCCTACATTAGTACTAAACTTAAATAATTCCTCTCCCTCCCTAACGTTAACCCCCCTGATATATTTATATAGAGCAAGCATATCCCCCCGCAGCCTTCTTTTAGCCAGGCTAAACAAGCCAAGCTCTTTGAGTCTCCTTTCATAAGGCAGGTTTTCCATTCCTCGGATCATCCTAGTAGCCCGTCTCTGGACCTGTTCCAGTTTGAATTCATCCTACTTGTGTTACTTGTTGTCTCATACCAAGCTCTACTTCTCCCTGCTGCAAGTTCCCTCCCAATGGAGCTATCCTGCAGGACCTAAGCTCCCCAGGACTGGGTTCTTCCATCCCAGAATCAGACACACACACACATTAACAGAGTGCATCTGAGAGGACCGGGATAATCAGAACTCGAGAGTCAGACAGGCTGGGCACTGTGCCCTAGTTCGCCCTAGTTCACCAAGAACACAGAGCTGACAGGTAACAAATTCGTCAATGTTGATCAAAGCCATTTTCAAAACGGATGACCCCCTAGCTGTTTCCTCAACTTTCTGCATCAGCAAGTTGACCCCTACACATGCTAAGAATCTGCAGGACATATTACGTTTTTCTGTAATAGTCTTTCAACAGATACCAGAGAAGTTAAATTCCCCCATTAATACTAGCTAGTGTGTGTTAGCTAATCTTGTTACCTGCTTGCAGAACGACTCATCCACTTCCTCTTCCTGATATTATCATCTATAATAGACCCACAAAATAACATCACTACTGTTATTTTCCATTCTTATCTTCATCCAGAGACTCTCAGTATGTTGGCTGCTCGCATCTTCTTAGACCTTGGAGCAAGTGTACATATTCTTGACATACAGTGCAACACGGCCTCCTTTATCCCCATACTTATCCTTTTGGAAATAGTTATGTTCCTCTATGCTGGTACTCAAGTCATGGGAGTTGTCCCATCAAGTCTCTGTAATGCCAATTAAGTCATAATTTTCTTCATATACCATGACCACAAGTTCATCCTGCTCATTCCCCATACTCATTGCCTTTCATACAGGCATCAAAGATATTTTGAAGACCACCCTGTTTCTTTTCTTCTTGCCTTTTTAATGTATTTGTGATTTCTTCTCTCTTTTCCAGAAATTAGCCCCTTCCTCTTCATTACTTGAGCCTAGATTCACATTGGCTGGATTTTTGTCAGCATTCCCTATAGAACCTAGCTTAAAGCTCTCCTTATCAGGTCAGCCAGATGCTTTCCAAAGATGTTTGTCCCTATATTTGATAGATGGAGCTCATCCCAGCACAGTAATCCTCTTTCCTGGAACATCAGCTCATTATCAAAGAAGCTAATGTCCATTCGCCAATACCATCCATGAAGCTATGCATTCATTTCCATGATTCAACGGACTCTGCCTGAGCATTTTCCTTCAATAGGGAGGAAGGACAAGAACATGACTTACACCTCAAAATCTTTTATCCTTCTTCCCAGAACCACATAATCTGCAGTGATCTGCTCAAGATCATTTTAGGCAGTATTGTTGATGCCCACATGGATAAGTAGGAAGGGGTCTAAGAGCTTGATGAGTCTCAGCAGACTCTCAGTCACATTGCGAATTCTAGCTTTAGGCAAGCAGCACACTTCACAGGATTCCCAGTCCAGATAGCAGAAGGATGATTCTGTGCCCCTTAGGAGGGATTCCCCGAGCAACTCCCCTTCTCGTCCTCACGGGAGTGGTGGTTATAGAACATTCATCCCTAGGACAATTCATCCCATGCCTTCCAGTCAACAGGGTCTCTTTCTAATCCTTTATCTCAGATGACTTTACCCAGGCATTCTCAGCAGTAATGTGCAGAGAGCCTGAAAATGGTTGCTTACCTCTATCTGCTTTGGGGATGTATTAGCTCTCCTACTCCTTCTTCTGGAGGTCACACACTGACAACTTTCTTCCCTGTTCTTCAGTCTCCCCTGCACTGCCCCCTCTGATTCTTCAGTATGCTGTCCCCGCAGTACCAAATACTGACTTCTATCCAGGAAGTCTTCATTTTTACTGATACAATGCAGGGTTGTTACTTAGATCTCTAGTGCTTTAACCTTTTCTTCCTGCATGGAGACCAGCCTGCAGTTTGTACAGATGAAGTTGCTTCTATATTCTGGGAGAAAGAGGAACATGGCACATTTTGTGCACATCCCAACAGCTGATACCTCACTATCCATATTTTATATCCTGTAATACACCAATATCTCTTCATATGATGTATTTACTGCTTGCAGAAGCCTAAAAGGCAAAAAAAAAAAAACATGAGGTTTTGCCCTAGGTGAACTCCCAGGCAAATTCCCACTTCTCATCTAGTCCTGTTCTCCAAAGAGTTAGCTACCCCTCCCAGCTTGGTATCATCTACAGACTGTATAAGTGTACTCTCCACTCCATTAGCCAAGAAATGAATGAAAATATTGTATAGTATTGGACCCAGGACAGACCGCTGTGTGACCCCACTAGGTACATCCAGTTAACCATTAACAAGTACTCAGACAAGTCCAACACTTGCCGCTAACTTTGACAAACTTTAATAATTCAGACAGAAATTTTCCACATCAGGTTTCTGCCTTGGCTTGAACTGTTGTTATTTTATTCCAAAAAACATTCAGCAGAAATTCTTCAGACACAATTTAGATCAAGAAACTCTAGTACCTCCATGCTTTGGAACAAGGGCTTGAATTTTCTCTGTAACATTACCTTTACTTCTCTGTGTTAAAAAAATCCACATTTAACCAAGTCTTTGAAAAATCTTAGTTCATACATGCTCAGTAGAAATGTATTAAAAAGTTTGGTGGCTAACATCTCCAAGGATTCCACCTGTACATTCTGGGGCTGTCGGGGCTGAGCAGGACTTTCTGTAAGTCAGGGAATAGTCTCACTATTGTGGGGAACTTTCCTGGCTTCTATACTACCCCAGTGGAATCAGAAGGCGAAAGGATCTGGGTCCTGCTCCAACTTTCTTTACTCGGATATTTGCCTTACCTCGAGACTCCTCTTCCAATCTCCAATGCATAAGAGTCCTTGTAAACATGGGCTTAACACCCAGTCTCATTATGCATTACTGAGGGCAGGGGTGAGGGTGTTTCCACACTGGGGTATTCTCTACTCACCAGCCAATTCCCTGACCCAGGGACAGCTAGTTTGACTGTAAATTACATACAATTTATTAAACAGCAACTGTAAACAAACAAGGGAAATTTAAAAAGTGAAAGGATCCAGGAACCCCATACTATTGGCATCCCAGGCCCATCAGATTTCCAGTCTAGCTGCTGCTGGTCTCTGCTGCTCTGGTTCCCGTACTCTGGGCTGCTGCTCCAGTCCCATTGGTTCTGGCCTGCTTCTCTCTCTGCAGTTCATCTCTGGAGGCTACACTCTCCTTGACTCTGCTCTACTCTGCCCCGGCATATCCACTTGTCATGGAGGATGGTCGCTGGGCTCGACTCCCTCATTGGCCTGCCTGCCCTGCCAATCTGGCTGACTTGGAGGCTGGCCTCTCCCCACTAGTCCTGAGGACTGCCAGTCTCAGGATCCTGACTCCTATTTGCCCTTCCTCTTTCTCTTGATATTGGGAAAGGGCCACCCAAAAAAATCCACTGAGTTTCAGTAAGGGGCCAACAGCCCCCTAACATTTCCTTTTAAAATGAGGGGTCTAAATTAGCTCTTACCACTCAAGAAAGAGATCTGAAAACATCCACTCAATGTGCAGTGGCAGGCAAAATAGTTAACAGAATGTTAAGAATCATTAAGAAAGGGCTAGATAATAAGACAGAAAATATCATACTGCCTCTATATAAATCCATGGTACGTCCACATCTTGAATACTGCATGCAGATGTGGTCACCCCATCTCAAAAAAAAAGATATATTGGAATTGGAAAAGGTTCAGAAAAGGGCAACAAAAATGATTAGGGGCATGGAATAGCTTCAGTATGAGGAGAGATTAATAAGACTAGGACTTTTCAGCTTGGAAAAGAGATAACTAAGAGGGGATATGATAGAGTTCTATTAAATCATGACTAGTGTGGAGAAAATAAATAAGGAAGTGCTATTTACTCCTTCTCATGACACAAGAAGTAAGAGTCACCAAATGAAATTAATAAAATTAAAAGGAGGTATTTCTTCACACAACACACATTCAACCTGTGCAATTCTTTGCCAGAGGATGTTGTGAAGGCCAAGGCCATAACAGAATTGAAAAAAGAACTAAATAAATTCATGGAGGATATGTCCATCAATGGCTATTAGCCAGGATGGGCAGAGATGGTGTCACTATCCTTTGTTTGAATGGGTGACGGGATGGATGACTTGATGATAATCTGTCCTGTTCATTCCCTCTGAAGCACAGGGCACTAGCCACTAACAGAAGACAGGACACTGGGCTAGATGGACCCTTGGTCTGATGCAGTATGGCCATTATTTATGTTCTTATCTTCTTATACTGATTCCAGCTGCTGCTGAGGTGTGTGTGTGGGGGGGGGGGGGGCAGGATCCAATGCTGTGGTGTTTTGTGATCACTCCAAGGAGTCAGACAAAACTCTGCATCATTCAGTGTTTGAGTTCTAACTGGTGAGCATTGTGTAGACTGAGCCTCTACACTATATAACAAATAGTTCTCTCTGTCTTTACCAGAC
This sequence comes from Gopherus evgoodei, assembly GCF_007399415.2. Classification (NCBI taxonomy): domain Eukaryota; kingdom Metazoa; phylum Chordata; order Testudines; family Testudinidae; genus Gopherus; species Gopherus evgoodei. The sequence continues at coordinate 72,847,379 of NC_044322.1, forward strand.
CCAGTGAAAGTTTCAATTCCCCACATCTTCCTTCCTTTGCCAAAGAAAACAAACAACAACCAACAAACCTAATACAGAATGTCAGCTACTTTAATTTAGTTTAGTTAATTTGACGATCGAGATACAAAAGGGGCACTTAAAGACGATAAAGTCATTGAGGAGAAACTAAACATATTATTTGCCTCAGTATTCATGCCTGAAGATGTAAGGGAGATTCCCAAACCTGAGCCATCCTGCCAGCCACCCCAAATCTGAGGAATTGTCAGAGATTGAAGAGTCACTAAAGGAAATTTTGGAATTAATTGATAAACTTAACAGTAACAAGTCACCGGGACCAGATGGCATTCACCCACGAGTTCTGAAAGAACTCCAATGTGAAATTGTGGCACTATTAACTATGGTTTGTAACCTGTCCTTTAAATCAGCTTCTGTACCCAATGACTGGAAGGTAGCTAATGTAATGCCAATATTTAAAAAGGGCTCTAGAGGTGATCCTGGCTATTACAGACTGGTAAGTCTAAAGTCAGTACCAGTCAAATTAGTTGAAACAATAGTAAAGAATAAAATTGTCAGACACATAGAAGAACATAAATTGTTGGGCAAAAGTCAACATGGTTTCTGTAAAGGGAAATCATGTCTTACTAATCTATTAGAGTTCTTTGAAGGTATCAACAAACATGTGGACAAGGGGGATCCAGTGGACATGGTGAACTTAGATTTTCAGAAAGCCTTTGACAAGGTCCCTCACCAAAGGCTCTTACGTAAATTAAGTTGTCATGAGATAAGAGGGAAGATCCTTTCATGGATTGAGAACTGGCTAAAAGACAGGGAACAAAGGGTAGGAATTAATGGTAAATTTTCAGAATGGAGAGAGGTAACTAGAGGTGTTCCCCAAGGGTCAGTCCTAGGACCAATCCTATTCAACTTATTCATAAATGATCTGGAGAAAGGGGTAAACAGGGAGGTGGCAAAGTTTGCAGATGATATTAAACTTCTCAAGATAGTTAAGATCAAAGCAGACTGTGAAAAACTTCAAAAAGACCTCAAAAAACAAAGTGATTAGGCAACAAAATGGCAAATTAAATTTAATGTGGCTAAATGTAAAGTAACGCACATTGGAAAAAATAACCCCATCTATACATGCAATATGATGGGGGCTAATTTAGCTACAACTAATCAGGAAAAAGATCTTGGAGTCATCATGGATAGTTCTCTAAAGACATCAACACAGGGTGCAGCGGCAAACAAAAAAGCAAACAGAATGTTAGGAATCATTAAAAAAGGGACAGAGAATAAGATGGAGAATATCTTATTGCCCTTCTATAAATCCATGGCATGCCCACATCTTGAATATTGTATACAGATGTGGTCTCCTCATCTCAAAATAGATATACTGGTATTAGAAAAGGTTCAGAGAAGGGCAACTGAAATGATTAGGGGTTTGGAATGGGTCCCATATGAGGAGAGATTAAAGAGGCTAGGACTTTTCAGCTTGGAAAAGAGGAGACTAAGTGGCGATATAATAGAGGTATATAAAATTATGAGTGATGTGGAGAAAGTGAATAAGGAAAAGTTATTTACTTGTTCCCATAATACTAGGGACCATCAAATGAAATTAATGGGCGGGAAGCAGCATGGGCCGAGCGATGTACTGGCCGAGGCTTCCTGCTGCCCCTATTGGCCTGGGATGGTGAACTGCGGCCAGTGGGAGCCGCGATCGGCCGAACCTGGTGACGTAACAGGTAAACAAACTGCCCCAGCCCTCCACGGTGCTTACCCTGGAAAGCCTCTTGCCAGAGGTTACTGACCGCTGATCTAGACCATACCTGACAGGTGCTTGCCCAACCTGCTCTTAAAAATCCCCAATGATGGAGATTCTACAGCCTCCATAGATAATTTATTCCAGTGCTTAACAACAGTTAGGAAGTTTTTCCTAATGTCCAACCTAAACTGCCCTTGCCATAATTTAAACCCATTGCTCTTCTCATATCCTCAGAGGTTAAGATTTTTTTTTCTCCCTCCTTCTTGTAACAACCATTTATGTACTTGAAAACTTTTATCATATCCTCTCAGTCTTCTCTTCTCCAGACTAAACAAACCCAATTCTTTCAATTTTCCCTCATAGGTCATGTTTTCTAAACCCTTAATAATTTTTGTTGCTCTTCTCTGGACTTTCCGCAATTTGTCCACATCTTTCCTGAAATGTGGTGCCTAGAGCTGGACACAATACTCCAATTGAGGCCTAATCAGTGTGGAGTAGAGTGGAAGAATTACTTCTCATGTCTTGTTTACAATACTCCTGCTAATACATCTGTGACGATGCAGTTCTGGCGGGACGCAACTGAGAGTGCCAATTCAGGACAAATCACTTAAAACAGGGCAGTCACAGCCCAAGACTAGGGTTTCTCCACCTCTAAGGTAAACCAAACCAGCCAGACAAAGAAGACTTTGGTCTCACCCCACTGGCTAACCACAAGTCACACAAGCAATTCCCTTAGAGACTCCAGTTTCCCAGTATCACCACCAGTGCCACTCGTCCTGGGGATGAATGGTTATGAAAACCAACATCCCAATAAAAGAAAAAGGTTCTCTCGATCCAAAGAATCAAGCCCCAGACCCACAGAATCAAGCCCCACAAATTACACTGTTGCCAATCCTTTAGAATCTAAAATCTAAAGGTTTATTCATAAAAGGAAAAAGATATAGATGAGAGCTAGAATTGGTTAAATGGAATCAATTACATATAGTAATGGCAAAGGTCTTAGTTCAGGCTTGTAGCAGTGATGGAGTGAACTGCAGGTTGGAATCAAGTCTTTGGAGTACATCCCCCACTGGGATGGGTCATTCAGTCCAGGGATTCAGTTTGTAGCAAAGTCCCTCCAGAGGTAAGAAGCAGGATTGAAGACAAGATGGAGATGAGGTATCAGCCTTTTATAGTCTTTCCAGGTGTAAGAACACTTCTTTGTTCTTACTGTGGAAAACTACAGCAAAATGGAGTCTGGAGTCACATGGGCAAGTTCCTGCATACTTTGCTGAGTACAAGGCATATCTGCCTTCTCTCAATGGATCAATAGCATTCATCTCTTATATTTTTCAGTCCCTAAATGAACTTAATGTATCCCATTTAACATTTTTTCTGTAACACCTTAGGAATCACCATCCAGACACCTTTATACACAATCTTACCTAATAATAAGTAATACACTTTAAACTGATAATAGGGGCTGGAAGTATGTTGTCCTCACCACTGTGTGCTAATAACCATAATTACTTTCTGCAGAATCTCACTCTGAGCAGTAGCTCTGGTAATCACAGTTCACATTTCCAGAGATTTCCAAATCTAGTGGGACTGTTAACTGCTCCAATTTTCCACTCAGGGTATTTTTTTAGGCCCAGATCCACAAAGGAATTTAGGCTCCTAATATCCATCAAAATCAATGGAAGTTAGGAGCCTAAATATCTTTGTGGATCTAGGCCTTAGTCCAGGGCCATCCTTAGGATTTATGAGACCTTACACAGTATTATTAAAATGGTGCCTTACGCTCCACTGAAGGCGGTCCCCAGCTGGCGCCGCTAACCCTAGTGTGTCGAGGGGACACAGCCCGCACCCCCACCTGCGGACCCCCAGGACCTCCCCATTGCTAACACACGCTAAGCTTTGTACACAGCAGATGCTGCAGCAGTGACTCAAGGAAGGCTTCACGCTGTCACATGGGGGCTGGATCTTGCCAGAACCCCTGGCCCTTCTGCAGCCCCTAGCCTCTCCTGGCTCACCACGACCATTTTGACAGGAAGTACCAAACAGTAATAACAACAACAATAATACAAGTGTGTGTGTGTGTATGTGCATGTGCGCACATGTGTGTGTGCATGATAGAGTGTGTGGTGTGAGAGAGATCCAGTGCATGTGAGAGAGACAACGAATGAGTGTGTGTGTGTGTGTGTTCTGGGGGACTGTGTGACAGAGGGTGTGTTGGGGAGTGTGAGACTGTGGGTGCATGTGTGACAATCTGTATTGGGGGACCGTGACTCATGAGAGGCAGATTGTATGTGGGTGTGAGAGCCAGTCTCTGTGTGTGTGTGTGTGTGTGTGTGTGTGTGTGTGTGTGTGTGTGTGTGTGTGTGTGTGTGTGTGTGTTAGGGAAGTGCAAGAGACAGTGAGTGCATTGTCACTTTCACACACAACCCTCTTCCCTCCCCTGCTCTGGGCCATGTTGTTGTTGTTGTTATTACTGCTTGGTACTTCCTGTCAAAATGGTCATGGTGAGCCATGCTACTCTGAGCTAATTGAAATACAGAGGTGGAAGGAGCTGGGTCTGGTGGGTGGAGGGAATAGATTGGCACAAGGAGCCTCTATCAGGGGGCAGGAACAGGATACTGGGACTAGCTGGGCCAGGAGCCTCGGAGCTGGAAGGGGGTGGGGGTTCAAGGAAGACAGATCAGGCAAGAAGCGGATGGAGTTGGGGAAAGGATTGCGAATGATTGGGATGAGGAGTCTGGGAAAGGAGCCTGTGCAACCTTAATCTGGCCCTCTTGCATATATTCATTATGATACAATCTTTAGTTACATTATCACATACTATTTACTCCATAGGACCCTGCCTCACTCAGCACCCAGAATGGATGGGGCTCAGAGAATTTGTAGCTATTCAATCTTTTGTTTCATTCTTCTTGTTTGCGTGGCCCCTGCCTCTTATATGCACTGTTCAAACGTTGCTCTGAATACAAAATTATTAATTTCCTCATGGGCTTATTCCAACCCTCACTTCAACCGATTCATCCTTTAGCTCTATTTGTTCCCTGCCCGTTACCTAAAATATACTTACTGATTTACTCATTTCAACAAAACTCCCCCCTCAAATCAATTTTCCAACCCAAATAGTTGTACAGCATCTGGAGCTGCTGACTTCTGGGTCTCTAAAGGAGTGAACCTTTTTATTTTATTAATGTTTACTAATGGATTTATTAATGCTCAGTAGTTATTTCATTTTGTTGGTGTATTTTTCCTTTTAACAGTTGTGTTTTATTTTGTATTGGTTGGCTGATGTAGAAATCCATTTGTACTATGCTATTACTGCCACCTGTCTTGTCAGGCTTCTCTTGAAAACGAAACTCTGTCTCAACAACTTTGCCCTTGATTAAATAAATAAACTGTAACTGTAGCTGTGTAACATCATTATCAGAGTATGAGCCTGAAGTTCTGCTTAGGATTTATTAGTGCTATACTGCCATTACCATTGCTGCTCAAGCTTTATTGCACTCACCTTGATGCATAACAGTATACGTGCTACTCTCCTACCACTGTGGAAAAGGGTCCATAACTTCTCTGGCTTTGTTTAAAGAAGATTTTTTCCCTCTAGTCTTTCTTTCTTTTTTTTTTTTTTTTTTTACATTTTTCTGTGTTGAGTTCATCCTTGGATTCTTTATCTTCCCTATTCAAGCTCCTTTCAGCTCCCTGTTTTCCAACAAGGTGGCAATGAAAGATTCCAGAAGTTATCTGTTTGCACTAACAATGTGGATAGTATTACTGAAAACAGAAATTAGGTCTCTCTTCCCTTTTCCTGTCCCCACTATCTAGATGAATACTTAAAAAGGAAGAGCCTCAGCTGGTGTAAATTGCCACAAGTCCTTTGAAAACATTGGATCTATGACAATTTACACCAGCTGGGAGCTAATGTTGTGCCAATATTTTAAAAGAGTGAATGGAATGACCTGGGTAATAGTGCTGCTGTAATAGACTCCTGTAAGGCATTTGACTTGGCACTTCACAATATTTTGATTAGGAAAACTAGAATGATACAAAATTAATACAGCGTACATTAAATAGATTAAAAACTGGCTAACTGATAGGTCCAAAATGTAATTGTAATTGGGGAATCATCATCGAGTGAATGTGTTTGTGACAAAGTAATTCCTGACAGATATAAGGCCCTGTTCCCTATGAGTTGAAAAAGGATTACCTCAGGTTAACTAGAGACACCTGAGGTGAGTTAAGGGTTGGCACTCACTTTTATAAGCTTCTCTTCTGGTGAGAGAGGGGAGGGGAGAGATGGAAGATAAGCTGCAGCAGGGCGAGTGACAGCAAGGAAAAGGACTTCTCAGTGGATGGCTGCTCTCCTTTATATATGGGAAGTATCCACACTAACAAACTATTTGGGAAAGGACTGGCACCCAGAGGCCAGCATAACAAGGCAACACTCCAGAGAGGGGACATGGAAAGTTTTCTTCTTCTTGTGTTATCAACTTGTTTTGTTTGGCTGAAAAGTGTCCTTGGGCCTACCCTGATGAATAATATGATGAATAAATGAAAAATATGGATGAATAAAATCTCAAGTGAGGAATAAAAACTCTCAAGTGTGGGACTGAGTTACCTCAGTCCCCACCACCAGAAAGGGAAATGTTGCACCTGGTGAGGTGAAGGATTCTCCCTGTCACAGTTTCTAGTGGGGTCCCACAGGGATCAGTTCTTGACCCTAAGCTATTTAACATTTTTATCAATGACCTGGAAGAAAATATAAAATCATTACTGTATACATTTGCAAATGACACAAAAATTAGATGAGTGGATAACAATGAAAGGGATGGGTCACTGGTTCAAAGTGATCTGAATCAATTGCTGGGCAAAAGCAAACAATATGTGTTTTAATATGGCTAAATGTAAATGATACATATAGGAATAAAGAATGTAGGGCATATTTACAGGATGGAAGATTATATCCATGAAGCTTGGACTCTGAAAAAGACTTGGGGGTTATAGGGAACATGAACATGAACTCCCAGTGTGATTCTGTGACCAAAAGAGTTAATACCATCTCTGGATGCATAAACAGAGAAATCTGGAGTAGGACCAGAGGTGTCATTTCACCTCTGGATTTGGTACTGGTGCAATTGCATCTGGAATACTGTGTATTGTTCTGATGTCCACATTTCAAGAAGAATATTGATAAACTGGAGAGGTTTCAGAGAATAGTCACAATAATATTTAAAGGATTAGAAATCATGCCTTATAATGATAGGCTCAAGCAGCTCAATCTATGGCGCTTACCAAAGAGAGAGTTAAGTGATGACTTGATCACAGTCCCTACATAGGAAACATATATTTGATATTAGGCTCTTCAATCTAGCAGAGAAAGGTATAACACTATCCAATATCTGGAAGTTGAAACTAAACAAATTCAAACTGGAAATTAAGTCATACATTTTTGACACTGTAGTTTGGAACAATTTACGAAGGGTAGTGGTAGATACTCCATCACTGGTAATTTTTCAAACAAAGATTGGATGTTTTATAAAAGATGTTCTAGTTCATCATAAGGAATTATTTTGGAGAAGTCCTATGGCCAGTCAGACTAGATTATCAGAATGGTACATTCTGGCCTTGAAATCTATGTTGTTGTTGTTGTTGTTTTAAATCTACCTCTAGTTCTTTAAAATGACCAGGGAACTTTATTTAAATTTTCTTCAAGTTGAATTGTATAACTCAAAATGTGCAAGAAATGCATCATACTTTTAATTTTACTTATATAGTACAATACACGTACATGATACTTTACAACAAAGTTATGTCTTGGAGTCAGTATGGATATTTCTTCAAAAACTTGCAGCCGTCAAAAGGGTTAACAGAATTTTAGGAACGATTAGGAAATATATTGAAAATAAGACAGAAAATATTATAATTTCACTATATAAATCCATGGTAAACCCACACCTTGAATACTGTGTCCAGTTTTAGTGGTCCCATCTCAAAAAATATATAGTGGAAGTGGAAAAGTTTCAGAGAAGGGCAACAAAAAATGATCAAGGTATGGAGTGGCTTCCGTACAAGAAGAGATTACAAGGATTAGGGCTTTTCTGCTTATAAAAGAGATATTTAAGGGGTGAATATGATAGAGGTCTATACAGTCATGAATGGTGTGGAAAAACTGAATAGAGAAGTGTTATTGACCTTTTCTCATAATATAAAAAACAAGAGTCACCTAATGAAATTAACGGGTAACAGATTTAATACAAAGAATAAGTACTTTTTCACACAACGCACAATTAGCCTCTGGAACTCATTGTCATAGGCAGCTGTGATGGTTAAAAATATAACTGGGTTCAAAAAAGACCTAGATGAGTTCCTGGAGGATAGGTCCATCAATGGTTGATAGCCAAGATGATCAGGAATGCAACCGTATGCTCAGAGTGACCCTAAACCTTTGACTGCTAGAATCCAGGATGGAAGGGAAAACAGGGATAGATCACTCCAGCTACCCTGTTCTGCACATTCCCTCTGAAGCTCTGGTACTGGCCTCAGACAGAGGCAGGATAGTGGGCTAGATATTGGTCTGACCCTGTATGGTAGTTCTTAATGTTCTTAGGTTCTTATGCTAAGGCAAAATGTGTTTAGAGGATCTGTAATGAACAGAAGCTGGCTTCCTCTGTTCTATATTCAAACACTGCGACTACTCCACAGGAACCACCTCGCACTCACTAAATTTTACAAAGCCTTCATCTTTACCCACAGGACTCCATGCAACTTTCATTTACCTGGCATTAAACTCACAGACTACTCATATACCTCACCTCACTGATGACAATCTCCAGGGCAAGAAGACCCCTGCACAACTCTACTGACCCATCTTACTGGACTGAGTGTTGAAATGAGGCATGCTGGATCCCTCAAGATACATATGCATGCACCTGTTTCCTTTCTTCACAGACATGGGGCAGAGGAAGAAATGAGAAGAGGTTAGACTGAAGGTCAGGGCACCCAGATCATCTAATATACTTTAATAACAACAGCCTACCAAGCTTCTCTAGCTAATTCCTCCACCATTCAAAACAGCTACATCTAGCACCGCGAATGCACCTAGAGTGCATTCAGATAATTGCCAGCGGCTTTTGCCAACTCTAGGAAGAGGAAGAGTTAATGTCGCATTGACATGTACCTTAACTCTTTATTTCCTGGTTTGCAGAAGTCTGAGTTTGAATTACCTTAATTCTATAATACCTATTTTTCAGAGGTTAAAGTTTGGCTTAATACAACATTTGGTCAAGTATTAGATGTAAGAGGGGAACCAGACATATTTCCAGCCAATCTTCCCCGTCTTGTCCCATTTAGACATTAGCACTATAAAAACAATTAGCATGTAAAAATTGCTCCTTCCTTCATGGTGCTTTCTGCTGCTGCATACCCATATCACAGACAACAGCTTAGTGGAAGGTGGCATACAGCTTTAGTTATGTAGGATGAGATACATACAGAGTTGGGCTCCATGATTCCACTGTTCCCACTTCCAGTGGGACTCCCAGCCCCACTCCAGTCAAGCTTCCTCAGACATGCCCTTGATCCACCCAGTCCCCTTCAGCCAGCCTCCCTCCCCATACACGGGTGGTAAGTACCTTAATTTTGTATTTCCTGGTTTTCAGATATTTAAATTTGTGTTGCTTTCAGGTTCCCCATCCCTCTCATCTTGGCTCACTTGGGGAAGAGAGAGAGAGGTTTAGATTATCTAGAGGGGCATGGCTTCCCTAGATGCTGACTCACATGGGAGGGCAGGGACAGAGGCTCAGACTCACCAAGAGGGTGGCCCAGAACCCAGCAAACACCTGGACAGGGCAGGAAGAGAGGCTTAGATCTCCCCAGAGACTCAGAGACTCAGAGGCTTTAAGGTAAGAAGGGACCATTATGATCTTCTAGTCTGACCTCCTGCACAGCACAGGCCACAGAATCTCACCCACTCACTCCTGTAAGAAACCTCTAACCTGTGTGTGGGCTATTGAGGTCCTCAACTTGTGGTTTAAAGACTTCAAGGTGCGGAGAATACTCCAGCAAGTGAATCATGCCCCACGCTGCAGAGGAAGGCAATAAAAAACAAAAACAAGCAAACAAACAAAAACAAAAAACAACAACAACAAAAACAGGCCTCTGCCAATCTGCCCTGGAGGAAAATTTCTTCCCAACCTCAAATATGGTGATTAGCTAAACTCTGAGCATGTGGGCAAGACTCACCAGCCAGACACCCAGGAAATAATTCTCTATAATAACTCAAATCACACCCTATCTAGTGTCCCATCACAGGCTGAAAAGGGTTTTTGCCCATTTTGAATTTTAGCATCCAAAAAGTGGGGACCTGCATGATCACTTTCAAGCTTAATTAATAGCTTAAATTTGGTACGCTGCTACCAGCCAAAAATATAGTGTTTGGCACACTTCCTGTTCCCCAAAAATCTTCCCTGGGGAACCCAAGACCCAAACCCCTCGGGTCTTAAAACAAGGAGAAATAAACCATCCCGCCTCCTTCCCCCCCCAGACTTTCCCCTCCCTGGGTTGCCTCGGGAAGCTACACAGATACAAACTCCTTGGATCTTAAAACAAAGAGGAATTAACTATTCCTTTCCTTTTCCCCCATCAATCCCTGGTGAGTTTAGACTCAATCCCTTGGATTCCAAAACAAGGAAAAATCAATCAGGTTCTTAAAAAGAAAGCTTTTAATTAAAGAAAGAAAAGGTAAAAATTATCTCTGTAAATTCAGGATAGAAAATGCTTACAGGGTACTCAGATTCACATAGCCTAGAGGGACTCCACCCCCCCGCCCACTAGCCTGAGATTCAAAGTTACAGCAAACAGAGGTAAAAATCCTTCCAGCAAAAGACACATTTACTAGTTAAGAAAACAAACATAAGACTAATCTGCTTTGCCTGGCTATACTTACAATTTTGAAACATGAAAGACTGATTCAGAAAGATTGGGAACACCTGGGTGTACGTCTGGTCCCTCCTAGCCCCAAGACCGAACAACAAACAAAACAAACAGCACAAAGAAAGACTTCCCTCCACCAAGATTTGAAAGTATCTTGTCCTCCCATTGGTCCTCTGGTCAGGTGTCAGCCAGCTTCACTGAGCTTCTTAACTCTTTACAGGTAAAAGAGACATTAACCCTTAACCATCTGTTTATGACACAGGCCATTGGGCATATTTACTGCTAATAGTCAAAGATCAATTAATCACCAAATGTAGGCTATCCCATCATACCATCCCTTCCATAAACTTATTAAGCTTAGTCTTGAAGCCAGATATGTATTTTGCCTTCACTGCTCCCCTTGGAAGGCTATTCCAGACCTTCACTCCTCTGATGGTTAGAAACCTTCGTCTAATTTCATAGAATCATAGAATAATAGAATATCAGGGTTGGAAGGGACCTCAGGAGATCATCTAGTCCAACTCCCTGCTCAAAGCAGGACCAATCCCCAACTAAATCATCAAGTCTAAACTTCTTGATGGCTAGTTTATATCCATTTGTCCTTGTGTCCACATTGGTACTCAGCTTAAATAATTCCTCTCTCTCCCTGAGATTTATCCCTCTGATATATTTATAAAGAGCAGTCATATCTCCCCTCAGCCTTCTTTTGGTTAGGCTAAACAAGCCAAGCTCTTTGAGTCTCCTTTCATAAGATAGGTATTCCATTCCTCAGATCATCCAGGTAGCCCTTCTCTGTACCTGTTCCAGTTTGAATTCATCCTTCTTAAGCATGGGAGACCAGAACTGCACACAGTATTCCAGATGAGGTCTCACCAGTGCCTTGTATAATGGTACTAACACCTCCTTATCTTTGCTGGAGATACCTCGCCTGATGCATCCTAAAATCACATTAGCTTTTTTAATGGCCATATCACATTGGCAGCTCTTAGTCATCCTGTGATCAACCAATACTCCGAGGTCCTTTTCCTCCTCAGTTACTTCCAAGTGATGCACCCCCAGTTTATAACAAAAATTCTTGTTATTATTCCCTAAATGCATGATCTTGCACTTTTCACTATTAAATTTCATCCTATTATTATTACTCCAGTTTACAAGATCATCCAGATCTTCCTGTAGAATATCCTGGTCCTTGTCTGTATTGGCAAAACCTCCTAACTTTGTCTCATCCACAAACTTTATTAGCATATTCCCACTTTTTGTGCCAAGATCAGTAATAAAAAGATTAAATAATATTGGTCCCAAAACCAATCCTTGAGGAACTCCACTGGTAACCTCCTTCCAGACTGACAATTCACCTTTCAGTACAATCCATTGTAGTCTCCTCTTTAACCAATAGGGCAGGTCCCCTCAGATCCTGGCTCACATGGGGGATAAAAACGGAGGCTCTCACTCCCCTAAAAGGGGAGGTCCCCCAGATTCTGAGGCAGAAAAGGAAACAGGAAGAGTGGAAGCCCCTCCATCCCCATAGATTCTGATACACACACACACACACACACACACACACACACACACACCCCTCTTCCTACTTCTAGTCATTCTTCACTAACCTTGTCACTTATACATCCCCTCCATATCCCCCTCCCAATGCCCTACCCTTTCCCTCCACTCCCACTTCCCCCAGTCCCATCTGTGACTCAGACATTGTTCTAGGACATCACATTTAGGTTAAGTAGAGCTTCCCAAGTTCTTTTTCTGCATAACATCTCTAAAATACAGCCTTTCCTATATCCATCCACACAGCTAAAACTCTCATCCAGACTCTCATCATCTCACATGTCATTTACAGCAATTTACGTTTCTTTGGAATTGACAGATACAGGACAAGATTGCTTGTATCCATTCAGAATGGTACTGCAAAGACAGTTTACCTGCCCCCTCTCTTTGAACATGCTATCTCTTTTCTAGTTTCTTTCCATTAACTCCCCTCTCACTCTTGCATCAAATTTAAACTGCTTCTCTTCACTTGCAAGACCATTCGCAACTTATCTCCATCCTATCTATCATCATAGGCGCCAACTCTGTGGGTGCTCTGGGGCTGGAGCATCCACGGGGAAAAAATGGTGTGTGCTGAGCACCCACCAGCAGCCCCCCTATCAGTTCCCCAGCCCACCGGTGGAGACTGCAGATCAGCGCCTCGCCCTCCCTCCCTGTTCCTCCCACCTGCCATGAACAGCTGTTTCATGGCATTCAGGAGGCTGTGAGGGAGTGGGGAGAAACAAGGATATGGCGTTCTCGGGGGAGGGGAGGAACTGAACAGGAAGAGGCAAGATGGTAGTGAGGCCTTGGGAGAAGGGATGGAGAGGAGTTGGGGCCTGGGACAGAACCAGGGGTTCAGCATCTCCTAGCACTTTGGAAAGTTGGCACCTATGTCTATCATCTCATTCTTTATCATAATGAAAACTCTCACCCCCGTTGGCCTGTGATGCCAGCCTCCATCACCCATTTGTTAAATTTTCAAACAAGCACATTTGTACTTTCTCCCATGCTGCCCCTCATGCTTGGGATAAGGTCCCCATAAAAATCTGCAAAGTTACTTATTATTCCCTTTAAAATCCCTCCTTAAATCTTTCCTTTTCTTTGACACTACCAAAAAAAAAAAGCTAGTGGTGCATTGATACCATTGACTATCACACTGACCAATATTTTGTGATTGTGTCTTTGTATTCCTCCATCTGTCTGTTTCCATCTGTTGTCTCTTGTGTACTTAGACATAAGCTTTTGGGGGCAGGGATCATCTTTTGTTCTGTGCTTATACAGTCCCTAGCACAATAGGGTTCTGTTCCATGACTGGGGCTCCTGAGTACTATGGTAAAACAAATAACAATAATTAAAAATAAAAGAGAGTCATAATTTGAAGAAAGATATGGATGTTTGCTTGGCACAAAGGAATTAAAAAATGGTTGTAGCATGGAAAAAAGCACATAGCCACTAGTCAGGGCCGCCCAGAGTGGGGGCCAAGTGGGGCAATTTGCCCCAGGCCCTGGGCCCCGCAGGGGCCCTGCGAGCCGCTCCGGGTTTTCAGTGGCACTTCAACAGCGGGCCCTTCACTCACTCTGGGTCTTCAGCAGCGGGTCCTTCAGTGCAGCAGAAGACTTGGAGTGAGTGAAGGACCCGCTGCTGAAGTGCTGCCAAGGCCTCGGAGCGCTGCCTGGTGAGTACAAGCACAGCTAGCGGTGGGAAAAAAAAAGCCACGATTGGCGGCACTTACTTAGGCTGCTTTACCGCCACTGCTTCATTCTTCGGCAGCGGGTCCTTCCCTCTAAGAGGGACCCGATGCTGAATTGCCACTGAAGACCCAGCCCTGTCCCAGGCCTCCTGAATCCTCTGGGTGGCCCTGCCACTAGTGAGAGACCAAGGCAACAGGAGAAATGAGAGGATGAATGGTACAGTGCAAGAGGGAAAAGAAAACAACCTGTCAACTCAGAGCAGTTTGAACTCCTTATTTTATTCTTTGGATTGTTTTCACGTGTGTATGATTTCTTCATTAATAACTTCCACTAGAATTTCCATTAGAAGCTCTGTAAATCAAAAATGATCCATGACCATTCTGCTAATGAGGCCCCAATGCTTTAGCAAGTACATTTAGGATTTCTTTTATTTATTTATTGTAAGTCATTTGCTGGTAGGGACCGTACTCCATGGAAATTAAGCATCTAAAATCCACTTTGACCCTTCCTCCTACCCTTGTCATCTACAATAGAAACTCAGATTTATGAACATCAGAGGTACAAACTGACCGGTCAACCACAAACCTCATTTGGAATGAGAAGTATGCAATCAGCAGCTGCAAAGACAAAAAAATAATACTGTACAGTACTGTGTTAAATGAAAACTACTAAAAAAGAAAGGGAAGGTTTAAAAAAAATTCACAAGGTAAAGAAACCATTTCTGTGCTTTTTTCATTTATGTGAAGATGACTGAAAGCAGCATTTTTCTTCTGTGTAATAAAATTTCAAAACTGTGTTAAGTCAATGTTCAGTTGTAAATGTTTCAAAGAACATTTCTGAGTTACGAACAATCTCCATTCCCAATGTGTTCATAACTCTGAGGTTCTACTATATCTGAAATCTTGACTTCCAGATTTTCTATAGATCTGAGAACGCCGTGATGCTTTTACAAGACCCTGCAGATACACAAAGAAGGAATTCTAATTTACTGATGATAGTAAGTCACTTTTTGGACTGTTGCATGAATTACTCTTATTTTAGCATTGTAAGCTGCTAGTGAATCATCAGCTACAACCCCTTAAATTGTTTAGTGACCTGGATTATTACAGTTGCATGTATTCATCATAAGTTATCTGCTGATCCACTTTTATTAATCATCACAAATTATCTTTTCAAACACATTGGCAATGAATATTTTTGCATAATTTCCAGATAATTGATGTGCAACATTATCATCTAATAAAATGGCACTTAGCTTCTAAGGATAGAATATGGATTTTTTTGCAGAACAAATTATAGTATTCAGAGGATGCAGTACAAATTCTGCACATAGAGTCACTTGCTGTTAACATGTTTCCTGAAACTAGGATTTACTGTACAGCAATAACAGTATTTCACAGCTGATATATTATAACCATATTGTTTTATATAATCATAGTATAGTTGCTAGGAAGCTGTGCATCTGGAACAAAAAATATTGAAATGTCAATAGGCCAGATTTTCAGCTGTGGTAAGTTGGCTTCAAGGAAATTATACCAGTGATCGGCAACCTTTGGCACACGACCCACCAAAGTAAGCACCCTGGTGGGCCGGGCTGGTTTGTTTACCTAGCGCGTCTGCAGGTTCGGCTGACAACGGCTCCCACTGGCCGCAGTTCGCTGTCCCAGGCCAATGGGGGCGGCGGGAACTGGCGCGGGCCAAGGGATGCTTACCCTGATGGGCCACATGCCAAAGGTTGCCAAGAGGTGATTTATACCAAATAACACCAACTGAGAATCTGGTCTCATATTTTTACTGGGGAAATCTGAGAACTTCTTGTCCAAGCCAATAATAATAGATCCATACCAAAAAGAAAACTACCTCCAAAAAATTGGAAAATGCCATCACTTCAGATTCCTGATATATCAAAAAGAAAATTCCAAATAAAGAGACTGCACAGAAAAAGAATTGCTTCGGCGCACTGGTAATATGATAAATAATAGATCAGCTGCCACTGACACCCTCCTCCCCCACCATACATTTTAAAATACTAATCATGAGATTGCTTCGATTCTTCCCAATCAATATCTGATCTGATAAACAGAGCTGTGTAAAAACAAAAATTGAACCACAGTTGATGTTAACAGTGTTAGACAGTTAGGAAGCAAAATATCTAAGGTCAGGGCACTAGAAATCAGCACATGCTGAAATTCCATAACTTCCATGGATCTCTTTGTGGATTTTTGGTTTCTTGAGAATTTAGATTTTACTTAAAATATAGAGCTGAAAAATTGTCCAACGAGAAAGAGGGCACAAGGGTCTTCACCTTTCTACACAACCTCTGCACAAGCATAGGGTCAGACACACTGTGGCTGGCCAGTATAGGCTTTGTGCTAGGTAGCACTGCCAACAGCAATGATCCCCTGCGAGATTATAGCATGATGCTGGCAGTAGATGGGAGTCTACATTTGGAAATAGATGTGTTATTCTCAGCTTGAGTAGGCATACTCACTCTATCTCTCAATGGGATAGCATGCTAAAAATAGACATGTAGCTACAGTCGCATGGGCACTGACAAGGGGTAGCATGGGCTAGCCACCCTCAATACATATCCAAAGGGTCCAGAAGGGTTTGTATTTGGAACAGGTAGCCCATGCTCCCACTCACCAGTGCTATTATAGCTACAGGTCTATTTTTTAGCATGCTAGCTCATTGAGAGCTAACACAAGTATGTCTATTCAACCAGAAAATCACGCCCCTGGTTCCAAGTGTAGACGCAGCCTTGGGCTATGCTAATACCAGTGGAGCTGAGCCAATATTAACAATGGTGCATAATATTTTTAAAAATAACCTTACTATAGACAGAACCCAATAAGAAGTGTGATAAAAACAAGTTTCCAAGAGAGGGGATATTTGCTTGAATCAAAGGAATTAAAAGTAACCATGATCTTGTAATCTAGGACCTGGGCTCTTTGAGAGAGGAAAGTAAAGAAAAGGTAGAAGCTCACTTTCACATATTTAAAGCAAAAGGAGTAGGTATGTTGCCTTAAAAGAGAGGAAGTCTCAATTTTATATATATGCTAAAAGTGAGGCTGATAACTCCATAGCTAGGGACTTAAATAAAAGTGTCCTTACCTTCAGAAATGCTGAGCACCAAATATCCTCCTATTGAAGTCAGTAGGAGCTGCTCAGTACTTCTGAAAACAACAACAAACAAACAGACAAAAAGCAGGTTATATTTATGTGCCAAACTATGGATTTAGGAGCCTAAATATTGGCACCTCAGTGTGAAAATGTTAACTCTAAAAATATGCATCACCTTATGAAAAAAAAAAGGTAAAACTGTGTCACTATTTCTTACAAATACAGTTAATTAAATGTTCTCAAAAATCATTAAAAATCAAAACTAACCTTTCATTTACATGAAGGAATTTTACTACAATACCTTACAGCCTTACCAATATTGCAATGTTCTCTTGGTAACTACACATGCAACAAAACACAGACATTTTTAGTATAAGAATCTCTCCTATTTCAAAGACTATCCGTTTATTTCATAAATATGTGATGACTTAGTACTCAAGGAGTCCTTGAACACATGCTGTCCAGATGCACAAGAATTTATCCCATAGATACTCATATTGAATGGCTAACCAAATAAAGAAATACCCCAGAGATTCATATAATCATAACACTGATCAGACATGGTTCATTTATTGTCATATAATTGCAAAGGATGTTTATCCATTCTTGCCTCCATATTTAACACAAGTCTCTGTGACGTTCAGGGTCACAGATGGGGTAGAACTATGATTCTAGAATATTTGTCAAAAGATTGTGTAAACAAATGTCTTTCAGAAAATAAAACAGTCTAGAGATGAAGGTAGAATTAGTGCGAGGATGTCAAGGCTATAGACAGAGATCGGCAACCTTTCAGAAGCGGTGTGCTGAGTCTTCATTTATTCACTTTAATTTAAGGTTTCGCACGCCTGTAATACATTTTAATGTTTTTTAGAAGGTCTCTCTCTATAAGTCTATATATTATATAACTAAACTAGTGTTGTATTGTAAAATAAACAAGGTTTTCGAAATGTTTAAGAAACTTCATTTAAAATTAAATTAAAATGTTAATCTTACGCTGCTGGCCTCCTCAGCCCACTGCTGGCCTGGGGTTCTGTTCACCTAGGCCGGAAGCGAGCTGAGCGGGGCCTGTGGCTGGGACCCCTGCTGGCAAGGGTCCGGCAGCCAGAACTCCAGACTAGCAGCGGGCTGTGCGGGGCCAGCGGCCAGGACCCCAGACCAGCAGTGGGATGAGCAGCTCATCCCACTGCCGCTCAGGGGTTCCATCCGCCGGCTCCTGCCAGCCGGGATCCCGGCTACTGGACCTGTTCAGCCCACTGCCGGTCTGGGGTCCCGGCCCTGCCCACATACAGTGGGTACCTACCTTCTACCTGGTTATGGCCCATTCTTTTCCTCTCTCTGCACTGAACTGAGGGTGGGAGTGCACTGAGCACAGGGCTGGGGGTGAAAGGTCTGGCTGGAAGCTAGAATGAGGGAGGCGGCTCAGGGGTGGGGCAGGAGGCTTGCGTGTGGGGGCACTTACCTGGGCAGCTCCCATATGATGCGAGAGGTGCAGATGGGAATGTGGGTGGGGTGCAGGAGCTTCCGTTTCCTGTTCAGTGTGGGGGTGGGGATGTGGGGGGTGCAAGAGTCAGGATGTGGTGGTGCATGGGGTGTGGGGCGGCTGGGTATGTAGGGGCGTGCAAGAATAAGGGCAGAGGGATGGGGGCATTTGAAGGGGATGCAAGTGTCAGGGCAGAGGGTGAGGGAGCTGGGTATGTGTAGGGGTGCCACAGTCAGGGCTGGGGTTGTCGGGGAGGTGAAGGAGTCAAGCAGAGGGCTGGGTATGTATGAGGGGGATACAGGGATCAGGGCAGGGGCCTGGGGGGTGTGTGGGACACAGGGCTCAGGGCACAGGTCTAGGCTGTGGTGGGGGGCTGCGGGGCTCAGGTCAGACAGCTGGGTGTGTGTGAGGGGGGTCAGGGCAGAGGACTGAGATGTGTGTGAGGTGGGGTCAGGGCAGGGGCCTGGAGGGAATATGCCTGATTTCCCCCCCCCCTTCTCACGGGCCCTGCCCCCACTTATTCTCTGCCTCTGCTGGGAGCAGTGAGCACACTGACTCTGCTCCTTCCTGACTCCCTTCCTTGCAAGGGCCATCAGTGGATCAGCCGGCAGGGAAGGATGGAGGGACGGAGAGGCGGAGGAGAGGCAGGAACCCAGCACACTACGGGAAGAGGCAGGGGAGCCGGCAGAATGAAGATTGCCAACCCTTGCTATAGGACAAGCTGTGCTTTAGACCCCTTTTGGTCCCTTGAATGCAGCCCTAAGAGGACAGGTTTCACTACCTTCACCCATGCCTCAGTGGAACTGCACAGTCTTACCACCCTAGATTGGATTGCTGGGCGGTAGCCCCGCCATTTATCAGCCACGCCCAATTGGGTTTAATATCTGCAAGTTTCCTCTGGGAACGTGTGACATCGACTGATTCAAGTGACTCAGACACAGCTTCTTCAAAACAAAGCATTATTTATTCACACCAAGGCTAATAACAATACAAGCCAATATATCTTTTCCCCTTACCTACACCTTAATCTTTCTTTGTAGGCTTTGGTAAGACTTTCAGCCAAGTTACTTTCATCTCAGGATAGAGAGAGACAGATACTAGTAAAGGCAAACCTTCCTAGCCTGGATGGAGTTCGTCCACGGCATTCCCTAACTGATTGCTCTTCTCACTGTTCCCTCTAGAAGCCTTGTCTCTATCATTGTTTCATTTCCTCTTTGCTTCCTCCCAACAGTCTCCTTTCATTTAACTCTATGCAGCCAAGCAAGATAATAAATCAGTAAACTGAAGCGTATATGATATTTAAAAAAAAAATACACATAACTCCATACTCCATGGAGGGTTATATAACTTAGCCCTAAGGATGGTTGTATTGTATTATATTGAGGATTGCCAATATGTACTATGAAATGCTAGTGCCTGTAATATCTTTTAGGTATAAATGCCATTTTATTCAGCAGAGATTGTGTATTCTAGTTTCTGTTGTCTATAGGTATTCTATACTTTACACATATTTTACCCTTCATGTTTCTGTCTATAATAATAATAATATAGAGATATACCTATCTCATAGAGCTGGAAGGAACTCTGAAAGGTCATTGAGTCCAGCCCCCTTGCCTTTGCAAGCAAAACCAAGTACTGATTTTGCTCCTGATCCCTAAGTGGCCCCTTCAAGGATTGAATTCACAAGCCTGGGTTTAGCAAACCACTACTCAAACCACTGAGCTATCCCTCCTCCTCTGGAGCATAGGTATTTCAGATATGTTTATCACTATGATAACTCTCTCCTGAGGTGACAATTACAACTGTCTTGGAATTTTCCAATGAAATATAGTTTTGTTGGAAAATGCTGATTTGTTGCAGTGAAATGTTTTGCTGAATCTATTATAGATTCAACAAAACTTTTCATGAAAAACAGGCAGGTTTCCAGTGGAAAACTGCCAGCTTTTCAGTGTCCACAGTTCCAACAAGAAACCTGCCAGCCTCTGGATCTCCAAGACAATCCAGAGCTCTGGCAGACTCCAAACTCTACAGCAGTAGCAGCTGTAGGAACCCTATCTGGAGCCAGGATTCTTGAGGCTGCTAGACTCCATGACAAGGAGCTATCAGTTCTTGGACCCCTCGCTGCAACCAAGGTTCTGGGAGATAGCATGCTCCTTGCCCTGCAGTAGAAGCCTTAGGAGCCCTGTGTGGAGCTGGAATTCTTGGGGCCTCTAGGCTGCCTGCTTCACAACTAACAGCCCCAGAAGCCCCAGCCCTAGTTAAGATTCCCAGGGTTGGCAGGCTCCCTGCTTGCAGGGGCTAAGTGTAATTCAGGGGTTGGCAACCTCTGGCATGCAGCTTGCCAGGGTAAGCACCCTGGCAGGTCGGGCCAGTTTGTTTACCTGCAGTGTCAGCAGGTTTGGCCAATCGTGGCTCCCACTGGCCGTGGTTCGCCGCTCCAGGGCAATGGGAGCTGCAGGAAGCTACGGCCAGCACATCCCTCGACCCACGCCGCTTCCCATAGCCCCCATTGGCCTTGAATGGCGAACTGCGGCCAGTGGGAGCCACGATCGGCTGAACCTGCCAATACGGCAGGTAAACAAACTGGCCCAGCCTGCCAGGGTGTTTACCCTGGCGAGCCGCATGCCAAAGGTTGCCGACCCCCAGTGTAATTGATAGCGTCACTGCGGCTGTTCTGTGAAATTGACAAGAATGTCAATTTCCAAGTTAATTTCAGGAACACCATATCTCTGGTTTGGCAAGAAATATTAATAAATTTGCTTTCCTTGCAAATCAGACTGAAAGCAAATTTAAAAATACCAAAACCAAATTCCCTGAGCTTCAGCCAGCAATAGAGCTAGTGTAGTGGCTGATGATTCAATGAGGGCAATGTGCTTCACAGGTTTATTTATTTTTCAATTTTTTGAGGCATGCTTGTGACTATATTCTATATGAGAGGAGCCAGATTTAAGTTCTTACTGAGTCTGGTCATGTGCCACTGACTTCAGTGGGACTGTTGCCAAGCAGTGCAGTGCAGTGTAGTGCAGTGCAGTGCAGAGAGCAGTAGGGCAAGCTTCCCCACACTGCTTCAACAATGTGCCCTAATCCTGACCTTCAGGCACCACCTATAAAATGAGAGGGAAATTCCATACCCAGGCCCATTCAGTACTTGGCTACCCCACTAATACTGTCAACCAGGATGCTAATTAGTTGCAGTTGAGCTTTGGGATTTTTTGTTTTGTTTTCCTGTTGTGGATACCAGTGCAGTGGAATTGGACTTGAGATCACTAGACTCATTTCACAGAGGATATTATACAGCCGTCAGAAGATAACAGCTTTCAGTTATTAGTAATTAACACTTATTTGTACCAGCAACCTAGAGGTCGAAGTATCTGTATCTAAACAGTAGTCCCCTGAGCCAAACAGTTCTTTAGTGTACCTTCATTGCGCATATTCTATTGTCGCTATGATAAATTATTAAGAATGAACTGTTTAGAAACAAAGAAGCTGCCCTTTTAACCAGGAGCAACCAATGCAATGCACCATTCTCTCACTTCTCATGTTTCTTGGAAGTCAGCCAACAATTGAATTTATTGTAGGCTCAGAGTGTAGCCAAGAAAGGATGAAAATTCACCTCTGTTAAATAAGTTTATGCCTTGTGATTTATTCCTTGTGGTAGATCTTGCACTGCATTTTGAACAGCCTCTGGTTAATATGATTTTTGATTTTGTGGTACACATTTCATGCTGGCTTTAGTACCTATCCAATTTTAATACCTTATTGGTTTTCATTTTGTGATTGTGGGAGAAATCACCACATGTGGTACTCTTCAGCTAGAAGCTTATTAGAAGTTTAAGATGCTTCCCACTGCTGCCTTCCCAACAGTGATTCTCATTTGTTTGAATTGCACATTAAGAATTGTAACTGGGCTTTGAAATCTGAATACCTTGCCCACTATGGGGAAAACAAAAACAAAACCAAAAAAACCAAAACTCTATTGATGCTAGAACAAGACAGCAATTGAAAAAAATAGCAACGAGTTTGAATAGTACTCTGTTGGAGTCTAGTTATTTTACTCAGCAACTCAATGGAATGAATGATATGAAAGTTTAAGCATTGTCTAAAATTTATGAATTTATTTATAAGTGACAGTGCTTGGAAAAGAAATCACACTATGATCCCAGATTCTTAGTTTCTGGAATCGGATTATACTAGAACTGGGCCTTGTCATCTGCACTTTCTACTCAATAGTAGAATGTGTTGAAAGGTACAGGGACAAAAGAGGGAGTAGAATAAGAAAAAAACAAAACATCCATTTTTTTCAGTTTTCAGAAAAATGGAATGTAAATTTCACTTTGAAACTAAATTAAATTAAAATTTTCATTTTGTTTCATTATTTCCCATTGAAAAAAATTAAATTCAAAGAAATTTTCCTGCAAAATGAGTTTGGTTTTGGCAAAACTCCTTTTTTCTGCAGGGAAAATAAATCTGTCAACACTTTTCAATCAACTAGCTCTCCTCACCAGACCACTCTCTTAGTTAAAGTATTGTTTTGTATGAGATACCATCTAGAACATGATTACTTAGGCTCTTTTCTTTCAGCGTGTATACTCAAAATGCCTGTCTTATCTGTACATATAGAGAATTTTCAGGTCATGCAATTATTTAGAGTTTTTTCCTTTGCATATGGGAAGATTCAGAGGCGTGAACTAGCTCATTCACAAGTTCTGCCTTCCATACTAAAAGACTATGTGAAAAGATTCCTACTTTGTATAGAGGACTGTGCTGTTTATGACCCATGACATACTATTTCATTGAGTTCCATCTGCACTAACTGGGTCCCTTACCATTCAATCGTACCAATCACATAAGATATCCTAAATGTCCTCCAGAGTAACTTGGAATCAAATATTGTTTAAAAATTATACAAATCGGGATATATATCAGGCCAAAACTCAGAACTGAAGGATCTCAACACTCCTGAAAAATCTGGACATGTTTTATTTAGGTGCCATAGCCTAAATATGGCTTTAGGGTCACATTTTTAGGTACTTAAGTTTGAAACATTTGACCACAGCATAAATGAGCAGTCCCCAAACTGTGGGTTGGGACCCCAAAGTGGGTCATGACCCCATTTCAATGGGGTCACCAGGGCTGGCATTAGATTTGTGGTGCCCGGAGCCAAAGCCCAAGCCCCACTGTCCGGGGCCGAAGATCGAGGGCTTTAGCCCTGGGTTGCAGGACTCAGGTTACAGGCCTCCCACCTTGGCTGAGCCCCTTGGGCTTTGCTCACACTCCCACCAGGGGCAGCAGGGCTCAGGCTTGGTCCCATTCTCATGGGGTCATGTAGCAATTTTCATTGTCAGAAGGGGGTCATGTTACAATGAAGTTTGAGAACCCCTGGCACAGATCTTTTAAAACAATATGTTGAAAAGTAATTTTAAAATGTCTCTAAAGGGAGAAAGATGGCTAAGGCAGACACAAAATATTTGAGTTCTACTCCACACTTTTCTGCTTCTTGTGTGACCTAAGGTAAGTTACATAATCTCTCTATGCCTCAGTTACCTCCTCTGAATGGTGGCTTCATACTCCCTTGTCTCACAAAGGTGTTGACAGGCGTTCATTAACATTTTTGAAGTACTCAGATGTTACAGTGATGAGCACACAGAAATGCCTAGAAATAAATAAAAGGTATCAAAGGAATATCTTTCAAATTCAACTATTTGCCAATGGCTTGGTGGAACCCTTAAGGCATGTGATGTGCTGTGATTACTTATTAAAGTAGCATCAGAGAGTTACTTTATTTGTACAGTAAAATAGTTGTCTGTATTTCATAGATATAGGTCTTTGGGTATGTTTGCTCTTCAACCTCTAAGGGCTAGAACATTCTAGTTAAACACAGTTATGCGTTTGGAGCTGCACTTCTCCAGGAAGAACTCCAGGGTATGTTCTCCCTGAACTCATTGGAACACAGAGATAGCACGTCCACTATCTTATGCATGTATGCGATACAACCTAATTCTCCATGCATGCTGGCCCTGCTCTATAGGCTAGTGCAGGGTAGAGCAATGAATTATTTATAATTCCCTATCATCCCTTTTGGACCACCTTAAGGAACAGCATCAAGGCACAGGGCAAGCTAAGCAGCATAGTGTAGAGAGTATACTCAGGATTAGTACTCAGGAGACTGGTGTTCTATTCTTTGTTACACCATAGACCACCTATATGACCTCAGACAAGTCAATTCACCTCTTGTTCTTTGTCTTGTCTACTTAGACTGTAAGCTTTTCAGGGCAGTAACTTTCTCATAGTGTGTTAGTACAGTATCTGTCACAGTTGTGCGGTAATTTTTGTTCAGATCTCTTGTTGCTACTAAAATGCAAGGATTGCAATTCTGCTTCACTCTTACATCGATCATGTAAGGGGGTAGAAAATCCTTGGGCTAGATTCACAAAAGAATTTGCCATGCCTAACTTTTAGGATCCTAAAAAATCACTAGGATTCATAAAGCCTGAGTTTGGTGCCAAGGATCTTATATAATGAAGACAGACAGCACATCAGAATGGAATTCAAAAAAGCCAGCATGCTAGGCAGCTCCCTGCCTAAGCTAGGCAACATGACTTACCAAGGTGAGGAGGGTGTGCTAACATCCACCTGACTCTTTGAGAAAGGCGCTTAAGTCCAGACTGAGGGGAAGTGCTTCCCTGTTACTAACTCTCATCTGCAAAACCCTCTCTTGGTATTAGGCATGGATGCGATTTTAGGAAGAATCCAGTGAGGGGAAAGAAGGAAGACCTCCTTTGTAACTTTTAGCTCAGTGGTTAGGGTACTCATCTGCGACGTGGGAGACCTCCTAGTTCAAATCTCTCTACCTGAGGAGGAAAAGAAATTTAAATAGGGATCTGCCACCATTCAGGTGAGTGCTCTAGCCACTGGGCTTATAGGATATTCTAATGTGGAGCTCCTTCAGTTCTTCTCTTTCAAACTGATCTATTATGAATAAATAATTTAAAAAATGCACTGGATCCTGGATCCGTCACCTCCTGTGCAAGCGCTGGAACTACCAGGCTACACAGCCTGTCGTGCTCATGCTTGCTTTCTCTCTCTGGCTCAATGATTTTTTTTATTATTATTTAATCCACACTGGAATATATTCAACTGAGAGATTGAGGGAGTCCCACATCAGAATATCCTACAGCCAGGGAGGTCATAGATTCCTGTTTAAATCCCTTCTCCTCCTAAGGTGGAAAGGGGATTGAATCAGCCATCTCCTGAGTACCCTAACCACTGGGCTAAAAATTCTGAGGGAGGTTGTCCTCCTCCCCTCCCCTCTGATCACTTTATATAAACTTGTCTATAAGGCCCCAATCCTGTTGTTCACTTAGCGGATCAGGTCCCACAAGTGAGGTAGGCAGAGGAATGGCTATCTTCCCTTGGCTTGTGAATCGCTCTGGGGCTTAAGCATCTGAAGGCTTGGCATGAGGCTGCATACAGGCAGTAATGTAGATTCCAAAAGAACTTTGACCGCAAAAATTCAGGCACAGAGTAAGTTTAGTCACCTACAGTGTCTGTGGGGCAGCTGAGCTGGGCCTTTATGAATCCTAATGGGGCCTGATTCTTGGTTTTAGACACCTAGCATGGCAATTAGGTGCCTACGTCCTTTTGTGAATCTAGCCCAGGGGTCGGCAACCTCTGGCACATGGCTCACCAGGATAAGCACCCTGGCGGGCCAGGCCAGTTTGTTTACCTGCTGCGTCAGCAGGTTCAACCGATCATGGCTTCCACTGTCCGCGGTTCCAATGGGGGCGGCAGGAAGCACTGTGAGCCGAGGGATACCAGAGGTTGCTGACCCCTTTTCTAGCCCCTTGTGCCTTCTACTCCACTGTATGCTCAAGTATCATTCCAGGAAGAATTTAACTCTGCATAAATACTCTGTTGTTAAGGAGCACTGTGGTGCTCAATGTGCCATCTTTTACATATAGAACTGAGAAACAGGTGATTAAAGATCCTATGTCACATTTTGTTAGAGTAATTCCCATTGTCCCGGCTCAATTCTAACTTGGGTAATTACATTCTGCTTACCTACATTTCCTGTGGTTTCAACTGGATGTGGTATTCTTCACTTGCTGCTTTAAATTGTTGTGTAATGTTCCTATGCATTGTTGAATAATTTCTGCATTTCAGTGGTGGGTGAAATGAACCTTATAATCACCTACCAGCCTCACAGGCTGTATTAGTGACTGCTTGTAAAGTACTTCGAAAACCTCTCATGAAAGTGCACAATGTGGATATTCAGTCCAAGCTCATTTCTATGGAACGTGAGCTGCACAACTTCGTGTTTCTTGCTCCTTAATTTGGCAATAACAGGACACTGAAAATAAAGGTTAGTAAATTTAGAATCAATAAAATAGAAATAATTATATACCATAGATTTAACCTATGTAACTCACTCTAAAAAGGGAACTCATTTAGCCAAACACTGGCTGCATTTAAGAATTAATAACTCTATTAACATGAGGAAAGTCAATTTCTAGCAGGTTCAGGAAGGAATTTTTCAGCATGTTTAGTCCTGTACAATTTGCTTGCTTAGTCTTTCCTCTTCCTCAGACGGATCAAGTATTTGCCTCTACTGGAAACAGGATACTGGACTAGACTGGTCAATGGTTTTTATAAATTCATAGAGATGAAGGCCAGAAGGCACCAGCGGATAATTTCGTTTGACTTCCTACATATCAAAGGCCATTATATTTCACCCGGTTACCAGTGCCCTATACGTTGCTTGATTCTATGTGCCTCTATTATATAACACTGCATAATGCAGAACCCTGTCTGCTTTTACAGCACTGACTGCTGATATGGACTCTGACAGCATTCCTTTAAGTGGTATGCTTCTATTTGAATGCAGGTGCCTTTTGCCCCATCTACCTGGGTGTCAAGCAGTATTGAAGGACTTGACATCACTTAGTCATCTTAAAAATGTTTCTATTTCTGTAAAATCATTCCCAATTCAACTTCATACTTCTGCCCTTTGTGGGAAAGGCACCTTACCCCTATGCTCTCTTTCCAGAGATTACCATGTTCTTTTGAACTCAGACAAGAAAATTAGTTACAATATGCTGGCCAATGTGTTAGCTGTATGTAGACATAAAGAAGAGGGAATTATAACAGAGAAAAGAGAATATCCTGATAGAAATAAGTATCTCTTTTCCTGAAAAGAAGAGTTTTCTTTTACCTTGGTATTTCTAATTATCCAGGAGACAATAAAACCCCCTATTACTGAAACTAGAGAATTAGAATAAGACTTGGTTTACCCTCTTTCCAGAACAATCACTGGTTACAGAGGCCTCAGAGCCAGACATTAACCTTTCAGTACAACAAAAATACTTGGCTTAAATTTCATCACTGGAATAGCATTCAAAACAAGGAAAAACAATATAGCTAACAACACAAAACTGAATACATCTTATAAATTGGCCATTTAATATACATTTTTTCTTCTGTAAATGGTGTGACTGGATCTCTTATCTCTTGCTGTGGTAAGAGGGTGGGCAACCACTCTCACTGGTTGGCTGTTTTTCCCTCCAGCTATACCAACCTGCACACTTTCTGCTATAACAAAAGTCCAATTGAAAGACCAAACCTTCACCCTATCTTTTCCAGTGGGTCAAAGCCCTTCCTCAAGAGTGTGTCAAGTCTCCATTTTTTGGAATACAACTGCAAGATCCACAGCTGATTCCTCAGAATGAAACGTGAACTTCTGTCCTCCCTCCCCCATGAATTCCAGGGCTGGGGCTCTTAGCAATGAAGAAGGTGTCAGGTCTGACCTCGAAGTCTTCCAAAGTCTTATTTTCTTTGCTCTTGTCCCTTAATTCTCCTCTTGAGACTTGGCTCACTTGGATTTTAAGCCAAAAATTACACCCCTTCCTCACAGTACCATACCATGTCTCATGAAACAGGATAAGACTCACAACAGACTCAGGTTCAGCTGAAGAAGCCTCAGGCTTAAGTCTGAGAATGCAACACAGCACCTAGGAAGTAAGGACCCAGGCAGCCATTGCATTAAGCAGAGAGTGACTGGCACTTGCTGAGTTCTTATGTCGCTAGCATGAGTGGTCTCTGGTAGGCAACAACCAATAGAAGGTAATCTACACTAATTAAATCACAAGCCCTGCACAGGCTACATGGGTTCCCTATAGGGTGACCAGATGTTCTGATTTTATAGGGACAGTACTGATTTTTGGGTCTTTTTCTTATATAGGCTCCAATTACTCTCCACCCCAGTCCCTATTTTTCACACTTCCTATCTGGTCACCCTATCCTTATACCAAGCCATTTAGCAGTCCTTTTTAATCCTTTATGGGCCTTTTAATGGCTTCCTCAAAAAGTCTCCGTCAGGCTTTTCTGGGAAATTGGATCAGATATCGCTCTCTCTCTCTCTCTCTCTCTCTCACTGTACAGAGACACATAACAGGTCTTTTTCCTTGCTCAGTCTCCCATCTTTTTGGGAAAAGGGAGTTCCTTATTTTTCTCTTTCCCAATATATGTTGCTATGAGGTCTACAACTCCCATCAGCACCAGAAACTATAACTTCCAAAATTACAATGATTCTCAGCTGAAACAAGAACAGAGAAGTGCTGGGCCTGTAGCCTGTTCTGTTATTTGTGGGCTTTCCTACAGGGTCAGCCATAGGAGTGGGCATCCTTGGTCAGGGAGGCACCATGCACGCGCAGTAGTGCATGCTGCTGGCAGGCAGGGGAGTGCCTGGAACAGTGGGTGACAGCAGCTACAGAGGCAGGGGTGCCATTTAGGGAGGGCAGTGGGCAATGCTGTCCCCCAGGTTTCATACTGGAGGTCTGCTTGTGGCATACACCCTACGAAGAACTCTTATCTGGAGCACTACCAATCAGGAGTGATAGAAGTGGGACCCCATGGGAAAACTAGGAGAAGGGGATTGACTTGTCCAATTAGGATCTGAGGGTGTGTGTCCTAGCCACTCTCAGAGGCAGACTTTGCCCCAGTCCCTCCAGTGCTCTCTTCCATTGGGAAGTGAGTTGGAGATTCAAACTGAATCTGACAGCTCTGAAGAAGAGAGCTCAAACAGCCTAACCTCCTAGGGTCTAATGGTAGCAGGGCCGATGCAGGAGGTTTAACTCGCCTGGGGCAAAGAGAAGGGGATCAGCCCCTGCTAGGGACAATGAGCTGGGCTTCTGAGGGTGGGGCAGAGAAGGAGAGGTCAGTCAAGATGGGAGAGGGGAAGCACAGGGACCCTAGTGGTGGTAGTGGGAAGGAGCATAGGGGCCCGAATTGCGTGGGAGGTGTTGGAATCTGTGTGTGTGGGGGGGCACAGTAGGGTGGAAAAAGGGAATCAGTCTCCAGGGGAATAGAGAGATGAGGACATAGGGCTGTGCCCTGAGGGAGGGGGCTGTGAGTGTGGGAGGAGCAACTCAGGGAGAACAGTCCCTGGGACAAGGATCCTGGGGGAGAAGCAGCTGAAGAAGGGTTTGTGGGGGGGGCTACAAGCAGTTATTTGGGTCTTGGGGTCCATCTGCCATCAGAAAAGCAGGGAGTACCCTCACCTTTCATTGAGAAGAGAAGCTGGCATTTCCTCTAGCGGTTTCAGGTTCAAGGACATGTGTGTGACGTTGTGCTTCAAATTTTGCCAGCAGGTGCTAAGCTCACGGGGAATGAAGGCTGTGCTATTAGCTAACACAGAGATTGACCTGTACTCCACTAACATCCCACCCACTAAGCAGTGACGGATTAGCCACTGGGCCCATGGTACCCGTGCTCAGGGCTCCTGATCAACTGGGGGGGCCCTGGTTTCCACTGCCCAGTAGGTGGGGTGAGGGAAGCCCTCAAGTCCCCTGGCCCCTTCCTCGCAGAAGCCATGGGATGTGGGAACCCCCACAGCACTCCCTTGACGCTGTCCCTAACATAAACCATGGGATGGGGCAGCCCCATCAGCAGACACCAACCCTATCCCATTCAGAAGCTGTGGGATGGAGGAAGATGCCCCCTACCTCCGAGTTCCAGGCCTGATCTGTCCCCAGTAGAAGCCAGGGATGGCAGAGGAAGCCTGACCACACACTCTGCCAGAAGTGCTGGGCTGGCAGGGCAGAAGTCCCAGCGCTCTCACCCTGGTCCCCTGCAGAAGTGCAGGGAGGTAACAGGGGAAGCCCCAGCACCTGGACCTAGGGTTGTCAGGCCTCCAGTTTTCAAAAGGAATGCCCAGTTGAAAAGGGACCCTTGGGGCTCTGATCAGCACTGCTGATAAGGCTGTTAAAAATCTTTTTGGTGGCGCAGCTGGGCTAAGGCAGGCTCCTTGCCTACCGTGGCTCCGCACTGCTTCCAGAAGCAGCAGAATGTTCCTCCTCTGGCTCCTAGGTGTAGGGGCAGTCAGGGGCTCCGTGTGCTGTCCCTGCCCCAAGCACTGGCTCCACTCTTCCATTGGCTGGGAACTGCGGCCAATGGGAGCTGTGGGGGTAGCCCCTGAAGATGAGGCAGTGTACAGAGCTGCCTGGCTGTGCTTCCGCTTAAGAGCAGGAGAAGGGACATGCTGATGCTTGCAGGAGTTGCCTGAGGTAAGTGCCGCCTGGAACCTGCACCCTGCATCCCAACTTTCCCTCCCAGCTGTGAACCCCTCCCACCCTCCAAACCCCTCGGCCCCAGCCCAGAGCACCCATCTGCACCCCAAACCCCTCGTCCTCGGCCCCACACTATAGCCCACACCTCCAGCTGTAGCCCTGACCCCCTGTACTCCAACGCCCTCCCACACTCCAAACCCCTCTTTTTGGCCCTACCCCAGAGCCCACACCCCCAGATGGAGCCCTCACCCCCCTGCACCCCAACCTCCTGCCCCAGCCTGTAGCCCCTTCCCACACTCCAAACCCCTTGCCTTCCCAACCCATAGCTCCATCCTGCACCCCAAACCCCTTATCTCTTGCCCTAACACAGAGCCCACACCTCCTGGTGGAGCCCTCACCCCCTCATGCACCTCAAGCCTATTCCCCTGCCCAGTGAAAATAAGCGAGTAAGTGAGGGTGTGGGAGAGTGAGAAACTGAGGGAGAGGAGATGGAGTGAGCAGGATCATGGCCCCGGAGAAGCGTTGGGGCAGGGTGTGGGGCAAGGGTGTTTGGTTTTCTGTAATCAGGAAGTTGATAACCCTACCTGGACCCCCGATGTGGCCTTGGGGCTGGAGGAGCTCTCACTTCATGCTGCACCCTGGGACTGTGGTGCAGAGACAGATCTTCTTTGGTCTTGAGGCTGCAGTCACGGGGGGGGGGGGGGGGCAGAGAGGAACAAAAAGGTTTGTGTGGCTGTAGTGGGGGGTGCAACGGGGGAGAGCTGGGTGGAACAGGGGTGAGTCCCAGTAAAAGGAAGAAAGGGGTGGAGCTGTGGGCAGAGCAGCAGATGAAAGGGATGGGGAGGGGCCCCTCACTTGCTCTGGCCCAGGGCCCCAGGAAACCTTAATCTGCCTCTGCCACTAAGTCAGTCCCATTCAGCTACCACCAGCGAGCATCTCAATAACTGACTAATGTTATAGTGGTACCCAAAGACCATAATCAGTAGGAGCCCCCATTGTGTTAGGCATCATACAAACCATTGAGGCGACCGAGTTCCTGCCCCACAGATCTCAGTGTAATCTTTAAAATTCCATAGGGCAGGCAGACAAGCTTATTATTCCCATTTTACAGCAAAGGGAACTAAGGCACAGCATCCAAACACAGAATGCAATTCTGAGCCATTCCAAAAAGTTTGACAAAACAACATTTAATTAAGAAATTAAAAGAATGGAAACTATCCTGTGTAATTAGAACTAACAGGAGCTGCTAACAGGGAGTTTTGCAAGGGAGTTCTCCAGGTGAAGGAGGAGCACATACAGCATCTGTGGGCAGAGCAGAGCAAACAGGGAGCTGTAGACAGGAATTTGAGAGAGTTTGACAGAGGGAGGCTTACAATGGTGAGGAGGACCGGCAACACCTGTGCCAGCACTGCTTCTGTCTCCTCCACCTGCGCCTGTAGCCAGACAGAGCACCAAAGCATGGATGCTTTTACCCAGATTCTGGTGTGGGCTTGCAAAGAATGTAATTTGCAATTTCCACTTACTGATATCCAGGCTGGGGGTGGCATCCAATGTGAAAGGTGCCTACTGGTAGAGTCTCTCAGGCAGTAGGTGGGAGAGCTACAGGAGGAGGTGACTAGGCTGAGGAACATCCATATCCATGAGCAATTCCTGGACAGTATCCATGTGGAGACAGCTGACGGTGCTGTCCCAGTTGACAGGACTACCAACACACCAGTGGAGGAGGAGATGCCTCAGGGTGTATCTGACACACCAGTGGAGGAGGATCAGGGTGGACACAGCCAACTGGTTACTTCTAGCAGCAGGCAGTGCTCCACCGCTGCTGCGAACCCTCCTGCTGTGGTAAAAGATAACTGTTATGCTCTTCTTGATACAGGAGAGAAGGAATCACCCCCAAGAGTTAAGGAGGTGAAGCCTCGTGCCCCTAAGGCTGGGAGGTTTGCTGCCACCACTGATAAGAAACTTAGGGTAGTGGTGGTTGGAGACTCTCTGCTGAGGGGGATGGAGACACCCATCTGTCGCGCTGACAGTTCATCCAGGGAGGTATGCTGCCTGCCAGGGGCCCGTATCCGAAATGTTACAGAGGCATTATCGAGGATTATCCGGCCTTCTGACTACAACCCCATGCTACTCATCCATGTGGGCACAAATGATACTGCGAGATGTGACACAAGAGTGACTACAGGGCTCTGGGAGTACGGGTTAAGGAGTTTGGAGCGCAGGTGGTATTCTCTTCGATTCTTCCTGTTGAAGGTAGGGGTCCGGGCAGAGACAGATGCATCGTGGAGGTGAATGCCTGGCTGCGAAGATGGTGTCGCCAGGAGGGCTTTGGCTTCCTCAACCACGGGATGCTATTCGAGGAAGGACTGCTAGGAACAGATGGCGTTCACCTTTCGAAGAGGGGAAAGGCCTTATTTGCGCACAGACTGGCTAACCTAGTAAGGAGGGCTTTAAACTAGGTTCGACGGGGACAGGTGAGCAAACCCCACAGGTAAGTGGGGAACAAGACCTGGGAGATGGGTTGGAAACAGGAGGGAGCACGGGCTATAATGGCAGAGAGGAAGGAGGGTCAGGGCGAAGCTGGGAGGCAAGATCAAACCAGTATCTTAGATGCCTATATACAAATGCAAGAAGTATGGGTAATAAGCAGGAAGAACTGGAAGTGCTAATAAATAAATACAACTATGACATTATTGGCATTACTGAAACTTGGTGGGATAATACACACGACTGGAATGTTGGTGTGGATGGGTATAGTTTGCTCAGGAAGGATAGACAGGGGAAAAAGGGAGGAGGTGTTGCCTTATATATTAAAAATGTACTCACTTGGACTGAGGTGGAGATGGACATAGGAGACAGAAGTGTGGAGAGTCTCTGGGTTAGGCTAAAAGGGGTAAAAAACACAGGTGATGTCGTGCTGGGAGTCTACTACAGGCCACCTAATCAGGTGGAAGAGGTGGATGAGGCTTTTTTCAAACAACTAACAAAATCATCCAAAGCCCAAGATTTGGTGGTGATGGGGGACTTCAACTATCCAGATATATGTTGGGAAAATAACACCGCGGGGCACAGACTATCCAATAAGTTCCTGGACTGCATTGCAGACAACTTTTTATTTCAGAAAGTTGAAAAAGCTACTCGGGGGGAAGCTGTTCTAGACTTGATTTTAACCAATAGGGAGGAACTTGTTGAGAATTTAAAAGTAGAAGGAAGCTTGGGTGAAAGTGATCATGAAATCATAGAATTTGCAATTCTAAGGAAGGGTAGAAGGGAGTACAGCAGAATAGAGACAATGGATTTCAGGAAGGCGGATTTTGGTAAGCTCAGAGAGCTGATAGGTAAGGTCCCATGGGAATCAAGACTGAGGGGAAAAACAACTGAGGAAAGTTGGCAGTTTTTCAAAGGGACGCTATTAAGGGCCCAAAAGCAAGCTATTCTGATGGTTAGGAAAGATAGAAAATGTGGCAAAAGACCACCTTGGCTTAACCACGAGATCTTGCGTGACCTACAAAATAAAAAGGCGTCATATAAAAAATGGAAACTAGGTCAGATCACGAAGGATGAATATAGGCAAATAACACAGGAATGCAGAGGCAAGATTAGAAAAGCAAAGGCACAAAATGAACTCAAACTAGCTATGGGAATAAAGGGAAACAAGAATACTTTTTATCAATACATTAGAAGCAAGAGGAAGACTAAGGACAGGGTAGGCCCACTGCTCAATGAGGAGGGGGAAACAGTAACGGGAGACTTGGAAATGGCAGAGATGCTTAATGACTTCTTTGTTTCGGTCTTCACTGAGAAGTCTGAAGGAATGTCTAGTATAGTGAATGCTTACGGGAAGAGGGTAGGTTTAGAAGAGAAAATAAGAAAAGAGCAAGTAAAAAATCACTTAGAAAAGTTAGATGCCTGCAAGTCACCAGGGCCTGATGAAATGCATCCTAGAATACTCAAGGAGTTAATAGAAGAGGTATCTGAGCCTCTAGCTATTATCTTTGGGAAATCATGGGAGACGGGGGAGATTCCAGAAGACTGGAAGGGGGCAAATATAGTGCCAATCTATAAAAAGGGAAATAAAAACAACCCAGGAAACTACAGACCAGTTAGTTTAACTTCTGTGCCAGGGAAGATAATGGAGCAGGTAATCAAAGAAATCATCTGCAAACACTTGGAAGGTGGTAAGGTGATAGGGAATAGCCAGCATGGATTTGTAAAGAACAAATCGTGTCAAACTAATCTGATAGCATTCTTTGATAGGATAACGAGCCTTGTGGATAAGGGATAAGCGGTGGATGTGATATACCTAGACTTTAGTAAGGCATTTGATACAGTCTCGCATGATATTCTTATAGATAAACTAGGAAAGTACAATTTAGATGGGGCTACTATAAGGTGGGTGCACAACTGGCTGGATAACCGTACTCAGAGAGTAGTTGTTAATGGCTCCCAATCCTGCTGGAAAGGTATAACAAGTGGGGTTCTGCAGGGGTCTGTTTTGGGACCGGTTCTGTTCAATATCTTCATCAACGATTTAGATGTTGGCATAGAAAGTACGCTTATTAAGTTGCGGACGATACCAAACTGGGAGGGATTGCAACTGCTTTGGAGGACAGGGTCAAAATTCAAAATGATCTGGACAAATTGGAGAAATGGTCTGAGATAAACAGGATGAAATTCAATAAAGATAAATGCAAAGTGCTCCACCTAGGAAGGAACAATCAGTTTCACGCATACAGAATGAGAAGAGACTGTCTAGGAAGGAGTATGGCAGAAAGAGATCTAGGGGTCATAGTAGACCACAAGCTTAATATGAGTCAACAGTGTGATACTGTTGCAAAAAAAGCAAACATGATTCTGGGATGCATTAACAGATGTGTTGTAAACAAGACACGAGAAGTCATTCTTCCGCTTTACTCTGCGCTGGTTAGGCCTCAACTGGAGTATTGTGTCCAGTTCTGGGCACCGCATTTCAAGAAAGATGTGGAGAAATTGGAGAGGGTCCAGAGAAGAGCAACAAGAATGATTAAAGGTCTTGAGAACATGACCTATGAAGGAAGGCTGAAGGAATTGGGTTTGTTTAGTTTGGAAAAGAGAAGACTGAGAGGGGACCTGATAGCAGTTTTCAGGTATCTAAAAGGGTGTCATCAGGAGGAGGGAGAAAACTTGTTCACCTTACCCTCCAATGATAGAACAAGAAACAATGGGCTTAAACTGCAGCAAGGGAGATTTAGGTTGGACATTAGGAAAAAGTTCCTAACTGTCAGGGTAGTTAAACACTGGAATAAATTGCCTAGGGAGGTTGTGGAATCTCCATCTCTGGAGATATTTAAGAGTAGGTTAGATAAATGTCTATTAGGGATGGTCTAGACAGTATTTGGTCCTGCCATGAGGGCAGGGGACTGGACTCGATGACCTCTCAAGGTCCCTTCCAGTCCTAGAGTCTATGAGTCTATGAGTCTAACACCTCTCATCTTAAAGTGGAATGCAGCTCATCACTGAACACAAAAGGGACAGTAAAATGGTGGGAATGTTTATTTGGTAGATGCTGCAAAGCTCCAAATAAGGATTTAAAGAATGTTTTCTTACTTCTAGGCTGTGGTAAATGGATTGTAAAAAGGGGACATTTGGTGTGGGGGGTTACATATAGGGTCCAATCCTGTACCATCAAAACCACCATTGTTGAGTTAAACACAGGTTCAGTGACAGCTCAGAGGTCCACTCATGAAAATTCTGGCCAGTGAATTAAGTGTCGCTATTTTTCAAATGTATGGATGAGGTGATCCCTTTCATCTTAATCAGACTATATGCCAGACTCACCTCTTTCTGGTACAGGGAGGTGAAATCACACCTCTTTGCATCAGGGAGGGCTGCAACATCCCAGAGGGGATTCATTGTCACCTCCCCTCAGGGATTCTGTGTAGGGCAGCAGCTTTTTATTTTGCCAGGAGTACTGATGACAAAGGGACATGCTGGCTGGCTGTGGATCCCTGCCTGACACTAACCTCCTCACTGGACTTTTTACTGCAGGCTTCTTGTTCAGTGCTTAATTTGTGCTGGGGCTTGCAAGGGCTGAGCACTGGCACCTCTTTCATTACAAATTAAGCACTGGGAGGAGGAAGCAGAGGCTAGGGGTGATTGGGGGAGCCCAGAGTGCCTGTGGGGATCGGGGGCACCAAAATACAAGTTTGCCCAGGACACCATTTTCCCTAAGACTGGCCTTGCTTCCCTACATTGCTGTTCAAAACACATTTCTAAAGAGATATACAGGAGTTTCACAATTAGCATAATAATTATTGCTCTGAAGTTTTACTCTGTCATCTACAAGCAAAGACAGAAACTTGATGTAATGTAGAGTCTATACTTTAAAAACAAGTATTTTAAAGATGACTGTATATCGAGGCATCTTCTTAGCCTACTTAAAAACAAAAAAATGCCCAACAACTAAATTAATGATTCAATAGATAGTCCTGCAAGGAAGAAGAGATGGATTCAAGTTTTAATTAATTGTGGAAGCTACTTTTGGTTAATTTCATGATAAGTCAATATTAGGAAAGGTCCTAGCATTTTAGTCGTATTTTTTCCCTTTTAAATTAAAAACAGGATTATTTTGGTATTAGTTTAAAATGAATGGGACTGAACTACAAATATTATAGGGGGCCAAAAGGTTAGTTAAAATAATGTTAAGAACACTAAAAGAAATCCAAAGCATTTAGTCAAGAACAGATGCCATCTTACCAAAGACAGGTAACCTCACCTGCTTGAAGAGAGGTATGATAGTTCAAGACCTTTCCCCAAAAGAAGATATTTTACTGTTACCTTGATTACACTAAAATAGAGAAAAATTGTTCAGATTTTAGCATTCTATAGTCAACATATAATTTCCTTTTAGAAAATGTTGGATAAGAAATCTTCATGCTTTCTCTGGAGCATATTAGAAAAGGACAGAAATATCTGAGAATAACTTGGAAAGTTGGTGTCTGGAGAATAAACAGATTTACAAGCCATGTAAATGCTTCAGCATTTTCTCTTCTTCTGTCAGCCCTGACATATTTGGAATAGATGTTTAGCATCTGCTTCTATACCCTCATTATCTGAATCTGCACAGAGTCACATGAGGCTATAAACAGGAAGATAAGTTGAAAGTCCAGCCAATTAAATAGCAGAATATTGTAAAGGTCAGTGTAGTAGTACACTATTATATTTCACAGAATATACGAGTCAATAAAATTCTGATGCCTTAGTTCTGTGACAAAGACTGTAATTTGAAATGAAAATGGCACACCATTAATCTGGATGACAGTTATTGTAATGAGAACAAGAAATAATGTAAAGTTTAACCCATGCTGAATCCTTGCAGATTCAGTGCTTATATTATAAGTCTGTCCTTTCTTGGTAATTTTAACAGACAATATTATTTCTCCTATTGTAAGGTCTTTAGAGGAGGGACCATGTGCTACATTTATAAAGAGACCTAGGCATTGCAATTCTAAGCAGGCCCTGCAGGCAAGATAGGTAGCGGAATACCTAGTTTTTGAATCCTGCTGACGCTTCAATTTGAGCTACAGTGCTGAGCAGCTTGGCACCATGAGGATTTAGATGGTTTTGTGCATGCACACCAGCTGAAACATAGGCCCCTTCAGGTTTTTGTGGCAGCTGAGCAGGTTTTTGAGGATCTCAATGGCCATTAAATGATATATTTAGTGCCTAAAATGGCTATTAAGTGCCAAAGTTCTTCCCTGACTGATCAGCTTTTCCCATTTCCTCAATATCAACAATGTGTTGGTGTGTTTGCTCTTCATCTATGATGACAACTTCCCTTGTAGCTTGGTCAGGGCAATGCCTCTGACGCAGGTGTCAGATAAAAGAGCCTTCTTCAACTCCTTATGGTTCAACTAAGGCAGTCATATCAAATCTAGGTTCACAACAAGGGAATAGACTTCAGAAATGGGTTCAGAGGATGCTCTCAAAACATCTCCAGCTCTACTGCAGGTTAGCAGTAGTCAGGTTAGGTTTTGCCTTGGCAATCTTACACAACATGCTCACTCCAGAAGCTGCTATCTTTATTCATTCATCATTTGGAGGATGATGATCATATGGCTGGCAAGACGTGGTGTCAGCATCAATATTAGTCTTTCCAGAGTGATGCTGCAGCATGAAATCATGCATGACTATAACATCTCATCACCAGTGTCCTGCTGTGTCAAAATTC
This sequence comes from Gopherus evgoodei, assembly GCF_007399415.2. Lineage (NCBI taxonomy): Eukaryota > Metazoa > Chordata > Testudines > Testudinidae > Gopherus > Gopherus evgoodei. The sequence continues at coordinate 72,886,665 of NC_044322.1, forward strand.
ACAGATGTCAGGATGTAACTCCTGATTACAAATTGTGTGTCATAACAGTAATCATGGAACTTTTCTGCAAAGGCTTACTTCAGTACAAAGAACTCTAATTTATGCACTGGTCAATTTCTCTCGTAGGCAATTGGACTTTGTCTGGCGTATGTCATATATCAATATCCATCAGGATGCTCTTGATACTCCACCTAAACAGTCCGTGCAGACACCTACATATAATAAGAAGGGCTTCCTGGAGTCACAAAAGGCAAGAACAGGATCTTCATCAAACTGTCAATCAGAGTATGGACAGGATGTTCACAGGCTGCAGTCCACCTGTCTCCAAGAGATTCAGATACCTTATGGTATGGTACTTCTGGCTTTTCAGGACTTCCTATTTTTTCAATATTAAAGGTAGACTTGAGTCAGTGCACTCAGTGGATGGGCAATCATTGAATACCTCTTCACAAAATGTCTATAATGCCCCAAGAATCCTAGGAAACTGGAGTTATTTCAGGTTTCTTGGTCTTGGGAGCCTGTACCTTATCTAAATCTGCTGCTACTCCTTCTTCCAAGAAAATGTACCCATTATATTTCACACTCGACTAGTTAAATTGGCTCTTATCTAAGGACAATTTGAGTCTGCTGGTGCTGACATGAAATGAGCACTTTAAGATGATCCTTATGTTCCTTGAGAGTCTCCCAAAAAAATAAATAAAACGATCCAAATCAATCAATACTTTCAGCAAGTATCTGGAACCTTTGTAAAATTGCTGGGGTTCCACTTGTACCTTGGGGCATATATGTAAACCAGGGATCGGCAACCTCTGGCACGTGGCTCACCAGGGAAAGCACCCTGGCAGGCTTGGCCAGTTTGTTTACCTGGGTAAAGCACCATGGCAGGTTTGGCTGATCACAGCTCTCATTGGCTGCTCCAGGCCAATTGGGGGGATGGGAAGCCATGGCCAGCACATCCCTTGGCCCGCGCTGCTTCCCACAGCTCCCATTGGCCTAGGATGGCGAACCACAGCCAGCGGGAACTGCGATCGGCTAAACCTGCCAATGCGGCAGATAAACAAACTGGCCCGGCTCACCAGGGTGCTTACCCTGGCAAGCCACATGCCATATGTTGCCAACCCCTGATATAAACTAATAAGCACCCACTGAACAAAATCTATTTTCTCACTAGCTTCAGGAGCCAGGGATATTTACTAATACCCACTTCTCAGATTATGGACCAAAGTCCATTTGCTCTTGAAGAGGCAATCCAAGGTATCTTCCACCCAGGGCATAGTGTATCAATCAGAAATCATCTGTCTATTCAGGATGCAATAATCCACATATGTGCACATATCATAGTTCTTCTCATGGGCTATCACAATAAGAGATGCAAGTAGGCTCCTGGATTCCTGGATTATTCCAGAAGCTTTGAGCTTCAGAAGATGTTTTCTCACATCTTCTATATCCACAGGCCCAAATCGTCAGGATCTCTCCCAGGAAGGGGGTCTTATCATACATCAGGATTTGATATTCTACTCCACAAGCATGTCCAACATCTCATTTCTGTTGCAAGAATACATCTGCTTTCTGGGCCAACCTCTGTCTCAGGTGTTCTTTCCAGTCCTTGGGCACAAGGGAATTTCCAAAGTTCAGGCAGCTGGCATCAAACAGCATCTCAGGATGAAGAGAGTTCCACTGATAATCTTATCTCAGTAGTTATGGGTTATTGTGGTCCCTGGTTTGATAGTAACAGAATGAGCAGACTCAGCCATTGGAACAAGCAAATGGTGAATACAAAGTTATTATTCCTCAATGGACCATCACTTCTTGAGGTAAACTGTCATTCTCTCGGACCTTCACTATCACTATCTGATGCTTTGCGTCATCCATCATCTGAGCTTGTCCAGCAGTAGGGTCAGAGATGAACTTTTACCTTTAAAGTTCTTCCCAACAGATCCTTCCTGACTGAAGGCCATCTCCATCTCCTTCAGTCAGTAAGCTTACAAACATAAAGTGTTTATTTTGAGTACTTCAGCCTGCCATCCTATGGGCCTGCCATTTCCTTACTTTTCTTGGCTAATAACCCAAACATATTCAAGATAGTCCCAATTATCAGAGGTACTTGAATCTTGTTTCCCATAGCTGGACACACAAAGGCTGAAGTCTGAATCTTGGAAGTTATCCTAGTCACGTCTCTGGATAATTCCTGCTGTATCTTGATTTATCCTTGATATGTAAAGATGATTCATCTAATTCCCCCTTGATTCACAGCAAGTCCTTCTAGAGGATAAAAGGTCAGATGCTTTAAATGGCTCACATAAAATAGCTGGAACAGAAGGGTGACTTGTGATTGACTGTTCAAAATAGCTCAGCAACAATGTCCTTCAATCCCCATGTCCACGTCAGCCTTGGTCCCACAGAGTCTGTTGGGTGTATTTGTTCTTGAGTGAAGACCATAGCTGGGCCTTCAGAACTTGAATATTGTAGGAGTAGTTACTGTTCTGGGACTCACCATACTCTCTTTCCTGGACTCTTCGAAATTTTCCATCAGCTGCTCAGTGCATACGGCTTTGAATTTTTTGGACACTTTCCTAGGATTCACCACATTGGGACAGGCTTTTGGAAAATGGCCTGAATGCGGTGTGATTTTTGGTATAAGTGACTATCATCACTTATACCAGTTTGTCTGGGCAGCAAGATGGACTGGAGAGTCTAAGGCAGGGATTGGCAACCTCTGGCACGCGACTTGCCAGGTTAGGCACCCTGCGTTGGCAGATTCGGCTGATTGCGGTTCCCTTCACCCCCATTGTTCTGGGACAGCGAACTGCAGCCAGTGGGAGCCACAATTGGCCAAACCTGCAGATGCTGCAGGTAAATAAACCATCCCATCCCGTCAGGGTGCTTATCCTGGTCAGTTGCGTGCCAAAGATTGCTGATCCCTAGTCTACAGGGGACTGTCTATGACTCCAGGGCAAGACTGAGATAGTGATCTGGGCAGTCACATCTGTTACTGGCTTAGTGAAATCTAATTATAGAATTCACCATCGGTTTGGGTATCTCCCCTGTTTTCTGACAGTGTGCCCTGAGGTAGGCACTCATGGTCATGAGCCACTCCAGACAGCATGATAGAGGGAAAACAGGGTTATTTATAGCCTTTCTCCTTCTTTCCCAGGCTTCCAGAGCTCTTCACAGGTCAGAAACTGATTGAGTGCTGCCTGGCTGGCTTTTGCCCTCCATTTGCTGCTGGATATTCCCATTGGTTGCAGGAGGAGAGTTGCCAGGATAACTGGTGGTCACATCTCCCACCCCTTCCCTCCTGATGACCAGAGGAAGTCAGCAATTCAGAACTCTGTTGTGGACCCTGCAAAAAGCCCCACATATGTGTATCTTCTCTTGGGGCAATGCCTGGTTTGCTAAGAAGGATGAGGGGCTACATGAAGCATTGCCTGAAAGGTATATATCGTCTTCTAGGATATTAAAGCTACTTTACTAATTTCACTACTTTAAAGAAAGGATGATGGTTTCTAACTTCAGTGCTTTTAAGGAACAATTGATGTCTGGTTCTTTACCACATGCTGTTATACTGTAGCGCAATGAGAGACATCAATTTATTTCTGAAGGATTCACTCATGGCTTCTCCTTCACTACAGATAGAACAGTATGAAATCAAGTACATAGTGAGCATTCCATGTCTCTCCTCCCCACATGTGACCTGGGAAGGTGATGAACATCAGGTCCTTCCATTATAATTAATGACTTAAATGAAGCAGGACTGGGCCTTTATTCTGGAATGGACATGTGAATCCTTTCCATGTGAAGCTCAAGTTTATGGCTCATTTTAAAAATAAAACACCTTCAGCAGTCATTATCAAATTTTATTACACTACTTATTTCCCTACAGAACCCCCAAGAACACCAAGCCCTCTAAAGCACTCCACAGTGTAAAATAAAGTAAGTCAGTTAGAAGAACTTTTTATCTGAACTTTCTGAAACAATTAAAAGATCAGATAGGAAAAAAGCACAGAAATATTTTATTACCTGTGTACTTGTTATAGCAGAAGGTTCACTACCCACTAATTCATAGTATAGTTTGACTGCTGTAGGAGATGCTGTATTTTATTTTTAATTTAATAAAGATTGAGTTAGAGAGCTACATGTTTAACATTTATAATTCTGCAATTTATTATAATAAATATAATATCTAATTTTCAGTTCATTTACGTTAGTGAAATCAAATATGTTACCCACTGGTGAGTCTGTTACAGTTCCCTCACAGTGATCCATAGAGGATATGACTTGGTATACTCCCTAGCAATGAGGTTTTAGCTCAAGCTATAACAGCTCATGCTTTTAGCTCTGATGACCCCCAGTTCAATCCCTAGTGCAGGGGTCAGCAACCTCTGGTACGCGTCTTGCCAGGGTAAGCACCCTGGTGGGTCAGGCCAGTTTGTTTACCTGCCAAGTCCGCAGGTTCTGCCGATCGCAGCTTTCTCTGGCCATGGTTCACTGTCTCAGGCCAATGGGGGTGGCGGGAAGCTACGGCCAGCACATCCCTTGGCCCGTGCAGCTTCCCGCAGCCCTCATTGGCCTGTGACAGCGAACCGTCGCCAGAGGAAGCTGCGATTGGCAGAACCTGCGGAGGTGCCCGGTAAACAAACTGGCCCAGCCCACCAGGGTGCTTACCCTGGCAAGACGCGTGCCAGAGGTTGCCGACCCCTGTGGTAATATATATGTGTTTGGAAAGTTTTTAAAGGTAGGGTGGATAAATGTGATGTCCTGTCCCTTTAAATGTTTAAGTCCTTCCCCCCTCCCTCACGCAAAACCTCACTTTTTATTTGTTTGTTTTTGCAGCTAGAACAATAAAGCAAGCACAGCAGAGAGCTCTGTTTCTATCAGCTCTCTTTGTATCTGTGTCCATCTCTTTCTCTGCTGGATGCAAATATAACAGAGGCTGCTTTTTGTCTGAGGTGGAGAAGCACCATTCACTTAACCGCAAGTGATTCCCAAGATTCCTCTAAACTAGCACTTACATAATGCCTGCTATGTTTGAACCAAGGGTCTCAACATAATTTACCTGATTAAGACAGTCAGGTAGGCATATAAGGCATTTTACAGGTGAGGAAACAGGTTCTCACAGGTATTGATTTCAGTGGACAATGATTTAAGTGGAAATTGATTTCAGGATTCAGGCCTAAAGTGGTTAAGGGCCTCATGCTAGAAAATCAATCACATGAGTAAGAACTCGTCACAAAGGTTTACAGTATCAGGTCCTGGTCCAAAGTCACATAGCCAGTCAGACCTAAGATAAGAAACCAAGTCTCCTGGCACCTAGCTAGCTGCATTAATTAGTGGACAAAGACTACACATCTGCCCTGATAATTGTATACTGAACTTGGAAGGTAGTCTGGAATGAGACTCATCTCCTTGCACAAGTGCTCAATACTGTTCCCTCTGAAGTTCAAGGGAAATTTGCCATTAACTTCAAAGTGGGCAGGACTGAACTCTCCATTATGCAAGTGGGAGATTTTAAAAGAGCCAGTTCCTTGTCCTTCCCTCACTTCAGCTACATTAAAGTGTTGTTAAGTACTTGATTTTAGTCTTTTTTATAGAGATACAATTTGTTTCATTTTGTGTTTGAGAAACTTTTTATATCCCAGTCTGTCATTTTGCTCTAAATTTTAGTTGTCATAGTTCAGGGAGACTGCACCAATATTCCCCCTCCATGCTCCACCAAGGACTCCCACTCTAGGCTCCCCGCTCCACAGCCATCATGTCTCTTGAGCACAGATCCATGTCTCTGTCATTCTTGGCTGTGATTTTTTTCCAGTCTGCACAGTTCTAACTACATTGGGTTATCCTCAGCAAGCCAGACTGCCTTCCTCTCTGAAGGCTATGAACAGCTGTACTTATCAGCAGTCACATGTTACGACACAGTTCTTTCTAAGCAAGCATATTTATCATTAAGGTGAAAGCATTACAGAGAAAACATATAAAAACAGCAGAAGTTCCTGTATGCATGCTAAAAAGCTTAGTTGAGTTCACCCATCAGTCTTATGGGGCTCAATAAGCCGAAGTACTGTGCCTTCCAGAAAGTATTGGAGTCCCCCTTGAACAGAAAGTCTTGTCTGTTTGCCTGACTCAATCCCTGAGTCAATTTAAACTCAGGCTGTTTATCCAAATGTCATTTATTTGCTTGTTGGTTTAGGGAGAATCCAGTTTTAACTAGTACATATGAATCTCTCCCAGTGGTGGTACTACTCAGGAGGTGTTAAAACCTTATTAAATTTGTCTAATCACCCCCACTCTTCTTATTTCCTGGAGGAACTGTGGTAACCCTCCCCCAAGGAATTACATAATCTCTGGCCCACAATGTAATATAAACTTCCTACAGAAAGGTCTCCAAAGATATTGCAGAAAATTGCCATATTGGTCATAGTAGCTATATGAGCCATTATTGTGATACCTACTGTGCCTTGACCAATATTTTAAGATCATTTATTGATAAACAAATTTTGGAGACATTCTAGGTTTTAACTAAAGTTTCCTAAATGGTTCAGAACTTGATTTTTTCTTTTCATATTTAATGTTAAACTGATTATCTGAATCCATTGTGGACACTGGTTATCAGTAATGAATTATTTTCTTAGTGTACTTAAATGATCATCCCTTGCTGTTGGAATAGCCCTTTGCCTACTGCTGCAGATAGCACAATTTAGAGCATCCCTGCAATTGCCGTAATTTGTTTCCCATGACCAGACCCACACAAACTACACTATGTATTAGGCTTACAGCCATCTTTGTGGGCTCTTCTCAGAGTTGCACTGAGTGCCAAATGGCTTCTCCTAGAATTCTGGCCATTGAAGTCTCCAGGACAAACAAGACATGAATTTTGAATATAAAAAAGTCAAGCATGGGTCACTTCCCTCACCCACCTTTTAAAAAACAAATAAACAAAATTTTCAGGCTTTCATTGTACATTTACATTTTAAGTGCATGGTGAAAATGTTAAATAATTTATCTCTATGAAAAACAGATTGACCAAACTCAATAAACTTGCTTGTTAAATTTTCTTTTTCATACAAGTTAATGATCTCCTGTTTTCCACAGTGTGAAATAACTACTTCTAGTACCTGGAGTTTTTCACCATGAGATCATAATTATGTTTATCCACTGATCTTTACTCTTATTCTGCAAATCTCCTGGATACTGCCTGCAGTATCACTCATCACTTACTTCTTCTCCAGCTCTGGCAATCCTCACAAAATGAGTCCCATACTGGTACACACAAAAATAACTAATAATCCCAAATTCTTTCACACTGACTTAATCCACCTTGAATAGCATTTACTTCTGCTGGTATATTGGAAATGATAAAATAAACAACTTATCTGTATCAGACCTCCAGTGTTTTTCCCCTTCAGAGAGGAAAGAGACTACAAAAATCTTTGTCTTTTTTGTTTCTGATGAACGAACTGAAAAGGTACATGAGAAACTTGTGGCTTACATATTCCATTCAATTAAAATTCAAAATTATTGTGAATAACTTTTAACCAAGGCTCAGAAGCCTGTATTAAAGTCAGGGTAGAAAGGTATTCTATGGCCTAGTGACAAAATAATTTATGGCATGATTTTCAAAGGGCAAAGTCAAATGGAGTTGGATACCTAGCTCCACATTGTGCTTTTGAAAATCTTCCATTAAACGCTAAATTATTCATACAACAAATATTTTTCTCTCTTTTACATGCACCAAGGAAATGTCTCAAGATATCAAAAATGTTTGTATTTTTGACCTATTGGTCTCTGTAATTCTGAAATTTGCAATAATATGACATCTTTCTTCTTACTTTCTAGGGATGAAATTCACTTGAACAAGAGGGTTAGTCTATGAACCACTTATGTTCCCAAACTATCCCCTTATATGGGTCCTTTACACAAGTGTAAATTTCACAAGTGAGGAGCTGTAGAACCAGGTTCTCAGTGCTATGGTTAGAACCAGAAATTCCAAATTTGAGGAAAAAAGAGCTTTTTAATAATTAAACTAAGATTTTTTATATATATTTATGTGCTATTTATTGATAAATGATACATGAGCCTAGTCTTCAAGGAGAAAGACTCAACCTGAAAAAAATCAAATGGTGCACTTCAGCCATTTTTTAATTGTGTGTGTGAGAAAAAGCTAGCTTATAAAGTACTGAAAACTGGAAAATATTCTGTATAAAAATGTTGTCAAACATTAAGCTGCTGAAGGAACTGTGCTACAAGTTATAAGCAAAAACAACAAAAAAACTTCACCTCTGGGGAGAAACTATGCAAGGTAGGTTTCAGCACAGACAGGATTTTTTCCAAAAATTAGTAACATTTGAAAACAGGGAATGTTAACGAAAACACTCATGCACCTTTAACTATAAGAGCCTCTAGCAAATATACACTGTAATAAGTACAATGGTATAAGCTTATGTTACTATAGGATTTTTGGTCCACAAACTTTGCGGAAAATGGTGTAGCTCCATTGACTTGAGTGTAATTAACCCAATGTCCAACAGCTGAAGATTTGAGCTCTTAAAAAAGAATCAGTTATGAACAACATAGTTTTTCCTTGCATTTTAATGAATAAAATGATGAGAAAAGTCCAGCAGAGGGCAATGAAAATGATTAGGGAGCTGGGGCACATGACTTCATAGAATCATAGAATATCAGGTTTGGAAGGGACCTCAAGAGGTTATCTAGTCCAACCCCCTGCTCAGAGCAGGACCAATCCCCAAATAAATCATCCCAGCCAGGGCTTTGTCAAGCCTGACCTTAAAAACCTCTAAGGATGGAGATTCGACCACCTCCTTAGATAACCCATTCAAGTGCTTCACCACTCTCTCAGTGAAAATGTTGTTTCTAATATCCAACCTAAACCTCCCACACTGCAACTTGAGACCATTACTCGTTGTTCTGTCATCTGCTGTCACTGAGAACAGTCTAGATCCATCCTCCTTGGAACCCCCTTTCAGGTAGCTGAAAGGAGCTATCAAATCCCCCCTCGTTCTTATCTTCCACAAACTAAATAATCCCAGTTTCCTCAGCCTCTCCTCATAAATCCTCCTAATTTGAAGAAACACCTTTGAAATCAGTAGGATGCTCCACATATACAGTGGTACAACTGAGACCAGAAACTAGCCTACTTTCTGCATTTGCATGACCCTACTATAACCTTGAGATGTCTGCAGAATTTCAAAATGATGGATTCAAAAAGAATAATATATAGTACATTAGAAGTATTATGTCAAAATAGAAAGTCTTTATACAAACACAGTTTTTTGAATTGTGCTTGGGTCATATTAAATTACCATGAAGAGTTGATTCATATTCCCTTAAAAAACTGTGGAAAGCATATCAGTTAAAAGAGCATAGAAATACATGTATAACACAAGTAAATCAATAGTTATATAATAAAAGCAGCAGCAAACATTTTAATACATAAGGGGGATATCTGATCTACATTAATAGTGGAAAACAGCAAAGCGGTGGAAGAATTGGAGTTAATCTTTCACCTCAGATAATAAACAAGTATCACATAGATTAAATCAATTTTATTACCGTTGCTTATTGAGAGGCCTATTTTTACAGTTAAATGAGACTTTTACATCCTCTGCAAAAAGGCAGAAAAGAATCATCTTGAGTGAAGCTGTGCACACACATAGACTTTCAGGTCAGAAGAGACCATTGTGATCATCTAATCTGATCTCTGGCACACTGCAGGCCACACAGTCTCACCCATCCATTCCTGTAATAGACCCATAAGCTCTGGCTGAATTAATAAAGTCTTCAAACAACGGTTTGAAGACTTCAAATTATAGAGACTTCACCATTTACATTAGTTTAAACCTGCAAGTGACCTGTGTCCTATGCTACAGAGGAAGGTGAAAACCCTCCAGGGTCTTTTGCAATCTGACTCTGGGGAAAATTCCTTCCCGACCCAAATATGGCATTCAGCTAGACCTTGAGTATCTGAGCAAGACCCACCAGGCAGATTCCTGGGAAAGAATTCTCTGCAGTAACTCAGAGCCTCTAGTGTCCAGTCTCTAGCCACTGAGGAGTTTTGCTTTTGGCAGTTGCCAGTGAGTGATATGCCACATTATAAGTAGTCCCATCATACCATCCCCGCCATAAACTTATCCATAGAACTCAGTCTTGAAAGCGGTTAGGTTTTTTTGACCCCACTTCTCTCCTTGAAAGGCTGTTCCAGAATTTCATTCCTCTGGATGGTTAGAAACCTTTGCATAATTTTGAGCCTAAACTTGTTGATGGCCAGTTTATAGCCATTTGTTTTTGTATCTAAATTGGCACTTAACTTAAATAACTCCTCTCTCTCCCTGGTATTTATCCCTCTAATGTATTTATAGGCTGAAATTATATCTCTCCTCAGCCTTCTTTTGAATAGGCTGAACAAGACTCTTTGAGTCTCCTCTCATAAGGTAGGTTTTCCATTCGTCTGATCATCCTAGTAGCTCTGCACTGAACCTGTTCCAATTTGAATTAATCTTTCCTAAACATGGGAAACCAGAACTGCACACAGTATTCCAGATGAGGTCTCACCAGTATCTTGTATAATGTTACTAACACTTCCTTGTCTATATTGGAAATACCTTGTCTGATGCATCCTAGGACTGCATGAGCCTTTTTCAAAGCCGCTTCACATTGACAGTTCATAGTCATCCTGTGATCAACCAATACACCCATGTCTTTCTCCTTCTTTATCACTTCCAACTGATTAGTCCTCAGTTCATAGCAAACATTCTGGTTATTCACTAATGCAGAACTTGTACTTTGCATTATTAAATTTCATCCCATTTCTATTACTCTAGTTTACAAGGTCATCCAGGTCTTCCTGTATGATATTCCAGACCTCTGCCATTTTGGCAATACCTCTCAACTTTGTGTCATCCACAAATTTTATTAGCATACTCCCAGTTTGTGTGCCAATGTCATAACAAAAATGTTAAATAAGACTGGTTCAGAGATTGATCCCTGAGGAACTCCACTAGTAACCTCCCTCCAGTCTGACATTTCACCTTTCACTATGACTCAATTTAGTCTTCCCGTTAACCAGTTTCTTATACACCTTTCATTCTCATATTAATCCCCATCTTCTCCAATTTAACTAATAATTTCCCAGATGGAACGGTATCGAATGTGTTACTGAAATGCAAGTAGATAAGATCTACATCATTTTATTTGTCTAAAAAATCAGCTATCTTCTCAAAGAAGGAGGTCAAGTTGATCTGGCATGATCTACCTTGCCTAAAATCATGTTGTATTTTATCACAATTGCTATTCATCATATTAGCAATTCTCCAATCATAGGGTCTGACCCCCGAGTTTACAGATTCATTAAAACTCCTTGCTATTGGGCTTGAAATTTCATGTGCCAGTTCCTTTAATATTCGTGGATGTAGATTATGTGGGGCCCCTGTCATAGTCCCATTAAAGTTTGAGTCTCATCTGAGATGTGGTAATTTCAACCTTCATATCCTTGTTGCCATTAGCCACTCTGCCATTACCCATAATTAGGCTCATTATAAACTGAGGTTTTAATTCCCTTGGAAAGTGTGACGGGTTCTCCCCAGGGTGCTACCTGGAACTGGGGTACCAGTGAGCCCCTGATCCACTAGCCTGGGCTCCCTCTCACACTGTACTGCTGTGACAAGCTGCAAAGCCCTCCAGCCTGCATTTTCACTAGCATTCATACAGGTAGAGAACACCCCACTGCAGTTACATGCAGGCTCTCTAACTACCAGTTTCCCAGTCTGGGACCCCAGAGCAGTACAGTCCTGCCCTGGTCAAATATGGCCAGTATATTGGTTTAATACCCAGTCCACCTCTCCCTCAATGTGAAAAGAAAAATTCACATTTGTGGTAACCAAGCAGAGATTTTCCCCAAGCATTTCAGCCAAAGTTCACTGATTTAGATTAAAACAAAAAAACAAGTTTATTAACTACAAAAGATAGATTTTAAGTGATCATAAGGGCTAGCAAAAGATCAAAGCAGATTACCTAGCAAATAAACAAAAAATGCAAACTAAATTTAAGATACTAAATAGATTGGATATGAATGAGCAGGATCTCACCCTAGTTAATGGTACAGGCAGGCTACAGCTTCTTAAGGCACAAGCTGCACTTGCTTTACAGCTTGGAATTCTCAAGTGTTTCATACAGAGGCTAGAAATCTCTTTTAGCCTGGGTCCAGTACTTCCCTCAGTTCAGTCATTGTTACTTTGGTGTTTCCAGGAGTCTTCTTCTGTGGGGGGTGAAGAATCCCAGGTGATGTCACTTGCTGCCTTATGTAGCTTTTCCATATGATGAGAACTCTTTGTTCCAAAGCTTGGCTCTCAGACCAGTCTGGAAAAATATTGACATCCCAAGATGTGGTCCAGAATCATGTGGCCTGGTCACATGTCCTTATAGAGTCATAGCAGCCATTACTTACTGGCTGTGTGGAGTATTCTCCAGAAGGCTCACCAGATGGAAGATAAGCTTCTCCTAAGACCTATTGTTTTCACTAATGGCTCCTTGCCCTGAATAGGCCCTTCCCAACCAACCATCTAGCCTGAAAGCATCTTTTCTAGTGGGCATTACCCAAGGGTAACTACATTTGAAATACAGATACATAGTCAATATTCATAACTTCAGAAACAAAAATTATACGTGCATACAAATAGGATAATCATATTCAGCAGATCATAACTTTTCAAATGACACCTCACATGACTTATTTTGCATAAAATAAATCATAATCATGCTATAACAGGAGTCGGCAACCTCTGGCATGCGGCTCGCCAGGGCAAGCACCCTGGTGGGCTGGCCCAGATTGTTTACCTGCTGTATCGGCAGGTTCAGCCGATCGCAGCTCTCACTGGCTGTGGTTCACCAGCTCAGGCCAATGGGGGTGGCGGGAAGCTGCAGCCAGCACATCCCTTCCCCCCCCCCGCTTCCCTCCTCCCACACTGGCCTGGGACGGTGAACCACGGCCAGTGGGAGCTGTGGTTCACTGAACCTGCTGACTGTGTGCCAGAGGTTGCTGACCCCTATGCTATAATAATATCATAATAATATCACTATGAAGATTATGGGGTGCAGTGTCACAGGAAGGTCCAGCTCTGCTTGGCTTTTGGCATTTCTACACTTTCTGACCTTCAAGAGGTACCTTTCCTTGCTGGTCCCTCCTATCTTCCATTCCTTGTAGACTTTTTGCTTTCTCTTAATTACCTATTTGAGATGCTTGCTCATCCATCTTAGTCTACAACACTTACCTACATTTCCCCCCTTGATTGAGATACATGCTTCAGATAGGTTCTGCAACTTAGATTTTAAGTAATTCCAAGCCTCCTCCACATTCAGATCTTTGAGTTCTTCAGTCCAGTCCACTTGTCTAATTCCCTTATTTTTCTTAAATTTAGCTCTTCTGAAATCAAGGACCTTTGTTGCAGATCTATTTTTGTTTATCCTTCCATTTAATTTAAACTGAATTAGTTCATGATCATGCGAACAAAGGTTGTTCTCTACAACCAGTTATTTTATGAGGTCCAACACAAATCTAAAGTGGTTCAGCAACTATTTGGTGAAGAAATTTGTCAGCTATGACATCCAGGAAAATCTAGACCCTACTATTATTAATAGTACTTGTCCCCCACTCTATATGTGAGAAGTTAGTGTCCCATAAACACACAATCCCCCGTAGTATTTATTTTGTTTAAAAACATTAAAGAGGTCTCTATCCATATGCAAATTGGATATTGGTGGTCTGTAACACACCCATGCACTATCCTAGGGAAACCTCTAGTATCTTTCTTCCCCAAACTGATTTTGGCCCAAACAGTGCCTGTCTTATCCATTTCATCACTTCTAACTTCTTCACAGTCTAACTCATCATTAATATACAATGTTACTCCACCACCTTTGCATTTACTCTTCTCTTTCCTGAACAGCACATACTCTTCAATACCTGTACTCAAGTTTATGCATATTTTTCACTTTTAGGGGATTGGACCACCTCAGGTCTAAATATATGCAAATTAACTCAATCTACTATTGCTAGAATGAAGTGTAGTTTTTTTATTTGTTTGTTTGTTTTTTAACTAAGAAATATGCCTTTTACCAGATTGTTTTAGCCCATGTTCTGGCTACAGTTGGGCCAGAATCAGAGCATCAATTTGAACCTGTGTGATTGTGGGTGGGTGTTCCCAAATTAGATCCTGCCTTTTAGTTTTGGTTCCAGGTTGGAGTCAATACTGGAAAAGGTCTACTAGCCCAAATTTTCAGATATATCATAAGAATAGTTGACCTTATGAGGTTTTCATAATTTTGAAGTGATGAAAGAAATTCACATAATATCAGAAAGACAAGGTGGGTGAGATAATATTTTCTACTTGACCACTTTCTATTGGTGAGAGAGACAAGCTTTCAAGCTACACAGAGCTCTTCCTCAGGTCTGGTCTCTGGTCACAAAAGTTGTCATAATCAAATTCACATCTAAATTCTAGACCTGCTTTGGCTTTTGGACTAAATCCCATACCTTAGTACAAACCTCCTTTCACATCTTCCTGGATGACAAAAACATTTACCAGTCTTTACCAAGACACCTGGCAATTTCTATTATGTAATTTTTCATTGTCAATACAAAACTTGATCACATATTGAAAACTAAAAGTTAAGACACAAGTTATCAAAATAAGATACACACTTCAAATAATTAATTAAAGAGGTAAACATTCTCGTACAGGAGTCGGCAACCTCTGGCACGTGGCTCACCAGGGTAAGCAACCTGGTGGACTGGGCCAGTTTGTTTATTAGCTGCATCGGTAGGTTTGGCCAATCACAGCTCCCACTGGCCACGGTTCTCCGTCCCAGGCCAATGGGGGAGACGGGAAGCCGCAGCCAGCACAACCCTCGTCTGCACCACCTCCCTCATTGGCCTGGTATGGCAAACCATGCCAGTGGGAGCTGCAATCAGCTGAACTTACCAACGCGGCAGATAAACAAACTGGCCTGGCTCACCATGTGCCTGAGGCTGCCGACCCCTGTTCTAGTACATTACTTGTACTATTGGAATCCCAAGATACTTTGAGAACTTGTTTTCTCAACAATTCTTGTTTTCATTTTGGTTTATGAAAATTATTTCATGCAATGAATATCTTGTTTTAACACACAGGACTGAAAGATGTGACTCTTTTAACATAAAATATCAAACTAAAGAAAAATTAAGTATCAAAGAGGATATTGCACTGATTGTGCTATTAATATTCATATTCAAATTCAGCAAACATCTTTATTTTTGAAAGTACTCGGCACTACTGCAAAATCTTCAGTGTTCTGTGTTGGAATGTTGAAGAAACCACAGTGTGTTGGAATAGAATTTAGGTCCACTTCACTGCAAAATTCACTGGGTCTCGGCTTTAAAGACATATATTTGCCTGATCAGTGTTTAGATACTAAGGTAACAAGTGCTCTGGAAACAGTGTGAGTTAAGCAAAAATTGTAGAATATTTGTAGAAACTGAATTTCAGTTTTGGAATTCTACATATTTGCACATCCAGTCAGAAAAGAGAAGCATGCTACATAGCCAACATATGCATCCAATTTTGAATACCCTACAGAAATGCTCCAGTTTTGAAAACCCTATGGAAATAAGTACAAACAAGCTACAGAACTTGAACAATAATGTTGAATAGAGAAAGAGAGATACAACATAAAACCAGCTGAGCGTTATATGCTGAGAGCTTTCCCACCAAAAAAAAAGATCTAAGCTTTGTAAAATGCACTATCCAGATGCTACTTCTAAAGTGAAGATGGAGGGCAATTCAGAAATAGAAGCAGCAGAGGCAAACATACAAGGAGAACCTTATTATATCTTTATAGGTTTAAAGATTCCCCAAACCTCAGACATTAGTAGATAAAATGACATATTGGGAATCAAATCTCAGCTAGACATCTAGGAACCAGCATATGTTGGGCTTTCAATATCAAAACCAACATTTTATATTCAATGCAGGGAGGTAGTCAACAGAAAGATTGTACCAGCAGATAAGCAGAATTCTATCAATCTATTACTGACAAAAATGTTGTTGTCATACCTTGCAATAGCTGCAGGTGAGCAATTAGACTTTGTAGTTGTCCATATTAGAGATTACTGCAGTAATCTGACATTTCCCATATCAGCCCCCAAACCATCAACGTTTAAGCAAGAGTCATAGTCAGGGCAGGATCAGCTTACAAACCACAATAGGTGTTTTACACCCTTCTGTTATATGGATCACACAAAACTAACCTCTTTAGCTGGTGCCCTGATTTTATTCTTGAGCTTTGATATTTCAACATAACTCATTTACTTCCTCGAAACTGGTCCTGGTCTGATAAACTCTGTGTAGTAGTACAGTAGACTAGTTGATGTCAAGCTGTGAGAGCTTTTAATTACACACAGTTCAGTTAGGATCTCTTTTTCCTGGAAAAGACATAATTAAAAAAAATGTGAGGATGGATCTTCATTCACTAAGCTTTGCCTTCGTAGCAGTACATGTTGAGGCAATTTCCCCCACCCCCGTTACATTAATTGTAGCCTGAATTCTGAAATGCGGAGATACAAAATAATAACAATAAAATTGGTGAAAAATGGAGCAGGTCAAAAGAGAACTTTTATTCTTATACTATTGAATTAGAGGTTTTCATGATTCAGGTTTCTTGGGACAGATAGTTCTGTAATTTAATGTTTATTTTATTGCTTTATGTGAAAGTAGTTCTGGCAGAAGTAAATGTTACAAGTGAATAATTATTTGAATCCCCAAATATGATAGCATAAATTTTTTTTGAAACTTGTTATTGTGCAACTAAACCCAAAATAGAGTGTAAAACTGTCTTCTTGTTTAGAATGTATTGGCTTTCCATTTTCAACAAATTTAGGAATGCACAACAAGAAAGATATGTGGTCATTTGAAATGACTGAGAGTGTTTGAAAGGGAGCAAGAGGTTCTACAAGAAAAGAGCTATATTTATAGAAAATACATTTCTCCCCTCCTTAAAAAATATGTCTCTATAAATAAGCCTGGCAATTTAAATGTGTCCAGGCCTCATTTACAGTACATGAGATGTATTAGAAGGAGGAGGGCTTTTTCTCATTAATACCACATAGTCCTGACAGACCTCAGTAGCAAGCCTGTCAGGCCTTATCACACAGATTTTCTTGCACATATTATTACATTCAATCACACTATTCTAGGGGAATAAACTGACTTTTAAAGGGAAAAATCATTATTCATAATTTAATAACAATATTTAGATGTTATACAGTGTTTTCCATCCATTGAACACAAGCACTTTACAAAAGATACTCAGTATCATTATCCCCATTTTACATGGGAAAACAGAGACACTAGGAGGTGAAGTGACTTGCCCAATATCACAAAGCAAGTCATCTGAAAATGGAACCCCAGGTGTCATGACTCCAATCAGTTGTCCTATCCACCATGCCATCCATTTGGAAACATGATCATATTTTTTAACTAAAAAAAAAAAATCACATTTTTTTTGTTTTATATAAATTAAACTATATTTATACAGATAAAGAAAAATATGTGCTTAAATTCAGTCAAATTGACTCTCCATATCTCTGTCAATGAAAGTCTCTTTTTATGGCTTGCTCTGATAGTTTAGGCATTCATCTCTTTACTACTCTATGTGTAGTATACAGCACGCCTGGATAGCACTTAGCTCACTCTACCTGGGTTTCAGGGAGAGCAAATAGAATGGCAGTTGCAGCACTTCTTGGTTGCTCTAGGGAACACTAAACAAATAAAATGGCAGGGACGGAGGCAAAGCGTTTCACCCACAGTTTAAGGCAAGAATAGTTTCCACACACAGTTAAGAGAACACTCTTCACTCAAGGCTAAGGGAAGGAAATGGGAGACACTCGTCTTCCCCAGCAGTTTATCGAGAGAAACAGAACTGAAGACCGCCCTTCATTCTGGATGAGAGTGGGGATAATTAATGATCTGCATAAGCAGGTTTTGTGTCATCATGTAAACAAGTGATGATGATAAGGCATGGTAACACACTGCAGTCACATATTGATGCAGGTTCATGATGCTAAAATTGCAACATCAGGTATCAAATTACTGGAACTCAAGTACTCGGAGAAAAAGAAGTTAAATTTCAAGATATTAAAGGATGAGCAGCATGAAGTTAGACATTTAGATGGTTAGACTCAATGGACCAGATCCTCAGCTGGTGTAAATTGATGTAGCTCCATTAAAATCAATGTCAATGTACCTCAACTGAGGATTTGGTCCAGTAATTATAAGAAGGATAACGAAAGGGAATAATGTCAACACTAGTCTTATTAAGTAGAGGTTCTTGGCTAAAAGACATTGCTCTGAATATGTACAGTGGGCTAACCAAATATTTTCATTCATAGCCCTAACACATACTTAAGTAAATCAATATAACCAACCACTTCAAGGCTGTTACTCTACCTCCAGGAAGGGCTGCATTCAAATGCTTCAGAAGAAGGCCAATAAATAAAAAATAAATAAAAGTAATTCATCTATATTTAATAGCATGATGTTTGTGGAAATATCCTCCTGACCCCAGCTGTCGATCAATTTATGCAATGAAGCAGATGAATTAGCAGACTTTCCTTCACATATTTTCTGTAGTAAGGGAAGGGAAAAGTAAAAATGCAAGATGAGCTTATATATTTGCTTGGAAAGATATGGGAAAGAAGGAATTTAGTTGTAAGCTAATTAGCAGTGGGAGATAGTCTCTGTAATGGACATGGTGAAATAAATTGTCTGGCTTAATGGAAGACCAAAGGTCACATTATTCCCATTTGTAGTCTATTATCTGTCTGGTAGAGTAAGCCATGATGGTTAACTATTACTTAAAAGTTAATATAGAAACAGGCTCTGAAAGATTTTACTGTAAATTCAATAGATGTGTAATAGATGTAAAAAAATTGTCATTGTTTTTCTATACTAACCTAAAGTATGAGCCATATGTTGAATACTTCTGAATATTTTCGAAGACAATGACTATATATTTAAACAATCATTTTGCATTCAACATTTTTTCAGATCTGGTTACTGTTTGAGCAGCTACAGTTTTAGGATACAATTTACCTGTATCCCATTTGTTGGTACAATCAAACATCGAAAGGAACTAAACATACAAAGACATCTAAAGGAACTAAACTGTACCTTTGTCTCCAAAATATTACTTACACTTACTGCAACTATAAAACTGTGAGAGAAAAATGCAGGCTCAGTTAAAGGCATGCTGAAAGTTTGTCCCATTGGTTATTAACTGAATATGGGGCTCATTCTCTTCTCACTGACACAAGTTTCACCCTAGGCATGACCATAGCGTGATATCTTATATTTAAAGGTGTTAATCCTCTCTACGCAAGTGGTTAAAACATATTAGGCAATAAGATGTTCTTTAAATACATTAGAAGCAGGGGAAAGATGAAAGAAACTGTAGGTCCCCTCTTTAGTAGAAAACGAAAGCTAAATATTGAAGATATCAAGAAGGCTGAGGTGTTTAATGCATGTTTTGCTTCAGTCTTCACTAGAAAGGATAATGGTGGGCAAATACTTAACATAATTAAAAACAACAAGAGGGAAAGAACTCAAGCCAAAATAGGGAAAGAAAACTGCTTAAAGAATATTTAGATAAATTATATTTAGTCAAGTTGGCAGGGCCTGATGAAGGAATCTCGGAACCATTGGCAAATATCTTCGAGAACTTGTAAAGAAAGGGTGAGGTCCCAGAGGACTGGAGAAGAACAATCATTGTGCCTATCTTTAAAAGGGGAACAAGTAGGGGCCACGGAATTATAGACCAGCCTAGCTTTGTACCTGGAAAGATACTGGAACAAATTCTTAAACCATCAATCTGTAAGCACCTAGAGGAGAATAGGATTGTAAAGAATAGCCAGCATAGGACAAATCATGCCAAATCAATTTAATTTCCTTTTTTTATGGGATTAATGGACAAGCAAATAGGGAGAACAACTAGACATGATAAATCTTAATTTTAGTAAGGCTTTTGACATAGTCCTAAATGACATTCTCATATGCAAACTAAGGAAATGTGGCATAGATGAGATTTCTATAAGGTGGGTGCACAAGTAGTTGAAACATCGTATTCAAACAGTAGTTATCAATGGTTCGCTATCAAACTGTGAGGGCATATTGACTGGAGTCCCCAAGAGAATTAGTCCTCGACCTAATGCTATTCAATATTTTCATTAATGACTTGGATAATGGAGTGGAGAGTATGCTTATAAAATTTGTGAACAATACCAAGCTGGGATGGCTTGCAACTGCTTTGGAGGACAGGATTAGAACTTAAAATGGCACATGTTTAGTTCTGAGAAAAGAAGACTGAAGGTGACTTGATAAAAGTCTTCAAAAATATTGAGGGCTGTTAGAAAGAGGATGGGGATGAATTGTTCTCCATGTCCACTGAAGGTAGGACAAGAAGTAACGGGCTTAATCTTCAGAAAAGGAGGTTTTAGGTTAGATATTAGGGAAAACTTTCTAACTAGGAGAGTAATTAAGTTCTGGAATAGGCTTCCAAGGGAGGCTGTGGAATCTCCATAACTGAAGATTTTCAAGAACAAGTTAGAAAAACTCCTGTCAGATATGTTCAAGATTTATTTGTTCCTGTCTCAGCACAGTGGGTTGGATTTAGTGACTGCTAAAGGACCCCTCAGGTCCTAAATTTCTATGATTAGCTAATACGCTCTTAAATATTACCTATGTTCCTAGTCTAGATGTGGCCTCAGCCCCAGCAGAGTCTGACACATAAGAAATGTTTATTCTTAGCAACTATTGTGGTGTTAATCTCTCCTAAGGAGGTAGAGGAGCAAACAGTGCCATACCTCCCTCCACTCCCTCTTGACCCACCCTCCCCCGGGATTGAGCTAACATGGTTGAGATGCACAAGGGAGATCATGCTTCATCCTTCAAAGGAGCTCCAGGAGGAACAGTCTGTATGCATCAAGTTCTCAAAAGTCAGGAAATGACACTTGAGTGCAGGCTTAACTCTTCCTGGAGAGTACAAATAGGCACCATTTTACTTTGTGTAGAAGTCTAAATAAATGAATAAATTGAAACTATTAAATGCTCAGTCATGAAAAGAATTTTCTGATTTTGTAGCACCCAGCCAGATGATTGGATAACAATTTGCATTATGGTAAAATGTACAATAATTATTACATGTGTTACAGTATTAACATATACAATTAATTATTCAGACTGTTATCCAACTCAAATGCTCTCTAAACCTTTTTGCAATAGATACCACTAAGCTATGTTCTGCACATCAGCTCCATTAAGAACATTCCCTCCTTTCCTTTCAGATTCCCTCTCACTACTCTCCATATAAACTTGCACCTCCTATATTCCTAGTGCTTCACAGTTTTCTGTTCAGTTTCCAAATAATAGAACACAGAGGAAAGCCACCTTCTTTTAGGGTAGCATGGTTCCAGGCCCACTGAAAGTATTCGGATATTGTGGCCATTTTGAATAATGGCAACGTTTCATGGGAAAACTGCAAGGGATCAGGAGAAGCTTTAGAAAGCTATCCAGATAATATTGAGACTTGGGTGAAATTCAGAGGTGAAAGTAAGCCGGTACAGTCCAGTACGGCGTACCAGCAAGAGCCGGTGCACTGTGTCAGACTGACTGGCTTCCCCAGGCTGGTAATTTAAAGGGCTTGGGTCTCCCCAGCGCAGCTGGAGCCCAGGCCCCTTAAATCGCCTCCCGAGCCCCGCTGCCTGAGCCCCAGGGTGGCAGTGACAGGGCACTGTCGGCAATTTAAAGGGCCCAGAGCTCTGCTGCGGTAGTGGTGGCCAGAGCCTCGGGCCCTATAAATTGCCCCTGAGCCCTGGGGCTCCCAGACACCTCTGCAGCTGCTAGCTTCAGGGGTGATTTAAAGGCCTTGGGGCTCCCAGCCTCAGCTGGAGCCCCAGCGCCTTTAAATCTTGATTTAAAGGCCCTGCCTTTCCAGTTGAGGCCAAGCTCCTGCTCAGGACTCCAGGGTACAGGTAAGTCCTTTAACCTACTTTCACCCCTGGTAAATTTGCAACAATTGTCAACTCTGTAAGGAAGTGCGAACCTGAGATCAGTGCCACACAAAGCTAAATTCAGGTCTACTTGAAAATCAGCCTTGCTTCTGACCATCCTGCTCGCTACTTAAACTCCCTTCACTCAATTTGTCCTGTCTCCCCTTGCCATTTGTCATCATCTGATATAGGGAACCTTTTGTTCCACCTTGTTTTTGTTTTCAGGATGACTAGCTGATCACTTCCCTTTCCTAGATCTTTGAGGGGAAGCATGTTAAACCTCAGGCATTTGGATAACGAGGCAAGCTTCAGATTCTTGGATGATAGAAGGAATATAGGTAGAAAATCTTGCAACAACTTCTGGGGAAAGGTAGGTGGCCCTGCCTACTCTGCATGTTTGCAATAGCGTGGTTTGGATCCATTGGGTACTGCTGCTTGCATTGATTCTGGTGCTAAAGATTTTCTATTAACAATAAGGCAGCCTGGGGCATCATAAGTGACGGTGGAGGAGGATACACAAACTCCCCACAAGAAAAGAGTCCTGTTGTCAGCTTTTTGGTATGTCATTTCTAGTGGGGAAAAAATGAATTTCAGGGTGAATTCAGGGGATGAAAAACTGCTGCAGAAGTAGTCTCCAGGATCTCTGAAATGACATTTCTGAGCTTCAAACAGCTCTACTTATAAACACATGGCATAGATACTATTGAGATATTTCTAAGAATCAGCAAAACCAAAGTATAAATTCTTTGTTAAAGCACATTAATGTTTGGACTCTCTACTAAGAAGGTATTATCAAAATTGGTGCAACTCCAAATTTAAGTGTCAGATTTTTGTACATTTATACTGTGAAAATCAATAAAAAACAAGGAACATAAATGCTTGCTTATTTTGTAGTATTTAAAATGGTGTTTATAGTGCTGCAACTTTTAAAGTATCTACCCAATGCATTCTTATCAATTGAGAAAATAAGTAACCATAAAAGGAATTCTGCAGTCATTCACATGTCATACCAAAATATTTTACTTCTATTTTTTTCCTTGGAGAAATACAGCATAGTCTGTTACATAGCTTTTCAATTACAGGCAATGTAAAGAACACAAAACAACCAAACAACATATGATATGATGTTACTGAGCACACTGGGAAATCCTGTAACCTGCCCACATTTAAGTTTTTAAAAAAGACTCTCTCTGCCTTTGTGGTTACAGTGAATCAAGTTGACTTTTATAACAATTGCCAATTGTCATTACCCTTCCTCTAACCTTTGTCTACTTTTGTCTTTAGTTTGTGAGCTGAGAGCAAGGACAGTTCTCCTGAGCATTTGGAAAGCACTTAGAACATGATGAGTGCTACCATATAAAAATAATGGTAGCAAATGTTCATGTATTGAAAAAATTCTAATCTTGTATTACTGTTACCTCAAAGAGGAGAGGAAATGTAGAAATATAGCCCCACTGCCTTTCCACACCAGCATATGGAGCAGCTCTGCTGCACAGTAGGGAACAGACTGTGCCAATTTGTAGCCTGTGTGCTCACGGTCAGGGTCGTGTCCAGGCCACAGCATGCCAAGCGCCTGCTTGGGGAAGCATGCCATGGGGGGTGCTCTGCCGGTTGCTGGGAGGGCGGCTGGCGCTCCGGTGGACCTCCCACAGGCGTGCCTGAGGAGGATCCACTGAACCCGCAGCTCCGGTGAAGCATCCGCAGGCACGCCTGCGGGAGTCCAACGGAGCTGCGGGACCAGGGAGGCGGCAGAGCACCCCTGGCGGTGTGCTGCTGTGATTGGGGCATCGAAATTGCAAGAGCCAGCCCTGCTCACAGGGCACACTGTGGAGGCTTGGGGAAGTATTGTGTCTGAGGTTCGGGACTGTTCCCATCCAAGGCTATGCCTACTCTACCTCATCAAAAGGCTGAAGTGCCCTGTGGGAGATCATGGGGGAAAGTCTACTTAGAAAAACTCTTCCAGCCACTCAGTCCAAAATTTCTGGGTGGGTTCACAACCTCTGTTTGCCTTTGATGGAGGGGGGAGGCTTGTGATTTTCTTATCCTGACAGTTATATTAATTGAAGAGTGTGTTCTCACCCAACCTCAAAGAGGTTTCTGATCTAAGCAGATGCTAGTAATTCTCATCATAACATTGTGTTATGCAGAGATTTATGTTACACAATGCTGATCAATTAAAACTCAGATACTGAATGAATGAAGTACACCTCTGTTGGACTCCTTGGCTCAGACCTGCAAAGGAATGAGCCTTCATTCCCCACATTCTTCTCTTCAGGGTTTGAAGAGCAGTAGGAGGATGAAAGCGGGAGCAGGGAAAGGAGATTTTACTTCCTACTAGCCCCTCCACAATGGCTAAGGTTGGCACTGAGGCAGCCAAATGTAAAAAGAAAAAAGATCTTAATTGTAAACATTTTGAAATAACAATGCAGGCTTTGTTTTTAAAAATTAGAAAATCTGTACTGTGACATAGACATAGTATTTAAAGTATAGACACTTGTTTATGCTGTAGTAAGTGAAATCTCTAATGTTGGTATATTAGGTCTAGATGGTTTTCAACAGAGCTGATACCTGTCAGACAAATTACTTGGCTCTTTCTGGACCTGTAGGAAGGAGGAAGAAGACAAAAGGGAAAGTAAGTTTTTCAGCAGCCAGGAGAGGAAAAGACATGACAATTCAGGCTTCAGCCTGGGCATGAGTCTGGAATCTGCTATGCCAGGCTCTGCAGTCACTGTAGTCATGACCTCTGAGTGCAGATTATCATAACGATAGCCACAACTCACTAGGATCTCACTAGCTATCACTATGACAACCCAAACAGAGAGAATATGTGACTCCAGAAACTACTGAACTGAGTTCAAGCAGCTGGAGTCATGCTTCTTCTGAGCCTGGGTTGTCAAAGTGACAGTAACAGTCACACCTCCTAATCGTTCCTTTATTTGACAGCTCTCAGTATGGGTAGCAATTGCTGTGACAACCTGGGCTCAGAGAGTGTTCACTTACAGCCCATGACTGCACTTTATTTAACAGAACACTTTCAATACATCCTCCCACAGCTCCTAGAAAAAATAATCCAGTTATAGTAAATACAAATATGGGAAACTATTGCCAAAGGGAACTACATATATGGATCCAAAATATATTCATCACTAGATATTAATTTATTTCTCTAGGCTTTTATACCAAACACATCATCTTGTTATTTGTGAACCTTTTGATGTCCATCATTTATGCAGTCGGTACTTTTCCTGAATTTTTTTTTTTCTTACAATGCTTTTATTTGGACTTCGGAATGAACAGGTGTGAGGTATTACTCTACTTCATATCAATCTTTTTTCAATTATTATTTCATAAGCAAGCAGATATATGTAATGTTTAATGTAGATTACTCTTTACATCTGCTTTGCCTGGAATAAATATATCAAAATGAATAATAATGTTATTTTTATGTTTTAAAATTGTTGCAGTTTAAAAAGAACTATTTAAGTATTTTTAAAGTAATTACTGTACATGCCTAACCTGTAATTTGTCAATCACTCCAGCAACATTAATGATAACATGTGATGCTTCTGAAGGACTGCCTGTTATAGGAGGGTGCCCTTGATAAACTAGATATAACACATGCATTTACAGAATAGATCACTGAGATCTTTTAGTCTGACCTCCTGTATACACAGACCATAGAACTTACCCCAAATAATTCCTTGAGCATATATTTTAGAAAAATACCCAATCTTGATCTGAAAATTTTTTAGTGATGGACAATCCACCACAACCCTTGGTAAATTGCTTTAAAGGTTAATTACTCTCACCTTTTAAAATTTATACCTTATTTCCAAGCTGTCTAGCTTCAACTTCCAGCCATTGGATCATGTTACATCTTTATCTGCTAGATTGAAGAGTCCATTATTAAATATTTGTTCCCCATGTAATCAAGTCACCCCTTAATCTTCACTTTGATAAACTAGGTAGATTGAGTTCCTTGAGTCTATCAATATAAGGCAGGGATCAGCAACCTTTGGCACGTGGCTGGCCAGCACGTCCCTCAGCCCGCGCCACTTCCCGCTGTCCCCATTGGCCTAGAGCGGCGAATCGTGACCAGTGGGAGCCACGATTGGCCAAACCTGAGGACGCGGCAGGTAAACAAACTGGCCCAGTCCGCCAGTGTGCTTGCCCTGTCAAGCCACGTGCCAAAGGTTGCCGATCCCTGCTATAAGGGCATATTTTCTAATCCTTTAATCATTCTTGTGGCTCTTTTCTGAACCCTCTCCAATTTATCACCTTCTTGAACTGTGGGTACCACAACTGGACACTGAATTCAGGCAAAGGTTTCATCAGTGCCAAATACAGCAATAAAATAACTTCCTCTCCTACTCAAGATTCCCCTGTTTATCTATCTCAGAATTTCATTAGCTCTTTTGGCCACAGAGTCACACTGGAAGCTAATGTTTAACTCACTGTCCACCACAACCTCCAAATCTTTTTCACTGTCACTGCTTCCAGTCCCCTATCCTGTAAGAATGGGATACATTCTTTGTTCCTAGATGTATATATTTGCAATTAGCTATACTAAAATGCATATTGTTAACTTGTTTACAGTTTATCAAGCCATCCAGATCACTTTGAATGAGTGACCTGTCCTCTTCATGGCACAAACCAACAACAAACTATTATCCAGCCTCCTGCAATAAGTGCAGATGTAGCTTTCCATCCCCATAGATTGTGCTGAAGCCAGTGTGTAAATTTCAGAACACAGACTTGTACTATTGAGAATTAGTTTCTGAGTTTAGTTAGTGGAATATAAAGTATTTAACTCTTAATTGTTATTTTGCACCCCAATTTTAGTCTTGTATTATATTCTGAGGTATAAATTGTTGCTGACCCCATGAGAAAGAGAAGTAACAAGGTCAAACTGACCTCATCATGGACTTGGTGATTTCAGAATTTAATCAATCAGCTCTCTAAAACAATGTGACAACTATGATGTTCAGGTATAATTCGTACACTCCATAGGTGAATGTCAAAACACAGTAGAGAAAAAAAAAGACATTGCAAAATGTTTAGAAAAAATATCTAAAACTCATTCCTAAACAAAATATTTAAATTAATATTAAATACAACTCATTTTACATAATCTATATTCTCAGCAAACTAACCTAGAATGTGTTAGGCGGTAATGGAATCTGAAAGTTGTTTGACACTAAAAGGTTTAAATCATATTAGACAATTTTGTTTACATCTTGTGTTACAAAGAAAACACAATAAAAGGAGGACAGAAAAGATAGTAAAAAAATAAAAATGCACTATAACATGAAATATTTTCAGTATGGATTTATGGCTCAAATATATGTAATTATGGTACTGCAGGTGTAGGCTTCCATTAAAATCAAGTGAGAGATACTAAGCAAGGAAAGAGTTTCTTCTGAAATTCACTGTTTGCTGAGGCAGAATGAGTTTAATTTGTCACTTATTTCCATGTGAAGTAGGTATACATGCACTAATCACTCTGCCTTTGATCTCTTACCATGTTACACTAAAATGTTTCAAATGAAAAAAAATCTACGTTGGGGGCCCTTTTCAGCTGTGATTCTGAGAAATATAGGTCACACAATGGAAATGTTAATTAGACGGGAAACTGCAAAAAAATAGAGCTTTTTAACTCGATTATACAAAGAACAAGTTAATTTTCATATTTGTAGAATTAAAAGTATTGTAGCAGATGAACCATGAGCCTCATTTACATAATTGGCTCTTGCATGCTGTGTAGTGTGTGATACACTCATTTGATTACTGCTCATTTTTTTGAAATTCTAAAGCAACATCTAACGTAACCCGCTTATTAACATTCTACTTTTGTTTATCATGCCTTCTCTCAAGTAGTCAATTTGCAGTCATAGTTACCCTTTTCACATACAAGGTCTGAGTGAGGGACCTGGTCCACAAGCTCATAAAAGAAAAACAAAAAAACAAAGAGCTCAAGCCCTTACGATTTTTTCCCCTTTTGTACAGTAAACAAGGGCAACATATTTCTCTATGATGCATTTATTGATATTGAGTATTAAAGGCCCAACTTGTTTCTATTGAAATCAGTGGGAAGTTGGCCATTTTGACTTCAGTGAGAGCAGGAGTAGGCCCTAACTGAGAATCGATATTTCAGATTGCAATATTCAGCTTACAATTACAATAATCAGACTCCATTTTATTCCTTTAAGGCCTGTCTCCAGCTGGTGGATCAGTTCAGGTATACACTTGTGCCCATGGCCTTTCCAGTCAAAACTCCACACAGCTGGTAAGGTCAAAGTGGTTTTGTACCTATGCAGATTCACTTTCAGGATAGGGTCCTTAATTAGTATGTTTGGAATATCTTGCCTAGCTATCAGCTGCCCCTAGCTATGAAATGTTTTGATGACTGTGCTATTGTTCTTAAGATTACACTAAGTTTGGGGAAAGTTTCAATCCATGTCTCCTGTCTGTCTTCAGTTTCTTTCTAAAGCAGATTATCCTTTTTCAATTATAAACTATAATTTAGGAAATAGACACAGAGGTTTATACTCTGTCACACCTGATTCTGTATGTTCATGAGCTAATATATTGCCTGCTTTCACATGCCCTATCAGATTCATACACTCAATTTAATAGCTGAAAATGTATTGAAAGCAAGGTAAATATGTTATCCAAGGTTCTTTCAACCCAAAGCTCTTGGTAACTTTTACTCTGTGCAAGGTGGTGTCAGGAAATAAATCTGGAGACATGGCCGTCTGACCGATAGATGGCTGGCACAAACAGGACAACACAAGTGTGCTTTCACTCAAAGCTAAGCTTTACTAGTCTCAAGCACTTACACATGTCCACAATAGGTTAGTAACACACCCCCAACCCTCGATATTTGCCGAAGCTGAGTGTGGCTCTCGAGTGGAACAGCGGCAGCTCATCTGCCAGTGGGGAACACAAGATGCATCCAGAGGGAGAGTCCAGTCCCGAAGCATCCCACAACCTCAAACTTTTTCCCCTTATTTATACATTAAGTAATATGATGACATGTCACTTAAAGAAACCTTGTTAAACAAGCAGTTTCAATGGTCAAGAAAGAGGTTTCCTTCAAATTATTGATTAACCAGGTGTGAGTGTTTTCTAGAGTTTGCAGCCTTGAGAACCCTAAAATGCGTGTATCAGCAACTTCAAACACAATTCTTATCAGGAAGGACGAAGGGTCAAGCTGCCCTTTCTGTGGCACCCAAAACCTCGTCCCCTCCTGCCTTGGTCAAGCTGAGGCTGCTGCGTGGCCACTTTACTGCCTGCTGACTTGGCTGCTTTTAGCAATAAGCAACAGTGGGTTCAGGCACTTTACTTGTTTGCCAAAATCTCCCCGTATGAATGTGGGTTTGATTTTGAATACAAGTTTGTCTGTGGAAACTCCAATATCTTCTTCATTCTCCTGGCTATCCAAGCAGCAAATCTCAGACATATTAATATGTCAAGGGTGCAGAGGCAAGCCACTTTGGCTAGATGACAATTTATGTAGCATGGTCAGAATGGCCTTGTTAAAATATCTATCAGTTTTGCACTTTTTTTCTCATTTCATCCTCCTATCAAGCTGTACCCTGTGTTGTTCATTTGGCTAGCATCTATCCATCAGTTCCTGCTATCAATCACCTATTGAATGGAAAGTGATCTGGGACGAAGAATAAGCTGAAGAATGAAAACAAAAAGTTATTTCACGTCGCTATATGTAGATTAGTTTGATGTGGTTTTGTTCAAAACAGTCATTTACATTTGGAGCCAGTTGAGTTATATTGAAGTAACACAGAATGGAGATTCACGCACATACTTTGATGTGTTTAGAGAGGTATTGTGTGAGCATAGAAGAACTGCTAGCTGGGACATCCTGTATATTACACCTTGGACAAGTGATTTAGCCTCTATTACTTAGTTTCTCTGTCTGTAAAATGGATAATAAAACCTGTCACATAGAAGTTCTATGAGGATTCATAGTGTGGTTACACAGGTGCCGACTTCTTCTGGCACCGGCGAGTGCTCAACCCCCCTCCTCCTCTCTGACCCCATGCTGACTCCACCCCTGCCCCACCCCCTCCCACCCCATTCCAACCCTTTCCCCAAAGTCCGCACCTCAACTCCACCCCCTCTCTGTCCCTATTCGACTCCTTCCCCAAATCCCCACCCCAGCCCCGCCTCTTCCCCTGACAGCGCTATGTTCCCACTCCTCCCCCCTCTCTCCCACAGTATGCTACAGATGTTTGGTAGCAGCAAGCGCTGGGAGGGAGGAGCAGAGACGTGGCATGCTAGGAGGAGGTGGAGGCAGAGATGGAGAAGGTGAGGTGGGGGGCAGGGAGGGCAGCTTGGCTGCTGGTGGGTGCAGAGCACCCACTAATTTTTCCCAGGGCTGGAGCACCCACAGAGTCGGCACCTATGTGTGTTTAGATGTTTGGCTGTGTGTGTGTGTGTGTTCTCCCTGTGTGTTGTCCCAGATCTGCACAGACAGCCGGCAGAGCAAACCACACAATGACCACAAGATCCCTTACTACAGTGGTTTTCAAACTTTTTTTCTGGTGAACCAGTTGAAGAAAATCGTTGATGCCTGTGACCCAACAGAGCTGGGGATGAGGGGTTTGGTGTGTGGGAGGGGCTCAGGGCTGAGGCAAGAGGATTGGGGGGTGCGGGGGTGAGGGCTCTGAGATGCGGATGGGAATGAGGGGTTCATGGTGTGGGAGGGGGCTCAGGGCTGGGGCAGGGGATTGGAGTGTGGGAGGGGGTCAGGACTCTGGTGTGGGGCTGGAGATGACAGGTTTGGGGTGCAGGAAGGGGCCCTGGGTTGAGGGGGTCAGGGCTGGGGTAGGGGATTGGGGCACAGGCTTACCTCAAGCGGCTCCTGATCAGCAGCACAGTGGGGGAGCTAAGGCAGACTTCCTGCCTGTCCTGGCACTGAGAACTGGGCTGCACCCTGGAAGCAACCAGCAGCAGGTCCAATTCCTAGGTGGAGGCGCACAAGCAGCTCCACGTGGCTCTCGCCTCTAGGCATCCCCCCAGCTTAGGTTCCCAGCCTTCTCTGTGCCCAAATCACCATGAGAATGAAGAGAAGCTAGCTAAACCTGAACCTATCCAATGCTAAAATGATATTGCTAGGAAAAGAGAAGTGCTTCGAATAATGTGTCTCTGCTATAACATCCCCCACTATTGAAGGTTTTTTCCCTTAGATTGCTACATTGTCCTGAAGTCGTGGGATCCTTTTGGACAGTTCAAAGCTATGCAATATCTGACACGTGGCTGGGGAAAAAAAGGCATGTGCATCTGTGACAGGCCAAAAGATTGCAGGTCATCCTATTAGACCTAGACCAGGTTTCAGTGATTTATTATTTGAGACTTCCAGCCTTCATTATTTCAAATGTATATGTAGAGAGAAAGACTTTTCTCTTAATTCAGTAAACTAATATTTATGGGAGTCTCGTAATATTCTATTGTATTACATTTGGCACCACTCATTCTAGATCAATTCCTTTAACTTGGCTTCCATACATTATGTCACCAAAGGTGACATTTAATAATTAAAAATATTTACCTTTACATGGAGATTAGCACTGTTAACCTTCAGCTCTTGCAGGTAAAATTATCCATTTTATTGTAGCAGATAGGACTTGGCAAACCAGTTCTGATACATTAAGAACTGACCCTGTGGTTTGCTCAGCACTAGTACAGCATGCCTGAAGTCATACTTACTCATCAGCTTTCTATACTCTCTTTCATTCCAGGATGCCACTAAACAGGTGCACTGGGAACAGATTCTTTTTGATCAGAAGTTTGCAGATGTGATGACTGCAATTGATTTAAAAATAAAAGCAGGAATAAAATTGTCACAGTTTAAGGGTAATTGCACCAGCATTCCCCTTTCCTAAATGTTCCATTTCAGGAGCTACCAGTCAGTCTCAAGTCTCCAGCCATCACCTGTCTCTGGGCAGGGGTCCTTATTGCACTCCCTTCTGACTGGAGGGTTTGTTTTATGGCTGGACAGCTGCCTAGATTACACTGTGATATCCCCAGCAAGCCAGACTGCCTAAAAGGGCTAGAATTTTTCTTTCTCTCTAACAGCTATGAACATGGTATTGCCTACAGTTACAAGTCATCACATAGCTCTTTCCAAAAGTACGTCTACACTTAAAATGCTACAGCAGCACAGCTTCACCTCTATAGCTGCACCACAGTAGTGTTTCAATATAGAGACTCCCTACACCATTGATTTAGGTAATTTGCCTCCCTGAGAGGAAGTAGATAGGGAGATGGAAGAATTCTTCTGTTGTCCTAGTGCTGTCTCAACTGGGACTTAGGTCAGCTTAATAACGCCACCTTGGGGTGTGGATTTTTCCCACCCCGATTGATATAGTTAAACCAATCCTATTTTCTAGCATTGACCAGGCCTGAGCAAGGACATTTATTCTTAGAGTAAACGTATTAGAATTCTAAATGCATGCTAAAAGTTCACTGGAGGTTATCTGTCAGTCTTATGGGTAGGTCAAATCCTTCCAACTCTTCTAGAAGGGTTGTCCTCCCCCAGCTTCCATTGGACAGAAGGTTCTATCTCTGCTGAATCAGAAAGAAGACCATGAGTCAGTTAAACTCAGGTTATTTATCTAACATTCTTTTTATTATATGTTGGTCTCTGGAAAATCCAGTTTGAACTGGTATATATGGTACCTCTTTGAGGGGCTTACAACATGGCTGATTTGCCTAAGACTTGGTCTATTCTAGAAAATTAGGTCAGTATAATTATGTCCACAGCCCTGAGCAGTTAAACTGACCTAGCCCCTTGTGTAGACAGCATTAGGTCCAGGGGAGAATTTTTCTATTGATCCAGGTATCACCACCTCTTGGAGAGATGGATTACCTGCGCTGATTGGAGTACTCCTCCTATCTGCACAGGTTGTATCTTCATTGAAGCGCTATAGTGGCACTTCTGCAATATTTTAAGTGTTGATGAGCCTCAAACTGATACCCACAACTCTTAGTTTCTGCAACACCCGCGGTAGCCCTCCTCCACTGAGAAGAATACAATCATAAATTTAAAACAATGGGCCCAAAGATATTGCATGGGGTTGCAATAACTATCACATTTCACCATCTGTCCATTGCCACAATAATACATAAACTTAATGCAATTGGAATCTTTCAAAGATATTGCAGGAAATTGGCATATCTGTCAGAAAAACAATTAAAGTAGCTCAACACCAATGTGTTTCGATTTTACCTTTCTAATCCACCCAGGCATTGTCAAAGAATAAAAGACACTTCATTTATTCTAATAGTATAGTATGAAGCTTTAGTTGTATTACAACATGCCAGTAATGCTGCCTCTATGTTTATTGTGAATGATAATACCTGTATATAAAAACAAAACAAAAAACATCATGTCAAATGACACTAGGAAGATTGTGTCTTCTCAGGTGCTGTGATAGAGTGAGAGACTATGCATAGCATGCTGTGCATGCCCATAGAAAATGAAACTTTTTATTTTCATAGAAAAAAAACAGAACTGGCAATTTGCTCTCTATCCCAGCAATGCAACATTATCTCTCATAACACTAACGATGATCTGTGTCAGCATTTTACAGGCTGTTTTAGCGCTGCTCTGCAGTAGCACCGGTAAGCTGATGCAGGAATGCCACATAAAACTTCCTGTATTGAAATAAAAAGAACACCCTTTTGTCTGTTCAGAAAGCATGATACCATTTTTATATCGCATCTATTAAGAGCATAAAAGATACTTCTGTTAGCTACCCGAATATTAGTGCAAACCAGAGAGCTGCAGAGACACTTTTTCAATAGAATGAGATCAGCTAATTATTTTGATGTTTTCATGAATGTATGTAATTGTTCCCCTCTAATAATTATGTAACCAAAGGTTGTAGCAAGAAAAAGCAGGCAGAGGTTCTGATCCAGTAGAAGACAGATTCTGAAGTGCTGGTCATTGGAAATGTCACAGGTTTCTCTGAAGCCTTTGTTTATTCTTTAGAAAACTATCTGACTGAACACTTATCAGCTAGGAGAGAATACTAAAGGGGCCTAAGCCGAGAACTATGAGCAAAAGAAGAGGCTGTCAAGAGACGAGGAGAAAAGGCACTGTCTGACCTGAAGATGGCATGTTCTCTCTCCTCTGAAACAGCAGTGATGAAGAAGACCTTCCCATGAGTCCATGGATGATGGGAGAGAACAAGCTTTCCCCAAGCAGAGTGGTAATCAGAGGGCAAAACATAATGTTTTATTTAATGTATTTATTTTGATGTTATTCCAGTCACAGGCTAGCACATCGCACCAATACGTCTACAAAACATCCCCTCCTACAACAGAGCCATTCAGATTTGTGCAGCTAGAGAAGCACACTCTGAGCCGAGAAAAACTGGGTGTGTGATTCAGTGCAGCAGTTTTGAACTTTGGTTTTAAAGCATGCATCCCATTGTGACCAGATATAGAAGGATATTGCTATGAGGTATTGCAAAGGTAACATTTGTAATGAGGTTATGGTTACTATATTAGTGACATAAAAGTTTTATATGGTCATATTAACCTTAAACTGTTTACACTTTACTTCTCTGAACTAGACAGCCTATTCAGTGTGTTTGGAATGGGAAAAATGCAGCAGGAGAAAGAATGAAAATTGTTCAGCAGACAATCAGAATCACCAGCTAAGTTTTCCCATATTTTAATATACAGCATCCTGGTTTGGGACTGCAGATTTCAGGGAATGAAAGATTCTGCTCAGCGACAGACAGAGATAGCTCCTGCTCTCAGTTACACTGGTGCAAAGCTGAAATAATTCAACTTACTTCAGTTTACAAAGAGTAGACTCTGCCCCTGACTCTGTAAAGGCAACTGAAGAAACTGTTAAGGGCTTGAACAGTATAAGCTGTTTTATGCCCAGGTCTAGTGTTAGCTTCAGGGAATTAAGAGTTGATACTTCTCTTGAGTCGCCTAGAATTGGTGCTTATGTGTGTCATTTATGGAAGTTTATAACTGCCCAAGGCTAGTGCACTCCAAAGCAAAATATCTGTACTAGCAACCTGGGAATTTTTTAACAGATCATTTCTACTTTCAACTCTTTTCCAGTCCTTAAAGTTCAAGGTTAGGTGCAGCATTCCTAGTGGATATTTATTTGTTTTATTCACAAAGGCCATGGGCATGATACCAGAAAATCTCAAACCTAGAAAAAGTAAGATACAGTATCAATAATCCACTACAGCTCTCTCTTTTCTTATTCATGTCTTTGCTCCTCCTCACAAGTCGGAGTGTGCTATATAGTGCCCTAAGGCTCCACTCATTCTCTTTCCCCTGACAGCTCCATTTTTTACAGTAACACCCTGTGTTTTATGTGCTAATCATACCATCTCTATCTTCCTCTAATTGTGATTCAGTTTCCATCTCCATTATTCACCACTACTCCCTTAGTATGTTCCCCACTCTCGGTCTGATCTATGAACCACTTTTTTATTCTATGCAGAATCACCATTTGTCCCTCAAGATCTCTAATCTTGCATCAGGAGTCCAAATTCAGAGGTGACTTAGTGAGTGTAAGTTTAAGTGGGCTAAGTAACTATAGAAGAAGACTAGGTTATTGTAATTAACACCTTCCTCTGCCCCCTCTGTAATTTACACTAACAAATAATCTTAGATGCAGATTTACACAGATGAATTCACTGGTGTTAGTACAGCACAGGGACAGAATGGAAGCAACATGTACCTTCCTTACTTCAGGGCTGCTGAGGGCCTGTTTAAGCCCTTCCCCATTCCATACCTTTGAACTTTCCAAAGTGCCAATGTTTAACATGCCATTGAAAAGTGTATTCCATTGACTGTGACCCAGTAACAACAAATTATAAGGGCCTTTTTGTGTAAAACCTGTTTTAAGACTGTTTTCTCACAGTGTTAATCCAATAGGCTGGTTCTGTGAGGCATAAGAGATCTCCCCCACCTCCCAGTTAACCCTTCTCATTGAGAGATGGGACCCAGGACAGCAACAGAGCTGAGTGGACTCTTGTGAGGCCCTGATTGCCAACCACCATAATGAAGCTGAATTACTAACCTGGGTCAGATGGCAGCACCTCCAGGCAGGAAGCTCCCTTGAGACTGACAGATGTGAAGAGACACATTTGGCCTACTGCTAGTCACCAATCCAAATGGTGAGTGGGGTTTGGTGGATGGGTGAGTCAGGTTAGGGCAGCTGTAGGCCACTGTGAAAGTGCATTGTGTAGACATGGCAGCAGCTTGCTGCATACTAAGGCATGACATTCTTGCTTTGCTGCTCAGTGGTATGAATGCTGGGATTTTTCTTGCTGTGAATTGTGGAATATCTAGAAGAAGCCAGATGAGTTCACTTTAAAAAAACAAACAAACAAACAAAAATAAAAAAACAATCCCATGTTTCCTCTGTCTCCTGCCTATATTTCTATTCTTGGCAGAATAGCACCCTTTTTGAATTGCTATCTGCCAGCATTGACCCAATAATGCTGTGCGCCACTGTACTGGCAACCATGAACATGCATAGGCTGCTTTTCAGCACTCAAAGCCAGATTTATTTGGCTTTGGACTCCAGTGGTTTGAGCACTGGCCTGCTAAACCCAGGGTTGTGAGTTCAATCCTTGAGGGGGCCATTTAGGGATCTGGGGCAAAATCTGTCTTGGGATTGGTCCCGCTTTGAGCAGGGGGTTGGACTAGATGACCTCATGAGGTCCCTTCCAACCCTGATATTCTATGATTAAAAAAAGTCCACTCAGTCCTACTTCTTGTTCAGCCAATCGCTCAGACAAACAAGTTTGTTCACATTTGCAGGAAGATAATGCTGCCTGATTCTTGTTTACAATGTCACCTGAAAGTGAGAATAGGCATCTTCATGGCACTGTTGTAGCTGGTGTCTCAAGATATTTATGTGCCAGACGAGGTGAAAGTAGCATTAATTACTTACTAGTCCAGGACCTGGCTCCAGGCCCCTGGAAGGGGAGGGCTTCAGGAGAGGTTATGGGGGGGATCAGCTTCCAGCTGCCTCGGCTGTGCCACCTGGGGCTCCGGCAGCAATTTAAATGGCTCAGGGGGGGAGGGGCACATAAGGGACAATGATGTTATAATGCTGCTGCAGCGCTTTAAGCGGGGTCCTTTGCCAAGGCAGTGCTTTAACATTGATACCTTTTGTGCCCCCCTCTGTCAGCGGCCCTGTCGGTAGGATCCCTACCAGCAGGGCTGCCAACAGGGGGGCAAAAGGGACAGCGATGTTAAAGCGCCGCCATGGTAGCGCTTTAATGTGGGCTGCGTATGGGCCAGTACCGGCAGGCACATTTTACTGGTACACCATACCAGCCCACTTTCATCCCTGGTGCCAGTTATGCTAAATATTTGTATGCCCCTTTTCAGCTTGACACCAGACCAGGGGATGGCACACAGGTAAACAGACACATTAGTAATGGTCTTCTGCAAACCAGCATGGGACAGCCATTGGAGGACTGCCAAAGCAGTGTGCAGCAGCATTGCATACACACAAACAAGACACCAAACCAACTCAATTCACTGCAAAATTAGATCACTTTAAGGAGGACTCCAGAGTCTGTGATAAATGCAGAGTTAGCGAGCTAAAATGGATTGTGTCATGTGTACTTAAGTGTTTTCAGACTGGATTAATTTGATCTAATCTGATTTAACCTCCTTCGGTAGACAAACACACCATTTGCAAATGAGAAAAACTACATCTAAAATGAGTCAGTGTAAGAGAGATCTAATTTATAGTGCCTTATGCATCAACTGAATTTTCTGCAAGGTTTTCAATTGTCATCTCATGCCAACAAAGGGTGGGATTTCAAAGGTACCCAGCACTGCCCTAATTCTGCTCCCATTGAGTGCTTTGGAAAATCCCACTTAACATGAACATGTCTTGGAAAACGCCTTCCAGAAAGCATCACCATATGGAATGTATGCAGCAAATGACTTCCCCCGACACAGATAGAAATTTAAGTGTGCCAACACACTGATATTTTTTTTAATTGCCTTCATCCTCCCCATACAAATTTTTTGAGTTGTACAAACACACACAGTTTAAACTTGCCTCCTCAGAACCAGTGACATTTTAAATCAGTGTCCCTACCCTAACAAAATACGAACATTTTTCACAGTAAATATGCTCACCCTAAAGCCTTCAATACAAAAGCTAGCAAACTAACAGTACAAACAGCA
Organism: Gopherus evgoodei; assembly: GCF_007399415.2. NCBI lineage: Eukaryota > Metazoa > Chordata > Testudines > Testudinidae > Gopherus > Gopherus evgoodei. Next base: position 72,924,967 of record NC_044322.1, read on the forward strand.
GAGCAAATTAATAACAAATGATGAGCAATCAACAAATTAAAAAAAATATGAAAGCATTAAACTCTAAAACAGACAAGAAAAACATTTTTGAAGCAGCTCTGCAAGCAGATTCAACCATATAGCTACTGATTTGGGACTGATATAATTTTGACTAATTATTCCCAGTTTCCCAAATATTGGATTGGGGAAAACCAGGTATAAACCATTGTTTAGGACAATTCATGTGTAGTTCTATTGTGCGATCATATCTACTCAGGAAATACAACTTCAGTGTTGTTTAGGTATACTAAAACTACTGTAGGAATGTAGTGGTTTAGGAATGCTACTAAAGCATACTGCAAACATTCCTTCCCCCCAGCCCCCCCGCCCCCCTGCCCCCCGCTTCCTCCCACACTCCTGTGTGAAGCATGTCCTTCTTCAGGATTTTGATGGATGGATCTCTGTTGGAACACTTTTCAGTGCCTCTTTGAAATGTCTGAAATACACTTTCTTTGAGCACATTATGGCCTGGAAAAAGACCATAAGTACCTAGCACTCTGTGAAAAGTGAATACATCTTTCCAACTGCTATTTGGCTCAGATTTTAAGAAATTACTGTTAAGGTTAATTATCCCATTCAAAATCAGTTCTTACCTGAAGGCTTTCCAAAATGTTTTTGAAGTACCAAAGAAATTCATTTGCCAGAGAAATTGTGTGGTATGCATAAAGATTGGTTAGAACAGAGAAGACAGTACCAGGCTTTGTAAAATTTATTTTCAGTGTAAACATTTTAAGACATAGGTTTTTAGCATTTTAAATTACACATAAAGGTTTAACAATAATATATTGTGGACACTAGGGATCAAGTAAGAGGTTCTGATAACATAAGAACTCCCAAAATCCTTTGCCCCAAACTAAAATTGAACCTTTCTGATCATTTGAAAAAGTGCATTATTTCTATTATTAATTATCATTTGGCTTGTAAATCACCTGGTTCCATCTGGGAACTGGTTCCTGTCTGCAGTTTGGTAGTGTCAATATAATCCTCATTCTCCCCCACTCACCCCACAGCCCAATAAAGAGAGAGATTTTTGTGTTATGTCTGTGACAAAAGGAATAATTGGGAATTTTGCAAGAAAGTCTCTGCTACTGAGATTTCCAGTCCAGCTTGGGAACCCCTTAGGTTTTCACTTATTTGGGACTAGCTTTAAGGACTTGATCCAAATGAAGCCTACTGAAGTAAATGGAAAAATGAGCATTTCACTGAACATACATACACATCTAAATTTAGATTGCTCATGTGAGCTAAGCTGAAGTGTTTGAAGTTTCACCAAACCCCACTGCGTAAGTCATTCTCATGCACCACAATAAAAAATTCTCCCTATAGCTTTCCCTTAATTCACATGCCTAAAGGGAGCTTTGAATAAGCTTTATAAGTAACAACCATGTACTGAAAATATAAAATATATGCTCATTATAATTCTCCCAAATTGACCTTAAATTCTTACTCATCACCAATTTGGCTGAAAAAAAAAATGTCTCAGTCGTTTAGACTGAGGGCTTCTTGGAAAAAATGAAATTTGTTAAAGTTCAACCTACTGCAAAAGGCAATGTATTATAAATGCTTACACAAAGATCTGAGCCCATCGCTGCATGGGCATCAAAGTGGAAAGGAGTTGGATTGAACACAGCGTAAATATGTGGGTGCTGAGACAGATGCCAGAGTAGTTCAGACAAATAGGATGCAGTGTAGTATAAGTTCAGCTGTGCAGCCAGTTGTAAATTTTAAAGCTTTCTGTGAGGCATCCTATGAGCTATAATGAGGAGTTGTATTTTCTCAAATGCTAAAACCTGTAAAGGGATAGGAGAAGAGTGTATATCACCCCCAGCAATGAAAACAATCATCACTTCTCCCAAGTTCTGCTACAGCACAGATATTAGTATGATTCTGCAAAACTCACCAAGCATAACAGTTATTGAGCAAGCTCACACAATCCTTTAAATCACAACAATGGGATATGTTTGGAGAGGGGATGACAATATTACACTTGTTTGATTTCACCTTGTCTTCAACTCTCAGAGAGGCTAGGGAATTCCATTGAAAGGATGGAAAATGTGCTGATTTTTATGTAAATACTCCCTGAGTACAGTTGAATTAAACACAAATGTGATCACATTCTTACTGAATGCAGTCAAAACAGACCACTGAACAAAAATCAAACAAGGGAATAGAAGGAAGGGGAGGGAGAGAGAGAGAGAGAGAGAGATGAAAAGACAAGAAGCCTTTCAATAGTTTCATTGCTCAGTGACCTGCACGAATCACGTTTATTCCTCTGTCACAGTCAATTACATTTGCATTGCCATTCCTTTCTAACTCCTATTTTTATCCCCTTCTAATTTTGAGAATAAAAACTTTAAAATATCCTTTTGAGCTAACATTCTCATGCTTAATCTCAGACAAATTAGTCTTTGTAAAGAGTGAACAAAATGGAATGAGCTCATTTTATCAAGTTATGAAGCTGTGAGGAATTTTTATAGATATTTAAAAAGGGAGGGAGACTGTTCTGATCTTTACCTATTTGTAACAAACAAACAAAAACACACATGCACACAACCAAACTACCGCCACCACCACTTGTTTTTTTTTAATTAGTTAGAACTTATTTAAGCACTGGGAGGACACATGTCATAGACAAGTTTAGAACATTTAGATTAGAATTAAGAATCATATAAACATTTTACTTCATACCCCATTTTAGATTTTCAGCTCTGCTGTTTGGAGTCTTGCATCTTTTAATGCTCATGAATGCATATAGATATGAGAGTTCTAATGTGCACATACTCTAATGTTCATGGATGTGTATTATCTGTTGAGCTCTGACAGTGTACCTGGTTCTGAAAGGAACAAATAAGCAATATGGACCCTGCACCTCTAAGGAGTTTATAATCAAATGTTCTGATCATGCAAGCACTTACACTTTGATCTCTTTGGGATTTCTCACAAAATTAAAACTATTCACATTTATGTTTGAAGGAACAAAAGAACAAAAAATGTCAGTGATGTGTATTTACTCTTCTGCCCTGAATGTCCCATAGATCTGGTGCTGTCCAGAATTCATCAGAATTTACAAAGTTGGGGGAGATGTGCAGGGAGACTTCATTCTAGTATCTTGTATCGAAGCCGAGTACAAGAAAAGTCAGTTCCCATTCTAGAGCATCATCCAAGCCATGGAATATAGGAGAAAGTGCTTGAATGCTTATCCAAACTTTCTGAATTCTCCAAATTAGAGAGGAGAGATTTTGAAACCAAATTTCAAAATCTCAAACTCTGAGAACATTTGAATTTAGATCTGGATTCAGATTTAAATATTGTGATTCAGGCCTATCCCTATAATATGCTAAACCAGAATCCCAAATCTGAACATCCCCAACTTTAGGAAAAACTGTTTCTGCACTTTGTAGCTCCAGTTTCTCTGTAATCTAAACCACATCCTCTCCATTAGAGTCACTTGGATCCACAGATCAACAGTTCTTCTCAAAATTAGGCTCTAATGACAAAAATTGGTCACTTCTTGGGTGCCCAACTTGACATACATTAGACATGGAAAACATTGTCCTAAAAGTCAAATGAAAGGCCAATTCTACTCTGTTACACCTGTGCAAGTACTTTGAACAGATGTTGAACAGTTGCAAGGGACTGATTCATAATACAGCTGATTAAATAGTGCCAAAACCCGTGTTCATTAGTTCAAATCAAATTCCCAGTGGCTGAACTATTTGCACATGTTCATGTCCCTTTTTATTCACATTAGCAGATTTCTTTTCACACAGGTGTTTGAAGAATATTTATATCTGCATGTGAACAAGGACATGCATGCACAAACCTTTGTTACTATTCATTTTCCTGGGTTTCAAAAATTTTAATCATCCAATCAGGGACATGAAACAGCATGCATCTTAGGTGACTACACACCGTGAATACTGAGTAATGAATAGCAAATAGTAAAAGTGAACAGTTTGCCAACAGCACATATGCTGAAAATTACTCAGTGAATACTTATGAACAAATACATTCACAAAAATCAGGATCCACTTGAAAAGGATTTCTGAACATAAAAGAAGGATAAAGAGTTTTGGATAATTCTGCTGCAACAAACCAATTTTACTTCTATGTACCTTCAATTTCAACTGAAGTCATGGATCAGGATCATGCTCTGAGGACAAAATCTGAAGATGTGTAAGCAGGCTGGAATTTTGCCTGCAAAATCTTTTGTACTTCTGATGATGCACACAAATGAAAGGAACCAGCTTGACTTTCAGATCCCACAGGGGCAAGCAAAAATGACAGTTAGGAAATTAGATCTAAAAATTACTGGGCTACAATAAACATAGAATCTCAAAGTCATTTCTGAAACAGAGTTGTGTTTTAAAAAACATGAACCAGATGCTATAGCAGTGTAGTGAAAACAAAAATTCTTCCACATGAGTCATAGCATGGTAGGTGCCTGGGTCACTCTGTGAAATTAATGTGATCTAAAATTAACAAGTTGAAAATCACAAAACAAGAAGGAAATAAAAGGAAAGGATTCAAAATAAAAACCAATTAAAAATCCTGGTGCTGACCCTCAAGAAAGAAAAAAAAGTGCATTTGTTATTTTCACTTGACTCTTTAAAAAATAAAAAAGCCTCTATACAGCAACCTGTGGATACAAAGATATACTAATGGCAGAGATAAAATGAAGTAGCTCCTATGAAATAAGTTAGTGGTTACAATTACAATCCAATTCTTTGTGGGAAAAGTGTTAGTGTCAAAATGGGGTAGTAGATTTGAAATATTAGTGAGAATCCTTACTCAGAATTGAATGATATGGAGCTTATGGTAGAATGGCACTCCCTCCCCACCCCCTGTGGAGACTGGCCTGGGTCCTGCTGGGCCCCTCAAATGTTCCTCCATGCTCCCATAGGGGGGCACATCCCACAACCTTCCTTGGAAGCCTATTCCAGTACTTAAATACTCTTATAGGTAGAAAGCTTTTGCTAAGATCTATCCTAAATCTCCTCTTCTGCAAATTAAACCCATTACTTCTTGTCCTACCTTCAATGGATATGAATAATTGATCACCATCCTTTTTAAAACAGCCCTTAACATATTTGAAGACTGTCATCAGGTCCCCTACTCAGTCTTTTTTTTTTTCAAGACTAAACATGCTTCTTTTTTTTTTTTAAATTAAAACCTTTCATCATAGGTTAGGTTTTCTAAATCTCATAATTTTTGTTGCTCTCCTCTAGAGTTTCTAATTTGTCCACATCTTTCCTAATATGTGGAGCCCAGAATTGGACATAGTACTCCAGCTGAGGCCTCACCAGTGCCAAATGAAGCTGGACAATTGCCTCCTGTATATTACATAAAACACTCTTGTTAATATATCCCATAGTCCTCAGGGAATATGGTATTAAAAATTCTGCCAAAATATTTTAAAATTCTGAAAGTTGTATTTGTCAAAACACAATATAATTATGACAGTTTCAATTATTTTAGTAATTTATTTAAAAAAAACCTGTCAATTATGTCTTTAACAATATAGACAACAATGAAAAAGAGTCAGAAAATGTTTGTTTTTGAGAAATAGATTCCTTACAAGTCATATTAATACAGAACACTGAGCAGTTTAAATGAATTATTACAAGACAGATATGTATTTCTTGCACTCCTCAGAAGCAGTGCAAAGGATTGAGGGAGTCGGGGGAGAGGGAAATAATTTCTGGAAAGAAGCCTGGGAGTGAACCTGGAGGATAGTTGGGTATGGCTGGAGGATTGTTAGTGAGCGGGGAAGCCTCATCCATGCAGACCCTGGCTGACCCCTATCCTCTCCCAATTAATCAGGTGCATCTGCTCCTGTCTTTATGTGTCCCTGCACCTCCCTCAACCATCCCCTATCCCCATGTGTCCCTGCATCCCCACTCCCGTTCAAGCTCCCACTCTAGTCTGTACCCCTTCTAGCCCTTTAAAACCCCAGTTGATATGACCTCTCAGCAGCCTTATGTGCCCTGCACTGTCTGCCCCCGCCCCCATATCCCATGCATCCCCTCATCTGGCCTCAGAAGCTGGGCCCTGTGAGGAACACAGACTCTGCTCTCTCATGATTGCCAGCTGAATGCTACGGCCAATGAGCCTGCTTCTGTTCTGGCACAACAGCAACCCCCAGTGGGTGAAAGGCATGAGTGCAGAGTCTCTCCATCAGAATGTATTTTCTGTGAAGAAAAAAAAATGCGGGATTCATTCTACACATGCACAGTGATGCTGAATTTCCCCAGGAGTAATCCCAGAATGATATTTGCCTCATGTTGTTGACTCATGTTCATTTTGTGATCTACTATAACCCCCACATCCTTTTTAATAGTGTTACCACCTGGCCAATTATCCTCCATTTTGTAGATGTGCATTTCATTTTTCTTTTCTAATTGTAGTAATTTCCTCTTATCTTAATTGTATTTCATCTTGTTGATTTCAGATCAATTCTCCAATTTTTCAAAGTAATTTTGAATTCTAATATTATACTCCAAAATGCTTGGCATTCCTCCCAGCTTGGTGTCATCTGCAAATTTTATGAGCATACTATCCCCTCCATCAGCAAACTCATTAATGAAAATCTTGACTAGTAACAGACTCAGAACTGACCCTGGAGGGCCCCAAATTCACTGTCAAATGTGGAGGGTGTGTCACTGATAACTACTCTTTGAGTATGGTTATGTACCCACCTTCTCGTGATTTCACCTTGACCACATTTCTCTAGTTTGCTTATGAGAACAAACATGCTTATCAAAAGCCATACTGTAAATTAAGATAGATCATGTCTATTGCTTTCCCCTATCCACTAGGCTAGTAACCCTCTAAAAGAAGGAATTAAGTTGATTTGGCATGATTTGTTTTCAACAATTCCATGCTGGCTATTTCTTATATTCGTATTATCCTCTAGTTGCTTGCAAACTCATTTTTAGAATTTCTACCAATATCTCTCCAGGTATTGAAGTTAGGCTGACCTCTCTAATTTCCTGGACCCTCCTTGTTCCCTGTTTTAAGGATAGGTACTATTTTTGCTCTCTTTCACTCCTCTGGGATCTCATTTGTCCTCCATGAGTCCTCAAAGATAATTGCTAACGGTTCCAAGATTGCTTCAGGTACTCCACGGTGATTTTCATCAGGACTTGCTGACTTGAATATATCTAACTTACCTAAATATTCTTTAACCTGTTCTTTCCTGATTTTAGATTGTGTTCCTTCCCCCTTGTTAATATTAAATTGTGCTGAGTATTAGTTGAGAATTAATATAGAAGGTAACATTAAATATGAAATAAACATATTTACTAGCCACAGTGTTTAAACTTCTGAATTTGGACACTGAAAGGAACATGCAAACAGCATTTTTAAAAAAAGTGTCCTTACAGGGAGAATGTGAAAGAAGATCAAAATGAAAGATGTAATTGTAGTCAGGGAAGGGAAGCAAAAACAATTTCGATAGAGAAGAGAGGAGAGATATTACACCTTACTGGGAAAAAAACAGACAAGTTGAAGTGTTCATTTGTAAAAATGGAAGATGAAAGTTCAAGGAGAAACCAGCTTGAAAGAATAAATAAAGATACGGAAAATAAAGACAAAACAGTAAGTTAAAGGAAGAGACAGGCTGAACTTAAGATGAACTTAACACTTGCAATTACAGTGTTGTTGGGCAGCTGAGACACAACCAAAAGAAGAAGACTGACTAGCACTTGTTCTTCTTGCTTCTGTTAAAAATCGAATGCCAAGAGGAATCACTTTTCCTCCGCTCCCCCCTGCCATCTTCCAAGAGGAGTGCATCTTAGCCCACAAGTAAGGAATAAGGAATAAGTCACGGAATTAAAGTTAGGAATAAACAAGGAAAATAAAATAGTTGAGTATGGTAGTACTTTTGTTTTTGTAAATTTAAGAAAAAAAGTGAGGTCAATTTTTAATGGAAATAAAAGAATAAATGAAAATACAAATAAAAGTAGGGAAAAGAAGTAATCAGGAAAGTGAGAGATTTTAATTAATAGGTATACATAAAACATCCTTCAGGCTGTGTTTGACAGGAAATGGAACAAGGAAGAGGAAGAAAGACGGTCAAGACAACTTAGCGAACATTAAATACAAAGAGAAAGCTGAAGAGAAGGAAATTGGTTTTACATTTATACAACAGAAGTGGCTTAGTTTAGGTTTCTTGGAACAGTGAAGAAGACTTGGATTAGATCTCATCATAGACTTAGCAAATATAATTGCACTGGGGTACAGGTAAAATGTTTTTGGTGATAGCCCTAGGGTAGAGATACACCTGTACAGTTAGTTTTTGGAACCCTGAACTCTATTTTCTTTTAGAGGCAATGGAATTTATACATTGGACCAGGCATCAGCAACTTCTAATTTCTCATCCTCATTAAGACTCTTGCTCCCTCTGTGCCCTGGAAAAGCACATTATTGTAAATATCTTCTGATGTGCACAAAGATTACAACAGAGGTGCACTGTTGCCCTGTCTCGTTCACCCCCTCACGTCCATCTCCTTTTCCAAAGGACACAAAACCCACAGAGGTTGACAAGGTGCAAGGGCACTACTCAGCTCAGCTTCTCTCCAATTTACACAGACAATTGCTTGGGAGATGGAGTAGAGAGAACACTTCTGGGAGGAGAACATTTGTTGATGCAGCCTAAGGGTGCTTGATGCATGCCTCCTGGCTTCCGTGCTATGGCTGTACTCTTTCAAAAATGCATAGTAGTGCAGATGTCACCTCCACCTATTTCTCTGAAAGCAAAACCTCAAGTTACTGGTACAAACCATCTGAGAATTAGGACCTCAAATTTAAGCCCATAATACTTTAAACAGCGTTGACCTATGCTTGCCAATGTGTAGTTAAGGGCATAAAGGGAAGGCTTGTGCCTCCTACTTTATGTGCAGCATCAGTTTTAAGAACAGGCTCATACTCCACAAGAGCTTTGATCCATCTGCCAAGCTCCTTTTCAGATTTACAGGCTCACCTTTAACAACACATGCTTCCTGTGTGAACAGCAGCTAGATTGAAGCCCACATGCGATAGCATGCAGTGGGATGCTATTTGTGCAATGGATTTTACCCAGGTTACCCTTCTTTTCTGCCTACATGGGTGAGTTAGTGATTGCCTTCTGTTTGTGCTGCACACATTGCAGGAGATGAGCCAAGGATTCCAGGACAAAAAAATAGGCAGGAGCAATAACCGTGAAGGGAAGAAATAGGAAAAAATACAGATTATGCAGACTGGGGCAGGTCAAAGCTTTGTTGATTCTAAATTTATATCTGGAAACTTACGCTAACTCTGATTTTTGAATATTTTAGAATCACTCTGGTGCTTAAAAGGGATCCTCTTTATTCAATGACATCATTCCATTCTGTCCCTGCATAGTAGAGAATGAGCTTCTGCAGTACCTTCTCATCAAATACCCCCTAGCTTGGACTTTCTGTCTGGGGAGCTGTACCAATTAAAGTTACAGGTCCCAATACCACAGTGGGGAATTCTTTTCACATCTGCATTTCCTCATTATATTTTCACAGATAAGAATTAGTGTAATAGTGAAATGGCTGTACTGTAAGTGCACTGAGATATTGATGAACAGCTGTGAAGTGTCCTGTCTTTTTAGTGAACAAAAATATATGCTGCTAAAATTGTACTGCAGCCACTTGTGCTTGTTATAGCTATGTGGTCTTGTTGCTGTAGTTAAGGCTGAGGCAATTACAGATACTTGCTTTAAAGCACTTAGTTTCTGGCGGCAGGGTAGGAAATTATCCTTTGAGAATAAGCATGAAAAAATTCAGCTCATTCTTTAAGTTTGGTAAATTTCCTTCAGCCATTTTTGAGTTAGACTGTAAAGGGAGGAAAAATGCTGCAACTCAAGACGTTTTAGTTAAATGCCTTTTTTAAAAATGTATTTTTCAGTCAGAATTCAAGTCAATAACAGGTTGCTTCTAACACTAACTGTTTCAGAAATGGTGCATATTTTATCTTATGAACTATGTAAAACTAAACTGTACTAAAAACAATGAAGACTATATTATAGGGATCAGTCATACATCAGCAAAAGGATAGACTAAATGACTTAAAAGGTTAGGAATGTCTCTTTTTGTAACACCTGTTGGCCAGATTCTTCACTGCTTTGCACCTTGTGCAGTAATTTACACTTGTCTTCAATTAGTTAATAAGCTCTGTTTTTACTTCTGTATGTATGTGCTTGGGTGCTAATGCAGTAGACGTGATAAGCCATAATATGCCCATGCAAAGGGAGTGCGAAATGCACCATTCTGATAGGGTAGCCCACTTTTCTGGGAGATATAAATTACTAGGCCAGGCAAAATCCAAAGAGGAGAAAATATCAAGACTTCTGCATCTGTTAGAAACATGGGGCCTAAGCTATCTGGTGCACTGCAGAGAGAAGTAAAACTATGGAAATCCTGAGAAAAGAGTCAGAATAGAAATGCAGCTATACAGCCTAGCCCCAGTTACTGCACAGGACAGGAATAAATGCACATTCTATGCACACTGATCATCCAGGGCCTCTTGTGCTAGGTGGTACACAAACAGAGGTGGAGATATGGACTTTACATTGAAAGACTTGCAGTCTAAGCTGCAAGTCAGGCTTGAGGGTCCAGTTTCACTATGGATCCACTAAATGCACAGGGAATGGAATGAATTAGCCCATGCAATTTCAAGTCTGATAAATAGCTCGATGACAAGAATCGCTGGGCACATGAAGATGTAGTGGGGGGCACCTTTTAGGGTGGGTCTGGAGGGGAACACTGTAGTTTCCACAGTGTGGTTGTGAGAACAGGCTGAGATGACTACTGCAAAAAATAAAAAAACAAAAACAAAAAAACCACCCACAACGTTAAGACCATAGGTGAGGAACAAACTCAGCATAGAATCAAATAAAGTAATCTTAAATGACAAACTGTCATAGAATCTCTATGGACAGAAATTTCATGCTTGAACAACAGTATAAAAGTAGGAATATAGTATTAGCAACATTACCATGATAGGGACAGTGATTTTGAAATGCTCAGGGAGATTACAGAGGCAGAAATGCAACAATAATGGGGGATTTCAACTATCCTCATATTGACTTGGTACATCGTAGGATGCAGATATGAAATTCCTGGACACACCACAAATGACTGCTTCTTGGAACAGCTTGTCCTGGAACCCACAAGAGTCCTAAAAAGACCAGATGATTTGGTCCAAGAGGTGACTATAGATGAAAAACTTGGTAATAGCAACAAAGTAATTAAATTTTGTATCTTTGAAGGGGTCAAGTGTGAAAGAAACCCATTCTACTAGCACAGGGGTCGGCAACCTCTGGCACGCGGCTTGCCAGAGTAAGCACCTTGGTGGGCTGGGCTAGTTTGTTTACTTGCTGTGTCAGCAGGTTCAGCTGATCGCAGCTCCCACTGGCTGAGGTTCAACACTCCAGGCCAATGGGGGTGGCAGAAAGCTGTGGCCAGCACATCCCTTGGTCTGCACCACTTCCAGCAGCCACCGTTGGCCTGTCCCAGCCCGCCAGGGTGCTTACCCTGGCAAGCCACGTGCCAGAGGTTCCCGAGCCCATCTTCAAAAGAGGGAACTACACAAAAAGTAAGGAAGCTTTTTATATGGAAATGAAAAGGATCACAAGGGGTTAATGCTTGCAAACTGCATGGAGACTATTTTAAGACACTATAATACAAGCACAAACAAAATGTATACCCCAAATTAAGAAAGGGAAAAAAATGCCACCATGACTAAACAGCAGAGTCAAAAGACAGTCTTTAAAAACTGGAAGTCACATCATAGTGAGGAAAACAGAAAGGAGCATAGACTCTGGAAAATCTAGTGTAATATAATAAGGCAGGCCAAGGAAGAATTTGAAGATCAACTAGCTACGAATGAATAAAATAAATAAAGTACAACAGAAACAAGAAACCTGCCAATCAATCAGAAACACTCAGAGCCAGTGCAACCATTTAGGCAAACTAGGTGGCCACCTAGGGCGCCTAGTGATTGAGGGTGCCTAAAAGCCCACTCAGGCAAGGAGGTGGAGTGGAGGTGAGCTGGGGCAGTAGGGGGAGAGGCACGGGGAGGGCCACCTGCAGTAATGGGGGGGTGCGCAAGGGAACTGCACCCCGCCCCAGATCACCTCCACTCTGCCTCCCCTGCTGAGTACACAGCCCCCGCTCTAAGTCTCCTCCAATCAGTGCCGCAAGCCTGGGAGAGGAGGAGAATTAGAGCAGCACCGGCATGCTCAGTGGAGGATAGCTGGGGCAGGCTCCCTGGGCAGGGTTAGCTGCCATGGCAGGCAGTGTTAGCTGCTGCGGGGGGGGGAGGGCTCCTCGGGTGGGTGGTGTGAATGGGCGTGGTTAGCTGCCACAGGGGGGCGGTAGGCAGTAGGCGGGGTTAGCTGGGGGCGGGTGGTGCAAGGTGGAAGTTTCGCCTCGGGCGCGAAACTTCCTTGCACCAGCCCTGGAAACACTCAAGGATGACAAGGCCATTGTGGAGAAGCTAAATGAATTCTTTGCATCAGCCTTCCCTGCAAAGGATATGGGGGAGATCCCCACACGTTTAGATGACATATATGAGTAGCTATCCCAGATAGATGAGGTTCCAGAACAAGCTGATACGTTAAAGCAGTAATAAGTCACTAAGACTAGACAGTATTCACCCAACAGTTCTGAAAGAACTCGAACATGTAACTGCAGAACTACTAACTGTAGATATATAGGTATGTACCTAATGCTTAAGTCTGCCTCTGTACAAAATGACTGAAGAGTAGCTAATGTAACACCCATGGACAGTGGGTGGAAACCCGCTTCAGGGAGGTCAGCTGCCAGCTCTGCCCCTTCAGCCCACACTCCGCCCAGTCTGGAGCCCCCAGCCCCCCTCACTGCCCACTCAGCCAGAGGAGCCCTGAGCTGGCCAGAGGCTGAAGCACCCCTCCACCTGCCCAGGGGATCCCCAACCACCTTTTCGCCCCAGCCCACACGCTTATCTGGAGGAGCCCTGTCATAGGTTTCACCCCCACTCTGGACTTTAGAGTACAGATATGAGGACCTGCATGAGAAGCCCTAAGCTTAATTACCAGCTTAGATTTGGTTTTGCTGCCACCATCCAGATGTCTGAGTCATCTGGAAAACTCTGTCTTCCCCCTCAAAACCTTCCCCTCCCTGGGTAGCCTTGAGAGACTCCTCCACCAATTCCCTGCCCAGACCCCAAGTTGCCTGGGGAAAAAAAAAAGTGTCTCTTCCCAAAGTAGGTTGGCCAACCCTCCAGGATTGGCCTGGAATCTCCAGGAACTAATCTTTAATTAAAGATTAATCTTTATGTCATGCACAGAAACCTTGAGGAATACATCCAACCAAAATTGGCAATCCTATTCCAAAGAAGAACAACCTTTTGATATGCCCCAGGTAGGTTCTGGGGCAACTGAGGAGGCAGTATCTGCTACTTAGCTTCCTGGGTTCATCAGTAATCTTCCTGGAGTTCAGAGCCTCCCCGGGCTTATTATATCCAGTGCCCATGGTAACACGTTTTGTTAAAAAAAATGTTCCAGAGGTTATCCAGGCAATGACAGACCAGTAAGCCTTACGTCTAGTACCAGGCAAATTGTTTGAACTATAGTTAAGAACAAAATTATCAGACACAAAACATGATATGCTGTGGAAGAGTCAGCAAAGCTTTTGTAAAGGGAAATTTTGACTCATTAAAATTTTGTTGCAATCAACAAGGATACGGACAAGGGTGATCCACTAGATATAGTGTACTTGGACTTTCAGAAACCCTTTGATGAGGTTCTCCACCGATGGCTCTTATCCCATGAATGATTTGTTTGCTTAAGAGGGAAGGACCTCTGATGGATCAGTAACTAGTTAAAAGATAAGAAACAAAGGATAGAAATAAATGGCCAGTTATCACAGTGGAAAGAGGTGAATAGCAGGGTCCCCAAGGATCTGTACTAAGACCTGTGCCATTGAACATATTCAGAAATGATCTGAAAAAGAGGGGTAAACAGTGAGTAGGCAAAGTTTGCAGACAATACAAAATTACTCAAGATAATTAAATACAAAGACTGCTGTGAAGAGCTAAAAGATGTTCTCACTAAACTGAGTGACAAAATGGCAGATGAAATTCAACATAAGTGCAAAGCAATACACATTGGAAAATGTAATGCTATCTATGCATACAAAGTGAAGGGGTCTAAATAAGCTGTTATCACTCAGAAAGATCTTCAAGTCACTGGATTATTCCCTGAAAACAGCCATCCAATGTATAGTGACAGTAAAAAAAAAAAAAAAAAAAAGAGCTAACAATGTTAGAAACCATTAGAAAAAAGGATAGAGAATATGATAGAAAATGTCATAGTGCTGCATGCAGTTCTGGTCAGCTCATCTCAAAAAAGATAATATAATTGGAAAGGTGAAGAGAAGGACAATGAAAGTGATTAAGGGTATGGAACTGCTGCCATATGAGGAAAGAATTAAGACTGACTGTTCAGCTTATAAAAAAATGATGACTAAGAGGTGAATATGACAGAAACATATAAAATCATGAATGGTGTGGAGAAAAAGTGTTATTTACACCTTCACATATCACAGGAAGTAGGGGTCACTTCATGAAATTAATAGGTTGCTGATTTAACAAACCTAAGGAAGTACTTCCTTACACAATGCATGGATCAGCATTCACGTTGTTCTCCCCACCAGCATCAGTCCTGGGACGGGCAAGCTAATGATACAACCAGTGGACCAAGTTCAGTGATGAATCCTGGTCATGTGCCACATGAGGCATATTGTGCATATGCTAAGATGACAACATTATGCATAGTCAACCTTTGGAGTTCATTGTCATGGGATGCTGTGAAGGTCAAAAGTATAACTAGGTTAAAAATATTTAGGTAAGATTATGAAGGATCAATGGTTACAAGCCAAGATGATGCATGAGATTGTGTCCTTCACTAAATGCCAGAAGTTGTGACTGGATGACAGTAGATAGATCACTAAAAATTGCCATGGTCATTTGTTCTGAAGCATCTGGCACTATCTACTGTCAGAGTCAGTGCACTGAGCTAGTTGGATCATTGGTCTGATGCAGCATGGCCGTTCTCATGTAGTACTCAGTTCAACTAGGTTTGGAAGTTTTATGTAAACAGTTTTTACAGCTCATGAGGCAGCTTTGGCAGTCCCAACCCTTAATCTTTCTACATGCTCACCTATGCCATACTATTCAGAGCTGATATGATGGGGAATATATTTCCCAAAAAATCATGTAGGCTTCAGTGTATGTGTAAAGGGAAGTGTATTTGGTTTGAAGTGTGTCAGAAACTCCCTTTGGGATAACAAGCCTGGTGCATATCAATTTCTTTGTTAAATTGATGAACTCTTATAAGCTTGCAGCATTCAGTGGGCATAATTGCACACAGCAAGATGGAGGTTCCTAGGGTTGTGTCTGGGACTGGAGATACTGGCTAGTGTCATTCAGTTGCATAATCCAAGCAGCAGCTAGCCAAAAGTGCTCACTCACGTGTTGGGAGTAGTTTACATGCTAGAGGCTGTGCATGAACAGCCTGAGGGCAGAGGGTTCTCACAGCGAAGCAGGGTACGTCTGGCTCCCAGACTGAAGGATTGGAGTGACCTAACAGATCACCAGTCCAGATAACACCAGGAGAATGTCACACCAATAATGAGTCAGCCCCCGCCAAAAAAAAATTAGTTGGGCTTAAAAATCATGAGGTTAAAATTTTTTATTTGCCTTCTCGTTCTTAAACTAAATGTTTCTGAGCTTTTCTCTGCAATGAAGAGGGCTAGAAATGTATTTTTATGAGAAGCTTATTTTTTGGTTAAAATAAAAAAAACATGACTTTGGGAAGGGAGGTTTCAAGAAAAAAAAGACAAAATTGCATGACTCATGGTAAAAATCACGAGAGTTGGCAACACGGGAGCACTACAGTAGAACCTCAAAGATACAAACACCAGAGAGACAGACTGACTTGTCAGCCGGGACACCATGTGAAACCAGAAGTAACCAATCAGGCAGCAGCAAAGTAAAACCATCAACCAACCAACAAGAACTGCAACTACTGGACTGTGCCTTTATTGCATCTTAAAGGTAGGCACATCTGGACAGCCTGTCCCCACCTCTATGTGTGGGGCAACCACTTACAGTTAGGAGTTGAAAACGCTGAGATTCACAGGTAAAGCTGTAAGCCCCTGCTGCCAGCCCCAGGTAGCCAGAGCAGGAGCAGCATTGGGGTCTGCTCTGTTTTCCTGCAAGCCATGGGTGCTGTTTTCACCCACATCTCTTTCCTGGCCAGGAGGAAGGGGTGCTGTTTTCACACACACTGGGAGAGGGGCAAACTGTGTTCACCACCACCCCTTCTACCCCACCTGGTCGGGATGGGGACAAGCTTGCCCGGTTGGAAGCTGCCTAGCTGCCTCTGGAACCTGGCCTGGAGTGTTAATGGCTGGAGCTGAAGCTGTGTTTTGTTCATCATTACGAACATTTCAGAGTTATGGACAACCTACATTCCAGAGGTGCCCAAACTTTATTATACAGTAGAACCTCAGAGTTACAAAGTCCCACAGCAAATTAGCAGTAGAGACAAATTCCAGGAGTTCTAGCCTCTATTCCTTATTAAGGCCTCCCAAAGGCCACATGTCATGACATTGTGCTCCGCAATTTTAAATGCATATGGTGCAGAAATAGTTACTTCTTCATTCAAAATATTTTTCTTTTGTATCTTTTTCAAAACCCAAAACTTTTCCAAAATTTACATTGTTTAAAAAAAAAACAAAACAAAACCCACACAATTCTCATCTCAACCACAAATTAGAAAAAAATAAAATATTCTAAGTTTTGTTTCTCCCCTCCTCAAGCCCCCAATATTTATTCTTCTGTGACACTAATTACAAAAGAATGCATTAAGTATAAGGGTTTTATTTCACTTTTGCATGTTTTTCCTTCAGATTTTGTCACTACATTTTCAAGAATTATTCAACTTTGGAAAAAATTACAGACTAGCAAAAGGAAAAACAAAAGTAACTTTGGCAAATTTGAGTATTTTTTTGAAAAAAATAGCAAAAGAAAAAAGTTAAAGTGAATCTGACATGATTAATTTTATTGCACTCAATGGTAAAAATGGGGCACGAAGGAGAAAATATTTTGAAATTTTGCAACATTGAAAACTATCTGAAACAATGAAAATTCGGAGTCTTGAATCCTACGATATAGAAAACTTGGGAATAAAAATAATTAAATCATTTCTGCATATTTTGACCAGCTCTCAGAAAGCTGTGACAGGATCCCCAGTGTTCAGTTGAGACTGTGGGACTGCTGTGCCCCCTTAACTCACTAATTTGGGTTATAACCAGTAAGGCTTTGTGAGTCAAACTCCCTCCAGGTGCTATTATCGCTCAGTACAAGTGCATGTAGAGCCTCCATACAGAGCCGGATCGCATGAATGTTCCCAGAGCTACTCATGAATCACACAGAGAAAGGCACCAGCCAAATCCCCCTGCTCTGTACCACTGGAATATACCGTCATGCATTGCTCAAGGGTCCTGAGAAATGCACATTTATTAATTGGTTCACCAGTTCATCAATGGAAAGTGGACATTCACCAGCCTTTGTAACTTGAGCAGATTTACCAAATCTTCAGTCAAACTCACTCGTAAGGATAAAAAATAAGTTTATTGATTACAAAAGATGGATTTTAAGAAGATTGGCAGAAGTCAGAGTAGCTACCAAAAGAAAATAAAATAAGCATGCAGTCTAAATTCTCAGTCTTGCTATTCTAGGCAATATCTGGACTTAGCAGCTTTCCTCACCCCACTGCATACTGCAGATTGGTTATCCAGTCTCCTCAGCTCCAGCATTCTTTTCTCCACTATGCTGAAGACAATGAGAAGGAAAGGACAAACCACGTGGCCTCTGTCCCTATTTTGTATCCTAGTCCATGTGCTTTGAGAGTCCAGGCATGTTGGTGACTTCACAATGCCCAAAGCAAGATTGAGCAGTTCCCATGCTGTGGCCTTATGAAATGAGTCATTGCATTGTAACTCCCTTGCTGACTTATGGCGGTTGATGTTCAACATCCACCTGGGCATTAGTTGCCTCCCTTGTTTGTCATCTCTGGGGACCTAATATCTGGGCGATTCCCAAATTTACAGCATATTTTAGTGACAACCGTACAGCATAATTTAATATTCATTAATACACATAAGGGATCAGCAACTTTTGGCATGTGATTCACCAGGTTAAGCACTCTGGCGGGACGGGCTGGTTTGTTTACCTGCTGTGTCTGCAGGTTTGGCTGATCACAGCTCCCACTGGCTGCAGTTCACCATCCCAGGCCAATGGGGGCTGCAGGAGGTGGCATGGGCTGAGGGATGATTGGCCAAACCTGCGGATGGGGCAGGTAAAGAAACCAGCCCAGCCCTCCAGTGTGCCTACCCTGGCGGGCCGCATGCCAAAGGTTGCCGATCCCTGGTATAGTGTGTCACAAGAGCCCTGGCACTTTAAAATAAAATCCAAACCAACTACAATCAGGCACACTAATGGGGTCTGAGACAACCTCACTTAGTTACTGGGGGAAGACTACTTGTTATTCTCAAGCTACTTCTGTTCAGCTCATGTGACAGCAGGACTCCACAGAGTCAAGTCCAATACTCTTTGATACAAGATCTAGTGGAAGGGAAAGGGTCAGACTGCGATTTCCTTCCAGAAGCCTCTCCAATTCTGGACTTCATTTTATCAAGGTTGTCTAGGGTTTCTTACAGACTCTCCAGGTGCTTATGAATCAAGTCTGTATTTAGCTAAATTATTTCTAAGCTTTAAAAAAATGAATTCCATCTGGACTTGAGATCACGGCATGCAACTAAAGAAAAAATTCAATAGAAATGTAACACCAAGGAGTTTAATAAAGGGCCTTTCCTAGGAAGAATTATGGATTTAAGCATTTCTGTGAATTTCATCACCTCAAGAGCCCAAATAAGTTATCAGAAATGTGTTAGTAAAATAATAAATACAAATGCATGAAACTGGAATGGAACTAAATAGATACATCTTATCAGCAGCCCACACATGTATATTCCCCTAGAGACTTTTTACTTTACCTGAAGCTAATGTTTGTCTATTCGTGACTAGAGAGTCTATTTCCTATTCTAGTGAATCTACAACTTGTCTCAGTATGTATCTGCAGTGGAATAAGCAGCATGCTTACTTCTATCTGGGGGAATTATTCACAGCACATGTTTGTCACAGATTGGTAAGGATCTCAGCAGGCTGGTTTTTATTCTATCAGTTGACATAGAGCAGATGTCTTTTTGTTTGTTTTAATCACACTCTTAAATCAGAGTACTGCATATGAACACAAATAAAAAGCACTACCTGGAAGCTTCTGGAATGTTATTACAATCATTTATGCTGATGTTTTATTTAAAGAAGTACTGAGGTTAATTAAAATATAGTTCCATTGTCACCAGGGAGGGCCACCACTTCCTCCCCACACCTATCTCCAAGCATGCACTGCCATACCCAGTACTAATCAAGGAGTTTATTCTCTTATAACAAAGGTTAACAAACAGAAGGTAATCTTATATCAATACTCAGTCCCAGGCTTCAGCCTCCAAGGGGTCTCTGCCTTTCCAGCTCCTGACAGCTTCCTTGCTTCCTCCAGGTCTGCTCCCCTTTTGGTGTCACAACTGTAGGATTACTTCCTTAAGCTCTGCTCCAGGGACCCACCACAGAAGATAGCGCCACTCCACTGTGGATTTTGCAGACTAGGGCTCGGTGTGTCTAAGTCCTTCCTTCCCTAATTGCCTACTAGCAACTCTTTATAGGCCCAGGTGTAGCCCAGCCATATTTAATTGGCTGAATTACCATCACCTGCTGCATTGCAGGGGATCTGGGTTCAGTGTATCCACAGAGACCAGCTACGTTGTGACCCATTATCTAGGGTCCCTTCTCATATCATATCATATCACCAAAATCCAGTCAACATGGATTTCTTTGAGACAGTCACATTTGAAGACTTTGGTATTCTTTGAATGTCAAAATGCTAAAGTTTGATATGCAGGCTAAAATCTTGCTTTTTTCCTGGAGAGAAGGGAGTGTTTTCTACTGGACAGTGATAGAGATGAGAGATTCAATTCTGAGTCCTCCCACCATTTATTCCATGTACCATGGAAATTGTGTACAAGAACTAGAGAGCTAGTGGGTCTCTCCAGGTGAGGATTCCACTGGTGAGGGAGTCTCCTTCAACGGCATACAGCTAGTGCAGTGAGTTCTTACTTCATGTTCTTCCCATCGCTGGCATAGATAGCTGCTGAAAGAGGGGAGCATGACTGTAGGAGTGCCATAACTCTACAAACTTCAGCTGATTGAATACTTTTTGAGAGCCATACTCAACTAGGGCATAATTTAGTGCAATCCTGAACTAGCTCTAGGATTGTGGAGCTGCAAATGGTCTCCCTCCTCCTGTTCATCTGAGTGCAGAAATCAAGCCCACATTGTACTGCATAATTCATGTCAGACATCCTTCAGACAGGAGTGTAAATTGCTCTGACAACTTCTTTTTAAGAGCAATGCACTGAACTGAATAATGCATTTGAACTATTCAAGTTATATATTGACAAAATACCCAAACTCTTTAGCTTTAGGAAGAATACCATAAAGAAATGCAACTATAGTATTACCAGAGTCTCTTTCAAGATCGTTGACTCCATGCCATTGCACCCAAACCATGCATTAATGCATTTTTGATAACTTATTTGGGCTCTCGAGTTGATGAAATTCACAGAAATGCATTAATATTGGGCCACTGACAGTTAGAGCTCCCAATCTGATTTCTAGATGACAGAAAATATCATTGGACTGGATCAGCCTCTCCCAGGAATTACTCCCAAATCATTCCATGGAGATTTGAGCAGAGCATACTCCTAGCATGGAATAAGCTGTGGTTCTATTCTCAGGCCCAAAGGACAGTTAAACAGCTGTGTTCTATATCTCAGTGGTTGAGTTCTCAACTTCCACATGCATTATATCATGGGTCGGCAACCTCTGGCACCCTGGTGGGCTGGGCCAGTTTGTTTACTTGCTGTGTCGGCAGGTTCTTCCAACCACGGCTCCCACTAGCCAATGGGGGTGGTGGGAAGCTGCAGCCAGCACGTCTCGGCTTGCACCACTTCCTGCAGCCCCATTGGCTTGGGACGGTGAACTATGGCCAGTGGGAGCCACAGTCAGCCAAATCTACTGACATAGTAAACAAACTGGCCTGGCCCACCTGGGTCCTTATGCTGGCAAGCTGTGTGCCAGAGGTTGCCCACACCAGCACTATATAGTTTCTGGTGCCAGGTAACTATGTTTGTGCAAGCAGTTTTCTTCTTTTTGGTGAATTACCAAAGGGCAATATTGGATACCCATTATATGGCGGGGTGAGACTGGCCTGTATGCTTCTTCACCAGGGACTACTGGTAACAGCGGGAAGGCAACTCAGCCTTATGAAAGAAGTTTGTTCTGCTTCAAGCTTGGCAACCTCAGGCTAACACGATTTCTGGTGACTGGTGTCTGAGATGTCCTCTAGAGTGTTAGGGGGACCAGCAGCTAGAGTAAAGAGTCAGATGAAAAGCAGTGACCTGTACAGCTAAAGAAATACCATATTATAGAAGTTGCAACATGGACTGTATCCAGCTTGACTGGTAAAGGTGTGAAAGTAGCTGAGAGGATTCTAAGGAGAGTATTGATGTTCTGTGCATACAGGAAACATAATAAATGGCAAAGGCAGTGAAGGAATCGGGCTTCATTTGTAAACTCTATGTGCATGACAGAAGGAGACATAAGGAGTTGTGGAGGAAGTGAGAGAAGACCTGAGAAAGATGGTGATTGAAGTTTTTAGATGGCTCTAAGAGTTCACGGTAGAGAGCATGGTCTGTTTGTGATATCAGCATATGCACTTCAACAAGGATAGGATGAAGAATAAAATTATAGTTTATGCTAAGACTTGCAAGCACTATTGGATGCATCAGTGCCAGAGGTGCTGCTGTTTGTGCTGGGTGATATGAATGCACACAGGCAAAAACTGAAGGTTATAACATGCGATTTCCATCTATCCACTATGAATGAGGAAGAGAAAGTGTTTCTAAATATGTATTAAAACTATCAGGAGAAAAAACCAATACATCAGAGGTCTGGCATGTGGCTCACCAGGGTAAGCACCCTGGTGGGCTGGGCCAGTTTACCTGCCGTGTCAGCAGATTCGGTCTACCGTGGCTCCCACTGGCTGCAGTTTGCCGTCCCAGACCAATGGGGGCTGCAGAAAGCGGTGCAGGCTGAGGGATATGCTGGCCCCAGCTTCCCACCACCCCCTTTGGCCTGGAACGGCAAACCACAGCCAGTGGGAGCCACGGTCGGCTGAGCCTGCCAATGCGGCAGGTAAACAAAGTGGCCCAGCCCACCAGGGTGCTTACCCTGGCAAGCTGCATGCCAGAGGTTGCCGACCCCTGCAATACATAGTTCTAAAAGAGGGTGAGTTAGTCATTTGATCACATATCAATGGTGGAAACAAAAACCAGATTGCCTTACTGACATCATATCAATGTCAGTGGAGTCAATGTATGCACTGCAAAGTGATGCCTAACAAGACAGTAGCATTACAACACAAGCCTTTCATGGTTAAAAAAAGACAGCAGAGCATTGGACAAGGAGGCAACTGATCCCAAAGAAACAAGATTAAAATACAGGAAATTAAGGGGAAGAGTGGCAGAAAAGTTTGTGCCAGTAGCACAGGATAGGCATCTGGAAACAGATTTGTTATCTGCTGAAGAGGAGTAGAACCACTTCAGAATAATGTCGACTGCAGAGGTGGAAGAGGTTTGTGGATAGTGTAGATGGGGAAAACCAAGGGAAAGAGAGGAGTGATGATGAACCAATGAAGTACAGGTAGCAATCTGAAACAAAAAAATGGTGTGTCAAAAGAAAAACATCTTGAGTGTAAAATGAAGGTGAATACAAAGACATAAAGTGAACTGCCAGGCAGACAGGGTAAAAAAGCCAGAAAGAATGCCCTAGATGACCTGTATGCTGAGCTTGTACATGAACCACAGCTAGCTCACAAAGAGGTATACAGCATTGCAAAAGTGAGATGCAAAGGGAAGAATGGCATTGCAACATCATTTATAAATGATGACCAGATGAGACTGTTAGTAACACATGAACAAGTGAAGAAGAAATGGAAACAATACTATGAGAGTCCCTGAAGAGAGACAAATATCTTTTTGGGTGGAGTTGCCAACAGCTTAGCCTACTGAGGTGCCTGAGCCAGACATAATGGAGGAGAGATTAGAAATGCAGTCCAGAAAAAAAAAAGTCAAGAAAAGTAAGGCAGCAGGACTTGATGAAGTGACGGCAGACCTGATGAAAGTCCTGGGTCACAAGAGTGAGAGTGGCACAAGATTGATCAGCAGAATGGTTAAACACTGGTGCAGATCTATCTTGGACCCAGTACAAAAGAAGGGACATCCATGAATGTGAAAACTAGGGGGACAAAATTACTGTTGCATGGAATGAAGATACTAGAATTCCTGTTGGATTTTAGGATTAGGAGGATGGTGCAAGTCCTTTTCAAAACAAGAACAGTTTGGCTTTAGGAAAGCACAAGGGACCACAAATGCCATTTTGGCAATTCATCAAGTGATTGAGAAGTGGCTAGAGTACCAACAACCTCTGGGCTTCTATAGACCTAGAAAAGGTATGAGATAAAATGGACTGAAGGATTTTTACATGTGCTGAGGAAATATGGAGGGTTTAATAACTACAGTGAATACACTGCATAGGCCACCTAAAACAGTGATCTTAACATGTTTGGGAATGACAAGCCCTGGTGAAGTAAAAACAGGGGTGTAACAGAGGTCAGCCCTCAGTCCACTGCTATTTATTATATTGTTAGACTTGGTCAGCAGGAAGATCCCAATAGAAAAAGGTGAGAAGCTACTATTTGCAGACAACACAGCAATAAATACATCCTCAAAAGACCTGGAGGAAATAGTTAACTAGTGGCATGACCAACTAAGCAGGCCTGGGATGAAAATGAACATGACTAAAACAGAGGTTATGTGGGTCAGTAGAGATGACACAGTGAAACTGTATTTAAAGATTAATGGAGTGTGGCCAAACCAGACTGATCAGTTCAAGTGCCTGGGCAGCTGAGTTATGGAAGACAGCAACCCTGAACATGAGACACAGTCCATACTAAGGAGTGCTGCAAGAGTGTGGAACAAACAACTCAGGGGTTGTGTATGACAAGCATATGTCACTGAGACTGAAAGCCCAATTGTATGGAAAAATGGTGCTCCCCACAATGCTGTCTGCTGCAGAAGTATGGTCTGTAAAGAGACTAAGTTCCATGCCTACAGGTGTTTGTGATGAGGTATCTTCATGCAATAAAAAGTTACACAAAGGGACAGATTGTGAAATGAAAGCATTAGGATGGAATCAAAGTCCATGATGCGGCTGACAAAATCCAGGAAGCACAACTTCACAGGTTCAGACACATGCAAAGGATGAATGAAAAAGTATCTGCTGAAGATAGCATTGTGGGAGAAGGTGGTAGGAAAGACACCCTCATGGAAAGTTGCAAAAGTTATAGATGGATTGCATCAATGCAGATGGATCTTAGTGCTGCTTTGGACAGCCAAAGACAGCAGATGCTTGCATGATGACCTGACCCCAGATGATGGGATAAGTGAAAGAAGGAGGAATGAAAATACTGACACTAATAAAAATTACAAAGACATCTGTATTCTGAGTTAAGGTTATCATGTCATAACCATATGTTTCCCGTGTTCTAATCATGCAGTTAAAAAGGGGATAATAATACTTATCTCCCTTTGCAAGTGCTTTGACATCTATATAATGGAAAGCACTGTATAAGAGCTAGGTATTACTGAGTCAAAATTAGCCAACTCATTTGATTTTGCAGTGCCTTTAGCTATTGTGTTCACTTTTACTACTTCATTCTAGGCTGCTTGGGCTAACATTAGTTATTGTCTTGTGATATTGGGCTTCATAATGTATCTCTAGACCAAACTTGGCTGTCTAATATTAGGCCTTTTAATCTGCATTCACGCACCTGAATAAAAAAAGTTTCCCATTTTTTAAAAGGTGCTGACAACCCCCTTTACATTTCCCAATATAGGGGCACACAAGTTTAGGTTTTATGAATTGAGGTTTGAAAATGTTGGAATTAGTGTAATATGATTTTTTTAAACAGCTTTTTTCCTTACCTGTTTTCCAATAACTGTCGTAACGACAATTATGCATCTTTGTCTATAACCAAAACTTCCAACTTTGGCTCATCTGTATAATTGCCTACTAGCAAATTGCTGATTACAGCTTAATGAACCTAAATATCAATATGTTTGATTTAACCTCAAATGTTTCAAGAATTCTAAAGCTTCTTAACTTGAATCCCACACTTTCAATGTAGGTTCTTATAAAAAGAGTGTTCAAATTAGGATGTAAATTGATACTTACATGTTTAAAGCCACTCCACTGATTTTAACTAGCTGGATTATTTGACAGAATTACTCTTATTTCCCCTATACAGATTTTAAGAAAATTTCTGTAGGCAATTAATAAGTACATTTTCTATCTGCATTAACAGAGGAAAATGGAGGAAGAAAAGGGAAATAAAATATCCTTGATTAACACGAGGTCAAAAGTGGTTTATCTAAATGACACTCTGCATAGTTGTTTTTGTATTCACCTTGGAGAAAAATAAAATTTACATACAAAAGGGTTTTTTACAATTTTTTTCCCCGTCTTACTTTATATTCTGATTTGAGGCCTGACCAATGTTCAATAAACAATGTAAAACCCACAGTGACCTCAGTAAGCTTTGCACAAGCTCCTTAAAACACAATACAGAGTAAGTAGTTAAAAGTAAGTATTCCCACTCTATGTTTCTGACCATGTGAATTTCACACAACAAGGATTAACCATTTTAATACAGAAGGTTGGAGAGAAATAAGCCCAGAAAGAGTGGAAAAGTCAAATCTCAGAAATTAAAATATAAAAATGTCCATATTTGGCATTAAAAATGGGTTGTGATGATTCTATGGAGCCAAAAGTACAATCCAAGTTTGAACTGGGGATTATCCATTCTATCCTTTTGATTTGTGACAAATGAAACCAGTGGACAATTGTTGGCTTTTAGCTACCTAGAGTTGCAATTATGCTTTTGGAATCAAAAGGTCCCTGTGAGATATATTGCGTGAGTTTGCAATATCTTTGGGGACCTATAGTGATGTGAGACTCACCCCTGCGGCACCTCCTGCTGGTCTCTTCTGGGAATTAGCTCTGCCAGCCTTAGAGTGCCCTCTGCAGGCCAGTATTCCATTGCCACTTGGCCCCAAGTCCCTCCTGGACTCCAGTGCCCTGTTATCTGGTGCGCTGCCCTCTGGCAGTAACCCCTCACTCTCAGGGTCTTCCCTCTCCAGGGACTCCAACCCCCTACTCCCACCTTGCCTGAGCAGGTGGCTACTGGCAGTCAGCAATGAGCCCCCACTCCCTGGGGCAGACTGCACTATAAGAGCCAGTCATCACAGGCAAGGGGGTAGGACCTGCTGTCTTCCTCTACCACTCAGTACCTCAAGGGTGGGCCTAGGACCAGGCCCTACAGCATGAGGGGTCACCAGCCTGGAGCTCCCCTGCTCACTTGGCCTTTCCCCAGCCCTGCTTCACTCCCAGTACCTTTCCTACCAATAACCAGGCCCTGCTCCCTCCAAGACTGGAGAGAGCTACTCTAGTGCCAAGTTAGCACCCTTTTATAAGGACCTGCCATGCTGTCTGGGGCGTGGCTCCAGCTGTGCCTGCTTTCCTAAGCAGCCTGGACTTTTCCTTACAGCCCCAGCCATAACCCTGTCAGGGCTGGTGCGAGTAACCACTCCTGCTACAGGACCACATTGTATTAAGTTTATGAATGGCTTATATATGACTGTGAGCAGGGTTTGTAAACAACTCCCCCGGGAGGAGGGTTACCATGGCTCCTTCAGGAATCAAAAAACAGTGAAGGATGATCAAAGTGAAGCACTTAAGTTGTTAATACCTCAAAAGAGGTACCACCCTTGGGGAGGTTTGCATATACTGGTTCAAAATGGGTTTTCAGAGACCAACAGACAAAGAAAAGACTGAAACATTGACTTAATACAGATACAGGGTCTTTTTTTGATTCAGCAGAGGCACAGGACTATCTATCCAATGGAAGGTGGGGTGGTGGGGAGTGGTGGGAAAGAGCAACCATTGCAGAAGGGTTGAAAAGACTTTGGCTTATTAGGACCCCATAAAACTGGTGAGTGACCTTTGGTAAGCTTTTTGCATGTGTACAGGAATGTTTATTGTTTGTATATGTTTTCTTTATAATGCTTTTACCCTAAGAATAAACATATTTTGCTTTGTGAAGGCTGGTTGGTAACTGGTTCAAACTACTGTAGCCCCTGGAGAAATGTTAACCATAAGTGCTGGACCCTGGACAGACCTGCTAGGGAAATCACAGTGAGGTGCAGAGGGACTGCAAGCCTAAACCCCACTCTGGACCGAGAGAGAGATGGGTCTCTGCCTGAGCGAGGTGATGGCTGGGATCCTGAAAACTGAGTGGGTTCCCTTGAGGAAGACCAGGAGGGGAATCCCAGATACAGTTAAACCTGCAACTGTGACAGTCCATCCACTACGATTACTTTTACATTTTAGAGATGGCCTCCAAAGTTCAGTTCAGTCCTGTTTGTTACTTGAATATAAAATGCTGAATCTAGAACCATCTTCTGGATTTGGATCTGGTTGAGTTCAAAGTCTGGCAAAGGCCAGTTGAGACTGTGACATTATCTTGCTCCCACACAACCTCCAGGGTCACCATTTACTCATTGATGTCTTCTGAATAAAGGCTTTGTTTTAACTCCTCTCTTTGGCTCTTTCAGCTAGTCACATCTTCCCTACTGTCTCTCTAAGCAGCAGCTATCCTAGCAATATCCCAGAGATCTCATTTGAGGGCCTGACTTACTTTCTTGAAAT
Organism: Gopherus evgoodei; assembly: GCF_007399415.2. Lineage (NCBI taxonomy): Eukaryota > Metazoa > Chordata > Testudines > Testudinidae > Gopherus > Gopherus evgoodei. Next base: position 72,953,065 of record NC_044322.1, read on the forward strand.
ATATAAGAAAAGTAAGAGAGTCTGTTCCCTGCTAATAATTCCACCTGCTGGAACTACAGATTCCAGAACTCCATGCAAGAATACCCATAGCATCACCATAAGGAAAAATGAACTAGCTAAAACATCAGAATATAACCATTTGTCTGACCTCTGCAGCAAAGAGCTTAAACCCTGAATCATGAGATGTGATTACCTTTACCTCATCAAGCACTTACTTATGCTGATATCAGTACCACAGTCTTCCCTTCCTCTTATAAATATAAACCCAAAATCTACATATGACCTCTGATAAAGTACTGAATTCCACAGGATGTGTGAAGAACATTTTCCTTCATTTTTTAAAATACTTTCCCCAGTTATTTAAATCAATTTTCCCATCCTATGGAATAAAACAAAACAACATAATCTAGGCTAAATAATCTTAGGTTTTACTGTCTTTTATCATACACACAGAAAGTCTTACTATATCTCTATGTATCTTCTTTTTCCTTCTTTGGACATTTTCAGTTTCAGCTAAGTATTTCTTAACATGAAACTACCTCCATACAATATAATCCCTGAAAATGGAGAAGATCTGTTTCTTTTATTCCATATGCAGATTTAAACTGAGTAAGCTTTTGAGTAGTTCTTTCAAAGATTTCTGATGTGTGCTTTGTTTGCTGGCTGATGAGGACTTCTCACTGGCTTCATTATATCGTCCCTACTTCTTGCACACCTGGGGGAAATGTCTATTACAAGTTAATGTTGCAGTATGCATTCTTTTGTAAGCTTGTGAGATAAGGTAGTTGGCACATAAAGTTTCAGGAGCAGATCAGCCATCAGTACCACAACCAGGACTAGTATCTTCTGCTCCATCTTTCTGAACACCATTTCAGTGTATTTCAAGATCACCTATGTTGCTTACTGCTTCTTCTAAAACATGTGAGACTTAATTAATATACCATGGAGTATTGATGCTTGGTATGTACCAGGGCAGTATGCATCACCTTAAGGGTGAATTTTTGTCTTGCCTTCCATAGATACACTATCAGGAACAGCTGGTGAGCATCTTCCCATCTACCTACAAATTTAGTCCCTGATCCAAAAGCCCATTAAAAGCAAGAGTTTTTCCATTTGGTTCAACATGCATTGGATCAGGGCATACATTCTCATCACTGTATCCATCGTGGTGATATATGAGAATAAAGTGCATTTGTCTGTGGACACCACTATTCCCCGAGTGAAAGGAGGAGGCAGTTGGCAGACATAGCAGTAGAACAGGTACAGAGAAGGGCTACTCGGGTGATCAGAGGAATGGAAAACCTACCTTATGAGACAATATTCAAAAAGTTTACATGTTTAGCCTAACCACAAAATGGCTGAGGGGTGATATGATTGCTCTCTATAAATACCAGGGAGAGAGAGGTATTACTTAAGTTATACAACAATGTTAACACAAGAACAAATGGATATAAATTCATCACCACTTCGAATTAGATGAAGTTCTGGAACAGCTTACCAGGGGGACCAATGGGGGCAAACAATCTAACTGCTTCAAGACTGAGCTCGGTAAGTTTACGGAGGGGATGGTATGATGAAACTGCCTACAATGGCATGTAGCTGAGACTACTAGCAACAAATATCCCCAATGGCAGGTGATGGGACACAAGATGAGGAGGGCTCTGAGTTGCTATAAAGAATTTTTTACTAGATGTTTAACGGTTTGGTCTTGCCAAAATGCTCATAGTCCAACTAACTGCCTTAAGTGTGTGTGATCAGGTTGGTTGGTTCTAGTTAGACACCTGGCAGCACTTGGAGGACCACCACAAGTCCAGGGAAAAGCACAGGCTGCATCTTTTTGCAGCATATGCAAGGGGCACTACTGGACATTCTCCCTCCAATCAGGCCTGTATCTGTCTCATACACAGTGAGTGAGAGCACCATTGTGTTCTGTCCTACTGCAAACATCTCCTGCTGCACCAAATGTGCCCACATTGTTGTTACATACAGTAGAGTCATGATCCAAAGCTCAATGAATTCAATGAAAAGACTCGTATTGGATTGGGTACCATATGCATTCTTTATACTAAGAAAAATCTCATCAAATGTCTGACAAAGTACATATTAGCAGCTGAGGCTAAGAAAACAATTGTGGATTCCTGCTTGTTAGTTGATTAGGTATCCTATGTTTGGTTATTTTAAATAATATTGAACACTAGTTCATGTCTTTATATCTGCAAAGAACAGTACCTCTTTGTTTTAAAAAAAATAATTATGCTATCACTAATCCTCAGGAAACAAGTCCTGACAAGAGATAAACCTGAAAACTGCCATTTAATTTCAAAAACTATTGTTATTACCAAGGGTTATTGAAAAGCGATTGTCAGTCAGCCATAGTTTACTTGGAAACACGCAGGCATAATTTATATAATCAATTTCAGCCTGGCTTCCATCCAGTTCACAGCACTGAGACGTCTCCTTTACAAGTTTGCAGTGACCTCATGGTGTCTGCTGACAGGGGTGACTTTCTGATTTTCCCCTGCTGGACTAGTATATGATATTTGATGATCCTGACTATGAAGTCTTATTATTTTGCATATGTCATTGAATTTGGTTAATCACTCACTGCCCTTGTTCATTTTAAAATTTACTCCTAGCCACATTCATTGAAGTATGATTCATATTCATTACCTGATGTTTGATTGTCTACTGACATACAGACTGCAATGTCTTAAAATTACCAGGAGCTGAATATCAGAGATTTGTATGACATTTCTGAAAGCTTATATATACTGATGTTGCTGAGTCACAAATCTGAGAACCAGATCTGCATTTCCCCATAGTTCAAAGGCATAAGTTTGTAACAAGGGGGCACTCATCATGAGTGCCTCCTAGCAGCTAGAGTAGCACTGCAATCTTTTCCCCCACTCCTGTTGCCCCATGTAGATTTTCAGTAATCGCTAGGTGGGTCTTCAGTGGCCAAATCACACAGTCAAAATGAACTTCCTCCAGGATAGCAAATTGTTAAAGAAACTCTCTGCCCTTACTAGACTCTTCAGCCACTTCTCTGAGCCCTTTAAATTCAGCCCTTTGCCTGGGCTTCTAAAAGAGCCTGGTCCCCTTTTCAGAGGCTGAGAGCACTCTGCCAGTGGAGGAACCTGGGCCCACCCACTACTCTGGGTTCCAACCCAGGGACCCCATAAGCAGTAGCCACATACAGCTTCCTTTAATTAGCTGCTGCTGCATTCCCAGAGCCTCTTCCCACCTGGTCTCTTTATCTTCACCCATTACCTTAGGGTTAAAGTTCTCAGGTCCTCTCCCTCCCTCCCTTCATTAAATGTAGCCAGACATGCTCCTTTGATCACAGAAAAGCATCCTTCTTCACCTATCTGACCAGCTAAGGCCTTGCTTCTCCTTTTATATAAGCCTGCTGGGCTCTGATTGGCTGCTTTTATGAGGCTTTTCTAGGCAAGCCTGGAGGACCCACCTTCACTGCTCCTTCCTGGCGCAGGGTATAGTAGCACGGCAGGAACTGGAGGATTTGGGGTGGTAATTTTACCTGTGAGTAATATTCCTTCCTATCCAATCTCTTCCCTGCTTTTTCAGGGTCTTCTTCTCCGGGCCTTTCTGCCTGGAGAGCATTTGCAATCTCTGACCCGGTTGATCAGGGCCTTCTCTACCAGGAATCTCTACCTGGAGAGTTTGTCACACTCTTTACTCTCCTTAGTCAGGGCTGACTCTGTCTCAAGGGTACACACTTCTTAAATGTCCCATCTGGCCATAACCATAACATCTTCTTGGCCAGCTTCAGGTCTCCAGCCTACTGGATCCCTCTCCAAAACAAGCAAGTATTCCAACTCCTTTTGTCTATCATTTAGGCTGGATACTTCTTTCTGCAGCTCTAATAATTTATCCACTGGCTTAAATAATTTATGGCAGGGTTCGGCAAACTCTGGCACGTGGCTTGCCAGGGTAAGCACCCTGGCAGGCCGGGCCAGCTTGTTTACTTGCCGCGTCTGCAGGTTCGGTTGACCATAGCTCCCACTGGCCGCGGTTCACCGTCCCAGGCCAATGGGGGTGGCGGAAAGCTGCAGCCAGCACATCTCTCACCCACGCCGCTTCCCGCCACCCCCCTTGGCCTGGGAAGGTGAACTCCAGCCAGTGGGAGCCACAGTTGGCCGAACCTTCCAAAGCGGCAGGTAAACAAACTGGCCCAGCCCCTAGGGTGCTTACCCTGGTGAGCTGCGTGCCAGAGGTTGCTGACCCCTGATTTACAGTTTGTCATCACTATGGGCTAAATCAGCGCTGCTGCAGTCAATGCAGCAGGAATTGATTTAGTCAGTCTGGTGAAGACATGATAAGTCAATGAGAGAGCACTCTCCTGCCAACTTTAGTACTGCACCTCCCCGAGGCATGGAAGCTAGATCGATGAGCATCTCCCATCAACAGAGCATGCTGTAGACACTGCTGTAAATCAATCTAAGATATGCTGTAAATATCTTACATAACTTAACTAGTGGACTAGTTTACTAATTTACCTCATTAGTGTAGACCTGACCTTACTTTCCAAAAAGATTGGTTGTCTTGGGCTGCTCCTTGAGCTTACTTGCCTTTCTGTCACATCCTTGTATGTTTGACCAGTATTTCCTTCACCAGGTAGACTTGTTTTAATTTCATTGGCCAATTTTGTACATTCAGCTCCAGAACCTGATTTGCACTGTTGGGTTTGTTCCAGTGGTTTGGTCAGTTTCTTCACAGCTTGGAAACTCCTCTGCACTGTTCCTTGGATCTGGATCTCATAAGCCTTCATCCTATTATCCAATTCCTGCCAGAGAGCCATTATTTGGTTCTGTAGTTTGTAGGGGTGCTTGGTGCTCATCCAAGGTTTCCGATTATCAGCATTTCCTTGAGTTTCCAGATCCTACGAAACTGATTCCCCCCTTTCTATAACAGTTCCAGTCAGGGAACTGCACTACCCCCAGAGCATCTCATTGGGCTCTTCTCCACTGGAGTCATTTCAGCCCCCTAGCTCTGATTTAGTTCCTGTAAAAATTATGTATATTCTCAAGTTCTCTTCCCTGGGGTTGACACTAGATGCTGGGTCTTGCCCTCAGCAAAAGGGGTATTTAAAACTCCTGACTGACTTTCCACTTTTAACTTAAGGTCCTCAGTCCTTTTTCCTTGGCAAGTCCAAGCCTGCCAGTTACTGTGAAACCTGGCTTCATAATAGTAACAATCTTGCTTTTCAGAGCTTGAGGGTTTTTTTCCGCAGGGCAACACCTTTGTATGTGTCACATTTCTTCACAACCCAAACAGATTGGGCCAAACTAGGTCCCCACCATCCTCAGTTCTTTTACAATAGCCTGGGCCTCACTAATTTCTCTGTTACTCAGTATAATCAGGCCAGCCTTACAATCAGAGTTTGTATAAGGACAAGCCCATCCTTCATGCCCCATTTGTGCACAGTACCTGCATCCCCTGGACAGGCCTGTCTGATCCCATTTCCTTTTGGTGTTTGTGATAGTTAGGCTTATTTGGTTGCTGTCAGGACTGCCAGGTTCCCTGCAAAGCCTGAGACGGTTGCTTCTGAAGTCACTGCTGTTGCTATAGCTGAATCACCTCTAGCAATACAGCCTGCTGTTGTTCGATGGCTAACCTGACCTCTTGTTACCCTTCAGCTAGTACATGCTGAGTTTCAGCAGAGCTGTGCTGCTGCTGGGCTAAAAGTTTTATCAATTATCCCAATGTCCCCTTGTTTTCAGGGGCCAGTCCAAGAAGACCCCTCTTCTTGAAACAAGTTGTAATATGGGGGATAGGGACAGTAATCTCTTGAGAGCCTCCTAGCACCTGGGTGTGCCACTGAAATCCTTTCCTTCTCCTGGAACCCTCTGTAGTTTGCTGATCTCATTAGGTGGGTCTTCCGAGGTTCAGTCTTCTAGCTCGTCACTCAGTCAAAATGGACCCCTTCCAAGAGAGCACAGAGTTCAACAAAATGTTTGTCTGCTCTCACCAAGGTCTTCAGCCTCATCTCTGGGACCTTTAAATCTACCCTTCATGTGGGCCTCTAAAAGAGCTTTGTCCCCTTCTCAGGGGTTAGGCCACATTGCCAGTGGGGGAGCCCAGCCTTACTCACTACTCCAGGTTCCAATCCTGGAACCCTATAAACAGCAGGCATGTACCACTTCTTTAATTAGTTGCTGCTACATTCCCTGGGCCTTTTTGTACCTGGTCCTTTACCTTTGAGTTAAAGTTCTTAGGTCTTCTCTCCTCCAAGCTAAGCAAACTCAGCTAGTTAAATGCCTGTGACCAGAGAGGCAGCACCCTTCCCTGTCTCTCTGATCACAGCAAAGGACCGCCCTGCTAAGGCCTTGCAGCTTCCTTTTTCTGAGCTTGCTGGACTGCTACTATGCAGCTTCTATAAGCCTGCCTGGAGAACATACCTTCACTGCTTCTTCTTGCGGTAATATATAGTAGGATCACAGGATCTCCAGAAGGGGGCCACAAAGGACCAAGTACACGCTGTCACAAAGTTGTTTAGATCAAATCTGGAATTTTAGTTGGGGCCCTGTTGGTAAAACTAACATTATAACTTCAAAACATAATACAGTTAAGACGTAATTTGAGGAAGCACAGTACAGTTTCTACACTGGTTGCTTTGTATGATAATACTGTACATACATTCGTCATCTTCCTCTGGCATTACAGAAGCAGGAAAATCAACAACTTTGTTGATCTTCCTGTTGCATCTTTGGAATATTTTAAATTTATTCTAATTTTCGTCACTAGTTAATTACTACTATCAGGTATGATTGACTATATTGTTTCTGTATTGAGATAGCTCCATTAACTTTCAGTGAGACAACTGATCAATTTTAGGAGCCTGCTGCTTACATTCAGAGCCTTTCCTGCTGTGACCCAATTTATTTGCAGGACATTTTTTGTTATTATACTCACCAGGATGTATTTTATGTTCCAGTTCCTCTTTATTTTTTTTATATATTTAATGTTATTACAAAAGTAGTCTGACCTCCAGGATAACACAGGGTATTGAATTTCCCCCAAAGGAGAAGTCACCATGCCCTTATGTAAATTATTCCAGTGGCTAATTATCATCACTGCCAAATATGTATGCCTTATTATCAGCTATTGAATCATTTTATACTTTTCCCTGCTAGACTGAAGAGCCGATTATTCAATATTTTTTCCCCATGCAGATGCTTGTATATGAGAAGTAAAACAGAAATTAGGAGTAGTGACACTACCACTGAGGCCTTTGTATATAAATATATTGTAATTAGTTACTACACAGTACTGTCCATTCATATTATAGGTATCCTTAAGGCTGGTTGTTACCATCTTGTCAGCTTTACTGGGCAGGAAACAGAAGTGGGTAGCTTCTTTGTTCCATTGGTTGAACTGCTTTGTGATACACCAGTAGTTGATGTAGATCCAGTTGTTTCTTATGGATGCTGTCTTCCAGATAACCTACTGAATGGACAGTAACCAATTTATCAAATATTGCTGTGTCAGGATTTAATATTGGTACCCAGACACTGAACAAGATTGTTTTGAATAACATGTGCCTCAGCTAGGATGCAGTGTCACTGACCCAAATTATGACTGGTACTAACAGGCAATTTGTTTACCCAATTTGTAGTTACTATGTAGCTTAATTTCTTTACCAATTTGTTTTTTCCTTGCCGTCATGGTGTTTGCTGCCATTCATTTGTTGATTTTTACCTGTGGGTTGGTTAAACAATTTAGCAAGGTTATACACATTGTACATATTGTACAGCAATAATACAGTACAGCAATAATACAGCAGTACAATGATAATACAGTAGTACAGCAAGAATACAGTTATTTTTACACAGTAACCAAGTTGAAATTAAATGACAGTTTTTTTGGTCCAGCTAGTGGTTTTTGTCTGATTGTTAACTTAATTGTCCATATATGGTAGATAGAAATGTATTTGAACAGTCTGTTATTTATAAAGCATTTTTCTTTTCTTGATGCTTAGAAGTTTCTTCACTGTATACAGTTATTATCTGGTGTCTTCAGGGTGTGATATTTTTTAGCATCTTTGGTCTGTGGGATGCAAATTAAACAACTTTTGTTAGTTAACATAGTAAAGTTTTTGTTTGTTTGTTTGTTTTCAGTAACCCAAACTTAATACACAGTTTTAACTTAGTTTGTTTACAGTGTAATAAGAACAATGTAATAGGGACCGAGCCTTTTATAACATAACTATACTTTTGCAATTGTTGTATAGACATTCATTTTCATTTGGGGTGCTTTACTAATATTTAACACTAAATATAATGCTTAACAGCTAAAATAAATGCTCACAATCTTTCATGAGAAGGGGTATTGCTTTCCCTTGCTGAACACTTTGTTTTAGTAACATAACTTCCACAAGCTTTTTAGAGTTAGAGTTAATTTGCTTGTGATACCAATTTTACTTTTGTTAACTGTTTAGAAGCACAAACTTTAACAACCATTGCTCCCCATGAACATAAAACAAAACAAAAGCATATAAAATTAAACCAACTATAACATTAAACCAAAATAAATGTTAAATACAGATACATGCAAATACTTTGAGGGTATCCTTTCAAAAGGCTTTGCTATGTTTGGGAGCCAAAGGTGGAAACCTGTTAAAAACGTGGAAACCTGTTGAAATTGTTTGGTTAGCTTCATTCATAAATTGTTATTTTAAAACATTTTGGTTATGACAGTCTTATAACTATATTTAACAGTGCAAACAAAGTTTTAAAAAGCCCAAACAAGAAATTTACTTTTTATTAATATTATCTTTACCTTAATGTTGAGGTTTCCCCTTACATTTTTTCTTTGAATAACAAATAAAAAAAATTAAAAAACAAAACTGTGATTGATAAAAGAGAATTCTTTTTGTTTGCAATTGCATTATTTGTTTAGATAGAATTATATGTACATATATTTGTAACTGAAACCTTTTTAAACTTTGCACAAAAAATTGGTGTTAATAATACTATGATTATACCCCAACCATGATTTTAAAATAGTGTGGTACCACATCTCATATATTTTTTAAAAGGGTATAAAGTTGACTTTTGTTGCAACAAAAAATAAAAATAATTTAAAAAAAATTGTCACGTGACACACACAACATAGACACAAGACACACACACAGGACATACAGGACAAACTTACAATTAAAAACAAATGGCGCCAGAATTCTATTCATAACTATACAAAATAACACCACTAAAAATAAAATTAAAAAGGGTTAAACATGTGAATAAGTTATTACCTTATTGAAAACTTGTAGCAGGAATTTGATAAAAATATATTAATACTTGCCAAATGTATTGTATTAATTTGGTAACAAGGAATTTTGCATTACTTTATATTTAACATTATTTTAAAACTGCTGTATGGAATAAGAAAAGCTCATGTTTCAAATATTACTTAGTGATTAGGATTAGAAGCAGAGAGTGCGTTTCTGTTGCTTGGCAACCATATCTTCAAGAAAGTTAGGAATAATTCCAGCTGCTGCATTCCTGAAGGGTTAAAATAATTAATTTCCTGGATTTAAAGTTTTTACCTTATTTTTTCTTTTTGTTTCTTGTTTTGTTCTGTTTTTAATTGCTTTATCTTTTGGAGGTTTCTGTAAAAACTACAACTTTTAACTTTTAAAACAAAGAGAAACAGTAGAAGTGAGGAGAGGCGGAGGAAAAAGGGGAGGGGGTGAAGAGCAACCTAGATAGGTAGCGAGACCTGAGCCAAGAGAGATTAACTCTATCAAGGCATTTGAAAGTACAGGCAGCAGCAGCAAGTTTAGCAAACTGAGAAAACACATAAAAGACAAAACTTAACCGATATGTAAAAATATTTGAGAAAGAAGGTTCTATTTTCAGATATGAGCACGGAGTGTGGTTCCATGGGTCAATGCAATTGGGAACCTGCACAGTTGGGAATTGCGCCCCTGTTTTTTATTCTAATTATGAGAGGAGATTGAGGGTAGTTACCTGCTCTTGTAAAACCTGAATCTGTTCCCCCAGTGTCTGTTGCTTTGGATAGTGGGAGTGCCCTTTTTTGTTGCAGTTAACTGTTTTTGGGCAACTCCATGTGTTAATGCATCATTTCTAGGTGTTAACCCACTTAATTTTAGTTTTTCACTTTGAAATTGTTTTTTATTCACTCCCCTGCGATCGAGTCACAGCTCCTGTCTCCTAATGTGCTCTGTGAACCGTTCTATTTTTTCCTTCATTTGATTTACCAATTCAATGAGAGTATTGTTTGCTACTCTTTCCTTCTGTGCACTTACTTGTCCCGTTCTGACAGGCACCACTCTAGGTTCCGGTTTAAGTTTAACTGGAACCTGGCTTTTATCATAAAGTAATGGTTGCAATGCAGTGGACCCAGTTTTATGTTTTAATTTTACTAGGACCACCTCTTTCCACTTCTGTCCCCATTCTTCAGGCACAGGGTAGCTACCTGAAGCCTGCTGTTTACCACCAATATTTATAACAGGGGACGGCACATGTATTTTTTGTAGGTTCCTTACAATTGTTTCCAGTGTTTCACTCTGTTCCTGTACTGGTTGTCTCTGGGCTGCTTGCCACCCTGCAAGGGCGGTGGGAGCATTCCAGGGCTGTGTAGCTTCTTTTGATTCTTTTAACTGTTTCTTTGTTACTATTACTTTTGCTTTTTTACTTTTATTACTATTTTTCAGAGCCTCGGTTTCTACCATTGCTCTACATATGCCAGTCCATGTTTCCCCATTCTTCAATTCATATGGACCCCCCTTACTGGCAATCCAGCGGGTCCAGGAGTTATCAAACTCAGTGGGGATTAAAAGGGAGGGGATAAGGGGGTTCCCTAGCTCGAGGTTTTCTGTCATATTAGATCGCGATTCCTACGGTGGACAGCTCGCTTACTTACCAGATCAGTGGTCAGGGTCACCAGTGTTGTCAGAAGTGTGTTGTTGTCAGAGGCTATCGGTGTGGTGCTTTGCTCTGCTCTCTCCTTGTTGGTATCACTCGGCTGCGTGCATGTGTTCCCTCTGTGTGCCATCCCAGCTTTGCGCAAATAGCTGACACAGCAGACCCGAAGAGAACCCCCAATGACCACAGAGTCTAGTAAGGTACGAAGGCACGTCGGCCAGGTTCATTGCGCTCGGACACAATTGCAGTTCCCTCTAGATTGTTACTCTACAGGACATACTACGAGAAAGTGCCTCTTGGCAATGGACTCGGCTCAGTCAGTGGCGGGACTTTCCACTGCCCCCTAGGCCGGACAAAGACATCGCCCCAAGGATGCATTCTTATACACAGGTACAAACAAGTTACACATCACTCCTGATGTATTGAGGTACAACCCTTTTACGTAGCAAAGTACAACCCCTCCACGTAGTAAGGTGCCGCCTCTCACCTTGTACATGTTGGCTCGATCAAAACAACTCTATCCATTATATTACCTTTTTGCCCCTGTCATTGGGATGGATCAGTCTGTTCCTTGTTATCTGTGTGGAATGTGCAAGTATGTGAATGTTCTGATCTTTAGTGTTCAGTACCTTTCAGGTACGTATCTTCTTGCAGCATCAACCCTTTCCTTGCCAGCTTCTGTGAGCAGGGCCTGCCTCTGGCTCACAGTTTCACATTGCTTTATGTTAGCAAAGTCTTGACCATTACTTTAGTTCAGGCCTCAGGCCTCATACTGGGCCTTTATCAGGGCCTTCTCTTACTACACATAGCAGTTACAAGAGATATAGCATATTAAGTGGGGAAATATATTGAGTTGTAAAAGGATATAAATCACAGATACAGGCTAGAATTTTTAGTTTTTTATAGAAAATTGTTTTCCTTGGGTTAAATGAGCCAACCGTAGTAGTAACTCTAAACCACTTTTTCAACCCACAGCACAATATTTTTCTTTGCAGTCTTTGGTCCACGATTTTGCAAGCTGCTCCACGCTGGAGCATGTATGTAATCCCTTACCTTTAAAGAAATACCAAGTTTACTTCTGTGTTCAGGTGGAGGAGAGGAGGCACTGAAAAAAAAAACACATTTACATTTCCAATTTGACAATATCCTTCATAATGTCTTATATGAAAGACGATCCTATTAATTAGCCTTGATTTTCCTGAAAATATCCATTACTGCTATTAATCATGTGTATTACCATAGTGCCAAGAAGCCCTATCCAGGACCCCATTTTGCTAGGGGTACAAATACACAACAAAAAGCCCCCTACCCCAAATAGCTTACAATGTAAGTATAAGACAAAAGATATCAGATAAGTACATAGAGTTAAATGAGAACAATGAGACAATATTAGTCAGCATGACAGACAGTGATATCAGCACAGCAGTGACCTAAATGTTTTCAAGAATATTGTAGGCATCACAGCAAAAGAGAGTTTTAAGGAAGATTTTGAAGTGTAAAGAAGGAACTTTTCAGATGTTTACTGGGAACTCCCAAACATGAGGGACAGCATGGGAGAAAGCATAAAGGGGCTTGTTTGAAATTTTAACAAGTATAAAATGGAGGCTGGCATCATGAGACGATCAGAGCTGGAAGTCAATATCAATAGAGGATTAAAGAGGACATGCAGTGTGGGGATAGACCACAAAAGGCCTTGAAAATAAAGACAAATCAGCTTATATTTAATACACTAGAGAAAAGAGAGCCAATGGAGGCATGGAAAGAGTGTATAACATGGTTGGAGTGATGGCTTAAGAAAATTATGTTTTCAGCAGTATTCTGAATGGATATGAGTGGGACAAGATTGTATTTGTCAAGATCAGAGAACAGAACATTGCAGTAATCAGGACATGAGACAATGAAAACTTGGATCAGATGAGCTTAGCTGTGTGGATGAATAGGAAAGGTAACATCTTAGAGAAGTTATGAAGAAAGAATCCTCATAAGGTTTAGATCTAGACTGGATATAAGCACTTAGAAAGAGGTCTGAGTCAAAGATGAGCCCAGTTTATGGTCCAGTTCTTGAGTTAGTCTTTCAGTTGTTGACTATGGCCGATTGCGGCTCCCACTGGCTGTGGTTCGCTGTTCCAGGCCAATGGGAGCTGCTGGAAGCAGCATGGACCAAGGGATATACTGGCCACCGCTTCCAGCAGCTCCCATTGGCCTGGAGTGGCGAACCACGGTTAGTGGGAGCCACAATCAGCGGGACCTGCAGACATGGCAAGTACATAAACTGACCTGGCCCCCCAGGGGCTTTCCCTACACAAGCGGTGTCCCAAGTTTGGGAAACACTGGTTTATAGGTCTGATCCAAAGTCCATTGTGGTCAAAGGTAATTTCACTTCAATGGACTTTGTGTCATTCCCATAGAAATAAATTATAAAGCACTTTATAATAATATAATACATAAGTTTATATACATTTGATAATTGTGGCATGAAAGTTCCTCTTACATAGATATAATTTCTGTTGACATACATAGACAAGTATTTTTTTAAATACTTTTTTTTTGCTTTCCTTGTCTAGAACTATGTTGCTAGAAATCAAATTACTGTCTGAGTTTCTGAGTTTATTTTAAAAAATAATGTAAACTAAACTGAATAATAAATGTACCGTAAGTCCCATATTCACTAAAAAGGCATTATCAGATTACTGCTCTCCCAATCCCTCAGGCAGTCCATAGTACAAAGAAGAGTTCTGTGCTGGAACACTACAATCTTATGAGAAATTCTTTAAATCTTCCCAAGGTTTGCAATGTTTTGTACAGATTTTTTCCTTTGGTTTACTGAATGTTCAGATTTGTTTCTTATAAAAACTATTTATAAATTTTCAAACAGAAACTGATTGCTTGAGTACTGTCCAAGTATTGTGCTGATTCTATTTTACTGTGGATGAAGATTCCCTAAGAGTTTACATCTGATACTATTATTTGATTATCTATTCTTAAAATGTCTTTATATTGATAGTTACATGAGATTACTGGTAACAAGTAACTGCTTGTTTCTGCTCTTGCAAGGAAACATTTACAGACACATCATGAAGTGAAGTCTTGGCAGATTTTTTTCTGATAAATTTAAAACAACTCAATTGTCTTTGGAAAAGGGGAGAAAACATAAACTGAATTTTTTTTTTATTTAATAAACCCTGTTGATATAATTGCACTACTATGGGGACCCTAAAGAGCTCAGCATTTCATATATTTGTTTTTCTGCCAGATCTTCATCAATTAAATGATTTACTTGTCATTTAATTTATCTGTGCATTTAATGGGGTCACCAGGGCTGGCTTAGATTTGCTGGGGCTCAGGGCTGAAGCTGAGCCCCACTGCCCAGGGCCAAAGCTGAAGCCCAAGGATTCAGCCCTCGGCAGCAGGGTTCAAGTTACAGGCCCCCTGGCTGGGGCTGAATCCCTTGGGCTTTGGCTTTGACCACTACCATGCCCAGGGCAGTAGGCCTCTGGCTTTGACTCCCCCACCCCGGGCAATTGGAATCAGGCTTCAGTCCTCTCCATCCTGGGGTTATGTAGTGATTTTTGTTGTCAGAAAGCGGTCGCAGTGCAATGAAACTTGACAACTCATGGTCTAACTACTACACTTGTAACTTTTGACTGATGTCTGAATGTCTACATAAGTTATGGAAAGGCACTTCTGCGATTAGAAATTGAAACACATGCATACATAAACTGGAATGTTTTTAAAATTTGAAATGAGGGAAATCACAACTTTATTCAGATCTGCTAAAATCCTGTGTTTCATATTATTTCATTAAACATCCATCATCTGTTGTGATAAAATTTCATGATTTCATCTATATTTGGACACAATTCTGCTCCCAAACAAGTCAACAAAGCAAAGTTTTGCCATTTGGTGTCATCAGGAGTAAGATTCAAGAACTTCTACTTATAGTGATTACTCAAATGGGGTTAAAGGATTTAAAGGTACAAAAAACAAAATGGCAGCTCACTGGTTAAATTTAACTGCTTTAAATTTGGAACCAGACAGTAAAAAGTCAACAAATCATGTGTGTCACATAATTAGGTTTTCATTCTGTCCTCTTCAAGTAAGAGCCATTAACAGCAATAGACTCTCTGTCTGCTGTCAGTGCCAATATTATGAAACATGTTTACCTTATAATGTTTCCATAGTGTTGGCCCAAAATAAAGTATGCTTTCATTTCTCTGAGTGCTTTTTGTACTTTCAGTCTATTAATCCCAGTAGACTTTTTAGAAATGGTAAAGGGATGCTAATGTTTAAATATTTATACTATTTAAATATAACTGCTTTCCTCAGCTCTACAGCTGCCAAAGCTGTTTGTCAGCTCTGCTTTCCATACCCGTTCTCATTTTCTTCAAAGATATACCCTTTTTTCTTAGCAACAGTAATTTTCTAACATTGGCCAAAATTCATTATAAAAGAGAAACAATTATAATTACGATCAATAGCCATTCAGCACTATCTGCTCTTGGTGATTCAGAATCACACACTAATGGCCTGTCTACAGTAAGGCAGCAAAAATAACTTTTCTACCAATCAATTTATTACATAGGTAGAGTAAAAAAAAATGCTGAGCTGAAATAAATCAATTTTTTTTTTGGTTTAGCATGATATTCAAGATCTGAAAGGGTATATCAGATACAAATAAATGAAAAATGACTGGTGTCATTAAGCAACCGGGTAATATACCAAGAAATTCCTATAATGAGTGTCTTCTTACTCAGAATTACTAGCTAAAAAAAAATCAGAAATCAAACTAGAAATAAACTTGCACATAGTAGCTGAAAAATGATATAAAAAGTTTTCTCTTTTCTCAGAGGAAGTGTATTACATGCAGACCCTATATTTATGTAGGCCCCAATTCAGCAAAGCATGTAAGCATATACTTAAAGTTAAGCACATTAATAGCCCTAATGAATTCACTACTTTGTGAAAATGTGCATTGGTTGTTCACAAGCTTAAAGTTAAACACATGCCTAAGTGTTTTATTGTATCAAAGACTCTATCTTATAGTGCGATATTACCTACAATAAAATAATAACTATAGCAATGAATATACATGGTGTTTTATGCTATTGTGAGATATATTATAAATAGTATAGTATATTATTCTGAACAGAAATTTGTGGTGAGTATATTCAGTTTCTTCCTTAAAATGTGAATTATTAGGGTCACATAAAATAAAAACCTCTGTTGTAATGTTTTGAAGACTATGTTCCCTCAGTGAAACTACTTTTAAAGAGTAAGAATTACTTGCACAAGTCAGAGTCCCAGTATTGAGCCACAGATGTGAGCAAGTGATAATATAGCAAACACCCTTTAATTTTTCTTGAAGATTGAGAAATTAATTATCTGGTTCTCACTTCAGATGTTCTTCTGAAAAGTAATGGCCCTTCACCTAATAAAATTATGGTGTTTATTTTGCAGCTTTACCGCAAATGTACAGGTTACATCTCTTAAAAATATAATCTTAGACAACTGAATAATGTGAGTGCAGAGGTAAAAACGGAAGGCAATAAAATACACATTGTAAATTGAAAATAAGGAGGAAATTGATGTGTCAGATGTGAGACCTCGTCTTTGAGGAGGTGAGAAAAATAAAATAGGGTGTTAAAAGAAAACAAATGAACATAAAATACAAGATCCTCTTACCAAAACAACCCCAGAGTACATAAACTCGTATGGTCAACTTCAAATGCAGTACAAGAGACACAGCAGCAATTCTATAAATAAGTAACTTTTTAAGTGTACATTCATTTCAATCTTTGTCCAGCTATATCAAAAGGGCAGGAGACATTCAATATGGTTTTATTCAGGCCACAACTTTATTATTAGATGTCTGGGACCACCCGGCAAATAAAAGCATACAGTGCAGGTAACTTCATATTCATTCCATAACTATCCAGGGGACTTCTGCCATTCCCCCCATTTGCAGCCACCCCCACCCTTTTCATTCCAGATCACACAGCCAACCCATTGCTGGGACCTTACCAGCCCCTTTCCCCCCTGCTCTGCCCAAACAAGGGTTAAGGTGAGCTATAATAAAGGGGGGTTGATGCCTCCCCATTCCACCCCTTTAACCAACATCTCCTCTTTATTTCTTTTACCAAGCCATTTATCTGGTCACTATATGCCTTCCCTATGGAGTACCTTCACGGGCCATCTGTCCCACACTTACACAATGAGTTGTGACCTCATAGCCTAACACCCTTCCCTATTCACCATAACAAAGCCCTCCCTGAACCTACTGTGGGGAAGGCAAAAATAAAAAGCCACAACCATTCCACATAGGTCAATCTGGAGGAGAGAAAAATTACCTCCCAGCCCTCCTAAAAAGGAGCGGTTAGCGCAGCACCCACAGCAGGTCCGGCCAGTTTGTTTACCTGGTGTGTCAGCAGGTTCGGCCAATTACGGCTCCCACTGGCTGTGGTTCACCACTCTAGGCCAATGGGGGCTGCGGGAAGCATCGTGGGCTGAGGGATATGCTGGCCACCCTTCCCACAGCCCCCACTGGCTTGGAGCAGCGAACCGTGGCCAGTGGGAGCCGCGATTGGCCAAACCTGTGAACGTGGCAGGTAAATAAACTGGCCCAGACTGCCAGGGTGCTTACCCTGGCTGGCTGCATGCCACAGGTTGCCGACCCCTGTTCTAACTAAATCTGGTATTGTTAGGCCTGAATAAAGATATAGCAGACAAAACCAGGTATGCCAATCTGACCAAAGTCAGGCTAACAGAGGTTTCTGGGAAATCCTTGAGTGGAAAATACTGAGAAGCAGCATGTCTCACAAAGAGCTCGGAAAAAGTGAGATAAGGGAGGGGCTGCATTTCTGGCATAGTGTCAGCTGTGCTGTGTTAGGAACAGTTCGTTTGATGAACTGATAGGAAACCCCAGCTTCCTAGCCTCCCTGCTTTCACTCCCTGGTTCTGTTCTCTGTCTGTTTTTAACTCCCCTACATTTCTAACTTCTGATGCTTGTTAAGATATTGTTAATCACCTAATGCTGTAAAACATGTATACTAAAGGTGTCTTGTTTCTAGTTGTTAGAAAAAGGGGATGGGTTGCTCAAGTGAATAATCTATGACACGATGGAACCGTCTATATAGGCTTATACTAAGATGTAAAGTGGTAGCTGGTTCTCTCTGGAGATGAGCTGCTCTCTATTGATGCATGCACTTGTCAATAAAGAGCTTTTGATCAGACCTTGCTGGTGTTCCCTGTCTCTCTCGCGGTCAGACAACGAACCTCGCCGTCTAGGTTTGAGTCCCCGACATCTTTGGCGACTCCGCTGGGACATGTCTGACTCTCTGGCGTGGGATCGGACCCTGAGGCAATACAACGCACATCCTCCAGTTTAGAGGAGCCTTGCCTGGTGACCTGATCCCTGAGTCCAGGATAAGGAGTTCTGTGAACCAGCTGAAGCTCGTAGAAATCCAGCAATGTCCACCTACCCGTGGAGTAGGGTCCAGGTTGTCTGGGTTGGAGTCCCTGACAACTTAGTCTGGGTTCGAGTCCCCAACAGTATCTTGCCACCTCAAGGGGAGACAGGGTGGGTGCTGCCTCACCTGCTCCATGGAAAAGAGCTTCTCTTGCCCAGGCTTCTCCTCCATCCTTCCAGTCCCCAGGGGGTGAGTCAGTGTCACCATGCTGACTCATGTCCCCTTTTGCAGTAGCTTCTGACCTTTCCCCCCCCCGGAACCATAAAGCACTGTTCCCTTTCCCACAGCAAACCAGACAACAGTCCACCTGCTTAAAGGTGTGGTGCAGACTTTTTTCTGAAAAAATAGTTTAAATGCTGAGGATTTTATCCTCAAATATTAACATTTAAAGAAAATAGAATCCTATGATTTGAAGTCAAGGGGACTATTCACAAAGCATATTTGCTGAGGTCTTTGCAGGATTGGGGCTTTTGATTCTAAATTCCTAGGCTTATATCTATGTTCTCCTAAATGAAAACTTCTAGCTCCCTGCAGACACTTTTTTTTATATTATTGTGGCTACTCTTCAAACAAATGTTTATAATTATTTTAGTTGTATGTATCTTTTTATAACAAAGCACCTATCCTGGGCTCCAAGCATTTTGGCCAAAAAATAAAAATAGTTCAGAAATAAAGCCAGTAAGTGCTCCTCACCCTTAAGTCAGAGAAAGAGATTTATCCTAATGAAATCAAGTCCAAGCTATGTCTCTTGGTACCACAGACATTAGCTCAGAATGTGAACCTTCATTTTCAAAAACCAAGGTAAAGAAATGGGTCTTATAGCGTACCCCGAAGGACTTTAAGTTTGAATTATTTCACACAGAGTATGTTCTAAAGTTGAGGATCACTCACAAAGATCATCTTTAATCTTTTCAAGGACTCCAGTTCTATATCCTCCAGTGACTGAAGATGCTGATGCAGTTTTACACATGAAGAGGCAGTCTCTTAGGTAAGCAGGTCCCATTCCATTTAGGCTTTAATAGGTCGAAAACAAGATCTTAAACTTCACCAGGAAACAAATAAACCACCCTTGAGATTACATTTTTCTCCTAAAATACATTGCACAACAAGGGGGGCAATGCAGTCTGCACCAGCTTGAGTTTTAAGGTTAATTTAAGGAAAAGTCCCATGCAGTAAGTGTTTCTGCAATGTAATTGCAGGGAGACAAAAGCAGAGATCATGGTAACAAGGTTCATATCCAGTTTTATCTGGATTAAGATTCAGCCAGTTACTTCTGATTCATGATGCAGCATCTGCCAACTTTGCAGCAGATGTTTGACAGTAAGGTCAAGTGATATGGAAATACACAGCTGGGGGAGTCACCAGCATATTTGAAACCAGGGCCTCCTAATTAACCCTTCCAATGGCTCTATGTAAACATTGAATAGGAGGGAAGACAAGATAGAGCTCTAGATTGCCATCTGTTAAGACCATTAGAAGTTAATAGAACAACTTAACACCACTCTCAGAATGCTCAGGACAGCCCTATACTTGATTACTAAAGTTCACAGAGGAATAAGCAGCACCTCATGTTCTGTGGAATTGAAGGCAGATGACAGCTATAAAATGTCAGCATAGATGCCTGCATATCATGCATAGCCAGTTCAGTTTCTGTCCTGTACCTAGAACGTCACGGTAAAAGGAAATCTGAGACATCTAGATGCTCACATGCTTTTCCAATAGCCTCTAGTCTTAACCAACATTGTAATATATTTAGACAGATTGCCAGCACCAAGTGTTAGTTTCTTGAGAAAAGCTGCACAGTAAGTTCCTCTAGAGACCTTCCCCTCTTTTAAGAAACCATTCACAAATTCCATCATCAGACAACCCAGTTTCTCCCTGCTGTCATTCATCAGCCAGGAATGACATTGATACAAAAGACAGGTTGTGGGTGACTGCCTCCCAACACATCAAGTGATTCAATGAGTATCATTGGACTAAACTCCAAGCTTAATTCTTGTGTCTTTTCCAGATTCCATCCTCTATCCAGAGAAAATGACAGCTTGGACATAATTTGCTTTTTTTATCTCCAACGTAGTAAGAAATTTCCTCATTACAAAAAGACTGAAATCAGTCTGAGTAAGAAGACAAGTCACCAAAACTCCCCGTCACTTGAAACTGCTAAACTCCAGCATATTTCACAGCATCCAATATGTCCCTTTCCTTTCTGTTATTGCCCTCAACTTTAGCACTTCTAGTGCTACCTCTTCGCAATTCTAGGTGCCCGACACAATGTAGTGTTTTTCTTTCTTGCATGGATATACCCTGCATGCAGCAGCTCTACATCTAAGGAGTCATTTTATTTGGAGAGCTCCTCAAGTAGAAAACAAACCTTATTGGTGCTATGCTCAGACGCTGAAAAAAAATCACCCCACAAGAACAATCTGTATTTCCCCAAGATTTAACTTTTCAGAAAATGATCACTCCGTATCTGACCTGTCAGTCCTTTCCTTAAAGGAAACCTGTACAATACCTTCAAAAGACAAGCCTGAGAGCGTAAATTCATAACTTTGATAGGCACTAAAAATCATAGTATTAATAAAGTCACTATATTTATGGTTTATTACAACAATCTGTAACCCACTAACTCTCCTTTTTTGTTCTATGACAGCAGGGGTGTTAACTGGCCATTTCACCTTGAATGGTCTTTTAAAATATGTGTTAACTACTTATGCTAAGCAATCTGTTCCAGCTCATTTAGCTATGACACTCAGGGTACACCTACACTGCAATTACACATCTGCAGCCTTCCCATATCAGCTGACCTACGTTCACAGTTCTTGGGCTACAGGGCTGCAAAAGTTACAATGTAGAGATTTGGGCTTGGGAGGAAACTCAGGCTCTGGGACCCTTCCCCATCATGGGATCCCAGAGCTTGGACTCTAGCCCAAGCCTGAACATCTACACTGTAATTTTACAGTCACATGAGCCTGAGTCAGCTGATGTGGGCCAGCTGTGGGTGCTTAATTGTAGCATAGACAGTGTTTAATTTGTGCCAGGGTTGAGTTCCAGCACCTCTAGGCTTAGCAGTTTATAGCTTTGCCACCTCTCAGCTTGCTGCATCAGTTATGAATGTAAAAAAATTGCTTGAGCCCCAGTACCTAATTGCTTGAGCCCTGGCACCTCATTCATTATAAATTAAGCAGAAAGCATAGCTGTACCCTCTGAGTACCTTTCCCAGACCTAAAGAAGAGCTCTGGGTAGTTTGGAAGCTTGTCTCTCTCACCAAGAGAATTTGGTCCAATAAAAGATATTACCTCACCTAGCTCTTCTCTTTAATGTCCTGGGATGACATGGCTACAACTACCCTGCGAACAACTGCCAATACTGTCAGCTAAATAGAACTTCTATTTGTAATGTTGCCCGCTGGTGACTCCCAATAATACTACACATGGCATCTTCACTGATTATGTACGACTCAGATTTATCTTGAACAATTATAACTTGACAACCACAAATCTGGGCTACTGGAACAATTTATAAAAGAAAGAAAAAGAAAAAAAGCTTTTAAATACATTTTTAGAATGAAAGCTAAGCTGCCACATGATTTCAGTTATCACTTATTGTATATTAGATTAATCTAAAATCAGGCCTTGCATTCTTACATCTGTTGAGTGTAACTTGATCAACTATAAATATTTTGTTCAGTAGAATAGAAACACATTTTTACTTAGTATGTGAAGATTGCTTAAGTAAAATATATTATTACCAAATGTAGAAACTGCTAGCACCACCAACTGGTAGAAATGTAAAACTGAAATTTATCATTTTAATCTATGTAATATTATATTGGGTTACAATGGAAAAGACTAGCAAACACTTATAGTTCTCATATTAGTTTTAATTAAAGTCAAGATGTTTATAACTATAGAATATTTTAATTTGGAGTCATTTTGTTTGTTCTAGTTCATTGTTTCTGGCTTTGATCTTTACCTCTCCCTCTTGTCTTCCAGTTGCCATATTTTTTGTCTTCTCAGTGCAGATCTTCAGTCCAAATTTTCCACTTTCCCAGTCTAGCTTGTCAGTTATTCTCTATATATCCATCTTGGTCAACGCTTTGAAGTCCATATCATCAGCGAATCTAAAGTTATTCACTGTAGGGTCCAGGAAGTGGAACTCTTGTGTGGACTGGTCCAGGCTGAGGTTGATAGTGGGATGGAAATGGTTGAAATCATGGTGGAATTACTCAAGAACAATACATTTGGGGACAATGTATGCCTTCAAGTCAGCGGTACTGCTATGGGTACCCTCATGACCCCACAGTACACCAACATTTTTATGTCTCACTTAGAACAATGCTTCCTCAGCTCTTGTCCCCTATTGCTCCTATTCTATTTGCGCTACATTGATGACATCTTCATCATCTGGACCCATGGGAAAGAAGCCCTTGAGGAATTCCACTGTGATTTCAACAATTTCCACCCCACCATCAACCTCAGCCTGGACAAGTCCACACAAGAGATCCATTTCCTGGATACTACAGTGCTAATAAGCAATGGTCACATAAACACCACCCTATACCAGAAACCTACTGACCTCCAGTTTTCACCCAGACCACATCACATGATCCATTGTCTACAGCCAAGCTCTACGATACAACCACATTTACTCCAATCCCTCAGACAGAGGCAAGCACCTACAAGATCTCTATCAAGCATTCTTACAACTGAAATATCCACCTGCTGAACTGAAGAAACAGATTGACAGAGCCAGAAGAATGCCCAGAAGTCACCTACTCCAGGACAGGCCCAACAAAGCAAGAAACAGAACACCACTAGCCATCACCTTCAGCCCCCAACTAAAACTTCTCCAGCGCATCATCAAGGATCTACAACCTATCCTGAAGGATGATCCATCACTCTCACAGATATTGGGAGACAGGCCAGTCTTCACTTACAGACAGTCCCCCAACCTGAAGCAAATACTCACGAGCAACCACACACCTCACAACAAAAACACTAACCCAGGAACCTATCCTTGTAACAAAGCTCATTGCCAACTCTGTCCACATATCTATTCAAGGGACACCATCATACCACCTAATCACATCAGCCACACCATCAGAGGCTTGTTCGTTTGCACATCTACCAATGTGATATATGCCATCATGTGCCAGCAATGCCCCTCTGCCATGTACATTGGCTAAACCAGACAGTCTCTACACAAAAGAATAAATGGACATAAATCAGATATCAAGCATTATAACATTCAAAAACCAGTTGGTGAACACTTCAATCTCCCTAGTCACTCAATTGCAGACCTAAAAGTCGCAATTCTCCAACAAAAAAACTTCAAAAACAGACTCCAATGAGAAACCGCAGAACTGGAATTAATTTGCAAATTGGACACCATTAAATTAGGCTTGAAAAAAGATTGGGAGTGGATGGGTCATTATATAAAGTAAAAACTATTTCCTCATGCTAATTTTTCCCCTACTGTTACTCACACCTTCTTGTCAATTATTTGAAATGGGCCATCCTGATTATCACTACAAAAGATTTTTTTTCACCTACTGATAATAACCTACTTTAATAGATTAGTCTCGTTAGGGTTGGTATGCCAACACCCAGTTTTGTCATGTTCTCCGTGTATATATATCTTCCTACTGTATTTTCCACTGCATGCATCCGATGAAGTTGGTTTTAGCCCACGAAAGCTTATGCCCAAATATATTTGTTAATCTCTAGGTGCCACATGTACTCCTCGTTCTTTTTGCTGATACAGACTAACACGGCTACCATTCTGAAATACATCCCTTTGTTTAAGACATGCTTGACCAATTGTGCCTAATACGGCCTATGAGAGTTTGAATATATGCTTTTAACATTATACATAGGGAATGTCATATCTTTACACACAATGTCACCACATACATTTCACCAAGATATTATTGACCAGTGAGTTAAGTTTTCAAATGATACCTTACAAGCGATATTTTTACAAAGATTCTTATAATAGTGTATGGAATGTGAATACGGAGTTGTATTTGATTACAGTCATGACCCCAATAGTTGCAGAGGAAACACATCTGGAGGGTCTGAATCTGGGTCCTTACCCATTAGAAGCTTTCCAGTTCCCATTTAAAATAGGTGTGTTTGTAATTTTTACATCTTCCCATTTGTTCTGTTAGTAATCTGGAATATTACAGAGTTCATTTTTAAAACACTTAATTTCACCTCTAAAGAAGCATGACAACTTTTCAAATCAGCCTTCATGAACCCAGGAGTAACCCTTGAAGATGACATATGATACAGACGTAAATGAGGAACCCTCCCTCTAATATTTTATTTGTCAGCTCAATAAGATCAAGAGACACTTCTCTGACTCTAAAGTGTCTTTATAAAACTCTCAATTTCTAACAGCTCATTCAGGCATAAGGAGTTCTAACAATTTACATTTTTGTTATGATTATAATGTAACACACTGAATACATCATTTACAATTATATAAGCAAGGTCAATGTTCTTCATTCTGACCAGCATACCCTGCTGCAACATCTTTCATATCTGATAACCTTAAATGATTGCCACCAAAGTGATCTGTGCTGAAAAGCTTCTTTAATTTACACCATCCCACTTATCCATCTGTTTAAAACACAAAGCTGCTGAACAACATGAGAAAAATGTAGACTGCAGTAAGCCACCAATTTATGTAAGAATGCAGGAGAATCAATTTTCTCAATGTTACGCGTGGCTGCTGATTTCTTAAATTGAAATATTAATTTTCAGCTGTTTTTTTGACCTAAGTGCATTTAATCTTCAAGGTTTGACTACATTCAGGTAGTTCCTATTTGGCCCCTATTTGCCACTGCTTTAAATAATGCAAATTGTAAATAAAATACTACTATTCAGAGTTGGTTTACATGGCAATTTGAGGTCCAACTGCAGCATGAGTAGACAGACCCACACACTGACTTTACCTGCTCTAGCGCAGCTAACCATAATAATATAGATGCAGAAGTATAGGCTTCAATGTGCGATATACAAGCATACTAGGATTATCCTGTGTACATACTCACCTTCCTGCATCTACACTGCTATTTTTAGCCCATGCCAGTGTAGGTAAAGCTAGTTCAGGTATATCTACTTATGCAGAAAAATACCTCAGACTACAGTGTAGACATTCACATAATTGGCAGCATGTTACACTCACATTGCACATATATAAATAACTAACCCAGAGTATAAGGCAGTGGAGAATAAAGATCCTTGACTGAAAAGTACTGTCATCCTTTTTGAGGTGTGCCAGTCATCAGCTCATCACTCAGCAATGTTCACTGCCACTCTCAACTTGCCACATCAAATGTGGCCACCTCAACTTGTCATTTTAACAGGCTAATACAAGAAGAAGAGAGTCTAATGTGTAATCATTACACATTTCACTACAACAACTTGAGCATGTTTCATGTTCATGAATAATTGTAGCATAAGTTAATAAATAGCTCCACTTTCCATTTCAGACTTCATTATAGTTTTTGTTTGATTACAACCAAGCAACCTTACAATGATTAAATTGCCTAAGATATATAAATCCTTTTAAATTTGATTGTATTGTTCTTCATTTACTTGTTCTGTCTCCAACTTTACCTTCACCTACATATCTGGAGATTTTGTTCCCAATGGCAGCACCCAAATTATTAGCCAAAAATATATCTTATGAATAGAAATTTTAAAGTTGATCCTTGTGGTATCCCCCCATTTCCAAAATAAAAAGTTTCTCTTCAGGCAAGATTCATATGCCAGTCTTCCATTTTACCTCCTATTTCATGACTTTTATCTTAGACATTAATCTCTGATATAATACCTTGTTAAGTGTTTTTTGCCAATCTAAATATAATACCACCCACTGAATTTTTCTTATCTATCATGGCAGTAATATCTTCAAAAAACTCCAGCAGGTTAGTTAAGCATGACTTCTCCTACCTGAATCTATACTGGCTATCCTTAATCAAACTGTGCTATTCTTGCTTTTCCCTGCACGTCACACACCTCACATGAGAGTTCTCATAATTCTGCCCCCTCCCACCAGCTGATAAATCACTGATCTAGTTCCCTAGTTTGTCTCTTGACAATTTAAAAGGAAGCAGTGACGTGATGTTTGACACTTCTCAGTCCTCAGGAATCTGCCCTGAATGCAGTGATTTTTAAAGATGTTAATGAAAAGTTGAGCAATTACTCAACTTCCTTATTTGCTTTCTTTAATATTCTTGTAACCGAACTGTGAAACTAAACATGGAAATATTTAAAGACCTTTAAGGCAATGGGAATATTCATTGAGAATATTTCCCATTCAAGAGTTAGATATGGTACCCAATTTTTAATCTATTCCATACCAGGCCCTCTTATAACCTGAGGTAATGAAATGAGGTTGTAGAGTTAAGCACTCAAAAAGCATGAAATTAAGTTAAGGTTGTATATGCCTGATTCATCTGCTGCAGAAGAAAGGAGACAATGCCTCTTCAGCCTCATTCAATAACCACAGAAATAGCCAAGGCTCCTAGATTAGGGTGAAAAAAAATCATCATAACATTGCTTTGCAACCTGATAAAGGATATCAGACATTACCCACAGTCAGAACAGTAGTAGGGTGTTGAGAGATCTCTTTTCTGGAGTATGAAGATCCCTCATGAATCAATTAGAAAATTCATCCCTTTTCTGCAACACCCAGAATTTTGTGTCCTTGATGAGATTTTTTTTTCATCAGCAACAAAAGGTTTCTGGGGCAGAACATGTTATATTGTATTCTTGGGCTCTGGGACATTCATATCCCTGCTAGTGCACAAGTCAACTAGTATGCTCTACCACCAGCAATTATTCCATTTCTCTGAAGCATGGTTCATGAATGCCAAAGTGAGAATCTGCAGGGAAGACCAACATAATTCCACAACTCTGGGAGGGTACCATTTTCTAAAGTTGCTTTTGAAGAATTATCATGTACTCTTTCATTTAAAAAAACAAAAAACATTTTGCTGCATTCCAGCTTTAGTGCTTCAAGCTACTCATTAGCATTATGTTTGTTTACTTTTGGTCCAGGTATTCAATGTTCGACAGCAGATGTAAGAAATGTATGAGTGATATTTTGTCACTGATAAGGAAAGACATTGCCTGGATCTCACACATTTGGAAAAACAGTAAAATGTGTTTGTAGTGATGTTAAGTATCATAGATCATAGATTATTAGGATTGGAAGGGACCTCCAGAGATCGATAACTAAAAGGGATTCAGAGGAGATAGAAAGAAAATTAAAGGGGATTCAGAGAAATATATTAATGGGAAACATTATGGGATCATTTGTGTATGGCCCATGCACTGGTGTGTAAATAGGGAGAGAAAGGACGCAAGGAGCTTCACCCACACCCAGACATATTCATGCCCCTGAATGCAAGTACTACTGGAATCTAACACTGCTCCTGGCACTACACCCCACAGAATGGGAAGGAAGAGATGATGCCCCCTCTGTTTCGCCAGGGAAAGATAGACATGGGCAGGCCATCTCTTCCAGGATGGCATGACAACCACTTTCCCTGGGGCATCTGATGTTATTGAGCCTGATTGAAGCATAATATTTCTGAAGTTCCTATCTGCATCTTTTCACTTTCCCTTACCATTGCCTGTAACTCATTGCTACTATTGAGCACCTGCTGCTACACTGTGACCTCAGGCACAATTCCGAGCAGCGGGTGTAAACTACACCATTACAGGAACAGCTGTGGGAGGGACTGCGACTGTTAAAACCACAATTCTTCCCCTGCCCAAGTCTTGCTTGGAAAAGCTGAATGGGAAAGTAACTTGCTGCATGGCTGGATGCACAAGGAGAACTATACTGTAACTTACTTCTCCGTGCCACACCCAGACATGTACACAGAGGAACATGGGTTAATGGCCCCGCCCCACTCCCTGCCCTTCAAAGCCCACTTGCTTTATGTCTGGAGCATCCAGGACATGGTCCCCAGTGCTCCACAAAGGGCCCAGACCCAAGTTCTGGATAGACTGAAAAGTTGCAAAGAGGGTGTGTGGAGGACTTTTTCCTCTGCACAGCTGCATTAGATTAAATACAGTCTAGTCCTATATAACATAATAAATGAAATATTTTGTCTAGTACACTGTTTAATATTCCTTAAAGCCAGGATTATATGATAGGTAATATATTTTCTGAAAGTTACATGTGTTTTAAAGTAAATCTGGGTGCTACCAGAATATCAGGTGTCCTGCATGCCTTAATGTTATCAACTCAGTTCATTCCTAACAATGAAAAAGCACAGATTGCACTCATCAGAAAAATAATTACTCAAATAATTTTCTTTTAAATCTTGAGCTTCATAAAAAGAGAGTTTTAATTACTTGCGGGAACCCATTCCGATGAAAAATCAACAGCTCCCACTAACCTTGAGGAAGGACAGAGCGACTGAAATATAGATTTTCTGTTTTCACAGAGAAGCTAAATATTTAAATGATAATGGGCCAAATTCAGCACATGCATACATAGGCTAAATTTGATATAATTCATGGGCCAGATTTGGCAACTCTTGCTCCTGTCGTGCATGCCTTATCTGCAGATAGTCCCATTGAATTCAGATTAAGGTGCTATCCACCGTGAATAAGGGTGGCAAAACTACATCCCACTTGAGCAATTACCTCTGAGAGGAATTCACTTTGTTAAATTGTTGCATTTAGCCACAACTGAAGGCAGTGTGAACTGCAATGTCCCAAACAGAGTATTTTGGAGACATTCAAAATGCTATCCAGAGATACCGAATGGTACAAGGGGAGAGAGTACCTTGGTCTGTGCATGTGGAGAGACTGCAGGGGGAAGGGGAAAAAGCTATGTCCCTGCCTTTTCCCTGTCCCTTCTGTCCGTTACAGCTATTCCCCTATTCCATTTTGTTTCCCCAGACACCATTTTGTTTTCTGTTCTCCTGTGGCCGCCCTTCCCTGGCTGTTAAGTTGTTTACCAGGGCCACTGCCCTTCTCAAAGGGAGGGCCCCTTAAGTTGTTTAACAAGAGCCATTGCCCTTCTCAAAGGGATGGCCACTTGTGCTGCATGCTAAGTGGGACCACTGCCCTTTTCAAAGGGTTAGCCCTGTTATCACCTCGTTGAACCTGGGCTTGGTGTAGGGTAGGCAATGTCCAGAGCTGCAAGGCCTATTGTGGTTTTAAGATCCTGGGCATGAGTCATAGTCTCATGTGCTCTTGAGTCACCTATTGCACAGGACTATGTCCAGGCATGTCTCTGGGCTTACCTTCAGTTTTTCCCCTGTGCCCCCTCCCCTGTGACAGAGGGAGCCTATCAGGATTACTGGTGGGAAACTGCCCAAGTTTGCCTTTAAAACCAGACATTTTTGAAACACACTTCAGAAAGGTTCCTGCATTGCTGCCTGGTCTGATCAGCCAGGGGTTCTGGGTTCTGGGGGGTCCTTTCTCCGCTCTCGTTTTATTTTTGAGCGTACCCCCGTTTTTGAAACCCCCCCCACAAAGAACAAATTGCTACCTGAGAGATCTCCTGATTATTGAGACTGTACCGAACCCTCCTTGCCTCTTCTGATGTTGCTGCTGCTTCTGCCTTTGCTGCTGCCTTGGGGACTGGTAAGAATCCCTCTGTAAAACTTTCTATACTTTTATTTTATTATTTTAGCTGCTGGCTCTGTTTCCCCAGCACACAGACTCAAGCTAAACCTTGGTCTGTGTCTTAAAACCTCTCTTAAACTACAGGGCTCTTTGCCACTGCTAAGCTCTGCTCCTGTGGGCTTTGCCTTGGGGCTCTCTGCTTTCAGCTGTATCCACCGCTGTAGCCATCATCCCTTGGCTTCCTTGGGAGCTGGGTCCTGGATACATACCACTCTGCCCTCTGTAACCTCCCCATAGCATAAGGTGCACCATAGGTCTTGTTTTTTTTTTAATTTAATAAGTCATAGTTTGTTAAGATTGTAGAGCTTGTAAGTTTCGGTGATATTTGTTGTGTTGCCTAATTGTTGGTTAAGATAAGTTTAGAAAATCATTGCCTGGTTGTATTCTGTAGCTGCTTGTCATTTTATATAAGTTTGATTAAGTTAGGGGATAGATAAGGTTTTTACTATTTGAATTTGTCTTCCCACTGCCCCAATCCCCCCCCCCCCGAGCTCCCCAGTCACTCATTGCAGTCTCTCTGCTGTTTAAACTTGCAGCCTGTCTGCTCTCTGTGTCTCCCTGAGTTTAAATCCCCCTCTGTAGCGCCTCTATCTTTGGTTTCTGCTCCACCACGTGCTCCTCTTCCCCCATCCCCTAACCTCATTCCTCTACCACTGCCTTTCTCTCTCTCTCTCTCTCTCTTTTAATCCCTTCCCCCACGTGTTCACCCCGCTCCTACTGCTGCCAAACCTCAATTGTATTACTGAAGTCTAGCATAAAACCCCATTGGTTACCCTTTTTCTCTCTCACACACCTCACATTTTATATTTACACCACTGTGACACATTTTTACCTAGAGTTGTTGGTTATTTAACACATTTTACCCATAACTGTTAGTTGGTTATATGCTGCTGTGACACACCCTTTACCTAGAAATTGTTAGCTACCTGTTACATTTATACTTCAGTGTTAATTGGTTACCACCTGTATTGTACCCCACTGTATTGTACCCCACTATTGAAACCCCCTATACTATACTAAAAGAACTCCCTCCCCAATTGCCTACCTTAACAAACCCCATACCCCTCACTATTAAATTTTTCCTGTTTTTGCATTTTCTTAATAAAGTTTATTTTGCACCCCACCTGTGTGGTAATTGCTCCCCAAGATCCCATATACCTGCAGGCAGGGACACCTTCCACTCCTTTTTTCATTAAATTCCTCTAATAGAGATAGCAAGTAACTAGCAACTGCTATTCTGTCCTGACTACAGAGCTACTTAGATTTGCAGCTTCTACCTGGTCTGCACAATGTGGTGACAGGTGAGCTTCTTATTCCCTTTACCATCCTATGTGACTGTAAGCTGTAGATACAATCTAGCCCTCTATGCTTGTCATTGTACATGACATAAATGTAAATCTACAGTTTCTCTAAAGAGTAATCTACAGAGGAAAGTGTGCAAAATGTTGAAGGTTTGCCTTTTATTTAGTTGATTAGCAGCTCCTTGTTTTTTCTAAGCAGCATTTTCTTTTGATATACAGTGATCTGAATATAATGTCTATAACAGGGGTCGGCCAGCACATCCCTCACCTGTGCCGCTTCCTGACGCCCCCATTGGCCTGGGACGGTGAATTGCGGCCAGTGGGAGCTGCGGTCCACTGAACCTGCCGACATGGCAGGTAAACAAATTGGCCCAGCCCACCAGGGTACTTCCCCTGGTGAGCCACATGCCAGTGGTTGCTGACCCCTGATCTATAATATTAAATATTAAACACTAGATTTCTGGGCATAGGAAAGGCACTAGTGTCCTCCTGCACCTTCTAAAGGAAGCAAGAAATGTTAACAACACTTAGTTAAAACTATGCTAACTGCAAAACACTTGAGCAACTTTAGAAAGAAAGTTGTCCCAAGAATAAATCAGTGGCGCTTATACAGTAAATTTATAAGAGATATGTTCAGCATGGATAGAGACAAGAAAAGGGGAAATTTATTTTAGATCTATAGGCTGGCTTAATTTACATTTTGACTGACGATTTCTCATCACATTCTTGCATTTCTCTTGCTGCATTTATAATGAAACTTTAGAACTTTACTTCTGAATGTCAGGTGACATTTAGGAGATTCCTCAGGACAGGGTGGTGAAGCACTGGAATGGGTTAGCTAGGGAGGTAGTGGAATCTCCATCATTAGGGGTTTTTAAGCCCAGCTTGACAAAGCTTTAGCTGGGATGATTTAATTGGGATTGGTCTCTTCCAACCATAATTTTCTATGATTCTATGACAGCACTCTACTGAAATACATTAAACTAGTTGCACAATAAGATACTACTCAATGTCAGTAAAAGGAGGAGGAGGGCATAGAATGTAGCCCTTTATTTTCAGTCATGTTTTCATGTCTAAGTATTAAAGATAGCTTTTGTTCAGTCTACACAAATGCCTCCTATGCAATATTTGAGGTATCACAGCCTGTTGTAGGAATAGCTGTCATAACTAAAGGACTATCATCTCTTTATTGAGAGACGCAGTAGATAATATTTGAGGAAGGAGAGCTTGTTGAAATGAAACTCTCTTTAATAATTAGAATTAGCTACCTATCTGCAGATATGGCTTGAATATTTTCTTGGAGATTTTTATATTTGTTTAGGACTTTAAAAGTAAGGCTTTCTTCTTCCCCTCTCACATCCCCTTCCAAAGAACTCTCAGTGGAAGGCTTGACCAGTGGTTAGGGTGTTAGGCATGGGGGGACTGTGTTCAATTCCCTGGTCCCCCAGAGACTTCTTGTATTACTTTAGCTAAATTGCTTGCTCTGTGTCTCAGTTCCTCCAGCTGTTAAAAAAAAAAAGGATAATAGCCTTTTCTTGCCTCAAAGGGAAGTTGTGAGGATAAATACCTAAGTATCTTGAAGTGTTCAGATATTACCAGAGATGAGTGCCACTTAAATAGATAGCAGGATCCAGCCCTGCAGGTATTGAATTCATTCCAGAGTTGCTAAGGGCCCTTGGTTAGGTCTAAATTCTGACACTGTTTTTTCACATTATGGAGTAAGATACTGCCCAAACCAGTTCATTTAATACAATGAGGCTACTACAGGAGTATAGAACTGATCAACGTGAGTAAGTGTAGCAGGATCTGGTCCTTAAAGGGTGATGAAGGTGCTTAGCAACTCTCAGAAGTGCTCAGCAGTTTGCAGGGTTCGGCCTAAAGAGAAAAGTTAAGCCTAACAGGGACACACAAATGAGAACTTTGAACGTTTTTAGCGAGCATACATGTAAAAATAATTCAGTATAAAATGAGTTTCATTAAACAACTGTGTAAAAAGTTACAGCAATTTTAGAAAATATAACTGTTAAAGGAATCAGACACAATGCATTTCTGATAAATCATGAGGTGAATAAGCGTAATGGAGTTGAAAAAATAGTAAATCCTTTTGAATTAAAACACATTTATCTTACTTTTTGAAATCCATCACAGTTATACCCCAAAGTAGGTAATACATTGCCATTTTGGCAGACTGACAAATAATCACTTAACTGGTGCCAGTCTCTCTTTGTTTCTCTCCTAAGAAAACAGTACTTTACTGGGTACGTGAATCAGCATGAGTTTTATAGGATTTATGCTCAACAATATATTCAGCATCAAAGTAAATGCAATTAAAGTGGCAAAAAGCTACACCACGAATTCTGCAAAAGTCTCAAAAGAGACACACAAAATAAGTGGGGATATGGCTCACAGAGAATTTTGTAGCAGCAAAAGCTTTTTGATAATAGCATTTTCTCATCCTGCATTTGCTCTTTGTGTAATTTCTCCCAACTCCATTCTTTCTTCCATCCCTTATGCCTGGAACATCATCTCAGAAATAGTCCTTAAACCCAATACTTTATCCTCCTTCAGATCTTCCCTGACACTCTTTTCTACCAAAAGCTGCCAATTTATAATGCTTAGGTACTAAAGTAGTTGTGCTGACCCATATAAACAAGTTCTTACTGAAAACTAAATACATATTCTAATATTGAGGCTCTCTGCTCTATGCCCTATCACTCACTTCAGTTGAACTACTTTAAAAGTAAGGAAGTTAATGTAAAAAGGGGATCTGGCCAAAGAAATTTCACCATGGTAACCATGTGGCTTACTTAACTAAGACTATCCCAGTTTGTGGGAGCTGGTCCAGTGTTCCAGACTGGCTTTCTTTAAAAAAAAAACAACAACAAAAAACAAACCAACAAATAAACAACAAAAAAAACTCCTTTTCTGACATGAGGGACATACAGTTACTCTGGTTATGCTCTGTGTACATACTGCTGCTATTGCTTCTGGGCTGAGGAAGGGATGGTACTGCTGTGATATTATTCCTCCAGCTCTTCAGCAGCTTTGTAGGGCCTTCTTCCACTTCAGGCCTTCTGGCCTCTCACCAGCATCACACCCTGACCTCTTTTCCTTAATAGCTTTCACTCTTTCCACTCCAAAATCCCCACCTTATCAGCTCACTACTCCTTCCATCTAATCTCTTCACAATGGCTCCCTGCTCTGGCTGCAATTCCCCCATGGTCCTAGTTGTTCCCCTTCCAAGACACCTTCTCCTGCAATCCTATACAGAAATCACCTGCCACTCTCATCCATTCAGCCCTTCCCCTTTCAAACAAGTAAATTCCCATTCTGCCCCCACAAATCCCCTTCCTATAACCTCCCAACCCTAACCTGTAGAAGCTTTACTCATCTTGCCCTCTCTACTCTCATGACGTCTCTGATTTCTCCCTCCTGCTCCTGCCTCTCCAGTGGCTTCAAGCATCAAGTCTTCAAGCTTAGATTCCACCAACTTCCAGATTTCTCCTCAGGCCTGGGGAGAATGAGTGCTGGTGAGAGGGGAGTGAATGAATGTCTATGCATTTGTGGAGTTGGGGAGTGTGTGTCAGAAGTTGAGTGAATGGCTGGATGAGGATCTGTGAGTGAAGGGTAGTGACTGACTGAATAAATCAGGGGGTGAGAGAATGTGGGGGGACTGATGAAAAGGGAATGATACCATAAATGGATAACTATGTGAAAGAGGTAATAAGTGAATGGATGAATGTGAGTTAGAGAGAGTCAGGGCACTATCCTTAGGGATTGTGTGTCTGGAAGCGATGGAAGGGGGCTGACACAGAGCAAATAGTTGGTGGTATGTATGAGAATTTATTTGTCTTGGACCTTGACCTGATTTGTTGCTGATGATTTTTTTCTGTTTATTTGTATTGAGGCTTTAAAATAATTACAAGTGCACATTCTCTCAAAAGACAAATTGCACGACTCAAATAATAAATCACATGAAAGAAAGTAAAGTATATCAAATCCCACTAGAAAAGCCCACAAAAATCAACACTATTAGAGGCAGCTATGTTTAGAAAAATATTGAGTATCTTTTAACTAGCGTTTATCAAAGAGTGTATAACTTGGAATCTTGGCATTAAAAAACTAGAATTATATATCTTTGTTTTCAGTTTTATAACATTTGTAATGTGCCCCAAGCATAGGAAGGACACTGGTTGACAGAGAAATAAATTCATCAGATTAATAACCTCACCATACCAGCCATTTTTCTGGCAAATTAGCTCAATTTGCTCTTATTTTGGAGAAGGAAGACAAATAGGATGTAGGTGAGGGTATGTCTAGATATTAAATAAGAAGTTTATTACATTTAAAATGTATTTTTCCCCAGCCAGGGTCTGATTTTTTTTTCTGATAATTAGCTTCTCCTTCACCTTCCATTCTTGCAGGTTACATAACATGAAGCAAATTTATAAATATATATTTTAATACAATGTACAATCTCTCTGGTCCCTTCATGGAAAATCCTAGAGCTATGTTGCCTAAATCCTGAGAAGGTGCTTCGTTGTGAGTTAGCTCTTCAGATTTTGGACTGGGTCTCATCCACTGTCCTTTGAATGAAAAGCTTAAGAACATTACTCCATAAAAATATGCTCCTTTCATTTTAGCAATCTGTTGACATTGTCTATACACTGACTACTGTTGAAATATCAAAGTAATATTCCTTTGTATCTTTTAAAAATGCTGTTACATTCAGTTAGAAATTTTAAATCAAGGTATCAATTATTAATTATTTATCATATCCTACTGTGGCAAGAGAATTTCCCCAAAGCCCTTTTGCTTATGGTACTCCTTCAGAACTGAACATACACTTCAAAATGCAGAGCTGAGTCGAAGCATGTGTCCATGTGTGAAGTGAGATGAGTTTGGCCCTAGGCAGAATCTATAGTCAATACATAAAAAATCCTACCATTTTGAAAGAGATTACCATTTCAGCTACATTCCTTATCTAGATAAATGGGGGAGTTTTCATTGAAAATGATGAAGTTTTCCAAAGACTATGCATTTTTAAGGTTGGAAGGATTTCACAGCTGGTAAGTCTGGCAGCGGGGGAAGGGGCATGTGCAAAATTATAATTATTTAAAAAGTGAGGATGGAGTAATAACCCAATCAATCTTATTGGATCCTCTATTGATACCAGTGACCATAACAAGAAAGAATAATCATGAATGTGCTACCCTACATGAACATATTTTAGATACAGGGCTTGAATTAGCTCCCTGTGAAGTAAATGGGAAAGCTTTCATTTAACTTTATTTGGAGAAGACTAGATTCATATAGCGGCTTGCATATTGTGATAGGGCAAGGCCAGATGGCTACAGTAAAGTACCGAGAAACAGGTATGTTAGCCCCCAGCTAAACAAATCCCTAGGACCCTGGTAACCAAAGGGCAGTTGCTCCAGGTTAATCAAGGCACCTGGGGCCAATTAAGATCTTTCTAGAAGGCAGTGGAGATAGCTACTTTAATTAGAACACCTGCAACCAATCAAGGCAGGCTAATCAGGGCACCTGGATTTAAAAAGGAGCTCACTGCAGTCAGGCAGGGGGGAGCCAGAGGAGAAGGAGCATGTGGGAGGAGCTGGGAGCAAGAGGGCAAGGAGCTGAGAGTGAGAGAGTATACTGCTGCAGGATTGAGGAGGACAAGCATTATCAGACACCAATAGGAAGGTCCTGTGGTGAGGATAAAGAAGGTGTTTGGAGGAGGCCATGGGGAAGTAGCCCAGGGAGTTGTAGCTGTCATGCAGCTGTTACAGAAGGCACTATAGGCAGCTGCAATCCACAGGGCCCTGGGCTGGAACCCGGAGTAGAGGGCAGGCCCAGGTTCCCCCCAAGCCTCCCAACTCCTGATCAGACACAGGAGGAGCTGACCCAGACTGTGGGTTCCACAAGAGGGGAGGATCACTGAGGTGAGCAAATCTGCCAATAAGCACAGGACCCACCAAGGTAGGGGAGGAACTTTGTCACAATATACATATATGATAGAAAGGGTCGTGATGGCCATAGTATGAATTGCATTTATCATGCATCTTTGACTGCCTCACCTACACTGTGCCAACGAATCCATCTGAGGCAAAACTACTTCTAATAGTCACAATCCCCTGAGCAGCTTCACACACCTGTCTTTTCTTTTTTTAAATCGAACTGACACAGAAACACTCCTTCCTCTCCTCACAGATGCGGGATATTTACAAATATTGTAACTGTTTTAGCACTTTTTTTTCTTCATATGATTTAGCTGAGTAGCCTAAAAAGCAGTAGCAGAGCAGCAGGGAAATGTGTAATCCAATTTTGCACCCAGGAAACAATTGTACATAGCTAAGGTTATTGGCACTTTTTCTATTTACTTTACATTAAGAATAAGATTCGAGCTTTAGTGAGGAAGTGACTTTAAATATCTACATCTATGTTAAGGCTTCTCTATTTCAACCTAGAAGAGGTTGGATCCTACCCCCAACTCTAGCTGCTTTGAACCACTTCAGTGCAAAGGAAACAGAAAACAAGGGGAAGCCAGTACCCTGAGGAATCCTGCTGCATTGAAGAAATCCCCCCAGGAAGCACAGTTGCCATAGTGGCTCTTGTGTCACCTCCTCCTTGCCTTAAGCATAGAGGAGCTCTCTTCTAGGATGAAGAGTGCATGGCAGGGGCATCCATGTTCTGTTCAATTCTGGGATTCCATTATGCTCTCTTGAGATCATCACTGACACTGGGAGTAGGCTCAAACAGCCCAGAGACTGTTCTAAATGATGCCATGGACCAGATTAATCCTTAGCCAGTTCCAGGTTTAGGGGGCCAAAAAAATCACTTTTGTTTCCCTACACCAATCTTGCATTCAATGTAGTTCGGACAGATCTAATGATCTAATCCATGATCCTCTTAGGCTATGGTTAACTGTTCAGTAATTTTACCTTTTCAAATAACTAAATAATAAAAGTACTACAGTAATAATCCAAAAAATTGCACTATTACTAAAATAAAATGTAGTGTTTTGGACCATTACTATTAATTGGCTTGGCAGAGTTAAATTTTTATTTTTGTATAACTTCAGTGGATAACGTTTATTTTTAAACATTTATTCTGTTTTGTATTCATTTCAATGTTCACATTTGCTGGAAATTATGGGCAGCATCAGACAGTAATTATATAATGACAGTAGATGTTGAGATTCAAAAAGTTAAAACTTAACAGTTAAAAAACACAAATTGCTGTTATAACATGTCAAAATATACAAATTAAATATGGAGTTTGATTTAAGAATAAGCCCTCAAACAGCATTTTTCTTACTTTGCCTCTCTGTAAATTTCTATTATCAGTTGAAATATTCTTTGTTGGCTTGTTTGGGATGGTGAAATCACCATTTACCAATAATATTTTTTTCTGTTTTTATCAATTTAAATGTTCACAGATGTGGGAAATTGGGGTAGAGTCAGACAATTTCTGACAAGAGCTGCTGAGTCAAAAAAATGTTAAGCTTTATGAACCATTACAACACAAATTGTCAACTTCACATATCAAAGTACACAAAGCAAATATTCTTAAATCAACAAATCATACCTGGTTTTACTATTCATTTGCTAGTGCATTTGTAGCAAGCCTATATCAAAATTTTAAGTAACTTGATATTGACACTGGCAATTTTTATTGACACAAGCATTTCTTACATTGCTTATCTGTACATTTCTACGACTACCGACAGATTTGTGTGTGTGTGGTTATTTCATATGTCTATGGTGAAGAGTCAACATTTACTGATAGTTCCCAATAAAGAGTCAATCCTTCCAAGTCTAATTATCATCTGCCAGATCTCACAGGCAATGACAAGCTTCCCTCTTTACAGATCATCATAATATTAATCAATCTTTGACATTAATTTTGATCTTTGAATGTCTAAAGTATTAGCTTATCTTGTTATGCCGACTCCTTGTCCCTGACATCAAAAGGCATGAATGCAATGTTTATAGTAAGATTAATTTAAATTTCTTGACTGTTAATGGGATTAAAATTTCAACTTCATTGCTCCATTTTTATATATATATATATATATATAGTTTCCACTAAACATGAAAGCTAAGTATTTGTTTCATTCACTTTTCAATGACAGTCAATTTTACTTCTATATCAGAGGGTAGCCGTGTTAGTCTGGATCTGTAAAAGCAGCAAAGAATCCTGTGGCACCTTATAGACTAACAGACGTTTTGGAGCATGAGCTTTTGTGGGTGAATACCCACTTCCTCAGATGCATGTTACTTCTATATGTTTACCTTGTTCAGTGCTTACTGTTTGTTTCAAACTGTGATATTTATAGAATTATATATTCGAACAAAATTGTGGACTAGTTTGCTTCTTCCTAGCAAGATAACTAAGTTTCTTTTTTCCACCTACTATACAGGGGGAAAGTTATAGCTCAGTGGTTTGAGCACTGGCTTGCTGAAACCTAGAGTAGTGATCTCAATCCTTGAGGAGGCAATTTAGAGATCGGGGGTGTGTGTGTGGAAATCACAACTTTTCAAGGACAGTACTTAGTCCTGTTAATGATGATAGGGGGGCTGACCTCAATGACCTTCCCTTCCAGTTCAATGAGATAGATATATCTCCATATATTTTATTTATTTATACTTGGTTTCATGGCCATACATATTTTTCTGTGATTTATTTTTAATTATCGTTGATACTACAGAGTAACTCACAAGTTGGCTGAAGAAGCTTGAATAGGTGAACAAATTATCAGAAAAAAACATTTACTGGAAATGAGTGAAAATTGTGTCTATACATTGGTACATCTTTTCAAGTATGAACAATTTTTTCTTATTTGATTAATTTCATTATTTGATTCATTATTGCTTGACTAAAATCTAAAAAAAAATTAGCTAAAATGTATATTCTCATCCAACTTATGTGTACCTCAGAAGACTAATTTTGAGCAAAGTCTGTGTTTGCAACTTACATGGTTTGAGAACAGCATTTTTCTCATTCATTCACCATGTGAGCAAATAGTCCACTCACCACCCTGAAGATGGCTTAATTCTTATACTGCAGTTTACTTTCACCAGCAAATAAGTTGCTTTGCAGTTGTTTACAATGGATGATAAAATAAGCAGATGCTTTTCTCTTGTCCATGTTTAAATGTATAGCTGAAACCCTCCCAACCCCATACTTTTCTTGTTACTCAGTCCCAATAGCATATACCATAGAAGACGCCCAGCAACATTATTTCCCAAAAGGTTTAGTTGAAAGGATTCTTAAGTGACAGGACAACAATTATTTCTCCCTCTAACAGTGATGGAACTTCCATGGATTTGACTGAGTTACATTCTTAGACCCTTATTGATCAGAGCACTTAATTGCATGCTTTACAGTAGGGGTCAGCAACCTCTGGTATGTGGCTCTCCAAGGTAAGCACTCGGGCAGGCTGGGCCAGTGTGTTTACCTGCTAAATTGGTAGGTTCAGCGGACCACAGCTCCCACTGGCCACAGTTCGCCTTCCCAGGCCAATGCGGGAGGCGGGAAGCGGCACTGGCGAGGGATGTGCTGGCTGTGGCTTCCCGCCACCCCCATTGGCCTGGGATGGTGAACTGCAGCCAGTGGAAGCCACGGCCAGCCGAACCTGCCGACGTGGCAGGTAAACAAACTGGCCCAGCCCATCAGGGTGCTTACCCTGGCCAGCCGCATGCTAGAGGTTGCCAGCCCCTGCTTTACCGTAAGGAAGTGAGTGGGCCTATCTACTTCCATGGGAAAATTTGTGTGCCTTCATAGAATCATAGACTTCAAGGTCAGAAGGTACCATTATGATCGTCTAGTCTGACTTCCTGCACAAAGTAGGCCACGGAATCTCACCCACCCACTCCTGTATCAAACCGCTAACTGAGCTATTGAAGTCCTCAAATCATGGTTTAAAGACTTCAAGCCTTGTTGGATTAGAACCAATGAGCAATACATGGGTCAAAACTAAGAACAAAAGATAAGGCCAATGAAGTCAATGGACCAACTCCCCTTGACTTAAGTGGACTTTGAAGCAAACCATAAGTGAATATATGTTACACTGATCTTTTCCCATTTGAGTTCTTCATTTTTTAGTAATTGTGGTGAGTTCAGAGTTAAGAATAAATTAGGAGCTGAATTTGGACCTTGCTGTGAGCTTGTCTACATATCTGGCAGGTTTAAGTGACATAATTTATGTGAGTTTATATAATTTTACATAATGTAAATAGCTAGAGACATGTAGAAATTTAATCTGAAATGCAAACATCATAAATCATTTGAAAGGTTTTTTCCCCCCTGTGATAGACAGTGACCTGGGAAGATTCGTTTAATGTAATTGTCAACATTTAAATGCATGTCAATATTAATATAGATATCTTTAAAAATAATTATCTACACATAAATTTAAGAAGCTGGCTACTAACAAAATTCTGAAATTACATATCAAAGACAGAAACCTCATACTAGAACAAACTTCACTGACTGAACTTTCACAAATTTATTATTGGCTATCTGGCTCTGGTCCCATGCTACTCTTCTAGGCAAGCTTAGGAAATATTTAGTACTGCAACTGCAGTATTTTTTTAGGCAGACGAAAAGCCTTGCTTGGCCTCACAGTAGCTGAATATATATTAATACCTGAGCAGTAATTCATGTCTAGCTTCCACCTAACTTTAATGACTTGAAAACCACTGTGTAGAATAAGCTTTTTTCACTCATCATATCAAATAAATTACCACTCTAAACTCAGCTAAGTCTAAAGAGAAGAAAAGTATGTATAGCAAACAATTAAAATCAGGCAAAATTGGGAACATGTAGTAAGAGTGCAGGCAAAACAGCAAAACTAACCTATTGCTTTTGAATGCAGAATCAGCAGCACAGGTCACACTGTTATTCCTAAAGTTACAGAAAATTGGAAACTAGAAAGCATACACTCAACTCTTGTTTGTTTAACAGTAGTGCAGATTAGAATTTTCATGATAAATTTCATTTTGGCTTCTTCCAAATTATATTAATTCCTGCATGTTAAAACATACAATTAGTATATGAGTTTTGTATCTACTTGAAATCACAACCATTAGACAACATGGACATACCATTTCAGTCATGTTTCAACTTAAGCATCACCATTGCTTTTCGCATTACCTTGCAATATGTATAATTAAAACAAAAACTACTGCAAAGCTGCACTAGATATTTGTCCTCTATACACTGCTACAAAACATTTTTCAGCTCACATTGGGATACCAAATGAATATATTCTTTTTGGCAGCAGCTGCAGTGAAAGCAGAATAGGAAAAGCTTTACTTTAAAAGCAGAAATTTAACAGACCATTTTATCAGACTAATTTCCCCTCTTTCTTTACTGAAACCAATGAGCCCAATGACCAATTGAGTCAGCAGCCAGTTTAACAGGTAAATTCTCTGACCCTGAAACAGACACTTAGATCCGGTCTTTACTCTATATTGAAATGATTTATTCCAAGGCCACTGTGATTTCTATTGTTGGAATGGTAATTTGTTTCAGCACAGAATGACTAGCAACTATTGTATAGTCTATGAGCAATAGAGGAAATAATAGAGAAACATTCACACGGTCCATTTACTGGATGATGTTCCATAAAGTCCATCTGATTATGTAAAAGTGGTTATTAGAAAAGGGCTCAAATGACAGTCACAAGAGAGCTACAAATCCCTAAGCCATCTATTATCAAGTCATTTTATAGGAATTGTGGTTTCATGAGTATTGGACACTTCATTGGCATTGACTTCTAGACAACACTAAATGGCAGTTTTACAGGCTAGCTAGAAACTCTACAGTAGAAGTGCCTAACATCTCTGTACTTTTAACTGAGAAATATTAAAAGTAAAAGGGGAAAATAGTTATTGATAACAACCAACCCGCCTTGG
Organism: Gopherus evgoodei; assembly: GCF_007399415.2. Taxonomy (NCBI): domain Eukaryota; kingdom Metazoa; phylum Chordata; order Testudines; family Testudinidae; genus Gopherus; species Gopherus evgoodei. The sequence goes on from NC_044322.1 coordinate 72,996,326, forward strand.
ACTCTGCGGAATAGAAATATAATGTCTCTGCAGATTTCATGGGGTATTATGAAGTTCTGAAGACAGATATGTTTTCTTATAAGAACTGAATGTAGTAATTTATCAGCATAAAGCTTTAAGTTTCTGTAGATCCATGGCTTATTGCAAAGGAAAATAACAAAAAAAAATTATTCATGTCACAGGGCAATTTTAGAAGAAGTCAGACTAAGACACAAAGGACTGAATTCTTTAAAGTTTGTTCATTAATTCATTCAGTTTCAGGATCCCTTATCCCTACTGTGATCCACAGGATATCAAAGATCACAGAGAAGTCCCAGTGGTGCAGAAAGAAATCCTCTGGTGCTGGAAAGGCTTTGAGGAAGTACCTGTTATTAAGCAGCATGGATAGTTCATATCAGAGGGTGGGAAAAAGAAAGAAAGTGAGAGAGGAAGAGAGAGATCAGCTTTCATGCTTTCTTCACTTTTACAGTATGTTAAGACCTTACTTATTTCTCAAGATGACACCCTGTGAACTAAATTTTCAAAAATATGCACCAAAGTTTTGTTTGGAAAGCAAAAACTGCAGCACATTTCAGATTAAAATGAAATTGAAAGCTGTGTGCAGAGTGGCCCATTTTGAGTAGGCAATTTGATCATGGTTTTGAAAAATTAGCTCCTGAAGTTATTTGACTACTTACCTGCATACAGTCAAATACATATAGATTTCCATACTGTCTTCTAGTGCTTTTGAGTATTTAAAAGTAGATTACACACAGGGGGACCATTGACTACCACTGGTGTTGGCATGACTTAGTTGAGAGAATATAAAGAGTATCTACCAGGAATCTTTCCTTAGTCATACATTGCTGCATAGTTATTTTCCCATCCCTTAACATCTATCTTAAAGACATGATATACCTGGTGCGTGTTACTTACAGCTTGGAAACAGTGAACATATAGGAATGATAAGAGAAGGAGGAGGCAGATATCTTGATACTTTAAATAAGGCTAAGAGTTAGTTTGGTTGTGTTGATACATGGACATCTTGTGGAAAGTGAAGAGAGGAGGCTCTATTTGTTTTTCATGAAACAGATCTTTTATCCATACTTTAATTAGAAAATGCCAGCCCATGGAAATATACCATCTTCTTATGCATCAGTATTCCTAGTGATCATGATACCAGCAGAAGACAGTAGTTCAAAAAACATTTAACTGCTTATCCACTTAATCTGCTTTGCACCTATCTTTGTAGCCTAGCCTTAAAGTTTAAAAATGAACAAAACAAAATGAACTCCAGTCTCTCTTAATATCTACATTCATGCTGCTTCAGAACGGGCTTGAAATCTTTAAATAATTGATTTTGGTTTTGTATTACAGCAACCATCATCATTAAAGACATAAAAGCCTTGGAGATGATCAGTTAGATTATTGTCTCTGAAAGAAGTCTGTAAATCTTCTCCATAAGGTGAAACATTAACATGCAGCATCTTTCGATAGAGAAAGTCATTTAAAGAAGTCAACTTTTCAGTACTTTCAGTACATGAAAAAAAGCATAGTCTACTTATTTTTGTTAAAGTATTAACAAAGTGCTGTATCTGTAGAATAACTTTTTGATATATTGTCGTGCTGAATAGAACCTCCCTCAAAACTGCAGTTTAGCTAAAGATGGGTAGAGCATCATCTTAATAGGTTACCCAGAACTGCCCTCCCTCTGTCCCTCCCTTAGCTCTTGAAGTTATTTGACTGCTTACCTGCATACAGTCAAATACATATCACTGTATGTATTTGACTGGTTACTGACTACCTGCTCCCCATTGGAGGCAAGAATGTTAATCCTGAACAAAGATAAGAGATAGGTGACCAGTGACCTTTCTTATGGAAGGGAATGGTGTCACTCCAAAACAAAAGCTGGGAATTGGCTGCAGACCACTGGGTCTGGGCCAATCTGCTGGCAGCGGTGGGAGCTAAATAGAAGCCATAGGTATAACAAGATCCACTGTCTGAAAGATGAACCTAGACAAATTCAGACTGGAATAAGGAGCAAATGTTTAGCAGTGAGGGTAACTAATCATTGGAACAACCTACCGAGGGCTATGATGGAATCTACTTCACTTTTAAATCAAGACTGAGTGCTTTTCTAATGGATATGCTCTAGTTCAGGGGTTCCAAACTGTGTTACACTTACCCATGGGAGTACGCAAGACATCTCTGGGTGAGTATATGGGAGAAATTGTGTAATGGTGGATTTTATTAATTTTGTTTATTGCATTTTCATAATAGGCTACTCAGACCAAGCTTTAAAACTCAGTGGGAAATTGTTATATAAAATACAGTAATTAATTTACTTCAAGATGTACCAATGAGAACACAGAGACACTGACATATAGAAAGCCCTCCCTCCAATCATCATACAGCATGGATTCAGTTGCCCAGCAACGGCCCAATCTAATACTAAGAGCGGTATTTTTTTTTCAGTTGTCTGTATTGTACTATAATTATGGACAGATGGCTAAAGACAGGTCGTGTAAAGAAGAACACACAAAGTATCAGTCATGATGAGAAGCATAGGGGCAGGCAGGTATGTTATACCAATTATATTAGACCAGTAAAAACCAGCAGGATCTTATTAAAGGGGACAAGGCAAAGATGCCACATTTATTATGATAACAATTTATGACTAATAACTAATATCTTAATTCTTATACACACACATTATACCTAATACCTATGCACACACACACACACACACACACATTCACATTATACCTAATACCTATACACACACACATAAACACATTCACACACACACACACATCCACATTCATCAGGTGTTCTGCAGCTGCTGCGTAGTTACCAGTCCTGAAGATAGCTTAAGTTCATGGCTTGATTTTGCAGCTTGGGTTCGTAGCTTGTGGCAGCTAACTGGCCAGGAAAGCTGGGCACAAGGACAAGCTGGATCTCTGTTGGGCAGGCACTGATGTCCTTCCATGTTGGCAGCAGAATGTTACCCAGAGTCTCTCATCTCACCCTTCTTTTTTATAGGCTTTTAGCTTGGATTCAAAGTCTATAGGTCTTGCTGTGTCACGCTGCCTCTGGGTTTAGATTGATCACCCATCAATTGCAGGCGTGACTTTCAGCCTTGGACCTGGCTTTGATCTTCCTTCTGTTGTTCTGTTGTCCTTTTCTTTTTAGGGTGGATGCTTCTTACTTTGTTTAGCGCTGTTGTCTAGGTCTTCAGCCATTGGTATTTGAACTTTATCGCATCAGGACAGGCTGGGGCTGGAGGTTGATTCCATCATTCATACATATCTCATTCACACATCTAAACTAATAAGATTACAGCAGGGTTTGCAAAAATGAAGGTTGGAGGAAGCTTTTACAAAATGGAGTGAGTGTTTTAAAATGGGGTTTGAATTACAATATGGAACAGAAGTTACAGTGTAGGCAAGTGTAGTGAATGGTGAACAGAAGTTACATTAATAAAGTGAACAATTAAAAACAATTCCATTTATCAGTTCTACAGGTAGATCTGAAAGTGGGTATGCAATAAGCAAAGTTTGGGAACCTCTGCTCTAATTCAAACAGAAATTAATTCAGGGAAGCCCTCTGTTGTGCAAGAGGTTTGATTAGATGCCACAATTGTCCCTTCTGGCCTTATCTATTATTCCAAGCTATTGCAGCTGTGCTGCAAGAGAAGGAGCAGAGAATACCACAGTTAGGAGCAGCAGTGGCGTTGATCCAAAAGCGTAGAAAGCAGCGCAGCTGGGAGCTACAACTGAGGTGCTAGTCCATGAAGAAGTGGGATGCAACCAGGAAGCTGAGATCAACCCAACAACAAAAGGACCAGAGCCAACTTATTCAGCAGGAAAAAGGATTCATCACCCTGAGCTCACATTGCACCTCAGAATCAGAGACCGCAACAAAAGGAGCTAGAACACACCTTAGACCAGGACTGAGGCACTGTGGGGTTAAGAAGTTGTGATGTTATGAGTGTCATATAATATCTCATTGAAAGGTGACAGGGCCGAAAAGAGTTAATAAACTCACAGACTGACCTGATCCATGGCCGAACTTTAGAGACTGGTTAGGAAGATATGTAATGAATAGAACTTTGAAATGCAAGGCTGCATTGTTAGAGATAGAAGGGTAGATGTTTGCTCAGGTCTTACGAAGTAAGCAAACAAGTCTTGTCTACTGCTATACCTTTGTTTCAAAGATCAAAAAAGGAATATTAACACTTGAGTGAAATAGTATTATTATCTATGTTTCTTTGAGGTGATGGTAACCTGTATCTGAACTGTTTAATGGATAAATTACTCTGTGCTAATTGCCATGATGTTTAGGAGAAGGAAAGTTAATCCTATTATTTTCTCAGGCCAAAAAGCTGTTGGAAATGTATAAAAATCCTGGGACACGATCCTACTTCATCTCAGATTTGCTTTGGGTTTCAAGAGGGGAAACCTTAAGCCACAAGGATTGAGATCCCCAGTTACTGACTGGAGTCACGCTGAATATGGACATTGGACTATAACCTATGGACTATTTCTAAAATGATTTTTGGCAACTACAAGCTTATCTCTGCTTTGTACTGTGACAAAGCTCCTCCTCTACCTTGGTGCATCCTGCGCTTATTAACAGATTTGCTTGCCTCAGAGATCTTCCCTTCTGGTGGAACCCACAGTCTGGGTCAACTCCTCCTGTGTCTGATCAGGAGTTGGGAGGTTTGAGGGGGACCGGCCCACCCTCTACTCCAGGTTCCCACCCAGGGCCCTGTGGATTGCAGCTGCCTATAGTTCCTCCTGTAACCGCTACATGACAGCTAGAACTCCCTGGGCTACTTCCCCATGGCCTCCTCCAAAACACCTTCTTTATCCTCACAACAGGACCTTCCTTCTGGTGTCTGATAACACTTTATGACAAAGTTCCTCCTCTACCTTGGTGGGTCATGCGCTTATGGGCAGATTTGCTCACCTCAGTGATCTTCCCCACAGTCTGGGTAAACTCCTCCTGTGTCTGATCAGGAGTTGGGAGGTTTGGAGGGAACCCAGGCCCCCCTCTACTCTGGGTTCCAGCCCAGGGCCCTGTGGATTGCTGCTGTCTATAGTGCCTTCTGTAACAGCTACAACTCTCTGGGCTACTTTCCCATGGCCATCCCTTTGACTGCTCTGCTGTAGAGGAAGGAGGGAAAGGGCTGCTGCTGCTGCTGCTGTTCCTGCTGGGCGCTGGACCCTCGCTGCTGCTGTTTCTGCTGCTGTTCCTGCTCCTGCTGCTTCCCTGGCTGGGCTAGACACCACCACCTACCCCTCTCTCTGCTGTCTGTTTGCTGGCTGGCTGGTGGTTCCCCCCCCACCTCAGTTACTGCTGTTATTCCACCTACAGCCCCTTGGGGGTGGCTGCTGGCCTGCTTCCCAGAGAAGAGGGGAGTAAGGGACGCCAGCTCTTGTTGCTGAGACCACCACCCTCTGAGCGGGGTCCCTCCTGCCTGGACGCCAGACCACCACTGCCTGGAGCTGCTGGGCCTACTGTGGCTGTTGCTGGGGAGCTGTTGGTGCCCGGAGGGAGAGAGGAAGGAGAAGAGGACCACCCGCTGCTGGAGACAGTATGAAGACCACTGTGGAGGGGGCTTTTCTGGACTGAGTCTTTTTCAAACTGTGCTCTTGTGGTGGGGGTTTGGACTGTGTCTGCTGGGGCACCGGGGGTGTGGCGTGGAGCCTGCCCCCAGTCCATCCGTGTCCCCCTTTGCCCCCACCACCATCGTTGCCCCCTCCACCACCCCCGCTGGCTGTTTTCCTTCTGCTTTGGACTCCTGCCTCTGGGACTGAGCTGCTCGCCTGGCTCACCACGCCCACTTCCACCATTTGGGCCTGCAGCAGCAGCAGCCAACCATTGACTTTTTGGCACGAGTGCCTGTGGGTGCACCACCTCCCCCCTCATACTGGACTAACCCCCTCCCCTTTGCCACATTTGTCCACCCCACCTATATCCCTCTGCTGCCTGATAGTTCTGCCCCGGCCCTGTAGCTGTCCTCGTGGTCCCTCTACCCCAATCTCAGCTCACCCTTCCCCCCCACCCTGTGCTCCCCCAGCCCTGATCGGTTCCCCCCCATGCGCCCACGCCCCCTCTTAGGCGCTTGTGCCCTTCCCCATTTGGTTTCCCCTTGTTCACTGCACTCCCCCCTCTGCCGTTGCCCCCCCGCTCCCCTAGTGCAACTGGAGGAGCCGGAACCCCCCTCTGCGTTGGTGCCCTGCAACAATCCCACCCTTAGTCCTTAGTTGCTCCCTACGCCCCTTTAGCCTTCCCCTTCTGGCGCCCTCCTCCCTTGCCTGCAGCCTAGCGGGGAAGGGTGGCCGCCTCCTCTCCTTCCCCTCCCCTCGCTGTTTGTCCCCCTCCCCGCTCTCGTTATGGCAGGGGATGCGGCGGGAGAGACCCCTCGCGATGCTCCCACTACCCCTCCTCCACCTGCCCCCGTGTCCACTGCCCAAGCCTCTACCTCGACCGCCGCTGCTGATCCACCTACCACCGCCCCTGCTGGGGCACTGGCAGCAGCGAGTACTGGGGAGACCTCCGTTGCTGCCACTTCTCTCGCCCCTTCTGATTCGGGGGGAGCCCCCCTAGCCGGTGGGAAGGGTCGGGGTGGGAAGAAGGGTAAGGGCCCCGCTAGAAAGGCCAGGCCCTCCATGGCGGAGACTGCCCCCGCTCCCGCAGCCCCACTACCGGCTGCGGCATCCCTCCCCGCTATTCCCTCCACCAGCTCTGCAGATGTCCCTCCCTCGGCCCCCAGGGCGTACGCCCAGGTGGCGGCGGCCCCCCCCGCCTGCTGCTGCTCCTCCGACCGCTGCTTCCGCCAACATCTACAGCGGCCGGGGCCCCTTTCCCACTTTGACCAGGAAGCACGGCGTCCGTTGCCTCCTGGTGCCCGCCTCGCCCCACGTGGAGACCTACGTGCGGGCGTTGGCGAGGGTGGTGGGGCCCACGGCCATCGTGGCAGCATCTAAAATGTACGGGAAGGTGGTCTTCTTCCTGGCATCGGAGGCCGCCGCCCAGGAAGCAGTAGAGACGGGCCTGGCGGTGGGGGGCGTGTTCGTCCCCCTGGAGCCGTTGGAAGGCCTGGGGGTCCGCTTGATCTTGACCTCCGTCCCTCCCTTCCTACCCAATGCCGCCCTGCTGCCCGCCCTTTCTGCCCTGGGACGCCCCATCTCTGTCATCAGCCCTCTCCCCTTGGGCTGCAAGGACCCCGCCCTCCGTCATGTTCTCTCGTTCCGCCGGCAAGTGCAGCTTCAACTGCCGCCGGCGGCGCGTGGCGGAGAGGCGCTCGAGGGGTCCTTTCTGGTCCCTTACCAGGGAGCCCACTACCGGGTGCATTACTCAACGGGGGAGGCCCGGTGCTACCTCTGCCGGGCGATGGGGCACGTCCGGAGGGACTGTCCCTTGGCCCAGCACGGAGGAGCGTCCGGGACCCCCGAGCCCCGGCAAGGCGCCGGCCCTGTCATCGCCGGTCCCCCTAGCTGCCCGGCACCCGAAGCTGCCCCTCCTCCTCCTTCTCAGTCCACCTCTGTGGAGGAGGGTGTGGCGGGGCTACCGCCGGCTGTGGGAGAGGGCTCGTCCCAGGGGGAATCCTCCCCAGTTTCTGCTGTCCCACCACTGCCTCCTCGAGTCCCTGAGCCATTGCCCTTGCCCCCCGAGCCGACCCCTGTTAGCCAGCCCCCGGATGATGCCATGGAGGGCTGGTCCTTAGCGCAGGGGAAGCGGGGCAAGCGGAAGGCTCGAGTTTCTTTACATACTTCGGATTCAGAGGCTCCTCGGAAGAGCAGGAAGGGGGGCGCCGATGTCGAGTCTTCCGCCTTGTCCCCTGATGACTCCCAGTTTGTGGTGCCGGCTGGGGATGCCGTGGCAGCACCGGAGGGTGACACCGCCCCTCCTCCGGGGTCCCTTCCCGTGGATGCCCCCGAGGGAGCCTCTCTCGCCCCCTTCCCACTTGACGCCTCTGAGAGTGCCGCGGTGGGTATCGCCTCGGGTGCTGGCGGGGAGGGCCCTGGGGTGGTGGACGGTGATCTCCCTCCCATCTACGCGGAGATCGAGGCCCTGGGCTTGACCCCGGTCACGCAGGGGGAGGACGACCCTCTGCCGGCGGGCCTCGATCTGGGTGATCTCCCTACATCCCCCCTGTCCCTGGGTTCCCTTCCCCTACCCGCTGTTTCTGCTCCCACCTCTGAGGGTCCCCTGGAATGTTCTATCGACTTGGCTGCGGGTGGCACTCTGTTGACGGCCGCCGAGCCCCTTGGAGCGATGGCCGGTGCCTCGCTGCCGAGCCCCGCTTCCCAGGGGGTGTCCCTCTTTGGTGTGGAGGACCCGCCCTCCTTCCCCAGCGGGGACCCCATTGACCACCATCTCTCTCTGGATGCCGAGGCTGCCGCACGTGCCACAGTGGCTGAGCCCGGCATCGTTAGGGGTCCCCTGCCCACTTCCCAGATCCTTGAGCCTGGCCAGGAGGAGCCACCTTCCGGCGTCTCACCTATGGGGGCTCCGGATCCTGCCTCTACCTCCTTCCCGGATTCTCTCCCTGATCCCCGCCCTACTCCTGTTGGCTCTGTCCTTGTCCCCCGCACTTCCTGTGATGCCAGTGCCGCCCCTGGCAATCCTTCCCAGGGAGCGGGTTCACTAGTTCTTTCCTGTCCCGACCCCCCAGGGGCTGCTGTTCCCCTTCCACCGCTCCTTCTTGATTCTGGGAGCGGGGCGGGTCGTGTGGCGTCGGTCCATCTGCTGCCACGTTGGGGATCTGCCCCCTGCCTACCCGCCTCAGTGGGCCACGGGGCTGTGACAGGGGCCCCACTGGGGGCCAGTCATCGATCAGTGACCCCACCCCCCCATGCGCTGAGGGAGGAGCTGCGGGAGTTCCTCGAGGACGTCCGTGGCTCCCGGAACAAAGTCCATCTTGCGCTCCAGCGGTGGGGGGATTTCCATCAGGTCCTCCGGGCCGCGAGGGCCCTCATGGGGGAGGGTAAGAGGACCGGGAAGCAGACCGCCGCGGCCTACCGGTGGGTCCGTGTCTTCCGTGACTCCTTACTCACCTTCGGGGTTGGTCACGGATTACTGCGCGGCCTGCCGGAGGCCGTGGGCGTCTCTGCCAGCGAGGATCACCCCCAGCCCTCCTCATGGCGCCGATCATCCTTGCCACCTTAAACACCCGAGGCTGTAGGATGGGTCTCCGCAGGAGCCAGGTGCTCTCCTTCCTCCGGGAGGGGGGGTACTCTGTGGTTTTCCTGCAGGAGACCCATACGGATCCTGCCGCTGAAGCTAGCTGGCGGCTGGAGTGGGGGGACGGGGCCTACTTTAGCCACTTCTCTGTCTGCGTGGCTGGAGTGGCGACCCTGTTCTCCCCCGACCTACGGCCCGAGGTGCTAGGGGTCGCCGAGGCTGTGCCGGGTCACCTGCTGCACCTCCGGGTCCGTGTGGAGGGGCTTGTGGTTAATCTCGTCAATGTTTACGCCCCGACATCGGCCCCGGAGAGGCTACATTTTTATCAGCAGGCGTCCGCCTTCCTTGGCTCCCTGGATCCTCGTGAGTGCCTGGTCCTGGGAGGGGATTTTAACACCACCCTCGAGGAACGGGACCGCTCGGGGACCGAGCAGTGCCCGGCAGCTGCGGATGTCCTCCGGGAGATTGTCAACCGCCACTTCCTGGTGGACGTCTGGCGCGACCACCACCCAGACGACGTCTCGACGTTCACCTTCGTCCGGGTGGAGGCCCATCGGTCGTGCCATTCCCGGCTGGACCGTATTTACCTGTCACGTTTCCACCTTTCACGGGCCCACTCCTCCAGCGTTCGGCCGGCCCCCTTTTCGGATCACCACCTTGCCACCGTGACGGCCTCTCTCTGCGCGGAGAGGCCGGGGCCGGCCTATTGGCACTTTAATAATAGTTTGCTGGAGGATGCGGGCTTTGTGGCATCCTTCCGGGAGTTCTGGCTGGCCTGGCGAGGGCAGAGGCGCGCCTTTTCCTCGGCGCGGTGGTGGTGGGATCTGGGGAAGGTGCGCGCCCGGCTCTTCTGCCGTGACTACACTCGGGGTGCCAGCCGACGGAGGGATGCGGCGATAGGGCAGTTGGAGCGGGAGGTCTTGGAGCTGGAGAGGCGTCTGGCCGTCAACCCCGAGGATCCATCCCTCTGCGGAGCGTGCCGGGAGAAGCGGGAGGAGCTCCGGGCCCTCGAAGACCATCGGGCCCGGGGTGCTTTTGTTCGATCCCGCATCCACCTCCTTCGGGAGATGGATCGCGGCTCCCGCTTCTTCTACGCCCTGGAGAAAAGGAGGGGGGCCAAGAAGCACGTCACCTGCCTCCTGGCGGAGGACGGCACCCCCCTCACGGATCCGGCGGAGATGTGCCAGAGGGCCAGGGCCTTCTACGCCACTCTTTTCTCCCCGGATCCGACCGATCCTAACGCTTGCAGAGTGCTCTGGGACGGGCTCCCGACGGTCAGCACGGGCGACCGGGACCGGCTAGAGCTGCCTCTCACTCTGGCCGAGTTCTCGGAGGCCCTCCGTCACATGCCCACCAATAAACCTCCGGGCTTGGACGGGCTGACCGTGGAGTTCTACCGCGTGTTCTGGGACGTCCTCGGCCCAGACTTGGTCACCGTCTGGGCCGAGGCTTTGCAGAGCGGGGTCCTCCCTCTCTCGTGCAGGCGAGCCGTGCTGGCCTTATTGCCGAAGAGGGGGGACCTCCGTGACTTACGGAATTGGCGTCCCGTCTCGCTCCTCAGCACGGACTACAAAATTGTTGCGAAGGCCATCTCGATGCGGCTAGGGTCCGTGCTGGCGGACGTGGTCCATCCAGACCAGACCTACACCGTCCCGGGCCGCACCATCTTTGATAACTTGTCTCTGGTCCGGGACCTTCTGGAATTGGGGTGTAGGGATGGTCTGTCGTTCGCCCTCTTGTCCCTGGATCAGGAGAAGGCGTTCGACCGGATGGATCACGGGTATCTCCTGGGCACTCTGCGAGCGTTCGGCTTCGGACCCCTGTTTGTGGGTTTTCTCCAGGTGCTGTACGCTTCTGCGGAGTGTCTGGTCAGGCTCAACTGGACCCTGACCGAGCCGGTCAGCTTCGGGCGGGGAGTGCGGCAGGGGTGCCCCCTCTCGGGCCAGCTGTACACTCTGGCGATCGAGCCCTTCCTCTGTCTCCTCCGCAAGAGGTTGACGGGGTTGGTGCTTCGGGAGCTGGGGCTGCGGCTGGTCCTGTCGGCATACGCTGACGATGTGCTCCTCGTGGTCCAGGACCCGGGCGACTTGGCGCGGGTGGAGGCTTGCCAGGCTGTGTACTCGGCGGCCTCCTCCGCCCGGGTCAACTGGGTCAAGAGCTCTGGCCTGGTGGTCGGGGACGGGTGGCAGGCGAGCTGCCTCCCACCTGCGCTTCAGGCCATCAGGTGGAGCGCGGGTCCGCTGCTCTATCTCGGCGTTTACCTTTCTGCCATGCATCCGTCTCCGCCGGAGAACTGGCAGGATTTGCAGGGCAGGGTGACGGAGCGGCTCCGGAAATGGACAGGACTACTCCGGTGCCTCTCCCTTCGGGGGAGGGCGCTGGTGCTTAATCAACTGGTCCTGTCCATGCTCTGGTACCGACTCAACACCCTGGTCCCGGCCCCGGGTTTCCTGGCCAACCTCTGGACTGTGATTCTGGAGTTCTTTTGGCCAGGGACGCACTGGGTCTCTGCAGGGGTCCTCCACCTGCCCCTGGAGGAGGGGGGGCAGGGCCTGAAGTGCTTATGCGCTCAGGTCCATGTCTTCCGCCTCCAGGCCCTGCAGAGGCTCCTGTTTGGTGCGGGTAGTCCGGCGTGGAGCGTATTGGCGCACGCCTTCCTCCGCCACTTTCGAGGGCTCCGATACGACCGGCAGCTCTTTTACCTCCATCCGAGAGGTCTTCCGCGAGACCTCTCCGGGCTGCCGGTCTTCTACCAAGAGCTCCTCCGGACCTGGAAGCTCTTTTCAACGACCAGGTCCGTGGCGGCCACCGTGGGGGTTGACCTCCTCGCGGAGCCCCTGCTACACAATCCCCAGCTTCGTGTGCAGGTGGCGGAGTCCCCCACGGTGTGCCAGAGGTTGGTCTCGGCGGGAGTCACCAGGGTCGGAGACCTCCTGGACTACGACCGGGGAGACTGGCTGGATCCCCTGACGCTCGCTCAGCGCATGGGGCTCTCCAGACCTCGTACTCCCCAGCGCGTACTTCAGGAGGTGAAGGCCGCTTTACTGCCCGCTGCTCGGGCTTACCTCGACCGGGTCCTGCGAGAGGGCATGCCCCGCCCACCCTCCACCCCAGGCCCCGTGGACATTTTTATCGGGCCCCTGCCCCGTGGACCCAATCGGCCCCCTCACCCTTTCACTGCCAGCCGGCTGCATGATCTGCAGCCGGTTTTGTTCCAGACCGCGCCACGGAAACATCTGTACTCGCTCGTGCTCCATACCCTTCACTACCTCACCCTCGCATCCCGCCCCGATACCAAATGGCGGGACCTCCTGCCGCCTCTCGAGGGTGAGGAGCCCCGGTGGGCCAGCTTGTACTCTGCCCTGGTCCCGAGGCCCGCCGGGGATATCAGTTGGAGGCTCCTTCACGGAGCCGTGAGCACGGGCGTGTACTTGGCGCGGTTCACGTCTGTCCCTAGCACCTGCCCTTTCTGTGGTGAGAAGGAGACCTTGGCGCACGTTTATTTGGAGTGTGCCAGGTTGCAGCCCCTGTTCCGGCTCCTCCTGAATATTTTCCTGCGTTTTTGGTTGCACTTTTCCCCTCACCTTTTTATCTACACGCTCCCCATCCGTGGCCCCACGAAGTCGCGGGATCGCCTTCTCAACCTCCTCTTGGCCCTGGCCAAACTGACCATCTACAACACCAGGGAGAGGAGGTTGGCCGACGGGATTTCCTGCGACTGTAGGGCCTATTTCCGTTCCTCCGTCTGCTCACGCATCCGGGCAGAGTTCCTCTGGGCGGCGTCCACTTGCTCCCTTGACGTCTTCAAGGAGCAGTGGGCGTTGTCCGGGGTTCTCTGCTCGGTGTCCCCATCGGGTTCCCTTCGTTTAGCCCTATGACCTCACTCCCGATCCTGTTTTTTTCATTAGTTGTCCCCCGTAATTATTTGGTGTCCCAGACCTGTGGGTCCTCCCCTTAGGCTGGGGGGAGGCCCTTTAGAAGTGGGCGGGCTTTGCCCGCCCGCCCCCGCTGGATGCCAATAGGGCCAGTAATGGCTCTCCCTTTGACTGCTCTGCTGTAGGGAAGGAGGGAGAGGGCTGCTGCTGCTGCTGTTCCTGCTGGGCACTGGGCCCTCGCTGCTGCTGCTGCTGTTTCTGCTGCTGTTCCTGTTCCTACTCCTGCTGCTCCCCTGGCTGGGCTAGACACCACCATCCACCCCTTTCTCTGCTGTCTGTTTGCTGGCTGGCTAGTGGTTCCCCCCCACCTCAGTTACTGCTGTTACTCCACCTACAGCCCCTTGGGGGGGACTGCTGGCCTGCTTCCCAGAGAGGAGGGGAGTGAGGGACCCCAGCTCTTGTTGCTGAGGACATCATCTGAGCGGGGTCCCTCCTGCCTGGACACCAGACCACCACCACCTGGAGCTGCTGGGGCTACTGTGGCTGCTGCTAGGGAGCTGTTGGTGCCCAGAGGAGGAAGAGTGGAAGAGGACCACCTGCTGCTGGAGACCGTGTGAAGACCACTGTGGAGGGGGCATTCCTGGACTGAGTCTTTTTCAAACTGTGCTCTTGTGGTGGGGGTTTGGACTGTGTCTGCTGGGGCACCGGGGGTGTGGCGTGGAGCCTGCCCTGGTCCATCCGTGTCCCCCTTTGCCCCCACCACCATCGTTGCCCCCTCCACCCCCCCCCGCCACTGGCTGTTTTCCTTCTGCTTTGGACTCCTGCCTCTGGGACTGAGCTGCTCGTCTGGCTCACCATGCCCACTTCCATCATTTGGGCCTGCAGCAGCAGCAGCCAAGCATTGACTTTTTGGCACAAGTGCTTGTGGGCACACCACCTCCCCCCTGGACTGACCCCATCCCCTTTGCCACATTTGTCCGCCCTGCCTATTTCCCTTTGCGGCCCTGATAGTTCTGCCCCAGACCTGCAGCTATCCCCGTGGTCCCTCTGCCCCATTCCCAGCTTGCCCTTTTTTCCCTCCACCCTGTGCTCCCCCAGCCGTGATTGGTCCCTCCCCTCGTGCACCCACGCCCCCTCCCATGTGCTTGTGCCCTTCCCCATTTGGTTTCCCCTTGTTCACTGCACTCCCCCCGCTGCCGTTGTCCCCCTTGATCCCATAGTGCAACTAGAGGAACCAGAACTCCACTCTGCGTCGGTGCCCTGAAGCCCTCCCGCCCCGGGGTCCTTCATTGCTCCCCACGCCCCTTTAGCCTTCCCTTTCTGGCGCCCTCCTCCCCTGCCTGCAGCCTAGTGGGGAGGGGTGGTTGCCTCCTTTCCTTCCCCTCCCCTCTCTGTTTGTCCCCCTTCCCGCTCTCGTTATGGTGGGGGACATGGCGGGGGAGACCCCTCGCGATGCTCCCACTGCCCCTCCTCCACCTGCCCCTGTGTCCACTGCCCAAGCCTCTACCTAATCCGCCACTGCCGATCCACCTACCACCGCCCCTGCTGGGGCACCGGCGGCGGCGAGTACCAGGGGGACATCCGTTGCTGCCACGTCTCTCGCCCCTTCTGCTTCGGGGGGAGCCCCCGCAGCCGGTGGGAAGGGTCGGGGTGGGAAGAAGGGTAAGGGCCCCGCTAAAAAGGCCAGGCCCTCCATGGTGGACACTACCCCTGCTGCCGCAGCCCCGCTACCGGCTGCGGCATCCCTCCCTGCTGTTCCCACCACCAGCTCTGTGGGTGTCCCTCCCCCGGCCCCCAGGGCGTACGCCCAGGTGGCAGCGGCCCCCCCGCCTGCTGCCGCTCCTCCGACCGCCGCTTCCACCAACATCTATAGCGGCCGGGGCCCCTTTCCCACCTTGACCAGGAAGCACGGCGTCCGTTGCCTCCTGGTGCCCACCTCGCCCCACGTGGAGACCTAAATGCGGGCGTTGGCAAGGTTGGTGGGGCCACGGCCATTGTGGTGGCCTCCAAAATGTACGGGAAGGTGGTCTTCTTCCTGGCATCAGAGGCAGCCGCCCAGCAGGCAGTAGAGACGGGCCTGGCGGTGGGGGGCGTGTTCGTTCCCTGGAGCCGTTGGAAGACCTGGGAGTCCACTTGATCCTGACTTCCATCCCTCCCTTCCTGGCCAATGCTGCCCTGATGCCCACCCTTTCTGCCCTGGGGCACCCCATCTCTGTCATCAGCCCTCTCCCATTGGGCTGCAGGGACCCCGCCCCCCCCATCAAGTTCTCTCATTCTGCCGGCAAGTGCAGCTTCAACTGCCGCTGGCGGCGCGTGGCAGAGAGGTGCTCGAGGGGTCCTTTCTGGTCCCCTGCCAGGGAGCCCAATACCGGGTGCATTTTTCAACGGGGGAGGCCCGGTGCTACCTCTGCAGGGAGCTGGGGCATGTCTGGAGGGACTCCCCCTTGGCCCAGCACGGAGGAGCATCCGGGACCCCCGAGCCCCAGCAAGGCGCCGGCCCTGTCATCGCCGGTCCCCCTGGCTGCCCGGCACCCGAAGCTACCCCTCCTCCTCCTTCTCAGTCCGCCTCTGTGGAGGAGGGTGTGGTGGAGATACCGCCGGACGTGGGAGAGGGCTCGTCCCAGAGGGAATCCTCCGTTGCTTCTGTTGTCCCACCACTGCCTCCCCGAGTCCCTGAGCCATTGCCCTTGCCCCCCGACCCGACCCCTGTTAGCCAGCCCCCAGAAGATGCCATGGAGGGCTGGTCCTTACTGCAGGGGAAGCGGGGCAAGTGGAAGGCTCGAGTTTCCTTACTTCCTTTGGATTTGGAGGCCCCCCGGAAGAGCAGGAAGGAGGCCCCCCAGAAGACCGATGACGAGTCTTCCACCTTGCGCCCTGATGACTCCCGTTTTGTGGTGCTGGCTGGGGACGCCGTGGCAGCACCGGAAGGTAACACCGCCCCTCCTCCGGGGTCCCTTCCCTTGGAAGCCCCCGAGGGGGCCTCTCTCGCCCCCTTCCCACTCGACGCCTCTGCGAGCGCCGCGGTGAGTATCGCCCCGTGTGTTGGCGGGGAGGGCCCTGCGGTGGTGGCCGGTGATCTCCCTTCCATCTATGAGGAGATCGAGGCCCTGGCTCTGACTCCGCTCACGCAGGGGGAGGATGACCCTCTGCTAGCAGGCCTCGATCTGGGCGACCTCACCTCGGCCCCCCTGTCCCCGAGTTCCCTTCCCCTAACCGCTGCTTCTGCTCTCACCTCTAAGGGTCCCCTGGAATCCTCCATCAACCCGGCTGCGGGTGGCACCCTGTTGACGGCAACCGAGCCCCTTGGGGCGACGGCCAGCGCCCCGCTGCTGAGACCCGGTTCCCAGGGAATGTCCCTCTTGGGTGTGGAGGACCCGCCCTCCTTCCCAAGCAGGGACCATGTTGATGAACATATATCTCAGGATGCCGGGGCTGCCACACGTACTACAGTGGCTGAGCCCGGCATCGTTAGGGGTCCCCTTCTCACTTCCCTGATCTTGGCCGGGAGGGGCCACCGTCCAGCGGCCCGACTATTGAGGCTCAGGATCCTGCCTCTGCCCCCCTCCCTAATTCTCTTCCTGATCCCCGCCCTAATCCTGTCCCCTGCCCTATCCCTGATGCCAGCTCTGTCCTTGTCCCTCCCATCTCCTGTGATGCCAGTGCTGCCCCTGGGAATACTCCCCAGGGAGCAGCTTTAGTAGTTTTTCCTTGTCCCGACCCACCAGGGGCTGCTGTATTCCTTCTGTATTCCTTCCGCCACCCTCTGCTGAACCGGAGGACACCATGTCGGGGGTCTTCCCCCTGTCTGCCTGCCTCGGTGGGCCACGGGGCTGTGACGGGGACCCCACTGGGAGACCGTCATAAATCAGTGACCCCGCCCCCCCATGCGCTGAGGGAGGAGCTGCGGGAGTTTCTTGAGGACGTCCGTGGCTCCCGTAGCAAAGTCCAACTTGCGCTTCAGCGGTGGGGGGATTTCCATCAGATCCTCCAGGCCACGAGGGCCCTCATGGGGGAGGGTAAGAGGACCGGGAAGCAGGCCACCGTGGCCTACCAATGGGTCCACCTCTTCCACGACACTTTACTCACCTACGGGCTAGGTCACGGATTGCTGTGCGGCCCGACAGAGGCTGTGGGCGTGTCTGCCGGTGAGGATCCCCCCCAGCCCTCCTCATGACACCGATCATCTTTGCCACATTAAATACCTAGGGCTGTAGGTTGGGTCTCCGCAGGAGCCAGGTGCTCTCCTTCCTCCGGGAGGGGGGGTACATTGTGGTTTTCCTGCAGGAAACCCATGCGGATCCGGCCGCTGAAGCTAGCTGGCGGCTGGAGTGGGGGGACAGGGTCTACTTTAGCCACCTCTCAGTTCGCACGGCTAGAGTGGCCACCTTGTTCTTCCCCAACCTATGGCCCGAGATGCTGGGGGTCGCCGAGGCTGTGCCGGGCCGCCTGTTGAACCACTGGGTCCACATGGAGGGGCTTGTGGTTAATCTTGTCAACGTCTATGCCCAGACATCAGGCCCGGAAAGGCTGCGTTATTATCAGCAGGCGTCCGCCTTCCTCGGCTCCCTGGATCCTCATGAATGCCTGGTCCTGGGAGCGGACTTTAACACCACCCTCAAGGAATGAAACAGCTCGGGGACTGAGCAGTGCCTGGCTGCCAGGGACGTCCTCCGGGAGATTGTCGAAGGCGACTACCTGGGGGACGTCTGGCATGACCACCACCTGGATGACATCTCGACATTCACCTTCTCCCGGGTGGAGGCCCATGGGTCACGCAACTCCCGGCTGGACCGCATTTACCTGTTGCGTTTACACCTTTCACTGGCCCACACCTCCAGTGTTAGGCCGGCCCCCTTTTCAGATCACCACCTTGCCACCATGATGGCATCTCTCTCCGCGGAGAGGCCAGGGCCGGCCTATTGGCACTTTAATAATAGTTTGCTGGAGGATGTGGGCTTCGTGGATTCCTTCCGGGAGTTCTGGCTGGCCTGGCGAGGGCAGAGGCGCGCCTTTCCCTCGGCGCGGCGGTGGTGGGATCTGGGGAAGGTGCGCGCCCGGCTCTTCTGCCATGACTACACTCGGGGCGCCAGCCGACGGATGGATGCGGCGATAGGGCAGTTAGAATGGGAGGTCTTGGAGCTGGAGAGGAGTCTGGCCGCCAGCCCCAGGGATCCATCCATCTGCGGAGCGTGCCGGGAGAAGTCGGAGGAGCTCCGGACCCTCGAAGACCGTCAGGCCCGGGGTTCCTTTGTTCGATCCCGCATCCGCCTCCTTCGGGAGATGGATCATGGCTCCTGCTTCTTCTACACCCTGGAGAAAAGGAGGGGGACCAAGAAGCACGTCACCTGCCTCCTGGCGGAGGACGGCACCCCCCTCACAGATCCGGCGGAGATGTGTGAGAGGGCCAGGGCCTTCTACGTGACTCTTTTCTCCCTGGATCCGACCGATCCTAAGGCTTGCAGAGTGCTATGGGACGGTGTCCCGACGGTCAGCAGGGGCGACTGGGACCATCTAGAGCTGCCTCTCACTCTGGCCGAGTTCTTGGAAGCCCTCCGTCACATGCCCACCAATAAATCTCCGGGCATGGACAGGCTGACCGTGGAGTTCTACCACGTGTTCTGGGACGTCCTCGGCCCAGACCTGGTCACTGTCTGGGCCAAGTCTTTACAGAGCGGGGTCCTCCCTCTCTCGTGCAGGCGAGCCGTGCTGGCCTTATTGCCGAAGAGGGGGGACCTCCATGACTTACGGAATTGGCGCCCCGTCTCGCTCCTCAGCACGGACTACAAAATTGTTGCGAAGGCCATCTCGATGCAGCTAGCGTCCATGCTGGCGGACGTGGTCCATCCTGACCAGACCTACACTGTCCCAGGCCGCACAATCTTTGATAACTTGTATCTGGTCCGGGACCTAGGATGTAGGGATGGTCTGTCATTCTCCCTCTTGTCCCTGGATCAGGAGAAGGCATTCGACAGGGTGGATCACGGTATCTCCTGAGCATTCTGTGAGCATTTGGCGTCGGACCCAGGTTTGTGGGTTTTCTCCAGGTGCTGTATGCTTCTGCTGAGTGTCTGGTCAGGCTCAACTGGACCCTGACCGGGCCGGTCAGCTTTAGGAGGGGAGTACGGCTCTTGGGCCAGTTGTACGCTCTGGCAATCGAGCCCTTCCTCTGTCTCCTCCACAGGAGGTTGATGGGGTTGGTGCTTCGGGAGCTGGAGCTGCGGCTGGTCCTGTCGGCATACACTGACGATGTACTCCTTGTGGTCCAGGACCCGGGCAACTTGGCACGGGTGGAGGCTTGCCAGACTGTGTACTCGGTGGCCTCCTCTGCCCAGGTCAACTCTGGCCTGGTGGTCGAGGATGGGTGGCACGTGAGCTCCCTCCCACCTACGCTTCAGGCCATCCGGTGGAGTGAGGGTCCACTGCTCTATCTCACTGTTTACCTTTCTGCCACACATCCGTCTCCGTCGGATAACTGGCACGGTTTGGAAGGCAGGGTGACGGAGCAGCTCCGGAAATGGACAGGACTACTCCAGTGCCTCTCCCTTCGAAGGAGGGCACTGGTGCTTAATCAACTGGTCCTGTCCATGCTCTGGTACCGGCTCAACACCCTGGTCCCGGCCCCGGATTTCCTGGCCAACCTCCAGACGGCGATTCTGGAGTTCTTTTGGCAGGAATGCACTGGGTCTCTGCAGGGGTCCTCCACTTGCCTCTGGAGGATGGGGAGCAGGGCCTGAAGTGCCTATGCACTCAGGTCCATGTCTTCCTTCTCCAGGCCCTGCAGAGGCTCCTGTATGGTGCAGGTAGCCCGGCATGGAGTGTATTGGCGCAAGCCTTCTTCCGCCGCTTCCAAGGGCTCCGATACGACTGGTAGCCCTTTTACCTCCATTCAAGAGGTCTTCCACAAGACCTCTCCGGGTTGCCGATCTTCTACCAAGACCTCCTCCGGACCTGGAAGCTCTTTTCAACGACCAGGTCCGTGGCTCCCATCGTGGGGGTTAATCTCCTCGTGGAGCCCCAGCTACACAATCCCCAGCTTCGTTTGCAGGTGGCGGAGTCCCCCACAGTGCGCCAGGGGCTGGTCTTGACGGAAGTCACCAGGGTTGGAGACCTCCTTGACTATAGCCGGGGAGACTGGCTGGATCCCCTGATGCTCGCTCAGCGCATGGGGCTCTCCAGCCCTCGTACTCCCCGGCGCATATTTCAGGAGGTGAAGACCACTTTACAGCCTGCTGCTCGGGCCTACCTCAACCGGGTCCTGCGAGAGGGCACGTCCTGCCCACCCTCCACCCCAGGCTTCGTGGACATTTTTATCTGGCCCCTGCCCCATGGACCCAATCGTCCCCCTAGCCCTTTCACTGCAAGCCAGCTGCACGATCAGCAGCCAGTTCTGTTCCAGACTGCACCAAGGAAACATCTGTACACACTCGTGCTCCACAGTCTTCACTACCTCACCCTCGCGTCCCACCCCGATTCCAAATGGTGAGACCTCTTGCCACCTCTCGAGGGTGAGAAGCCCCGGTGGGCCAGCTTATACTCTGCTTTGGTCCCGAGGCCTGCCGAGGATGTCAGTTGGTGGCTCCTTCATGGGGCTGTGAGCAGGAGCGTGTACTTGGTGCGGTTCACCCCTGCCCCAACACCTGCCCTTTTTGTGGCGTGACAGAGACCCTGGAGCACATTTATTTGGAGTGCGCCAAATTGCAACCCCTTTTCCGGCTCATCTTGAAAATCTTACTGCGTTTTTGGTTGCACTTATCCCCTCACCTTTTTGTCTACGCACTCCCCATCCATGGCCCCACAAAATTGCGGGATCTCCTTATCAACCTCCTCTTGGCCCTGGCCAAACTAGCCATCTACAAAACCAGGGAGAGGAGGTTGGCTGATAGGATTTCCTGCGACTGTGGGGCCTATTTCTGCTCCTCCTTCCATTCACGCATCCGGATAGAGTTCCTCTTGGCGGCGTCCACTGGCTCCCTTGACGCTTTCGAGAAGCAGTGGGTATTGTCTGGGGTTCTCTGCTCGGTGTCCCCATCAGGTTCCCTTCGTTTAGCCCTATGACCTCACTCCCGATCCTTTTTTTTTCATTAGTTGTCCCCTGTACTTATTTGGTGTCACGGACCTGTGGATCCTCCCCTTGGGCTAGGGGGAGGTCCTTTAGAAGTGGGCGGGCTTTGCCTGCTCACCTCCTGGATACCAATAGGACCAGACTCCTGTACCCCACTGGTTTGGGTCTGTCACATATCCCTCCCCCCTGCTCAACACCAAGGGGTTGGGCAGCTTGGGATGCCAGACAGTGCACACGTGACAAGCCATCAGCATTTCTGTGACGGCTCTCTGCTCTGTGTTGCACATGAAACTGGAAGGGTTGGAGGGATAAGAACCACCTGGTCATGCTTCTGTTCTTCTCCTTGTTCCGCTGCATCCATTGAAGAGGGGCATGGTCAGTCATGAGGACAAATCTGCGCTCGAGCAAGTAGTAGCGCAATGCTTCCATGGCCCATTTTACTGTGAGGCACTCTCTCTCCACAACTGCATATTTTTGTTCCCTTGGAAGAAGTTTCCTACTGAGGTAGAGAATTGGGTTTTCCTCCTCCCTGATAATCTGTGATAGAATGGCCTCCAACCTTACTTCCGATGCATCTGTCTGCAGGATAAATTCCTTAGTGAAATCAGGGGCTATCAGTACAGGGTTACTGCAGAGGTCAGTCCTTAGGTCTGTGCATGTTTCCTCTGCTGTGTCAGACCATCTCACCAGATCAGGTCCACTGGCTTTTACTAGGTCTGTCAGGGGGCTTGCCTTGTGGCCAAGTGTGGGATAAATAGTTGGTAATACCCCACTACACGTAGGAATGCCCGGACTTGTTTCTTGCAACGTGGTTGTGGCCAATTTTGGATGGCCTCCAACTTGTTCACTAGGGGTTTTACCAGACCTTTTCCAAGATATTTGGCCTCTGTAAACCCTACAGTGCACTTGGCAGGGTTTTCTATAAGGCCAGCTCGCTTGAAGGTATCAAGGACTGCCTCCACCTTCTCTAGGTGAGTTTCCCAGTCTGGGGTATGAATGACCACATTGTCCAAGTAGGCAGCAGCATAACTGTTTTTATAAGGGCATAATAGCTTGTCCATGAGGCGCTGGAAAGTAGCTGGTGACCCATGTAGTCCAAAAGGGAGGACAGTATATTGAAAAAGACCATCTGGTGTAGAGAATGCAGTCTTTTCCCTTGTGTCTTCTGCAAGGGGAATCTGCCAGTACCCCTTTTTCAAGTCTAGAGTAGTCAAGTACCTGGCATTAACCAGACGATCCACTAGCTCATCTATGTGAAGTATGGGGTACGCGTCGAACTGGGATACTTCGTTTAGTCTCCCGAAGTTGTTGAAAAACCTTGCGGTGCCATCAGGTTTGGGCACCAGCACGATTGGGCTGGACCACTGACTGTGGGATTCTTTGATGATCCCCAACTCCAGCATTTTTTTTTACTTCTGCTTTTATTTCCTCCCTTTTGGCCGCTGGCACTCAATAGGGCCTCTTATTCTGGCCCCAGGGTTCGTGACAATATGGTGATATGTCTCAGTTGTTCAACCTGGTTTTGTCGAGAACACATCTTGGTTCCAGAAGATCATCTCAGACACCTCGTTCTTCTGCTCTGGTGTTAATCGGGAGACAGTCTCACCTGTTTGGAAGGCTTGTTTTCCTGGGTTAGGTCTTTTTGGACAATTATGCATGCCTCTTGTGCATGCCAGGGTTTCAGAAGGTTGATGTGATAAATCTGTTCTTGTTTTTGGCATCCTGGCTGCTGTACCTTGTAGGTTACTTCCCCCACGGGTTCAATCACCTCATACGCCCCCTGCCATTGGGCCAGAAGCTTGCTTTCTGCCATGGGTACCAACACCATCACCCGATCCCCTGGTTGGAACTGTCGAACTTTTGCCTGGCGATTGTAATAGGTTCTCTGGGCCTACTGTGCCTTTTCCAAATGTTCCCGTAGAATAAGGGTGGCACAGGTTATCCGGTTTCGCATCTGTATTACATGTTCTATTTTATTTCTCCCCTCATTCGGTTCCTCTTCCCAGAGCTCTTTGGCCATATCTAGTATGCCACGAGGGTGATGCCCTTATAATAACTCAAAGGGGGAAAACCCAGTTGAGGCCTGAGGTACCTCCCGGATAGCGAACATAAGATAGGGTAGTAGGGTGTCCCAATCCTTCCCGTCCCGACTTACCACCTTTCATATCATAGCCTTGAGGGTTCGGTTAAATCTTTCTACCAATTCATCAGTCTGCGGATGATAGATTGATGTTCTCAGGGTATGTATATGGAGCCAGCATTCAGATGTCCTTCATTAGTTTGACATAAATGGGGTTCCTTAGTCTGTTAATATCTCCTTTGGTAGTCTCACTCGGGCAAAGATCCCCACCAGCACTTTGGCTATCATTTTCGAGGCTGTGTTCCTCAGGGGGACGGCTTCTGGGTAGTGAGTAGCATAGTCCAAAACAACAAGTATATATTGGTGGCCCTGAGCTGTTTTCTCCAGTGGTTCCACTAGGTCCATGGCTATTCGCTCAAAGGGGACCTCAGTGATGATAATGGGTACTAAAGGTGCCCTCAGGTGGGGACAGGGACTGTGCAGCTGACACTCTGGGCAGGACCCACAGTACCTCGGCACTTCTTCATGTACTCTGGGCCAGAAGAACTGTTGTAGGAATTGTGCCAGGATCTTCTCTACCTCCAAATGCCCCCCAAAAAGATGACTATAAGCGAGACTTAATACAGCATTCTGGTGTTTTTGAGGTACTAGGATCTGTTGTACCTTCTGCCCCTGTACTGGTGCAACCCAGTATAAGAGATTCTTCTTCATTATGAAGTAGGGTCCTCGTCTCTGGGTTTTCCCTTCCACGTGGACCCCATCTATTTCAGTCACCTCCTTCCTAATGTTGTTGTACCTTGGGTCTTCGGCCTGGTCCCGTCTAAAATTTCCTCTCCCGGGGCTAATGTGCCCAAGATCTAGGGGCCCGGTCTCTGTTACCTCTACTGATTCAGAAGCCTTAGGGTGGGGGTCAGATTCGGGTGCTTCTCCCTCCTGGGTGGCCTCCTTTTCAGCTGCTCAGGTCTGCCTACCTACGAAAGCGACCCTCTGGCTTTGAGTCAGTATTTGGGTTCCCAAGGCTTCTGCTGCCCTCCTTTCCCTTTTCGACTTTCTACCCTGTCTGGGAATGGAAAATAAATCTGGGGATATTTCAGAGAAGACTGGGGGTTGACAGTCTACTGTGGAGGCCTCACTAACTTCAGGGTTCTCCTTTTCCTCCAATCTTCCTACTGGGAGTAAGTTTTCAAACCCTGGGAAGTCCCTCCCTATAAGCACCTGGTATGGGAGTTTAGGGACTACACCTGCTGTTACTTCAGTAGTGCCCCTGAATCTCGATTTTTACTGGGATGGTGGGTAATAACCAACTGTCCCATGGATGCATGTTATCCCCGTATGCTTAGCCTGCAGCAGCTGACTACACTTCACAAGCTTCCCCGAGACAAGCATGATAGCACTCCCCGAATCAACCAGTGCTGTGGTCTCTACCCCATTTAACTTTACTGGTCTGGCGTACATATGTGCAGTTAGTGAGACCCCCACAAGGTGGATTAGGGAGTATGGGTCTGCCCAGTTCCACAGGTTACACTGCATAGGCTTCTCCACATTGGGATACTGTTCAGCTATATGTCCCCACTCCCCACAAGCATAACATCTGTATGGAGCTCTAGGCATTCCCTGATCTCTTGGTTTGGACAATCTAACATCATGATCCTCTTCTCCCTCAGTGCTCCGACTCTTTGTGGCTTCTGGCGAGACTTCAGCCCCTCTCTTTTTCCACCTGGGCCCTCCTGGTGTCCCAGCCACCTGAGCTCTAGGGCTTGGTGCTGCTAGTTTAACCCGGGGTCCCTCTTCCTTAACTGATCGAGTCAGCTTCCTCACCATCCTTTGCCTCTCTACCAGTGCAACAACCTCATTATAGGTGGAGGGTTCGTTCTGGCTTACCCACGCATGAAGGTCTGGCAGTAGTCCCCTCATGTATCAGTCGATGACTAGAACCTCTAGTATTTCTTCCGGATTCCAGGACTCTGTTCGCAACTACTTGTGTGCGAGATGGATGAGGTCATACAATTGGGACCGCGGGGTTTTGTTTTCCTTGTACCTCCACTCGTGATACCGCTGGGCCCGCACTGCGGTCGTTACCCCAGATCTGGCCAGGATCTCTGCTTTCAGCTGGGGGTAGTCTGCTGCAGCCTCTTCAGGCAGATCTTGGTAAGCTTCTGGGCCTCCCCACACAGGAATGGAGCAAGGATGCCAGACCACTGATCTCGAGGCCAGGCCTCCCGGAGGGCTGTCCTCTCAAAGGCCAGAAGACATGCCTCTACATCATCCTCCCAAATCATTTTGTGCAGCCAATGGCTGGCCCATATGATCTGCGTCCATCATGGCCGCGGTTCAGCTCTGTAAGGGTCTTTACCTGATTTACCAGTTCCCGCAATATAGCTCGGTCTTGAGAAGCCTGGTCCATCAGCAGGAGATTAGTCTCTTACTGCAGCCGCACTGCCTCCTGTTGGGCAGCTGTCTGGACACAGGTAGCCTCCTGCTCGGCCACCGTAGTTTGTATTAATGCCATACTAAGTCATCCATTGTGGTGGAAAAAAAAATAAACCCTCTACCTTTTTTTTTCTTTTCTTTTTTTTTTTAAATCATCCTCCTTCTTCTGCCACCAAATCCCACTACCGACACCAGTTGTGACAAAGTTCATCCTCTACCTTGGTGGGTCCTGCGCTCATTGGCAGATTTGATCACCTCAGTGATCTTCCCTACAGTCTGGGTCAACTCCTCCTGTGTCTGATCAGGAGTTGAGAGGTTTGGAGGGAACCCGGGCCCGCCCTCTACTCCGGGTTCCATCCCAGGGCTCTGTGGATTGCAACTGTCTATAGTGCCTCCTGTAACAGCTACAACTCTCTGGGCTGTTTATCCTTTGAAAATATTGTACAACATTTAGCTGTCTTCAAGTCTTCTGGAACTTCCAGAGTGTTCCAAGATGTATTGAAAATCAACATCAACAGTCCAGCAGCTCCTCATCCAGCTCTTTTAGAATTTTCAGATGGAAATTAACAAGACTTGTGATTTAACATCCTACTGAAATACTAGTGGAATGGAAAGAGTGTTATTATATGATACAACTACATCACTTGTTCCCATCCCCAATATAGAACAGAAATATGTATTGAATACTTTTGCCTTTACTACATTACTATTGATAATTCTATCATTTCCATCTCGTAATGGACCAATACCATTCAAAAAAGTTAAAATCTAAATGAAACATTTGAATTGATCCAAACTGAATTCATTATTTGAATTGTTGGTTCATGAACATTTTTGCAATTTTAAAATTTCATCCTGATTTGGAATGGAATTTTTTTCTTCAAAATGTTGACATTCCTTCCACTCAGATCTAGTAGATAGTGCCCCAATAAAAACACCACTCCCATACTTCTTACTTTAAACAGACAGGTGACAAGATTCAGAACTGCAGTCAGTGGGACAAGGGGAATCCAGAAAACCGACATTCATGTCAGAAACCACAGAAAACCTAACCAAAGGCAAACAGTCCATTGAGACCCTGAAGTTCTGGTAATTCAAAGCCCAAAGAGACCAGCCCAAAGTTCCTCAATCTTATTAGTGAAGAATTCAACAAATTTATCAGAGCAATACACTGAAGGAACTAATAACATGGAAAGATGGTCTGGATTAATCAGACTATGCATTACAGTTAAGAGTACAGGTTGAAAACTCTTTGTAATGTCTAAGACTGAAGACATATTTTCTGTTTGATCACATATAATGCTTGTACAGGAGGAGATTAGATTATAGGTGACATCACCTATAATTTCTAATTTGCAGTCTATCTAGTCCAACTCCTGAAAATCTTCAATCAACCACAGTGATCTAGCTCTGAGCAATTGTCAATGGAAACAACCAAAGAATGAGAGCCCAAGGAATCATGAGTCATTTCAAACTGTAGCTTG
The DNA here is from genome assembly GCF_007399415.2 of Gopherus evgoodei. NCBI lineage: Eukaryota > Metazoa > Chordata > Testudines > Testudinidae > Gopherus > Gopherus evgoodei. Next base: position 73,023,431 of record NC_044322.1, read on the forward strand.
TGTGATGAGTAACAACCTGTCTAGAAATGGAGCCCAAATAAAATTCATCACTTTTCATTAGACTACAATAATGGTAGTATTGACAGGACTCCTCAGTCTCTGGAATTAGAGAGCAATAAATCAGAATTGGCACTAATATAGTAGAGGAATTACCCCTTTTCTGAAACATGTAATGTGATGGTCAAACTACTTACTAAGCATGACCCAACCACAAGAAATATTCAGCCAACCTCCAGAGTCAATGTTAAGCCTAAAGTCACACTCTTGTGAAACCCATGGATGAAACTCAGATTTTCTTGTTCTCAGGAAGTCAGACTGCCCATTTGAGCTTGCGCCTTTAGGCACATTGAAATACCCAAAGAAAATAATAGAGTCCAACAGAATGCCCAGCAAAAGTTCAGATAACACATCTTGAAATGTCATAAATAACCCGTTGGTTTGTAAACAGTAAACAAATATTTTGGAAATGAAAACTAGTGACTGATTATGGCTATGTGTCTGACAGGTTACCCCATCAGCATAGGTTAGCTCCTTATGCTCAATTTGAAGAAGGAAAAAAATCCATGTGGTGTTACAGAGACCTTTCATTTTAATTAATGCTTGGTGCAGTAATTGTAGCATATTTCTTTGCTCGTCTCTCTTTGATAGAGTTATAAGCTATCCTGCAGGACAGAAGATAATGAGGGTAAAGTTTAAATGTCATGAAAGTAAAAATAGAGATAATTTTAGTGTTCCAAGGCATATTGAAAAGTTTGCTCATCAATATTGTGAGTAAAATTTCATATTAAGGACTAGGAAATAAAAGCTGAGAAAAAATAACATTCATTCATCTAGAAATTCAGATTAGTGAGTGCTGTTATTGCTGGAATGCTGCTATAAGCTGAGTTGAACACATGAGGTTATGAGTTGAAAGAGTGAACTGCAGAGGACACCAGCATAGGCCAAGGTTTTCAAAAGTGGTTAGCACCCTTCAGGGACAGATACACTGATTATTAAGGAAAACTCAGTAAGGTAACATTGAAATAGCAGTTGAATTAAAGAAGAGAACTCTAACAGCAGGCAGTATGATTGGCTGGAGGAGGTGGAAAGTGACACACCTTTTATCAAATCAGTATAATCTTATCAAAAACATCTGGTCACAATGACATATTGTTCTCTTCTTGTCACACACTGCTTGCTTTGCAATATTTCAGCAGCAGCACTGGCTGCAGTTATGTTTTCCTTTTATGAAGTTCTGATTTTTTTATTTCTAACTCCTGGCCCAAATACAATTTGGGGTTTCATATGTCCTTGACCAAGAGTCATGAAAAAAAGTGTTACACTACTAAATCTGCTCAGTGAGATGTTTATTATTATGACCAGATGTCAGCAAAGAAATCTTGCATGGCAGGATGATGCAAGAGGTAGGATCTGCCACAGAGAGACAGCTTCACATATTCCAGTCACACATAATTCTAACTTTACTGAGAAGAAAATATGTCCCCCGATACACACACACACATGCTTTGATCCAGCAAAAGCCATAACAGCTTCCTATCCTCTCCAAGCTTTTTGTTAACTCCAGACTTTTTTGCCTTAAAAAATTTATCATACACTTTCTCAGTTAAATACTGCTTTGGCTCTGAGTAAAAGACAAAACAATGCAAATGGTCTCTCCTTCTGTGGGTGACTTACTCACAGAAAGTTCACACTCCATTATGGGACAATGTCTTGTTCCTGGGTAACCAAATGTTTAGTAATTATCTTCTGTCACGTGTTAAATCTCAAAGCCTTTGTGTGGTCTTGGTGGGATACAACCTTTCATCTTCAGGAAGAAGGTGGCAATACTTTTACGGACAGCCCCAAACAACTCCTCAGAGAAAATCTGATAGTCCTTGCTTCTACAGAGCAATGTGTCCTGACAACCAAAATAACTCAGAGCCTGCACCTCCTCTGATTCAAGCATATAGGTGTGTATAGTAACAGAAGGTTACTAGTAACAGAAGGTACTACAAAACAATACAGTGTTCCATTAAAAATTAATTCCAGATTTGTAGTACCTTCTGTTACTAGGATCTCTTTGGAACAAGACAAAAGAATATTCAGATCTACCATAGACTTCTCTGTCGCATCAGTCACAGCAGAAGGAACTGATGCATTTGTGTCAGTTTCTACTTTGACATGATGTTCAATAATCAATTACATAACATTACTAATCAATTCCCTGCATCTATTGACATCTCCTTATAAGATATAAATGTGCCCTCAAGACTCATGATGTGTGCAATATTATATCAGATGTGTTTGTCCTGGTGATATTCCAGTATAAACTGTCATACCTGTCATACCTTTGACAACTCTTGACCCCAAATTGAGGAGGAAAAGCCATAAAAATAGTTGTTGCAAAGTTAACACCCAATAGAAAATAGCAGCCCCAGTATCCATTAAGCAAAAGCAGATCTTTGATTCACACTGAGCCATAAAACAAGCAGTTGGAATACTACTACCTATGTAAATTGCCTCATCTTTGCTCTGCTTTGGGTGGGTCTCTGTCCTTTGAAAGCAGTCCAGAGCATTTTGTACTGGTTTCTAGACATTACTTCTGCCTTGCATTCACATTCTATAGCGTCATTCATCCACATATGTAACACAGGTCCTTTCTCTACCCTATTGGCAGTCTCCATAATTGCTAAGCGGCTGATATGGAGATAAAAAGAATAAAAGAAAGCCATGTGCTGTGCCCCAGCACAGATTCACCTTGCTCTTAGTCTTGCAAACTTCCTATTACCTCTTACACTTCCTACAAATGCCCATTTTTCCTAAGCAAACAGTGGGATACACACTTTAAGCACTAAGCTGTATTTTCTTGAACAAACAGTTATCGATACATTCCCCTCTTTCATACTGTTGAGAGGATAGAAAAATATTGCAAACAGCTATGGAAATAATCACCTTTTGGAAATAAAACATCTCCCTGCACCAAAGACAATGCAAGCTTAAAAGTTACAGAATGTCCTTTTGTTCTAAAATGAAACAGTTATTGTAAAACACAAAGCATGTATATGCATTAACTACCAAAATGGAATTATATCCACACATACAACAAATAAAGTGGTTTTTTGGGGAGAAAAAAAACAATTAAACAATTTACCAAGGAGAAGCATCACTTTTTTATTTAAATAGTGTTTTCCTTCATCTTCAAGTGACATCTCTGATGCAACAAAGAATCCTGTGGCACCTTATAGACTAACAGACGTTTTGGAGCATGAGCTTTCGTGGGTGAATACCCACTTCCTCAGATGCATCCCACTTCCTAGTGTTGCATCTGAGGAAGTGGGTATTCACCCACGAAAGCTCATGCTCCAAAACGTCTGTTAGTCTATAAGGTGCCACAGGATTCTTTGCTGCTTTTACAGATCCAGACTAACACGGCTACACTCTGATCTCTGATGCAGAATTTGTCAACCACCACCTATCTTTTGAGATAGATTTGTAAAACTTCCACTCTTCTTTGCATACCAGTCAGTCTGACAACATTTCTGATATAACTGGCTCTCTGTTTTCCTCTTCCTGGTTTGACTGTGACCCTGCCTGCTAGTATGAATGCTGGAAGTAAAGTGCTCTGTGATTAGTGAGAAGTGTTCATAACAAAGATATTATGCTTTTACCTAGGGTCCCAAGTAATTGTGCTCTTTTTAAATTCATCCCTCTCATCAACCCTTCATTCATAGTTTTGGCTACCCAGCTAATTTTTCTGTTGGTATACAGTAGATTCCAATAAGGAGATTCTGTTACTTAACAGTCGATATGACAAAACCTTGACACGAGCACTTATGCCCAAGTCATTCTTCCAGCTCAAGTGCATGCATCCATATGGATGTAATAAGTAACAATCATACTTATAAAGAGGGATTGTGAAGTAGCTTAGTCCCAGCATTTTATTTACTGCTGCTGTGCACCTACCCTTCCACATGGGAAGGAAAGTGCAATGGGCTGGTATTTCCACATAATTGAGCATCCACTGAATCTCAAACCCAATATGGATAGTGAGTCAGAGTACGATTGCCAGCCATCTCATCTTTTTCATGGCTTTCCTCATTTTAGGAACAACTCCCTTGTCCCAAAGTGACCCTAATTAATAGGAAGCTCCTTTCATCCCTTGCCTCCACTTTTGAAAAAGTAACAAATTAATAAGTTACGAAGTTAACAGATCTGGTTAATGGTATTCATCATGTTCAAAATCCAATACATTTTGCCCTTTGTTTTTGTTTGTTTGCTTCACAGATCCTTGCAAAGTAGTCTAAGTTCAATAAATTATGTGAATATATTCAGGTGGACAAATGAACAATTATTATTCTATAGATCAGCATATAGTGTTCAGGATCCAAAATTAGTCAGTGAAATTGTTTTTTTCTTGGTCTGGTTTGAATCACCTATCTGTTAAAAACAAGAAGCATCCCATAAAACAGCTCGCTGGGGCCTTTGATTCTTAGCAGGAGAAGAGAGCTTCCATTAGATAAGCAAGAACCAAGTAAATGTCAGTCAGGACAATTTCATTCAGTACCGCTGTGCACAAGAAAAAGCATCATTTTTTTAGCTACCTGTAATATGTGAACTCCATAATTTCAAATTATTTCCTGACTGAGGGACAGAAAAAGAAAAATACTTTAATTCATTAATTCTCCACTCAAATTATGACAAGGTCACTCCTCACATATTCCCATTTCACCTGCAAGTAGATTTTCATTCATATCCTTGTCATCTGGGATGCCATCTCTAAGCATTACTAACTCCTTCCTCAACTATATGTTACTTATATCTCCTGTTTTCAACCATTCTGCTCCTAGTACACCGAAGCATTTCTGCACACACAGAGGTAGGAGCCAGCATTTGCCCTATAGTAAATTCTTCAATTAAATACACTCTCTTCAATTGACATTTTTTGCAATTATTTAAATATGGACACATTATTGAAAAAATAAACCTAGTTAACCTACTCGTTGAACGATGGGCAGCCACAGTATCGCATCTGAAAAATGCTGATCATAAATGGCTATATAACAGAGAAAATGACATTTATTAAATCAGTGATGCATCTCTGAAATAGCTCAGTCCTTGACTAGACAGTCTTTGGCACTCGGAGAGTTAACACGCAGTCTGAAACTGTTATAACTTTTCAAATAAAAATTAAAAGTTAGTCAGACTTTGACAACCTTTGCAAAGTAATCCTTGTTCAACCAACTTTTGTTCTAACCATTAGATTCATTATCTGACATAAATCTTGAAAAGCTTCCAGGTAGCTCTCAAATACTAATTTAAAGTAAAGCTAAAATCCATTGGATCAAGCTACTGTCAAATTCAACACAGATTTTTAACTGCAATATTTCTAAAATAAGATGAGTTCACTGTCTTGCAAACTATTGGAATTAAAGTATAACATAAAAAATAATAAATTGAGACCCATTAAAGCTATGGTATGATTGTATAAAAACAATCATAGCATAACACAAAGAGATGCTATTATTAATTAGAACACAGCATGGACTTTCATGAACTCATACATAATAGCAAATTAGACCGCCTGTGTGTGTTTTATTTCATTTTATTAGGAAGAGTTTTATTCTATGTTAAAGGTTAATGCCACTTATTACTGCCTTCACCATCTGAGTTTACTGAAAGCCTTAGGACATGCAATTCAGCAAAAACTGGTTGTAGGAAAAAGAAGCTTTAACAATGTTAAATGGTATCAATGGAAAAACATAGAGAACAAATGGACTTTTTCAATAACAAAATGTCAGTGCAAATACAGGCAACAGCTAGAAAGTGCAACACCTTCAGAGCACACTGCATTCACAAATAACCTCCACAAACATAGTGTTGCCAACTCTCGCCAATTCTCTAGGGTCTTGTGATAATTGGTATGTTTCTTAAAGCCCCTGCTTCTGCAGTCAAGTGAGCGGTTTAATTTTTAAAAAGTAGGTTTTATCTAACTCAGATAGATGCAGAAGAAACCATGTAATTGTTACCCAACAGCACCCCAAAGGCTCAGAAAATGGAAGGCAAATTTAAAAAAAAACCAAAACACAAACTTATGATTTTTGGGGTCTTGACTCCTGATTGTTTAATATTTAGGGTTAGCAGTAGTGCAGGCCTGTCAAGCACTTCGTATTGTGTGGCACATGCTGATGCCTAGTCCACTGTTTCTCTGACTCAGACATTGAGCAATAGAAACTGCATTTTGTGTCAGGACTCCCTTCCCTCTTAAAAGAGCAAGAAGAGGCCTCAGAGGGAGGAGCCGAGTGGTCTAGCAAAAGACAAAAATCATGATGGGATCCAATGGCTTGGATGTGAAGCTACACAAAAATCAAATTAGAGATCAAATACAATTTTTTAACAGTGAGGGTAATTAACCATTTCAACAATTTATCTAGGGATCTGATAGATTATTTATCACTTGAACACTTTAAATGAAGACTGGGTGACCTTCCCACATAGTTATGCTCCAGTTTAACTTGAAGTTATGGGCTTCATGCCCAAAGATAAATCCCATGAGTTGTGTTATCCAGGTGTCAGACAAACTAGATGATCAGAATTCTTGCTTCTGGCCTTAAAATCTATAGATCCTTGCTATTTTCAAAGAGAGAAGGAATTAAGAGAGAGAAATGGATGTTTAGAGCCAATACAGTTTCCACAGAAGGCATGCTGGGACCAGGGCAGTGTCTATTCTAATATGAGGATATTTTAGTATGAGGCTCTCTCAGTCTCTCCTATTGCAGTTGTTCCTTTGTATATGAACCATTTGAATAGTAATTGGTCCAAAGTGACAGAATGAATCTCCTTCTCCCCCACAAGAATATCCCACAGAAAATAAACAATTCACCAAAATATTTCACCAACTTCAAAACTATTCTACTCTCATTCTTCTCCCCTCTTTTCTCTCCTCTGCTAGTAACTTTTGGGCCACTTACGGACCCTTATGGGGAGGGGTGATGGAAGAGGATAGAAGCAGAGGGCCCAACTGCAGCTGGGAATTCAAGGGCTTTCTGAGCCACAGGAAGCTGGTGGAAACAGTAACAAAGCAACTCAGCAAGGCAATGTGGAGAGGGAAATATACTTCATCATCCTTCACAATGGTGCATTTTCATGATTCTCATGTGGGTTAAAGGGAGAGGCAAGCCTGCCCATTGAAGACACAATCTAGCCTGAAAGACATTAGCACTAATTAGCAGAAGATTTATGAAATCTGGATTATCATTAGCCTCCAGAATAGCTGACCCTTTTCCCAGACTCTATTCTGAACTTCTCATTATCCCTATTTTACGGTTTAAAGATAACTCTTCTGAGGAATCAGATTACACACTGAACAATAAAAAGTGATCCAATTAAAATCACTAAATAAGACTTAATGATTTATATCAAATTGCCATTAATTAGAAAACAGGAAAGGAATGTAACTGTGTGGGATTGACTCACACAAATACAACTTTAACAGTTGAGTACTTCAGGAAATGAGCTTTTTTTTTTTAACTATTCGAACAAAAATATAGCAGCTTATAATAGTTCTTACCATCAAACATTTTTATATTTTACCACTGTCTTCATATTCAATAGTCTAAATAAACCATGCAAAACAACTGTATGCAAATGCTCTTGTTCTATTAAATAAATAGATATTATTCTGTATAGAATTTGACACACTAGGGCAGAAATTGGTAGAAATTTAACAATTTGACACACTATGGTAGAAATTTAACAATTTATAAATCATTAAATTATTACCCTGTCACTGGACCTTATTAAACCATTTCAGAAAAAAAAAGTGTCCACAATTCTTAATATCTTCTTCCAAGTTAACTAACAGAAAAATATGTTGCTATCACTAAATCAGCATTCTTCCAAAATATTCTGTACTTAACATTCTGTTTTCCAGAAATACTAAACAATAAAGACTGTAGCTCTTTCACTGTTCTTTGTTTCAAATTATCGCATGGGCAGGGTCAAAGTTAAACAGTTATTTTCCTTTTTAGAGTCCTTGATGGATTGTAAAGATGGTAATTAAGAGTAAGATGGCAAACAGAGTCTGATCTTTTATTTGCGTACCTAACAAACAAATCACAGAGAACGACATTGTCTCTAACTCTCTCCGGCCTTTCAATGCTTTTCAAATACTTCTAGATGCAATGCAAGCCAATGGGTTCAACAGGTCCGACTCATATAGAGATGGAAGACTCTGCACAGCTAGCTCCCCACTCTGTAGCCACGTGTTCAAGTGACTTCCCTTTCATGTTTATCTCTTCACCTAGATGCGTTAAAGCATCATATCCTGCGTCTTTGAGGCCCTGGATGGGGTGGAACTAATTGTTGATGAAATTCTAGGTAAAAGTGATTAATAATACATTAAGAGACTGAAATGTTCTTCAGTGTGCCAAGGAAAAGAACCTGATATGGGATGTTTCTGGAACTTGAAATAAGTACATGATTTTTCCTTACTGAATTAGATTTATGTATAATTGATATGCTGCTTTAGTACAATTATTTTATTAATATATCATTGTGTTCTTATGCGGCCAGATGATTTTAGTAGTCAGGGAAAGCAACAAAGTGTGTAGAGACAATAGGTCCAAATTCTCCAGTGCAAAATGAGTGTAAGTACCACTGTTCCTAATTGGTAGAGTTTCACAGCCACTTTGCACAGGTGTAAGTGTTCAAACAAGGTTCACACAATGGAGAATCACAGCCATGATTCTAAATAGAGTTAAGCTGTGGTCTGATGGATAGCTCAGGGGTTTGAACATTGGCCTCCTAAAATCAATGTTGTGAGTTCAGTTCTTGAGGGGGCCACATACAGATGTGGGGCAAAAATCAATACTTGGTCCTGCTAGTGAAAGCAGGGGGCTGGATTCAATAACCTTCTGAGGTCTCTTCCAGTTCTAGGAGATAGGTATGTCTCCAATTATTACAACTCCAATTTTGATTACCATCCCAGCTTTCATAGAATCATAGAACATTAGGGTTGGAAGAGACCTCAGGAGGTTATCTAGTCCAACCCCCTGCTCAAAGCAGAACCAACCCCAACTAAATCATCCCAGCCAGGGCTTTGTAGCCAATAAATCAACGACTGTAGCTGCAGTTTCATGTATATACTTTTAGCTCAAAGAAGATTTTTTTCTGAAAAACTTGGGACAATTTAAGAAAGTCTTTGGCAGATACATTTTACTTCTGAGACTATTTTTTTGCCAACACAGGGACTAGGAGCCCACTTCTCTGACTTTATGCCAGCTGATAGCTCCTCCTACTGGAGGAATTCTCAGCTATTCTATCCTTTTATCTAGACCCTTTGCACCTCCTATGCAAACAGAATGGATCAGAGAAGCAAATCTGGCCCATCTTGTTCTGTGAGTAGCACCACTGAATTCAATAGAGTGCTCAGCAAGACTCAAGGTAGCAGAATCTGCTTCTTAACTATTAAAAGCATCTCCTGCACATTTATGAATTGACCAAGCCTGAGGAACACTTTGTAAAGTCCACATTGCTGCAGCAGTGTCATGCTTACAAAGTCATGGTTTAAACAGTACATTTCACAGCTTTATTGAAGCCATGAAGACGTATACTTTCCACGTGTCCCCAGTACAAATTTCCAGTGTGAGGGGAGCAGCAGGCAGGAAAACACATGAAGGCAATGATACACACTGTTGGCTGGAAGGGAAGCACCAGACATATTGGGGTGTGGAGAAAGTCAAGGAACACATATCTTCACTGGGAACCATGCAAAATTTAGAATTTCCTAATGTATTTGTTTGGTTGTTGTTTGGGTTTTTTGTGTGTGTGTTTAAACAAATTAATTTCCAGGGTAATGTTTAAGGTTCTTCACAAGGAACTATCATTTAAGTTTTTTTTCTTAAGTAAATTGTAGTTATTCACAAGGTACGCTCCATTTAGTAGTGTTTTTCCCTTGTTTGTTTTGTTTTTCTGGAATTTGAATTTAACTTGGTGGAGGTGATTCTAGGTTCTATTTTTAAACTACTAATCAAATATAAAACATGTTGTATTCCCAGTTGTATCTATTTAACCAAAGGTATGTTTGGAGATAATATGTAATACGGACACTGACCTTAATAATATAAATTGACTACAAATGACATAATTGTTCTGCCCCAGGCACAGAAAGAGTCTTGTATTACTCTGAGGGTTATGACATTTTTTTTCCAGAAGGGAAAAGGCAAATGGGGAATATGAATGATGAACATATGAATCAGATTTCAAGTAATTCATAGTTTAAGAATTGAAAAGGCAGCAAACTGTTTTCTAGGTGCAAATAGTCAGAAATACAGTCATTACTACTGCTGACAGTCTACTTTTTAATTTTGTTCTCATCACTGGAAGAAGAGGGTGGATAATTACTCACCTAAGTGATATAAAAAGTCAGACAAAGCTTCCAGTTTTCAAACCATACTGTAGACCTCAATTTATAAACCTCTACCATACATAAATCTACATAGAACAGCAGCTGAAACTCTTGCCAGATTTTAGTTTTTGGTATATTGCTGCTGACAACTTTTCTCAGATTCAGACGACAAGATTTTATTGTCTTTATAAGCACGGCTCAGTAAAATAAACATTTCCTGAGCCAAGGAATAATTTTCTTTTTAAAGCTCCAACTGATAGTTTCAGTACTAGTGGCAGGAATCTCAGGGCAGTTTGTGGTATACTCAGCAAGATGTCTTGTTTATCAGAGTTATTGGAGACGTTTATTGCTTCATACACTGTGAGCTCTTCTGGGATTCTTACTGAAATATATACCATTAAATCACCTTCAGCCAATTACTGCAGACACAACTGTGGGGCATTTGCCAAAAGTGGAGACGTAGGATGAATGTAATTTCAAACCATTGCGTTTTGACTCTAAATGTTTCCAACTAACATTAAAACAATATATATTGTAAATTCTGAGCTTTAAATGAAATAGTCCATTTCCTAGTAACAAATGCTTTTTAAAATATGTAAATAGAAATTATTTCAAATATATGCAGAATAAAATGAAGATTTGTATATAATGTTTATGATTTTTATTAAATGACAAGCCAGGGGGCAAAAATATAGTTCATTCTAAAATACACTTTCCTGATACATTCTAGATGTAATTGCATTTGGGTTGGAATAAACTGAGAGATACATGTCTTCAGGGACTTAAGGCACGGATCATAGTAAGTGATAGTGCAAAACCCACACAGTGCCAAGGGAGGCACTGTGTATCAGAATACCTCCTGGAGATCCAGGGACATAGATAATGCATGCCTATTGCACGTGGTGCAATTAACCTCCCTTGCTCCAACACAACAGGAGGGGACAGAGCCATGGTTCCACCTCCTGCTTGCCCCCTTTTTTGCCAGCTGGGAAATAGAAACAAAGTATATCTAGTAGTTTCTGTCTTGCTCTAATGTGGGCCGTGAAGGGGGAACAGGGTGAGCAAGAGGATCCCCACTCATGCGTATTTTGAAAAATCCACATAAAGACCAGACAGATTTTCAGTCTCTCCACTTGAGTGAACACAGAAATAGCTGATTTCTCCTTGTGTTGCTCTTCACCAAAGCAATGAGAGCTTGTGTTCAATTATCCATTCAGAATTATTCAAAATGAATGTAGCACACTGAGATCCTGCTGTAAGAGGCAGCCTGCCATAGTTTGTTCTGCTCCTTGCAATCCAGAACCGCTCGAGGTTGCCCTTTGGTTTCTGTAGTCACATCCCATATCCAAGCACAACTGTGGGTGCTCCAAACACTCCTTGTGTGTGAGAGGAAGGGAACCAAAACAGATAGTTTGGGAGAAGCACAGTTGACTGGTTGCTTAAGGATAAGGAAGGGAGTATGCTGCATCCTATGAGAGGTAGGGTTGTGAGACAGCACTACTCCTGCATGCTGGGAAATTCCAAGAAGCAGTCAGCATCCCAGAATAATATGCTGCCCATTGCTCTCCTCTGGAGTAAAGGGAGGCTCCAAACTGGTTGGACTATGTCTAGTTCAGGGGTCGGCAACCTCTGGCATGCGACTCGCTGGAGTAAGCACCCTGGTGGGCCGGGCCAGTTTGTTTACCTTCCACGTTGGCAGGTTCGGCCGATCGTGGCTCCCACTGGCCACAGTTCTCCATCCCAGGCCAATGGGGGTGGCGAGAAGCCATGACCAGCACATCAGTCCCGCTGCCCCCATTGGCCTGGGACGGCAAACCGCGGCCAGTGGGATTCGCGATTGGCCGAACCTGCCAACGCGGCAAGTAAACAAACTGGCCCGGCCCACCAGGGTGCTTACCCTGGCCAGCCATGTGCCAGAGGTTGCCGACCTCTGGTCTAGTTTGTACAATCTGGCCCTCAAGGTTTGAGTCTCCCATCCTTATTCATGTTATCTATTTCTATTACATAGTGCCCAGAGATCCCAATCAAGGCCAACAGGTCCCCTTCCTTTCTTTGGACCCAAAAAGTAGAAAAAGCTGAATATAAACATATGTGGACTACATGTGCAATACAAAAAATCATGGGACAGGCACATTTGGTGCAAGCTCAATGAGTTAAATCTTAAAAAAAAAAAAAAAAAAAAAGCTTTACAGACTCAGTGTTAAATGGTGATATTTTACATTAAGAATGCAATAAAATATCATGGGTAAGAGTGGCTGAGAGAGACAAGTTTATAATAATCAAATTAACCTAGGAAAGATGTCACACATGGCATCTAAAATGGTACAGAGGAAGTGCTAGAACTCCACTGTAACCCTGTGATTGGGAATTTAAAAAATAAATGCACTCAGGTTCACTTGATGTAAGAATTGCCCTCTAGAAAGGCTCAAGAAATCCTAAGAGCTATAACAGAAAGGAACAATAGAATCATCAATAGGAGTGCAACTTAAACCATATTCTTGATAAGACAGAACCAAACACAAATCAATATCTTCTTCTGAGGTAGAAGAAAGGAGCTGAGGACAAAGAAGACTGTCATAAGACAATAATTAAATTAACCAAACTTCAACACATCAGAGTAATGATTTAGGAACTCTTCTCAGTGAATTTCCTTCTTTCTGATTCCTGGAGAGTATAGAAGAGCAATTAACTAAATCGTTCTTCAGCATTTTTACTTGATTTAGGTTTTCAGACATATTACAGAAGTACAATATTACATATTGCACAATCCTATTGGAACTAGAATGGCTTTAAGGCAGTGGTGGGCAACCTATGGCCCATCAGGGTAATCCGTTGGCAGGCCATGAGATAGTTTGTTTACTTTCACCATCTGCAGGCACAGACACCCACAGTTTCCAGTGGCTGTGGTTCACCGTTCCCAGCCAATGAGCGCTGCGGGAAGCAGCGGCCAGCACATCCCTGTGGCCCGTGCTGATTCCTACAGTGCCCATTGGCTGGGAACAGCGAATCATGGGCACTGGGAGCTGTGGGCAGCCACTCCTGTGGATGGTCAATGTAAACAAATTGTCTCACTGCCTGCCACCGGATTACCCTGAGGGGCTGCATGTGGCCTGCAGGCCACAGGTTGCCCACCACTGCTTTAAGTCCTACCCAAATTGCTTATAATGTTAATTATTTAACCTACAGTGTCAAGGAGAACTCTCCAAATTGACAGACTGAAAATAACGGCTCATTTGGCTGGTTCAAGTACCATGGTTCAGGTGAGGGGATTTAAGGATTCTGTCCCCTTGCTCTGCCAAGCAGCGTCCCATTACAAATAATGTCAGTTGGGGGTGAATATTCAAATATGAAAATTTAAAATTCTCTGTGTGGGAACATTTGTGAGTTCAAACTCAAATATTAACAGGAGAAAAACATGAAAGGGGAATGAGCATAGCTAAGTCAAATTCACATTTACCTGTCAGCAAGGACCTATGCAAAAAGTTCTGTGGCATTCACTCTGCTCTAATATACATTCTCTTCCAGCTATTTACTTTATTCCATGTTTCTATCTGTGAAAAATAGCTATTTATTTCTTCACTGTTTACTATTTTAATCTTAATGGATGGCAAAGGTTTGCAAAGCCAATACCTCACCTTCCCTAAAACTCACTTCTTTTGGTGTGCTTACAAATTTACTACCGGCTGACAAAAGCTAGGGAGCTGGCAAGCTGACATGTAGGTTTGATATATGATAACTTGTCTGCTTTACTCTTACATAATCTTCCCCCAATCCATTTGTTTGTCTCATCCACCTGTTGCATTTTGTTATAATCTAAATGCAGAGCAATTTGGGCAAGGACCTGGTTTTTTCTGTGTGTCTTCACAGCACCTAGTACACTAGGTCCCTGAACCTTGACTGGTGCTCTTATATACCACTGCAAATACAAATAAATAATAATCAAGATGATAGACCTCAACAGCTTTGGATGATTCAACTATGCACCTAATACCTGCCCATTTACCTGAAACTTATCTTGTCAAACCTCTGTATCTGCAAATTTGGGCTGGAAGTTTCATAAGAACTGAGTCACTCGCTGAGTTTTTGTCATTTTTCACTTCCACTCCCAGCCCTGAAACCTGAGGGTTTAAGGCAGCAAAAATGAAAAGAATAGAGAAAAGTTAAACTATTGCATACATCAATAGCAAATCAATAGAATTTATTTTGAGTTTTAGGCAAAGTTTTTTGAGCGGAGAGGTAACATTTGAGAGAGGGAATATTTGTGTGGTTTTCTGTTTTTGATGTGCAATAATAGCTTTTCTGTCACCAACAGAAGTAGGTCCCATAAAATATATTACCACACCCACCTTCTTTTTCTTGTAGTTCAAGAGGTCTGTTTCCTTGAAAATGGGAAATAGCTTCTGAGATATTTCTCAAGTTCAGAAAAAAAAATGTCCTTTTTGAGGATTAGGAGAGAAGAATGTCAATTAACATTAAATTGCATGTTGGTCTGCACTTGATAACTCAATTATTAATTTCAATGGTTATTCCTAAACAACACACAGCATTTGCTCAGCCATATGACATCTTCTTTCTTTTACAAAGTTAAAGTTACATTCTTTTTACAAGGTCAAATTTCTAGGGATCTGTACTGATCAAATTGGTTTGGCATCAAGCACAAGAAACTATCATGCTGTGTTAAACTGCATTACTAAAATTCATACAACATTTATAATGTAGTTGATGCACAGCGCAATGCAGTGGTTGAAGCTGTCCTTAATCATTAAGCTTTGCTGTTTATAACTGCTAGATGAAGGTGAATAAAAGCAAAGTTACCTATACAAGATCTGATTTATTTTTTAAAAAGGAGACACCAACTAATTCCTCCTCACAGAAAACAACTGGGTATTACCTTTGAATATCTACTTCAGTCCAAAAAATCAGTTTAAATTATGTTCCTGGGCTATCTCCAACCCTTTCACATTAGGAGCTTGTATTACCCATATTTCTTTTAAAATCTTCCATCAAATAAGCATTATGTTGCTTTCTTTTTGTCTTCGAACAAGCCATTTGTCCACACTCCCAACCAGATAGGGCCAGGTATTCAAAATTAGAAACACAAATGTGCATGCACACTAACATATGGATCCAAGTGCCAAAAATGCACATGAAAATCAAGTATTTGCATATGTGCATGGCCAATTAGATGCCAAACTGGCTCTGTGTACGTTCCAATATTTCATTTGCATATGTCCATAACGTGCTTGCCTATATATTAGGTCAGGGATTGGCAACCTCTGGTTTCCCACCACTCCCATTGGCTTGGGATGGTGAACCATGGCCAGTGGAAGCCGCAATTGGCCAAATCTGCCGACACAGCAGGTAAACAAACTGGCCCGGCCCGCCAGGGTGCTTACCCTGGTGAGCAGCGTGCCAGAGGTTGCCAACCCCATATTAGGTACTGGCAAAGGTATACACACACACCTGTGCGTGTCTTGCTTTTAAAGCCAGTTTCAGTGTTCTCGTTGGCTGTCATCCTCTACTTCAGAGTTGCTTACCTTGCAGTGGTGGTTTATTTACAGTATATAATTTGTTATATGTGTAAAATATTACATATAGGGACCTAAGGTTCATCACATGGTGTGATTGATCCCCATTTACTCCAGGAGTAAAACTGCTAAAATTTCACCTAAACCTATGTTTGTATCATGCCACGGTTGCAAGTCAGACTCATAGAATTATTGAATATAAGGTTTGGAAGAGACCTCAGGAGGTCATCTAGTCCAATCCCCTGCTCAAAGCAGGACCAACTCCAACTAAATAATTCCAGACACAGCTTTGTCAAGTCAGGCCTTAAAACCTCTAAGGATGGAGATTCCACCACCTCCCTAGGTAACCCATTCCAGTTCTTCACCTCCTAGTGAAACAATGTTTCCTAATATCCAACCTAGACCTCCCCCATTGCTTCTTGTTTTGTCATCTACGGCCACTAATAACAGCCTAGCTCCATCTTCTTTGGAACCCTCCTTCAGGTAGTTGGAGGCTGCTATCAAATCCCCCCTCACTCTTCTCTTCTGCAGACTAAATAACCCCAGTTTTTCTCAGCCTCTCCTCATAAGTCATGTGCCCCAGCCCCCTAAACATTTTCATTGCTCTCCGCTGGACTCTCTCTAATTTGTCCACATCCCTTCTGTAGTGGGGGGACCAAAACTAAACGCAATACTCCAGATGTGGCCTTACCAGTGCCAAATAGAGGGCAATAATCACTTCCCTCAATCTGCTGGCAATGCTCCTACTAATGCAGCCCAATATGCTGCTGGCCCTATTGGCAACAAGGGCACACTGCCGACTCACATCCAGCTTCTCATCTACTGTAATCTCCAGGTCCTTTTCTGCAGGACTGCTGCCTAACCACTCAGTCCCTAGTCTGTATCAGTGCATAGGATTCTTCTATCCTAAGCAGAGCCGGCTACAGGCACCAGCTGAGCAAGCTGGTGCTTGGGATGGCAGATTCTAGGGGGCTGCATTCCGTCCAATCCTAGGGTGGCACAGCCACTTTTTTTTTTTATTCACTGCTCCGGCCACCCTGTAGGGGGTGGGGGCGCGGAGGAGGGGAGCGCCCTGAAGGAAACTTGGCAGGGCAGCCCCTGTTCTTCCCTCTCGGCCAGCCGGATCGGAGCCCTCCCGGCAGGCAGCACAGCGGTCGGGGCTGTGGGACGAGAGCCCAGCTGAAGCCCTGGCCGCCGCCCTTCTCTCTCTCCCCCGCTTTCCCTCCCCCACACTAGACGGGGTGCACACTCTGCAGCACAGGGAGTCCCCCTTGCTCCGGCCGCCCTATAGGGTTTTTTGTTCTGTTTTTTCCCCTGCTTTGCCAGCTGAGCCATTGTTTCTCTTCCTGCCCCCTGCTTTGCTGTTCCAGCCATGCCGTTTTTGTTTTGTCCCCCCTCCCTCCGCTTTACTGCTCTGGCCGCAAACTATTTTGTTTTGTTTTGTTTTGTTTTGTTTTGTTTTGCCGCCCCAGCCGTGCCCTCCCCCTTTTTTTTTGGCTTGAGGTGGCAGAAAAGCTAGAGCCGGCCCTGTAAGCACGTGTATCTTTTTTCAGTATAGCTTTAAAATTCTCTTTGAAAAGCCAAGTTTAAAAACTAGCATTAAAATTCTATTTAATTATTTGACCATCTGTTGATAAGAAATATATGAACATTTTTTTCCAGTTTAACATGGTTGCAGAGGTCTCCTGATTTTTTTTTCTTCAAGTGCTAAGTCAGTTGAACACAAATACTTGCCCTTTGCACTCTCTTTCTTGTTTAACTAAGATCTGTAGTTGAGGGTAATGGTCTGAACCAGAAGCACTGCTAGTCATATTTATGATGAAGCATGATCAGATTCCAGTGGCAATGCATGATGGGTAAAAACCCTATATTAATAAGAAATAGTGGTGCAAGGAAGTAAATTTAGAGGAGTGTTTGAATGTAGCCTTTTGTCACCATATATTGTAATAATAATCATAATAAATAGTGTCATAGCTGAGATTTATGGATGTATTTTGTTAACAGCTAGGAGATACTGAAGGTACACTCAGAAGTCCGAAATACTGGCAGTGTTCCCTGTACAAAAAGAAAATTGAAAGCTTTCCCTATCAATTCACTAACTAGTGGAATAGTCTAGGCTTTTTTTTTTAAAGCCAACCTACCCAGATGCTGATACTAGTATCCCTTAGGAAAAAAATTCAAATCAATATGATTCATGTGCATGCCTTCTTCCCTCTCTACTTCCACTTTTTCTCCCCTGCATATTAATCATTTTAAAAGGGAGATTGGTGGAGGGAAAACTATACAAACCTGGTATGCCTTGAAAAATTTGGTTGCACAAAATCATATGTAAGCAACATTCTGTGCCTTTATCTTCTAGAATATTAATCTTTGCTCACAACCCTGAAATCCCTGTGAATAAGGTTGGTCAAAAAATGTTGACTGAGAAGCTTTACCTCAAAAAAGGCGTTGGGAAGGTTTGTCAAAATCAAGCTTTCTTGCACCAAAAACAAAAACAAACAAACAAAAAAAACCTCTTTCAGCAAGGTCCTAAAAAGCCAATGCATCCAATGATGTGTTTGTTAGGTGGAAAGACACTTTGTCATGGTGAAACAAAACCTTGCTGCTTCCCAGTTGGAGCAGCTTACATTTAGAAAGCCATGTACACAAATAATTGTACTCAAATCTTAAAGTGAATACTGGAGACCTGTGAATATAAACTGATTGATAGATACACAGGTCATAAAAAGGAAGGATAATCCAGGAGTTACTATACAAGTTTAGGGCTTGCAAGACCTGGGTTTAAGTTCCCTCTCTACCACAGGCTTCCTGAGTTAGGGTAAGTCACTTTGCTTCTCTGTGCCTGGTTCCCTCTCAGTAAAATGGGGATAAAAGTATTTTGTTGCCTCAAAGAAATGTTGAGAGGATAAATGCATTAAAGGTTCTGAAGTGCTGAGATGCTATAGTAATGGGCTGTAGAGAAGGAGTCTCTTCTCACACTAGATTTACATCTGTGCATTCCACCTTTCGCTGGGGTTACTCCTGATCTACCTTACTAAAAATAAGAGGAGAATTAAATACACAACCTGTGGGTTACATTTTGCCATAGTTTGAAGGTACCTGCAAGATGCTGAGCACTCTCAACTCCCACTTACTTCAGTAGGTGATTAGGGTGCTTATTATTTTTCAGGAGTGGGCCTTGAAAGTACTATAAATCTAAAGAAACTCCATTGTATTCAATGGAGTTATCAGGGATTTGCACAGGCACGAGATTATAATTGGCCCCTGTTGCATAGGTATATTGGGCGGGGGGAGGAGCAAGAGATCCTTATGAACATTTCATGCATATTTAAACTCATCTTGTCAGACAAAGTGAATATTTGAAAATGAGCATTTTAAACTTGTTACTCCAGCCTAGAACTCCAGCCTCATTCCTGTAAACCTTATTTTGCACACACATGTCCAGTCATTCTAAAACAAACAGTAAAGCTTGACGAAACATTGCAATCAAAACTAGAGCCCTCTTTGGCAGATAGAAGGGAAATGAAAATCTGTTTGCTACACATGTAGAGGAAGGCCAGCCAACCTTGTGGTACTTAGAACCCAGTATATATTGATGAAAAATAAGACTTGCTCCACAAAAATACAGAATTAAGAAACATATGTGTTTGCTGCAAAATGATGACCATATTACATAGGACTAATTGTTCCTTTAAGGCACAGCCCCAACAATTGGGTAGTATATAGGCTCACAACCCCAAGGAAACTACCAGGAGGCTGTGAGTTCTTCCTGTGGATCCCCTTTTGGGCTGGCAGGGGGCCATTTCTATCATCACTGTGTTTCAGCATGTGTCTAGCCTGCTCCTCCTAGGCCCCTCCCATTTCTTGTCCCTCCATGCCCACTTGCTTCTGGGGATTCAGGAGAAAAGCACATTTGTTGAGTCCTCTGCATTTCCTGTTTGTGTGTGTGTTGGGTGAGGGTAAAGGGGGGAAGGGTGGAGAACTCTGATCCCTACCACTGGGCCTGACATAACCTTATTCCCAGATTCTGGACCTTAGCGTCCAAAATATGGGGGTTAGCATGAAAACCTCCAAGCTTAGTTACCAGCTTGGACCTGGTACTGCTGCCACCACCCAAAAAATTAGAGTGTTTTGGGGCACTCTGGTCCCACTGAAAAACCTTCCCTGGGGACCCAAGACCCAAATCCCTTGAGTCTCACAACAAAGGGAAATAATCCTTTTTCCCTTCCCCCCTCCAGATGCTCCTGGAGAGATACCCAGACACAAGCTCTGTGAAACTACGCAGAGTGATTCCCCCTCTCCGTTCCCAATCCTGGAACAAAAGCACTTTCCTCTTCACCCAGAGGAAATGCCAAATCAGGCTAGCAATCCAACACACAGCTCTCCCCTTGATTTCTTCCTCCCACCAATTCCCTGGTGAGTACAGACTTAATTTCCCTGAAGTAAAGAAAAACTCCAACAGGTCTTAAAAGAAAACTTTATATAAAAAAGAAAGAAAAAATACAAATGTTCTCTCTGTATTAAGATGATACAACACAGGGTCAATTGCTTAAAAGAATATTGAATAAACAGCCTTATTCAAAAAGAATACAAATCAAAGCATTCCAGCACTTATATTCATGCAAATACCAAAGAAAAGAAACCATAGAACTTACTATCTGATCTCTTTGTCCTTACACTTAGAAACAGAAGACTAGAAAATAGAACTACTTCTCCAAAGCTCAGAGGAAACAGGCAGACAGACAAAAGACTCAGACACCCACTTCCCTCCACCCCATGTTGAAAAAATCCGGTTTCCTGATTGGTTCTCTGGTCAGGTGTTTCAGGTGAAAGAGACATTAACCCTTAGCTATCTGTTTATGACACGCCCCCCAAATTGCAGACAGTGGGGAAGCTCACTGGCGGCAATTTCCTTCTAGAACTTGAAAATAAACAGATTAATACAACACATGCACCTTTACATATACTACTAAGTATATAACTAACAGACTTTTACATTTTAAGAACACTTTTTAACTACTGGATTCTGGGAAACTCTCACGGGAGAGTGCATCAGCAACTTTGTTAGAAGCTCCTGTGATGTGTTGAATTTCAAAATCAAAATCTTGGAGAGCTAAACTCCACCGAAGAAGTTTCTTGTTGTTCCCCTTGGCAGTATGAAGCCACTTTAGTGCAGCATGGTCAGTTTGTAGTTGGAACCGCCGTCCCCAAACATATGGGCGTAGCTTTTCCAGGGCGTACACAATGGCATAGCATTCCTTTTCACTGACTGACCAGTGACTTTCCCTCTCAGACAGTTTCTTGCTGAGAAACACGACAGGATGGAAGTTGTGATCTGTTGCTTCCTGCATGAGCACTGCTCCTATACCACGCTCAGATGCATCTGTGGTTACTAGGAATGGCTTGTTAAAGTCCGGGGCCCTGAGCACAGGGTCAGACATGAGCATCGCCTTAAGCTGGGTAAAGGCCTCTTGACACTCATTAGTCCACTTAACGGCATTTGGCTGGGTCTTTTTGGTTAGGTCGGTTAATGGGGCAGCGATTTGGCTGTAGTGTGGTACAAATCGCCTGTAGTATCCGGCCAAGCCTAAGAAGGATTGGACCTGTTTCTTTGACCTTGGGACAGGCCACTTTTGGATAGCATCCACCTTGGCCTGTAGGGGGTTTATGGTTCCTCGACCCACCTGGTGCCCCAGGTAAGTTACTCTGTTTTGGCCTATTTGACACTTTTTGGCCTTAACAGTTAGTCCTGCCTGCCTGATGCGCTCAAAGACCTTTTCCAGGTGGAGTAGGTGTTCGGGCCAGGAGTCTGAAAAAATGGCCACATCATCGAGGTAGGCAACTGCAAATTCTCCCAGTCCAGCTAGTAGACCATCTACCAGCCTCTGGAAGGTGGCGGGTGCATTTCGAAGGCCGAAAGGAAGGACATTGAATTCATACACCCCCGCATGGGTGACGAATGCTGACCTCTCCTTGGCAGGTTCATCTAGCGGTACTTGCCAGTACCCCTTGGTTAAGTCTATTGTAGAGATGAACTGGGCACGTCCCAACTTTTTCAATAGCTCATCAGTACGTGGCATCGGATAGTTGTCCGGACGAGTTACAGCATTTAGCTTACGGTAGTCCACGCAAAAGCGTATTTCCCCATCTGGTTTGGGTACCAGAACCACTGGAGATGCCCATGCACTGGTAGATGGGCGGATTATACCCATCTGTAGCATGTTCTGGATCTCCCGTTCTATAGCAGCTTGGGCATGAGGAGACACCCGGTAGGGTGGGGTTCTGATTGGGTGAGCATTACCTGTATCAATGGAGTGGTATGCCCGTTCAGTCCGTCCTGGGGTGGCTGAGAACAATGGGGCGAAGCTAGTGCACAGCTCCTTGATTTGTTGCCGCTGCAGACGTTCCAGGGTGGTTGAGAGGTTTACCTCTTCCACGCCACCGTCTTTTTTTCCGTCGTAGTAGACACCGTCAGGCCACTCAGCATCATCTCCCTGGACTGTAAACTGACAAACCTGTAAGTCTCTGGAATAGAAAGGCTTGAGAGAATTAACATGGTACACTTTAGGCTTTAGTGAGGAATTGGGAAATGCTATGAGGTAGTTTACAGCTCCCAGGCGCTCTTGGACCGTGAATGGCCCTTCCCATGATGCTTCCATCTTATGGGCCTGTTGCGCCTTCAAGACCATAACCTGGTCTCCTACCTTGAAGGAACGTTCTCTGGCATGTCTGTCATACCAGGCCTTTTGCTCTTCTTGAGCATCCTTTAGGTTCTCTCTAGCAAGGGCTAAAGAGTGTCGGAGGGTGCTTTGTAGGTTGCTTACAAAGTCCAGAATGTTAGTTCCTGGAGAAGGCGTAAACCCCTCCCATTGCTGCTTCACCAACTGTAATGGCCCCTTAACCTCGTGACCATACACAAGTTCAAATGGTGAAAACCCTAAACTGGGATGTGGTACAGCCCTGTAGGCAAACAGCAACTGCTGCAACACTAGGTCCCAATTATTGGAGAATTCGTTGATGAATTTTCTTATCATGGCCCCCAAAGTTCCATTGAACCTTTCCACCAGGCCATTGGTTTGATGGTGGTACGGGGTGGCAACCAAGTGATTCACCCCATGAGTTTCCCACAGTTTTTCCATGGTCCCTGCCAGGAAATTAGACCCTGAATCTGGCAAAGATGTCTGTTAGGGCCAGGCACACAGTGTTAGCCCTGGTGTTGCCTAGAGCTACTGCTTCTGGCCATCGGGTAGCAAAGTCCACTAAAGTCAGTACGTACTGCTTTCCTCTGGGCGTCTTTTTTGGGAAAGGGCCCAGAATATCCACAGCTACTCGCTGAAATGGGACCTCAATTATGGGGAGTGGCTGGAGAGGGGCCTTGACCTGGTCTTGAGGCTTACCTACTCTTTGGCATACCTCACAAGACCGGACATACTTGGCAACATCCTTGCCCATCCCCTCCCAGTGGAAGGACTTCCCCAACCGGTCCTTGGTTCTGTTCACCCCAGCATGGCCACTGGGATGATCATGGGCTAAGCTTAAGAGCTTCTCCCGGTACTTAGTTGGGACCACCAACTGTTTTTGCGGCTGCCATTCTTCCCGGTGTCCACCAGAAAGAATTTCCTTGTATAAAAGTCCTTGGTCTATAACAAACCGGGATCGATTAGAAGAGCTGAGAGGCGGTGGGGTGCTCCGTGCCGCCGCCCACGCTTTCTGAAGGCTGTCATCTGCTTCCTGCTCAGCCTGGAACTGTTCCCTTGAGGCTGGGGTCACCAGTTCCTCCTCAGACTGTGGACTTGGGCTTGGTCCCTCTGGAAGCGATGTAGGTGATGGGGTTGTTTCCGTTGCTGGTGAACCGCTCTCCGCTGGTGCACCTGAGGGTATTTCAGGCTCTGGCTGAGCCTTTTGGGTATGGCTGTCGTGTGCTTCTGCCAGTTTTGGCTCGCTGGCGCCCTCTGGCGTTGAGTTTGAAGATGTGGTTGCACTTGCTGGTGCTGGTTGCTGTTCCAGTTCCGGGCCTGGTACTGGAGATGCTGTGGCTGTTTCAGTGGTAGGCATGGAATCCGGGTCCACTACCTCTGTCTGGGTCTCTGGTAACACAGACGGGGCGTCTGTGGACGGCTCAGGAACAGGAATGGGTCTGGAAGCTTGCCTGGTTTGGCTACGGGTAACCATTCCCACTCTCTTGGCCCGCTTCACTTGGTTGGCCAAGTCTTCCCCCAGTAGCATGGGGATAGGATAACTGTCATAGACTGCAAAAGTCCACATTCCTGACCAGCCTTTGTACTGGACAGGCAGTTCAGCTGTAGGCAAGTCTACAGCTTGTGACATGAAGGGGTAAATGGTAACTTTGGCCTTTGGGTTGATGAATTTGGGGTCAACGAAGGATTGGTGGATAGCTGACACTTGTGCCCCCGTGTCTCTCCACGCAGTAACCTTCTTTCCGCCCACTCTCAAATTTTCCCTTCGCTCCAAGGGTATTTGAGAGGCATCTGGGCCTGGGGATCTTTGGGGTGATGGTGGTGTAATGAATTGCACTCGCATGGTGTTCTTGGGACAGTTGGCCTTGATATGTCCCAGTTCATTACACTTAAAGCATCTTCCATCTGATGGGTCACTGGGCCGAGGTGAGTTACTGGAGACTGGTGAGGTTGAAGAGTAGGGTATCTGTGGCTTTACTTGGGTGGTATGGAGGGTCTTTGGCTGTCCTCGGTTGTAGGGTTTATGGTCTGTGTGCCCCCTGGGGTAATCGTTCCCCTTGACAGTAGCTTTTTTGCTTTCTGCCAGTTCCATCCATTTGGCTCCAATCTCCCCCGCCTCAGCGATAGTTTTGGGATTTCTATCTTGTATGTACCGTGTGATGTCTTCAGGAACACCATCCAAGAACTGCTCCATTTGTATGAGGAGGTTCACTTCTTCCAAGGTTTGAATGTTGTTTCCTGTTAACCAGGCCTCATAGTTTTTTGCAATGTAGTAGGCGTGTTTGGGAAATGACACCTCTGGTTTCCATTATTGGGTTCTGAAGCGCCGACGGGCATGATCTGGGGTTATCCCCATCCTGTATCTGGCCTTGGTTTGAAAAAGTTTATAGTCATTCATTTGCGGCTTGGGCATTTCAGCTGCCACCTCTGCTAAAGGTCCACTGAGGTGTGGCCTTAATTCTACCATGTACTGGTCTTCGGGGATGCTGTACCCAAGACAGGCTCTTTCAAAATTTTCCAAGAAGGCCTCGGTGTCATCACCTGCCTTGTAGGTGGGAAATTTCCTGTGCTGGGGAGCAATAATTGGCGCCGGGTTGTTAGGGTTGGCTGGCACATGCAGCCCAGCTTTTGCCATCTCCAGTTCATGTTTTCTCTGTTTTTCCTTCTCTTCATTCTCTTTTTGTTGTTTTTCCATTTCTTTTTGTTGTTTTTCCATTTCTTTTTGTTGTTTTTCCATTTCTCGGCGGTGGGCTGCCTCATCTTCTGCTTGTTTCCTTCGGTAGGCCACCTCTTCTTCTTCTAGTTTTCTTTTGTGTGCTGCCTCTTGGGCTGCCTGTTCTCTTTGGAAGGCTGCCAGTTTGAGGCTTTCTTCCTTTTCTTTCATCTCCATCTGTCGCCTGTGTTCAGCGTCTTTGATTTGTTCTTCGGCGTCAATCCTTGCCTTAGAAGTCATGGTTCCTGTTTTCTTGTGTTGGGGTGCCCTCCGATGTTTATCTTCTGAACTGCAGGCTCTCTGTTGCCTCCTGAAGTCTGCCTAGCAACAGTGCTTTTTTCCTTTTCTCTCTCTAGCTAATGTTCAATTAAGGGAAACCAGAAAAACCACTTTATCTGCATGCATATAAGTGCTGGTACTTGCCTCCTAATGGGAGGGCTATTGCATGACAAAAGACCCTTAACAGTCTTCTCGCTTAATATGCAAACCACAAACTGCTAGAGAGCAGAAAAAAAAATTCTCTCTGGTTCCCTTTTAAAACCAAACTGTTTCTCTCTGCTAAAAAGCCCTTAGCAGAGAAAAGAAAAATATAATATTCCTACTGGCTTCTGGATTCTGTCTATATCCCGCCGCTGCTACACCATGTTATAACCTTATTCCCAGATTCTGGACCTTAGCGTCCAAAATATGGGGGTTAGCATGAAAACCTCCAAGCTTAGTTACCAGCTTGGACCTGGTACTGCTGCCACCACCCAAAAAATTAGAGTGTTTTGGGGCACTCTGGTCCCACTGAAAAACCTTCCCTGGGGACCCAAGACCCAAATCCCTTGAGTCTCACAACAAAGGGAAATAATCCTTTTTCCCTTCCCCCTCCAGATGCTCCTGGAGAGATACCCAGACACAAGCTCTGTGAAACTACGCAGAGTGATTCCCCCTCTCCGTTCCCAATCCTGGAACAAAAGCACTTTCCTCTTCACCCAGAGGAAATGCCAAATCAGGCTAGCAATCCAACACACAGCTCTCCCCTTGATTTCTTCCTCCCACCAATTCCCTGGTGAGTACAGACTTAATTTCCCTGAAGTAAAGAAAAACTCCAACAGGTCTTAAAAGAAAACTTTATATAAAAAGAAAGAAAAAATACAAATGTTCTCTCTGTATTAAGATGATACAACACAGGGTCAATTGCTTAAAAGAATATTGAATAAACAGCCTTATTCAAAAGAATACAAATCAAAGCATTCCAGCACTTATATTCATGCAAATACCAAAGAAAAGAAACCATAGAACTTACTATCTGATCTCTTTGTCCTTACACTTAGAAACAGAAGACTAGAAAATAGAACTACTTCTCCAAAGCTCAGAGGAAACAGGCAGACAGACAAAAGACTCAGACACCCACTTCCCTCCACCCCAAGTTGAAAAAATCCGGTTTCCTGATTGGTTCTCTGGTCAGGTGTTTCAGGTGAAAGAGACATTAACCCTTAGCTATCTGTTTATGACAGGGCCTCATTATTCTTTACATCCTGATCCCAGAGAGTGCTGGTGGGAAAATATTTACTGAAACAGTTTTCTGTAAGGAAATGCGGTTCTGTCAAAATCAAAATGCATCACAAAATAATCTTTGCCAAAATATGGGAGGGGGGGTTGTGGGGGAGAGACAGTTAAAAAATGATAATATGAAAACGTCCTGTTTTGACACTTCTGGAATAAAATATTTTTGTTTGACATTTATTTTTGTTATATTTTTATGTTTTCAATTTTATAACATTCTGATGATTAAAATCAAAATTTTTATGAGCCGAAACACTTTTTGTGAAGAATTTTAAAATTTTGGGGGTTTGTTCCTTATCAGAATGAACACAAATTCTGAAGTCTCAAAATCCTCCACAAAATGGAATGCCTGTTCTCTACACAGCTTTATGTACAATCTTGGTGTCTGACTGGCTGCAACAAACTAATGTGGTAAGGGGTAAGTTAGGAGGAGGAGGTAATAAAAGTAACACTTTGGCATTTAAGCAGAAACAAATTGTTTTCCCCTTGTATGTGATTTCAGAATTGGAATCTTAGTGGGTACACTAATCTGAACTCTTTTCATCAACCTCCAGAAATTTCTCCAAGAGTAAATCTTATAAAGATGCAAAACTTGAGATTTGTTATGATATAAATTGATGGATGGAGGAATTATGGACACTGTCTCCTAATTATGATAGTTCATATAACCCAGTTTCTTTACAATTCAATATTTAGCATTACACAGGCCGTGGGGATCCACATTTTGGACAAATTCTCTCCTCAGTTATCCCCTGTGTAAATCTAGAATGCAGCAACTCGATATTTACACAGATGTAAATGAAGGCAAAATCTGGCCCTGTGTTTAGACCACAGTCTCTGATTTTGTTGCAGTCAATTAAAGCTTTTCTATACACTTTGGGTACAGGAGTAGGCCTTTAATTATGCAACATTTCCATCTAAGCAATAGTTGCAGATGGATTATTCTCACATCCCTACTAGTTTTCCACTGTCCTTGCACTGCTGCTGCCATCTTGGTTACTCTATTGAATAGCCTATAAAACCTTGCAGTAAAATCAATTATCTTATTGGCAGGTTGTTTTGTGTGCTCTAAGCTCTCATTTCTTTACTTTTTTTTTCTTTATTATACTCACAAATTTTGCGGACTGTCTTCTTATTCTTCATTACTATCCCTCCGCTTACCTAACAAAGCATGAACACAGACAGATAGAATAATCAGTAAGGATTGAACCTAAGATATTCAGCACCAAAACACAGGTTTCTATCACTTGAACTAAAGGAGAGAGTCATGCATTAGATCACTTTTCTTGTCAGACAATCTAGTCCCAAGAAACACAAGAGTCCCATCTGGGTGCCATGTTATAATGAACCATAAAGAGGGATTATATTAATTTCAAAGAGAAAAACAATAAAAGGATAGATAATGCTACTCATAGTATTTACATCTGCCTGATGAATTCTAGTAAAATGTTTATTTTTAACTATTATAATATTCTCCATGCTTTACTTCACACCAATAGTTTTTGATTAATGTGTTAGTTCAGATATTAATGTTCTATAGTTTAATGGATTTTTTTTAGCTACGCTTAACAAAACACACATTATCTTTACTTTGGTTATAAACTGAAACCAACATTGTTTCATCCTGTTTTAGTGTTAATTGAATAGGAGACTATAAATTAGTTTTCCCTTTGTCTAAATTGATATGTGGGTAAGTGCCCTTTTTTCAAGATGTTTAAAATTTGTGACCAAATAACTAGTTACATATATTATCTCCTTTACCAATTATCAGGGGATTTTAGTGCACTGCTACAGTGAAGCTTGCATATGACACATGTACAAAAACAAAATTTAAAGGCTCAAAGAAATCAGAAAATATAATTTTGTTTGTCCTTAGTCATCTGTATATTTTTTGAAAATAAAGACTGCTCTGAGACAAGCTGTGCAGGCTTCAGACAGTTTTTGTCTAAACTAACACTGGGCACACATTTAGCTTAATTCCTGGACAAGATTTAAATCCAGATCGCTGGGACTGGAAAGATCAACACATTAATTCTCTCTGCTGCCTAATATTTTTTTTATTGGCTTCTGGCTCTCTTTGAGCTATTCAAACACAACTTCAATACATTTATGTTCTGCCATAATCAATATTGACTTCTGTCTAGTTTTTCCAGCTGTTTCATTGTAAAAATCTATTGGTATGTTTTTTCTCTGCTGATTTAAAGGATATTTTTGATCTCTCAACTATCAAAGACAGATGTGAATATGACTAAAATGATGTAATATTACTTGCTTATTGTACATATGAGACATCTTAGAGATGTCTGGGATGTGTCAAGAATGATTTATTTGATTATAAATTATATTTAATTAGGGCTCCTTCAGTGATTGTGGGGTTAAAAGAAGAATGACAGTGAAATGGCATTGTTTTTAGACCTGAAGTTTGTGTGTTCAATGGAATTATGACAATTAATATCTGCTGAGGCTCTAACTCCACGCAGTCAAATTCAGCCTGGTGCAAGGTCAATTTAATTCAGTGGAGTTGCATGAGCACCATAATATAACATCTTAAAAAACAAATTATATCATAAAAACAGTTAACTAATCTGTTTAAAAAAATCAAATGAAACTAGTCACAAATGGATGTCCTATCCCCAGTTCAGAGCTTAAATGTTTGGATAGATCAACCAATATTTATCCATTTAAACAGCTTACTCTTTTCAAGCCAAAGTTAATCACAATAATTAGGTTTTTTGTACAGCACTGTTATAAATAGGGGGTGTGCATTTTCTAAGTATTGTTGTTAGAATGTAGTTACTGTCATTATTTATATGGATATTAAGGGGTAGAAAGTGACATTTGGGTTTTCATGACAGCTGGAAGTCTGGTCATACACCTTTGTATTTTTTTAATTTGTGTTTTAAGCACGTGTCATGGCTTTCAACAAGATATATTTTCCTTTTGTAAATATTCGTTGATAATTTTATGATGGTTGAAAATTCACTAAAAGATGCTAAATTTGGAACATTCAAGTAGTATGGAATCTTTTTAAAAAGGTAACATTTTGAAAAATTCTCCAGTTTCATCACAGTATGCTCGTAAAGCCAAAAGGAGGACGGGAACCATTTTGAACCTAGGGGAAATATAGACTATTTGTAACTAGAAGTGATGAATTGATGATTTTGTGATATGGTACAAATATCTCCATGTTTAACGCACACACACAAAAAAAAAATAAGTGAAAAGTAGATATGTGATGAGCAGAACTACACAAGGAAAGACCATAAACAACAAAGGGGATCCTTTATATCTTGGCATGATCTGAAGATCACTGAAGTGGTAGGTTAGTTCTAATACAGAATTATTGTTGGAGCCCTTTCATAAGACTTTTGAGAGCTTACACATTTCTGGTTCAAACCCTGGATAATGTATTTAAAAGCAGTAGGTTGTACATGCCCTTGTTATTATAAGTGCATTTCAGGTTAAGTATACTGGCTTACAGGATTCAGAGCAGCAGCTGTGTTAGTCTGTATCCACAGAAAGAACAGAAGTACTTGTGTCACCTTAGAGACTAATAAATTTATTTGAGCATAAGCTTTCGTGGGCTACAGCCCCACTTCATCAGATGCATGTAGTGGAAAATAGAGTAGGAAGGTATATATATACACACAGATAACATGAAACAATAGGTGTTACCATACACTATAAGAAGAGTGATCACTTAAGGTGAGCTATTATCAGCAGGAGAGAAAAAGAACTGTTTGTAGTGGTAATGAAAATGGCCCACTTACAGGTTGTCTTATGAATAAATTCAGCACTGTATTCCTAGGTATATAATACTATTCTGAAAAATTAAGGTACACTTAGCACCTGATACTTCAAAGGCTCGTGCACATGCTTACCTTTACGTACTGTAAGTAATCCTGCTGAAGTCAACGGGAGTAATCGATGCATAAAGTTAAGCAGATGTGTAAATGCTTCTACCAGCACAGTCTAAGTTTGTAATTCTTTCTCCTTAAAACTTCTGCTGCCACGATGATAGTTCACTAAAGAATTAAGACTGATCAAATTTTTACCCCCATGTTTTTGGACATTGTTTTACTTTCTTTTAATAATAATAGTTAAGAACAATGTCACTTGGGCATTTGGTATCACATAAAAAGTATCAAACTACTTTCACTCTGGTGCTGTGTCTTAAATCAATCTGTTTGTGCCAACACATGCAGTGCTCTCCTGGCTACTACTGAAACTAATGATAGGCCACCAACAATTTGGTGAATTTGCTTTGTGTATTTTTACAAGAGATTTTTCATTTTTTCTGCCATCATTTTTTGCCCCCCTTTTCACTTCTTGTCCTAAATAGCTACCTATTTTGATATTTTCCATTAAAACGCTGCAGTGTTCTACCCCAGAAATAGCTGCATTTTAATGGTAGATTAAGTGATTACTGTGTGTGTGTGTATGTACACACACAGAGTACATGCAGCTTGAAAGGGGTCTAGAGATCTTTGAGTATGAAAGACAGCATGTAAATGTAATTTTTTTTTTAGTGTAATGAAAACTGGTGTCTCTATAGTCTTTATTCTGGCTTATTTCTTGAAAGTCAGAAGTACTTTTACCCTCATCTACAAACACATAGTAAAAAGACCTGAAATGGTCTTGTACAGAACAAAGTGTTCTTTTGATAAATTGTAGTTAGAAGTGTGAGAAGAGGAAAAGGGTCAGGGTAATAAACTTCAGTATGATACACCCCAATCTATCACTGCTTCTCTCCTCTTTCCACAACTTAATTATCAGAGTGCTCCTTTGTATGAAGAACTCTTTAACTGACCCAGTGGCCCAATTCCAGAATTCCATCCTGAGTTTCTACTCAGATTTTTTTCTTTTTGTCTTTCAGCTCATTAGATCTATTTTTAAAAAGTGCATACAGATTCCTATGTATGCCAATGAACTCTATATCCAGGGTTCCTGTTTAAATGATGTTGTTACTATAATAGTCCACACTGCCAAATTCTGCCTTCCATTACACCCCTTAAACCCTACTGAACTACAGATTTCCAATGAGTTTGCATGCAGGTATCTGAGGGCACAATGTGGCCATTGTATTACATTATAATAGTTCTCTAGTTCGTTGTTAAATCTCTAATACTTGTGTTCACCACTACACAAGACAGAGCAGATTAAAATAGGCTAATTAACCTGCCCAAGTGAAGCCTAGGGATTAAAATGCTGGTTAAAGATGGACCCTAGCTGAGAAAAAGCAGGGGGGTGAGGGAAGAGGGTTTTTTATAAAGCTAGGAAGTTGGCAGCAGAAGGGGGCTGCTGTGGAAGTAGTCTGCAGTCACTCCCTGGGAGATGGCAGGTGTGATTGGGGCTATGGAGTTACTGTTACTCTCCGGATGAAGGGAGTTTGGGCTGGTAAACCCAGAGAGGGTGTGAGCCAGAAGATGCAGGAGGGAGTCCTGGAAACTAGCAACAGGATCTAGGAGACAGAAGGTCCATGGAGCCTGGAATAGGAGGCAGGCCCAGGTTCCCCTACCAGCCACTGGAGAAGTTGTACAGACTAGCAGTGCTCTGCTCCACTGCCCAAGGACAGTTGTCTAATAGGGCTTTTGCTACTTCAGAATTGGAGGACTATAGTGACCTTGCCAGAAGCCCAAGTACACAAAAAGAGACCACTGTGGGTTGCAAAGAGAGAGAGGCAACAGGGCACATGAAAAAGTCATAGAAAGGGGTGTCAGAAAGGAGTTACTCCCCAGAGCAGCCAGGATGAAGATCTCTAGCTATGAGTGGACCCTGTAACAACTTGATCTTGATGCATAGACATGTGTGTGTGTGTGTGTGTGTGTATATATATATATATACAACCTTCTACCCGATATAACGTGACCCAATATAACACAAATTCAGATATCATGTGGTAAAGCAGAACTCCGTGCGGGGTGAAGGGCAAGGCTGCGCACTCCTGCAGATCAAAACAAGTTTGAATAACACCATTTTTTTGGCTCCCAAGAACAGTGTTATATTGGGGTAGAGGTGTATATATAATTTTGTACCTAGCTTTGTAATGTTTTTTATTTGTGTTTAACTCTCAGGAACTGCAGAATCATGCTGGGAAGGTGAAATAAACAATTAATTGAAAATGCTAAAGAAAAACTTCATTATCTGTAATAATTTTCAAGCTCATTAAAGTATTTTTTTCTGAATATTGTAGTTTTTCCCATTATCAAAGAGTATATGAAGCTTTTTAACTACCTTGAATAGGCAAAATTACTTTCCTTCTTAGATTAGAGGGCTGTCTCCTATTTTATCTGTAAGAATTTCCTTTTCAAGATAAAATTTAATTTTTTTACTCTTTAAATTATTTACTTCTTAAGCAACTGGAACAACTTTATAATTAAATATTTTGAGAGGAAAAATCTTATCTTTTTTTCCTAAAGAGAATGGGTGTAGATCAGTCAGCTATTCAAAAAGACTTTTATCATCTCAACTACAGGAATATGAATGCAAGGAAGATTAAAAATACTAAAATAGTCTTTTAGCTTGATTAATCAAGACAACGTTTTTATATAGATTTGAAACAGCAATAGACAAGAGAATTTAATATTTCATTACTAGTCACAAAGCTGAGCAGCCTTCACTCACTTATCAGTGAATAATACGATGTACTCAGTTTCCTGAAACAAAAAAGTTTAACAGCAGGTAATTGTCAAGGCCATCAGCTGAAGACTGTTCCAATGTTGCATTCAAAGTTTTGCCTTTTACCTATTAATATTTATGATCTACATCAGGGGTTGGCAACCTTTCAGAAGTGGTGTGCCAAGTCTTCATTTATTCACTCTAATTTAAGGTTTCGTGTGCTGGTAATACATTTTAATGTTTAGAAGATGTCTTTCTATCAGTCTATAATATATAATTAAACTATTGTTGTATGTAAAATAAATAAGATTTTTTAAATGTTTAAGAAGCTTCATTTAAAATTAAATTAAAATGCAGAGCCCCCTGAGCTGGTGGCCAGGACCTGGGCAGTGTGAGTGCCACTGAAAATCAGCTCACGTGCGGACTTTGGCACACGTGCCATAGGTTGCCTACCCCGATCTACATTTTGGTTAAAATGCAGTAAGCATGTAAATAGTTGGGCAGAATAAGCACCTGTAGGTAGTGCTAATGCCTTCCGATAGCTGGCTAACTAGAATTTTAACTTCAGACATCCTGACTCTTATCAGAATTCTGAGGGCTTGCCTACAAGAACACTATGAAATAAGCTCCAGTATGAATTTAAAGCACAATAGCTATTCTATGCCAGCTCTCCATGTAGATACTCTTCTTCTGTACACAAAGTGCCTTTTTGAGGATTAGTTTAATCCACTTCCAAAGTGGATTAAACTAAGCCACACAAAGGCACTGGTAGTGAGAAATAAGAACATCCACATGAGGAGCTATTCTGGAATAGCTATTTTGTACTAGTTATTTTCCCATGCAGACAACCCCTGAATAAGAGAACCCCCTGTTTTCCAACCAGAGCTTACTGCCATGCAGGTTCAGATCCTAGGGTCTGTCTGATTTCTATCTATAATTATTGTGGTATCTGTGTGGGCCAGTTTGGGCACCAGCATGTTAAAGTTCTGGCTGCTATGACCTACATTGGCAGGACTGTCATTGTAAGATAGTCATAGATTGCCACAGCATAAAGTGCTACAGACACCCTCCCCAATGTAGCTCCTACATCAGAGGTCTGGAAGATGATGCCACAGAACTCTCCATGCCAGGTGTCATAAACAGATGGTTAAGGGTTAATGTCTCTTTTACCTGTAAAGGGTTAAGAAGCTCAGTGAACCTGGCTGACCCCTGACCAGAGGACCGATGGGAGGACAAGATACTTTCAAATCTTGGTGGAGGGAAGTCTTTGTTTGTGCTGTTTGTTTTGTTCGTTGTTTGCTCTTGGGGCTAAGAGGGACCAGACGTGCAACCAGGTCTTTCTCCAATCTTTCTGAAACAGTCTCTCATGTTCAAAATAGTAAGTACTAGCTAGAAAGGGCAGATTAGTCTTATGTTTGTTTTCTTAACTTGTGAATGTGTATTTTGCTGGAAGGATTTTTACCTCTGTTTGCTGTAACTTTGAATCTCAGGCTACGAGGGAGGGAGTCCCTCTAGGCTATATGAATCTGAATACCCTGTAAACATTTTCCATCCTGATTTTACAGAGATTTTTTTTTATATTTTCTTGCTTTAATTAAAAGCTTTCTTTTTAAGAATCTGATTGATTTTTTCCCCTTGTTTAAGACCCAAGGAGACTGGGTCTGAACTCACCAGGGATAGGTGGGGGGAAAGGAAGGAGGATGGTTTATTTCTCCTTGTTTTAAGACCCAAGGGGTTTTGGTCTTGGGTTCCCTAGAGAAGGTTTTGGGGGAACAGAAAGTGTGCCAAACACTATATTTTGGCTGGTGGCAGCACTATCAGATCTAAGCCAGAAATTAAGCTTAGAAGGGTCCAAGCAGGTCCCCACTTTTTGGATGCTAAAGTTCAAACTGGAGGAAAAATACCTTGACACCAGGGCAATCCTCAGCTGTACTTTTAGGGAACTTTTCTGCCCCCTTGTCCGTACTGCTGCAGCAAATGGGCTGGAGAGGGAACAGAAATTCTGGCTGTGACATTGCACTCTATATGATTTTATGAAAAAATGTGAATGAGTGTGAATATAATGTAAATGGAATATGCTTCATTGAAAAGGTCTCTTGTAAGGTATCATTACAAAGCTTATAATCTACTGAGCGTGGTCATCCTATTTGTATAAATGTATCACTCTTATATATGAAACTAGAAATATGAAATATAACCCTGAAGTCCTACTGTAGTTATGCAAAGTGTGGGCCATTAATGGTGGTTTGGAATCTTGATGGCTCTCATTAACCAGGACAATTGACTGTGGATGGCTCTGTTTGCTTGCAGGCCTTCCTGTGAATCAAGTTGGGAGGAATGAAGGCTTGGGGTCTCTCAGGACATGTGATCATGTCACTCGGTACTGAAATCCATCTTAAACCTGATGCTTTTCCATTTTTAGGGGGGACCCAGAGACAAAAGATTCCCACCTTGTGTCAAAGCCATATAAGGGGGTGGAACAGAACAAAGGGGAATCATGAGAAATCCCCAAGCTACAACCTGAGCTGGAACAAGGGCTGTACCAGGGAAAAGAATTGTACCCAGACGAGGAAGGAGTTCAGTCTGTGAAAGAAACTTATTTGAAACATCTTTGAGGGAGAGATTTTATCTGTATTCACTTTTATTACTGTATTAGGCTTAGACTTGCATGTTTTATTTTATTTTATTTGGTCATTCACTTTGTTCGTTCTGTTACTACTTGGAACCACTTAAATCCTACTTTCTGTATTTAATAAAATCACTTTTTACTTATTATTTAACCCAGAGTATGTATTAATACCCAGGGGGATGAGGGCAAACAGTTGTGCACATCTCTCTATCAGTGTTATAGAGGGTTAACAATTTATGTGTTTACCCTGTATAAGCTTTGCACAAGGTAAAACAGATTTATTTGGGGTGTGGACCCCATTGGGAGTTGGACATCTGAGTGTTAAAGACAGGAACACTTCTTAAGCTGCTTGCAGCTTGTGGGATGTGGTTCAGAGCTGAGTCTGTGTTTGTGTCCGGCAAGCATGTCTGGCACAACCAGGCAGGGTTCTGGAGTTCCGAGCTGGCAGGGAAGGCAGAGGCAGAAGTAGTCTTGGCACATCAGTTGGCAGCCCCAACGGGGGTTCTGTGATCCAACCCATCACATTGGCCTGCTGCATTTCTTTAGAAACAATTTTTTCGAAGATGGATTCAAATAGTGCAGAACAATCTGGAAGCTCATAAATGTTTGAAGGCTCTTTTCACCTGCTATATTTCAAGTTTCAGACTGGGCTGATCGTGTAGCATAGTGCAGTCCGCAAATCATTCATGATTTTTACCCTTGGGTGAAGACTTGAACAAACCCCATGATGCAACTATACAGTACAAACTGTGTTTCTCAGTCTGGCAGCTGGGGATAGCAAGGCAGCTACAATATCTGAATGTTTCCAATTGTGTAAATAGAGAATCACATGTATACCCCATGTCGTCTTCCTTCTGAAGGACACTGCAGTCTTGAATCTGCATGGTAATTCTTCTGCATTCTTGATTGATTGAGTGTGCTCTCTATGTTTGCAGAGTAAGTTGTACTCAGTTTCTCAGAAGCAGGATTCAGTGTGTTTTTTCTTAAATTATATCTAGACAAAGAGGGAAAATATATATTACAATCCCCACCCAAAGTTGCCTTAGAGAAGGCAAAGCTGTCTGGCTGTCTGAACAGGAAATAATACACATATTGGGGCTGTATGGGGCAGTTGGGAATCCAAGTGATTTCCAAAAAGTTATCCAGTTTGCTGTGCACCTTGAAGGCACACAACAGAAATCATACAATTATGTGGGAGAAAACGTTAGAGCAATGAAAAACTATGCAAGTGAACACCTAATTGGCTTGCAACTGAACTGTGCCATTCCTGGATGTCCCATTGGTGCTATCAAGGTTGCCTGTGAGGAACTTCAGGAGAGGATTAGCCTCAGAAAGGACAGACCAATGTGTATGGCGCAGCTGATTTTTATGTTACACTGCTCTACAGCCAAAATGCTTCTGAAATAAATGTAGTCCAACTTTACTAATTCTGGGTCACTGAGAATGAAAATGATGCTTAAAATTGTTGATTGGCTCTATTTTTCAGGATATGCTATTGGGTCAGTATATACGACCCTTGACTTGGGAATGGCGGAGGATAAGTGAGTTGTAAAGGGAAGGGATCTCAGTTTAAACCAGAAATGACTAAAATACATCTTTGACTGGATCTATGAATAAATCTATGACTGGGTTTGGACAGTACTTGCTTTTGAGGCAAAACAGTGAATGATGCAATCTGAAGCTGGTATTACATCATACATGATATGAATTGCATCCTGTTATTCCTAGAAGTCATGGATGATGCAATCATACCGAAGCTTACATCACTCTGCTGAACAAATTGCCCTAAATCAGCTCTAGAAATCATACAATGTCATGCTCTCTTATTTGTCAGTGTTTGATTTTGCAAAGGGACACATTTCTGTTTCGCCAAAGTGAGCAGAGATGCCTCGTACTTGTGTGAACAGTGCAGATAACTTCTGCTATGTTTGTGGTGAAGTGACTTTTGCATCACAAAAGCACAGTATAACCACTCTGGTTAAGAAAGCCTATCACCTTTCTTTTGGCTGCAAAATTGGAGATCAGGACAAGAGGTGGGCCCCACACATATGCTGCAAGACTTGTGCAAGAAATCTTCGCCAGTGGTTGAACAGGAAAAGGAAATCTATGCCTTTTGCAGTGCCAATGATTTGGAGAGAGCCAACAGATCCTCCCAGCAATTGTTACTTCTGCATGGTGCCTCCAGTTGGGAAAGGTGTGTCAAAGAAGAAAAAGTGGACTGTGCATTATCCAAACATTCCATCAGCTATATGCCCAGTACCCCACGGAGAAGGACTGCCGGTTCCTGATGCACCAGAATCAGTCTCACTTGAGTCAGACGAGGAAGAGGAAGAGGATGAAACTTCTGCTCCTGAACCATCAATGTCACAGGACCCACATTTTCTCCCACCCTCCTCCTCTGAACCACACCTCATAACACAAGGTGAACTGAATGACCTTGTCAGGGATTTGGAACTACCCAAGAGTAAGGCAGAGCTGTTGGGCTCCAGACTACAGCAGTGGAATCTCCTGGCAGGCTATCAGGGCAAATGGAGCCCATCAATGCTTGCAGACTATTGCTGGACAGTGACAAGAGATGCTCCATTTAATGAATACAAGAGACAAGCCAAGAAGCGCCGAGTAGACACTGAATAGGACTAAACTATGTACAGAATAGCTTTTTGCCTTTTGTTTCATAATAAATTTTATTTATATAACCCTTTTGCTGATTTTTAAAGTGTTACATAAACAAGACAGCTGAAATATTATCATGTAAAGCAACCATAAACACATGAAAAGACCTAGGTTTACAATTTATGATTAAAACTCTATTATCTACACAATATACATAGACATAAAATGTAAAAACTTAAATATCTTAGAAACAGTAGCCAATCAGTTGTTTTAATTGTCATATTTGAATTCAGCACATCAAAACATATAATAAATATCACATTTTATCTCTGAAGCAGATGACTTCTCAAAAATTGTAGACCAGTGTTATCAAAGTGAAAGGAAAGGAACAATGGAAAATAAACAGATTTAATTTTAAAGTGAAAATACCTGGAGGGGGTGAGAATGTTTTTGAAACTTCCAGCTTCTTGACCAACTCCCTGGCAGTCTACTCTTAGGTTTTGCCCTTCTCTTTTATCACTAGGGCATTCAGGCATGTGCAGATGCCTCTGAAGGCAAAGTGAGGAAACTAGGCTTTCCCACTTGTGGTGAAGAACTTAATGATGGGCTTAGGAAAGGTTTCAGCTCTATTGTAGCCACAGACGATGAAGTTGTAAAACCACTACCACAGCATGGGACAACTTTTATAGAAACACAGAATATCAGGGTTGGAAGAGTCCTCAAAAGGTCATCTAGTCCAACCCTCTGCTAAAAACAGGACTAATCCCCAGACAGTTTTTTGCCCCAAATCCCTAAATGGCTCTTTTGAAGATTGAACTCACAACCCTGGGTTTAGTAGGCCAATGCACAAACCAATGAGCTATCCTTCCCCCTGAAAATTCTGCTGCGTGGGTGCTATGCCAGGCTGAGGCTACTCATTATGATGGCTGACTGCACCTGACTGACTCTGGCTAAAGGTAGTCTTATGTTCTTGCAGCCTCCTTCAGGGAATCATCAGAGCTAGTCAGGCTCAAGTGAGGGGTGGGAGAGTGAAATCATTCCACCTCATTTCTTACCCAGTCAAGCATGGATTCAGTAGTTCAATCTTTGAATGGCTTTCTGGTTTTTGTGTAGGTGAGATGGGCTGGAGTGGGGGAAGGAGCTGCAGAGAAAACAATGAAAAATGTAGTGTGGAAAGTAGAACACAGAGCAGGAAGGTGGGGAATAATCAAATACTTGGAAAAAGAATCAGGAGGAGGAAGAGAAATTTTAATAAAAGGGATAGACTCTGCTCAGGCCAAGCATTTATACCATACAAAGTGTGTGGAAAAGGTTCTTCTATCCTTAATATATAGCCCAGGCTTCCTTCTAGCTATGCTTTTTATTACTACTTAAATAAACAAAAATGAATTTTTACTACAGGGGTAAAAGTGATTTAATTCTGACATATGAGTACTTTAATTGGGAGAGAATACTGCATACTAAAGAGCTCTTGAATCTAGTGGAGAAAAATAATCCATGTTTGGATGGTAAAGACAGTCAAACTCAAACTGGAAATAAATCACAGATTTTTTAACAAGTGAGGGTGATTAACCCTTGGAACAAACTACCAAAGAAATGATGAATTGTCCATGAATCAAACTTTGGATGCCTTTGTGGAAGGTAAGCTTTAGTCATATACAACTTGCTGGGTTCAATATGGAGTAATTGGGTGAAATTCTATGGCCTGGGTAATAAAGGAGAACAGGCTACATGAGCTAATAGTCCCTTCTGGCCTTAAAAATCTATGAATCTCTGTAAAGCTTTGCAAATTTAAACCATTTTTTGAAACCCAAAATATAGTTTTTGAGACTCATGAAACAGCAAACAATTAGATTTGCAGATTCTTAGTGGAAAATAATATAGGACTTCCTAGTCTGATATCTTGAATTGCTTCAGAAATCAAAATGATACAGTATTCAGCAGAGTGAAGTTGTCATGTGTTCTGCATGAGAAGTATCATCAACTGAATAGACAGTGGCTTTTGCATTACCTGAAGTTTCAAAGAGGTTTTCAGGGAAGGCTCATTGCAAGAAAATGATAGTAATCAAACCTGGAAAGGTAAAATCATTGATAACTGTGGAGAAGTATTGATCTACAGCCCCGATCCAGTAAAGCTCTTAAACACATGAGTAATCCTATTGGTTTCAATGCTCATTTGTGAAATATTTGGGATTCCTAACTGGCAATTATTTGAATACTTCCAAATAATAAATATTATGCCCCTATAAAGGACTATACACAGATTACTTATGGTTGTGCTGGCCCAAGAGGGTCTGCATCATAAATCTCAGTCCAGGTTACTTATACGTTTACCTGTATAATGGGGAAAGGAGAGGTAATCTCATGGATAGGAAGTGGGGAAAAGGTGGTCTTGAGGAAACAGGATAGTCTATACTAGCAGTTCTCAAACTGTGGGTTCGGACCTCAAAGTGGATCAACGCCTCATTTTAATGGGATCGCCAGGGCTGGTTTAGACTTGCTGAAGTGCAGGGCTGAAGCTGGAGCCCCTCTGCCTGGGGCCAAAGCCTGAGGACATTAGCCCTGGGTGGCAGGGCTCAGGTTATTGGCCCCTTTCATGAGGATGGAGCCCTTTGGCTTTGGCTTTGCTCCCCTGGACAGCGGGTTCAGGCTTCAGTCCCCCATCCTGGGGTCATGTAGTAGTTTTTGTTGTCAGAAGTCGGTCAAGGTGCAATGAAGTTTGAGAATCCCTGGTCTATACAAGAAAGCATATGCTGCTGCTCCTGACTTTAAAGCCGTAGGCTATAGTTTCATGAGTAGGCTAATTCCCTTTTACATTTAGTGGTGAGAAATAAAGATGGCTCTTTGTAGCTCCCAGATGGAGGAGAGTGGAGCAGGATGGGAAATATGTTTGTGTTGGACTATATAAGTATTCCTATTGTCTGGCAAGGTATGTTAGGAAATAGAGTTACCCCTATAAAAATCATCTTTGCTACAGACAAGGAGAGATTGGGACAGACATAAGCTATCTGGTTGATCTCCCATGTAAGACAGGGGCAAGTAAACTTAGTTTCTTTATTTTATTTTGTAATGACTGCAGGAAACTCCTCCAGATATTTTAGGGAATATCCTGTAGAACTGTATGTAACCTGTACTCCTTTATGAGGCAGCTTAAAATAAAGTGACCTAGCCAAGAGGAGTTGTCCATTAATGTGTTCCAAGTATTTGGTATTTTGTTGAGTAACCTGCAACAGACCCCACAAATAAGGAGTGAATTCATCAAAACATTCACCAATTAATTTTGTATTATTGAATTTGCTTTCCTATTTGCTGCAGATCCAACACCCACATCTTCCATGATCTGCCTTTCTATAGATGGACAAAAGTTGGATTTAAAGCCCCTCTATGGCCCCACCCAACAAAAATTCTGATCTGTCATAAAGATGGGAATGGGATAGGCAGCCTCCCCTGAAGGTTTGTATTGGATCTGAAGAGACTAGGTAATTGTGCTGTCTTTAAAGAACTCAATATCCCAAAGAAGGAAAAATCTCCATGATCAGATTATAAAACTTGAGGTTATGTTAAGGAGTTGCAGGGAAGGACAATATTTGTTACTAAAGAAACTTGTACAGCATGATTTTAATTGTGTCCTTGATTAGATTTTGAATTGCTTTAAGATCTGAAGTCATAGACATATTTTTGTTACGGTGTGGCCTTTGGCACACCATAGCCAACTTTAAGACTTTAAGAGTCTTAGGCTTGTTCTATATTACAGAGTTAGGTCTATACAAGGCAATTTCAACCAAACTCTGTAAGCATCTATGCTACAATATTGCTTCTGCTGACATAACTCACCCACTGAGCCGACCTAATAACTCCACCTCCATGATAGGTGTAGTGCTTAGGTCGATGTAGTTAAGTCAATGCAGTGGCAGTGTAAATGCTGTGTAACTTGCATTGACTTCAGTGACCTCCCTCCAGGAGTTGTCCCACAATGCCCCACCATGACCGATCTGGTTACCATTTTGAACTCTGCTGCCTGGTAGCCAGGCACAGAAGAACACACCCCTCCCCTTTTAAAGCCCAGCAAAATTTAAATTCCATGTGCTGTTTTCTCAGTGTGTAGAGCTCACCTAGTAACAGTGCAGCTGACCATGTGGGCTTCATCCTGCACATATGCTCCTGCCTGGCGTACAGAGGTGGTGGTGTATCTCCTGAGTCTGTGGGGAGAAGGGGCTGTGTAGGCACAGCTCTGATCCAGATGTAGAAATGATGACATATATGAGCAAATTGCTCAGGGCATGGGAGAGAAGGGCTACAAGGGGGACATGCAGCAATGCCACATGAAAATCGAGGAGCTGCATGCCGTCTTTGGTAGTGAAGCCTTCCACCAAGGGCCCTGTGGAGACAGGCCACTGTACTAAACCATGAAAACAAGGTGTTAGG
This sequence comes from Gopherus evgoodei, assembly GCF_007399415.2. Taxonomy (NCBI): domain Eukaryota; kingdom Metazoa; phylum Chordata; order Testudines; family Testudinidae; genus Gopherus; species Gopherus evgoodei. The sequence continues at coordinate 73,066,590 of NC_044322.1, forward strand.
TAAAGAAGAGGAGGAGTAGAATGTTGAAGAGGTGACTGGGTGATCCAATGGCACTGCAAGCCAGAAACTCTTTTTGATTCCTGAGCAATCAAGCCATTCCTAGAAGTCCAGCATGGACAAGTTTGATGCAATGGAAGGAACCTCTGGTAAGTATGTAGTTTACTTTGTGATTGCAGGGACACATCTGTTCATTTACTCGTTTTTAGTCATGCCACATGTAGTAGTGAAATAACCAATAGACATAGAGTTGCTATCTGTTGCTCAGCAGTTAGGCAGAGGGGACACTGGACAACAGTTTGTATATATGCACCAGGAAGGCCTGTGGATCCTCCATAGACATCTCAAGCAACCTTTCATGGAGGTAGTCTGCAATCCTTTGCCAAAAGTTTCTGGGAGGGCTGCCTTATTTCTTCCACCATGGTAGGGTGCTTTCCCACCCCACTCAGCAATTACTTCAGCAGGCATCATTGCAGAACACAAGCTAGTGGCATACAGACTCAGTCTGCAGCTAGATGCATACAGAAGCTGTTTCCTTTCATCCTCTCTTACCCTCAGGAGTAAGATATCAGCTAAAGTCACCACTGCCTGTGGAAAATGGTGCCAGTACTCAGCTCAATTGTCCTATCAGCATACACTCATGCCCATGAGCTCTCCTTCCCCGGGCCATACTCACCATGGCTGGGAGCGCCACTGTGCTCAGTGAATCTCAAGTAGAAGTGAGAATATAATGCTTGTTACTGTGGTGGATAAAAGGGAGTTAATGCACTCACAATTGTAGCTCTATCCATTGCTTCTTTTGCAGCTGCAAAATTTGACCTTGCAGCTCTCTCTATCCACACCAACGGAGTGGCTCACCCAGATAAGAAAGAAAAAGAAGAGGAGAAGGAAGACATGTTTCAGAAGATCTTGCAAGCCTCATGTGCTTCGGATACTGAGCAGAGAACTTGAAGGATGATGCTTGAGGACAGGATAAATGGGCAGCAAGAGATGATAGCGCTTCCCAGGGAGTAAACAGACATGCTGCCATCTCTGACCTTCAGATTCAACAGATCTGTGCTCGCCTCCCCCTGCAGCCTATAGAGAACTGCATTCCAACACTTCCCTACATGCTCACCCCTTAGACTACATGGTGTCCGAGGCCAATGCTATACCCCTACCACTCCACCCCGGGTGAGACCATCATAGATGCATATACTCTGACTTGTGAGACATGGTTGTGTATGTGTTTAAGAAATGACTGCTCTTTAACCTCCATGGTTCATTTCCCTATATTTATAAACGTTCATTAAATATGTCTGTATGAGTTTGGAATAAAATCTATTTATGGAAACTTAATTAAATCTTTATTAGTTCACAAGATATGTTGGCTGGGGCTGATGGCATTCACATGTAAGCAGAGTCAGGATAAGCTCTACCCTGACATCTGGTGGAAAGAATTTCAGAGAGTGTATTTGCATAGGCACGCCTACCCTATCCCAGACTGCCGAGCTGCAGGACTGCTTGGTGACAAATGACTCACCCTCAGTTGGGTGGTACTTGCTAGACAAGGGACATGGGTTCCAAAACCCAGTGAATTGAGAGAGGCTGGGGACAGGTATCTGTGCCTGGTGGTGCAGTCTCCTTGTGGAGCCAGAAGCACCAGTTCCACCCTCTCCTCTCTCCACTGTAGAATGTCAAAGTTGATTTTTGTTATTATTCCCTCAAGAATCTAAATACAGGTTATTGAGTTGAACTTTGGACTAATGGTGCACTACCACTGGGGCTCCCCTACTAAGAGCTGAGATCACTAAGAGTTGAAATCACTGAAGAGCTTAAATTACTGGGCTGAGAGCACTGAGTACTGTGCTAACAAGTGGGGGAACCTGAAGCTATACTGTGGAACAGAGCAGCTGGCGGAGTGGAGCAGTTGTGGGGACGGCTGGAGCAGATCATGGGACAGCTGGTGGCAGCAGAGCGGCTGGCAGAGCAGAGTAGCTGTGGGACGGGTGGAGCGGCCCACAGAGTGAGCAGAGCCGAGCAGTTTGCAGAGAGAACTGGAGCAGCTCATGGAGCAGAGCAGCTGGCGGAGTGAAGCAGTTGTGGGGACGGCTGGAGCGGATCACGGGACAGCTGGTGGCAGCAGAGCGGCTGGCAGAGCGGAGTAGCTGTGGGACGGGTGGAGCGGCCCACAGAGCGAGCGGAGCCGAGCAGTTTGCAGAGAGAACTGGAGCAGCTCATGGAGCAGAGCAGCTGGTGGAGCGGAGCAGTTTCTGAGGACGGCTGGAGGAGCAGAGTGGAGCGGCTGGTAAAGCAGAGCAGTTCGTGGAGAAGGTGGAAGCAGAACCCACGGAGAGGCAAGGCATTTGGCCCCGGACCACGTAAGGTGCCCCTTTCTACCCAGGCTGGGGGGAGGGACCTCTACAGATAAACTCTCGAACTCTGGGGTGGCATTGACCAGAGACTTTTGGGTTGTTGGACTTTGGGGTGATTGGACTTAAAACTCTAAAGGTAAAAAGAACAGTGCCAAACGTACTTGGAGGAGGGTTTTTGTTTATGGTCTGTGTTATAACCCTGTTTGTGGTGTTTCTCCAATGGGATGCCGCATTGATTCCTTCCTTTATTAAAAAGATTTCGCTACACTCAGACTCCGTGCTTGCGAGAGGGGAAGTATTGCCTCCTAGAGGCGCCCAGGGGGGTGTGGTATGTGAGTGTCCCAGGTCACCGGGTGGGGGCTCGAGCCGGTTATGCATTGTGTTACTGAAATGGACCCCCTGGATACTGAACCCGGCCCTTGTTGCTGCCAAATCAGAGGGGCAGAAGGGTTACACACAGATAATAGCAATAGATGCATTTGCAATCAATAAGTGCATTTGCAATGTTACGTTGCCACACGCATAGCTCTCATTACAATCTTCATAACTGAGTTCAAAATAAATAAATATATAAATTAAATCAAGCATAGCACACTACAGCAACACACATTGTTAAAATGGTCCTTCAAAGACTTCCTGAGCCATATAGCTCCTTCCCCCAAACTTTTCATATAGTCCTAGTATCTGTCTGCTAAAAATCAACAGATAGTCATTATACCCCTGAATAAAGCTTTTCCCCTTTCCGGCACAGATATTATGAAGCGCACAGCAGGAAGCTATGACCATAGGGATTTTTTTTTCACTGAGGTATAATCTTGTGAGTAGAGAGCACCAACAGCCTTTCAACTGAACTGGCCAAACACACATTCAGCTGTAATTAATGGCCTTGCACTGTTGCATCAGAACAATCCCCATGGTGGATGTTCCAACTCTAAATTCATTCCTGACTGATTAAGAGCAGTCTGGTATTGCAAGCTTCCACACAGTGATCACCACTCACTTCTCCACCATGAGAGCAGCTCTCAATTTTATATCACAGCACTGGAAAGTTGGGGTGAGCTCCACCTACAGTTGCAGGAATCTGACCTTCTGCATCTGAAATTTCTGCAGCCATTATGAGGAGATTAAAGAGGCTAGGACTCTTCAGCTTGGAAAAGAGGACACTAAGGGGGGATATAATAGAGGTATATAAAATAATGAGTGATGTGGAGAAAGTGATGTGGATAAGGAAAAGTTATTTACTTATTCCTATAATACAAGAACTAGGGGTGACCAAATGAAATTAATAGGCAGCAGGTTTAAAACAAATACAAGGAAGTTCTTCTTCTTCACGCAGCGCACAGTCAACTTGTGGAACTTCTTACCTGAGGAGGTTGTGAAGGCTAGGACTATAAGACCATTTAAAAGAGAACTGAATGAATTCATGGTGGTTAAGTCCATTAATGGCTATTAGCCACAATGGGTAGGGAATGGTGTTCCTAGCCTCCGTTTGTCAGAGGATGGAGATGGATGGCAGGAGAGAGATCACTTGATCATTGCCTGTTAGGTTCACTCCCTCTGGGGCACCTGGCATTGGCCACTGTCGGTAGACAGATACTGGGCTAGATGGACTTTGGTCTGACCCGGTATGGCCGTTCTTATGTTCTTATTGCTTGTCCTCCCATGCCTACATAACAGTGTGATCACACCACTTAGTGCTTATTTCTTGGGTCCACAACCAGCAGTCCACCGTATGCTGCTGCTGTGTGAATGCCAACAACAATCTTGAATTGTTTCTTACCATGGCACACAACATGGCAGTCTTCAAGGAATTATCATATTGTGGAAATGGAAATATGTGGAAATACTGTAGGAAGAGGCACATTGTGAAGGATCCATGGTTCTCGCAGAGATGGTGGATGTGCGGGTTTTCAAAGCTTTTGAAAAGAGTAAAGAAATGTAATAGGATGCCCATGGAATAATAGGATGGAGTCAAAACTGCATCATGGGATGTTGAACTCATGTCACCCCCGTGCTACTCATTTGCCCCCATGAGGCACTACAGACCCATTCCAAAACACCCTGCACTACATGATGGCAAGTTGCACAGTGAGAGAGCTAACCTGAGTGCATTGCTCTTTCATCAGTGCAAGTGCTGCTAGTGAGAACACACACTGCTGATACAAGGAGTGTAGTGTGAACATGTAAAATCGACTTAATTACTGCAGATGATGTATGTTGTTGTAACTTAGGTCAACTTAATTTTGTGGTATAGACATGGGCTTAGATTCTTAGGCCTGGTCTACACTACACATTTAAACCGAATTTAGCAGCGTTAAACCGATTTAACCCTGCACCTGTCCACACAAAGAAGACCTTTATATCGATATAAAGGGCTTTTTAAACAGATTTCTGTACTCCTCCCTGACAAGGGGAGTAGTGCTGAAATAGGTATTGCCATATAGGATTAGGATTAGTGTGGCCACAAATTGACAGTATTGACCTCCGGGCCGTATCCCACAGTGCACCATTGTGACCGCTCTGGAAAGCAATCTGAACTCGGATGCACTGGCCAAGTAGACAGGAAAAGCCCTGCAAACTTTTGAATTTCATTTCCTGTTTGCCCAGCATGGAGCTCTGATCAGCACAGGTGGCGATGCAGTCCCAAATCCAAAAAGAGGTCCAGTATGGACAATACGGGAGATACTGGATCTGATCGCTGTATGGGGAGACAAATCCGTTCTATCAGAGCTCCGTTACAGAAGACAAAATGACAAAGCATTTGAAAAAATCTCCAGGCTATGATACAGAGTCCACAGCACAGTGCTGTATGACAAGTGTAACGGAAAGCCAAAGAATCAAATGGATGCTCATGGAGGGAGGGAGGGGGTACTGAGGACTCCAACTATCCCACAATCCCCACAGTCTCCGAAAGGCATTTGCATTCTTGGCTGAGCTTCCAGTGTCTGAAGGGTCAAAAACATTTTCCTTGGTGTTTCAGGGTATATGTCATCAATTTATACCCTTTCCCCCCTCGAAAGAAAAGGGAAAAAAACGTTTCTCACCTTTTTTCAATGTTAACCTATGTCTACTGCATTATGCTGGTAGACGGTTTGCTGCAGTGCTGAACACTAGCATCCCCTTTCTGGTGGCAGATGGTACAAGGTGACTGATATCTGTCTCCATTATCAGCCCGTGAGTGCTCCTGGCTGGCTGCAGTGAGGTTGCCTGGGGGTGCCTGGGTAAAAATGAGAATGATTCCTGGTCATTCCTGGCAGGTGGTACAAAATGGCTGGTAACTGTCCTCATCATAGCAACTGGAGGCTGAGATCTATCAGCCTCTCCCTTTCATGTCTAAAGAAAAGATTCTGTACTGCCTGGACTAACACAGCAGCGGGAGGCTGTGCTCCTCCCCTCCCCCCCCGACCCTTTAATATCCTGCCTGGGCTATCATAGCAGCTGGAGGCTTCCTTCCCCCTCATTTTATCTCACTAAAAAGTGAGTGTTTCTTATTCCTGCATTCTTTATTACTTCATCACACAAATGGGGGGACACTGCCACTGTAGCCCAGGAGGATTGGGGATGAGGGAAGCAACGGGTGGGGTTGTTGCAGGGGCACCCCCTAGAATGGCATGCAGCTCATCATTTCTGTGGGATCTCTGCCACTCTGACTCAGAACAGCTGTGCTGTCAGGTTCTCTAGTACACTTACCCCATATTCTAGGCAGGACTAACTCTATTTTTAGACAAAACATAAAGAAGGGAATGACCCAGGAAGTCATTCCCATTTTTGTCCACGCGCCCCCGGCCTAACTTAGCAAGGCCAGCCAGAAGCACCCATGACAGCAGCAGACAGTACAAAACAACTGATAACCATCATCTTATTGCCAATTTACAAAAGCAGATGATGCAACAGGAATAGTAACCATCTCTGCTACTTTGCAAAGGCATATGAATGTTTCTATGTAGCACTGCAATACCGCATCTGTCAGCAGCATCCAGTACACATATGGTGACAGTGACAAAAGGCAAAATGGGCTGCATGGTTGCCATGCTATGGTGTCTGCCAGGGCAATCCAGGGAAAAAGGGCGCAAAATGATTGTCTGCCATTGCTTTCACAGAGGAAGGATTGAGGGACGATATTTACCCAGAATCACCCACAGCACTGTTTTTGCATTGGGATCTCAACCGAATTCCAATGGGTGGGGGAGACTGCGGGGAAATATGGGATAGCTATGGGATAGCTACCCACGGTGCAGTGCTCTGGAAATTGACGCAAGTCTCAGTACATGGATGCACACAGCCAAATTAATGTGCTTAGTGTAGCCGCGTGCACTCGACTTTATACAATCTGTTTTACAAAACCGGTTTATGTAAAATCAGAATAATCCCATAGTGTAGACATACCCATAATGGAGTTAATAGTCTAGCATTAATGATTACAGATGCACTTATACACAGAAGAAAAAGAACAGAATATCACATGGCACTTATAGGAAGAAGCAGCAATATCTTTGCTATTAATTTTAATCACTTAAATAATGGATTTTCAATGATCAGATTGCTAAAGTATTTTGGGATAGAATATTGGGTTTGTACTTAAAGCTTAAATTATCACTAAAAATGAAAGGGAAAAATTAAAATGTTCAGCAGCCAAAAATGACCATTAACACTGAATATGAAACACAGACTTTTGAAATGCATATCAGATTTCCTTTTTTTTCCTACTGATAATCTTGTATGTATTTTGTTTATGGTCAAAGATTTATCACCCTATAAACATGCATTTCTGTTGCAAATGGAAGATGCAGCAAAAACGCCTCTTAAAGTCTAGACTATTTATTCAATCAGGACTATGAGCAAATTACTATTGCTAATGGTCTCATGTTTGTTTTGATGGAATATTACTCTGTCAAGCAATGTATATTCTAACAGGAGACATAGATTAATGCTAATATGAAAGCAAGCATGTTTATTACTTTTGTTTATTAGGCTACTATAATTTTAATGAAAATACTACTAAGTCTAAGAAAATATATTGTCTTTTGTATTCCAGATGATGCATAACAAAGATTATAAATTATGATTTACTGTACATTTAAATTATGCATGATGTCAAAAATATTTTTGTTTGATGTTTACTTCTGGAATTCTTTGATTGCTTAGGCACATTTTCAAAAGTTAAAACAAACAATGCCTGGAGACTTGGACAGTGGAAAATAGAAAGCTGGCTAGATTGTCGGGCTCAACAGGTAGTGATCAACAGCTGGATGTCTAGTTGGCAGCCAGTGTCAAGCACAGTGCCCCAGGGGTTGGCTCTGAGGCCGGTTTTGTTCAACATCTTTTTTAATGATCTGGATGATGGGATTAATTGCACCCTCAGCAAGTTCGCAGATAACACTAAGGTTGAAGGAGAGGTAGATAGGCTGGAGGGTAGCGATAGGGTCCAGAGTGACATAGACAAACTGTAGGATTGGGCCAAAAGAAATCTGATGAGGTTCAGTAAAGAGAAGTGCAGAGTCCTGCACTTAAGACCAGTGCCAGCTCTGGCTTTTTTGCTGCCCCAAGGGAAAAAAAGGGGGGGGGGAGCAGCCGGGGTGGCAAAGCAGGGAAAAAAACAAAACACTTTGTGGGGGGAGCAGCAAAGCGGAGGGAGGGGGGACAAAACAAAAACGGCGCAGCTGGAACAGCAAAGCGGGTGGGGGGGGGACAGGGACAGAAACAATGGCGCAGCCAGCAAAGCTGGGGAAAAAACAGAACAAAAAAACCCTATAGGGCGGCCGGAGCGAGGGGGACTCCCTGTGCTGCAGAGTGTGGGGGAGGGAGAGAGAGAAGGGCGGCGGCCAGCGCTTCAGCGGGGCGCTCGTCCCACAGCCCGGACCGCTGCGCCGCCCTCCAGGAAGGCTCCGATCCGGCCGGCCCAGAGGGAAGAACAGGGGCTGCCCTGCCGAGTTTGCTGCAGGGCGCTGCCCTTTTCCGCACCGCCGCCCCCTACAGGGCGGCCGGAGCAGAGAATAACCAAAAAAAAAAAAAAAAAAAGCGGCCGTGCCACCCTAGGATTGGGTGGAATGCCGCCCCCTAGAATCTGCAGCTTCAAGCACCAGTTTGCTCAGCTGGTGCCTGGAGCCGGCCCTGCATGCTTAAAGACTGGAAGTAAATATTCAATTTTAAAATGCTCTATTTTTAAAATAGAGACCTGTAAATTGCTAGTTGCTTACTACAGTTTCCTGTATTTGTAATGTTCTCTATATTTAGTTTCATGTTTCCTGTCACTCGGTACTGACATCTAACTGACAAATTCATTCATTCTAATAACATACAAATGAAGGTTTCTCTAGTGAAAGAAGCCATGTGAGAGTTCTATAGTGCAATAAACAACTCAAGTTTCCTTCAGCTTAGCTGATTGTATGCAGCCTTGAAAGAGGAGTCTAGAGTTCTATTTCAATGTGTCAGGTGAAAGGAATCAGGGGACAGTATGTATCCCCACTTCTCATCAGCCCTTCAACAACTCAGATCTGACACGGCTTAAATTACATTTAAATTCCACACCCCCTTTCAAAAAGCGACATTATTTTGAATAATTTATAAAGGTGCATAAGTCACTAAGCACATCCCCAACAGTTTAATTCCCCTCCAATTAGTTACAGTTATACTGACACATCTTCTGATATGAAAATATAAATATCTTCTGATGTGAATATATCTTCTGATTTTGTGAAAAGTTGAAGACAGACATATGGTAACGTAAAATATTCACATTGTTTACTAGCTACTGCAAGGAAAATGCAGTCATTGCTCTCTGTATGCAGGGGGTGTTTGAAGCAGTGTGGAAAGGCACAGTTCTGCCTTGCCCTGCATATTGGATAATTTTTCAGAAGCCCTCAGCATTGATTCCTATAAGTCAATAGGAGTTTTACTGTTATGTTTGATGGGAGCAGAATTAGATCAATGCTGAGTGTTGATGAAAATCATGGCCCTGTATAATTATGTACACCAGCACAAACAGGGAGTAAAATAGTGCCAAATCAGAATGCAGGTGGAAGCCTACTTTAGAACCAGATGGGGACAGGTTTTTCTGCATAGTTAATATGGCCACACTTAGATAACTTATGGTTGATCTACACTGGGAACTTACAATGGCTACATCTCTTGGGGTGTGAAATATCCCCAGTAGTTAAGCCAACCTAACTCCCAGTGAAAACAGCGCTAGGTTAACAGAAGAGTTATTCTGTCAAACTAGCTACCACCTCTTGGGGAGATGGATGACCTGTGCTGACTGGAAAACCCCTCCCACTGGCATAGGTAACTTCTACCCTGATGCCCTATAGTGGTGCACCTGCAGCATTGCTGTTGTGTTTCAAGTATAAACAAGCCCTTCCAATTGGAGGGACAACCAGAGGATGATATTGTGAAGTGTGTTTTTTTGCCTTTGTTCCCCACCCGGTCATTCTTTCTCCAAGCCCACACAGGTAATCTCAGGAGGTTGAAGGGAAGGGATAACAATTCTGCTTAGCTTCCTCTTTCCCCACTCTGACAGAGTCCCTGCCATTTGAGTGGGGTTATTATTCCTCTCAGCCCTACATGCCTAAATCCAGATAGATTATATGATGTTTCAATTTAAAAATGCAGCTCTGCCATTCTGCATCCAATATGTGTGTTAACCCCCCATCCAAAAAACCAAAACATAGTGGCCACTATTTCTGAAGGACTTACAAATAAAGTGCACATTTTGTAATTCTGATCATTTTGTAGCAACTGTACACACACAATTCCTAGCATGGTGCTGTCAACAGCAAATGATGCTGATACTTAAAGACACTTTTGCATAAAGCAGAACTATTATGAAGTTAAACTGTTTTATAACTATCAATATGAGTTAATCTATATTAAGGGTGGGGGGTAGATATGGGTGTGGGGGGTAGATATGGAAACCGATTTCTTCAAAGAAAATATTAAACAATGAAAAGTAAATAAACACACAACAAACTGATATTTAGTTGAAGCCTTGGCATTTATTTGCTGTTCCCTCATGCTGTCAAATACTATCTCAGAGGTTAACAACCTCTGGCACGCGGCTTGCCAGGGTAAGCACCCTGGCGGGCTGGGTCAGTTTGTTTACCTGCCATGTCGGCAGGTTCAGTCGATCACCGCTCCCACTGGCTGAGGTTTCTCGTCCCAGGCCAATGGAAGTGGCAAGAAGCTGCAGCTAGCACATCCCTTGCTCACGCCGCTTCCTGACCCCCCCGTTGGCCTGGGTCGGTGAACTGCGGCCAGTGAGAGCCATGATCAGCTGACACTGCTGACACGGCAGGTAAACAAACTTGCCTGGCCCGCCAGGGTGCTTACCCAGGCCAGCCGTGTGCCAGAGGTTGCCAGCTCCTGGACTATCTGATAAAACTTCATTCTCATTGGAGAGGCCCCTGTGACATTATATGATTAAATTATGACCATATAGATCATTGTTGCAACCACTGTTATATATTGTACAAAAGTTGTTGAGTGAGGGGTCTATGAAAAGGTTATGATTTGCGGGTTATGATTATGCTATCTGTATGCATTTACCATTTTTTTCTATTTGAAGTTATAAATATTGGCTCTATACTTGGTTTTCAAATGTTTGCTGCTCGGGTATGTCTTATACAAGAATATACACCAGTCTGGGGTTGTGTTTTCTCTATTTCTCAGTAGCTCATCCTGAATTTTGCATCCTCAGTTGTGACCCACTAAGGCACAGTTACAGTGGCAAAGTCTGGCTAGGATCTACAGAACTAGGTCAATTAAGCTTTTGATCAGAACCCCATGCTATTAAAATTTGAAATTTGATATTTGGAGTTTTAAAGGTTAAAGATCAGTGACCATGAGCCAGAAGACATGAGCAGAAGCAATCAAACTTCAAGCCCTGAGAGAGAGCTTGTGTCTTGGGGTATGTCTACACTACGGGATTATTATGATTTTACATAAAACGGTTTTTTAAAACAGATTGTATAAAGTCTAGTGCACGCGGCCACACTAAGCACATTATTTCGGTGGTGTGCATCCATGTACCAAGGCTAGCGTCAATTTCTGGAGTGTTGCATTGTGGGTAGCTATCCCATAGCTATTCCATAGTTCCCGCAGTCTCCCCCACCCATTGGAATTCTGGGTTGAGATCCCAAGCAAAAACAGTGTTGTGGGTGATTCTGGGTAAATGTCGTCACTCAATCCTTCCTCCATGAAAGCAATGGCAGACAATCATTTCGCACCCTTTTTCCATGGATTGCCCTGGTAGATGCCATAGCATGGCAACCATGCAGCCCGTTTTGCCTTTTGTCACTGTCAACGTATGTGTACTGGATGCTGCTGACAGATGTAGTACTGCAGTGCTACACAGCAGCATTCATTTGCCTTTGCAAGGTAGCAGAGACGGTTACCAGCTATAGCACAGTCTGCAATTGGAAATTGGTGATGACTGTTATCAGTCCTTTTGTACCATCTGCTGCTGTCACGGGTGCTCCTGGCTGGCCTCGCTGAGGTTGGCCGAGGGCGTATGGACAAAAATGGGAATGATTCTTCAGGTCATTCCCTTCTTTTTATTTTGTCTAAAAATAGAGTCAGTCCTGCCTGGAATATGGGGCAAGTGTGCTAGAGAACCAGACAGCACAGCCGTTCTGGGTCAGACCCCCAGAGATCCTGCAGAAATGATGATGCCATTCTAGGGGGTTCCCCTGCAACAACCCCACCATTTCCTTCCCTCCTCCCCCAATCCTCCTGGGCCACCATGGTAGTCCCCTCATTTGTGTGATGAAGAAATAAAGAATTCAAGAATAAGAAACACTGACTTTTTAGTGAGATAAAATGACGGGGAGGCAGCCTCCCAGTGCTACAATAGTCCAGGCAGTACAGAATCTTCATTAGACATGAAGTGGGGAGACTGATGGATCTCAGACTCCAGCTGCTATGATGAGGATGCTTACCAAACATTTTGTATCATCTGTCAAGAATAACCAGGAGTCATTCCCATTTTTGCCCAAGCACCCCCAGCCAATCTCACCAAGGCCAGCCAGGAGCACTCACAGAGGCAGAGGACTATCAGTCATTTTCCCCCATCTGCCATTGGGGAGGGGAGGAGATGCTGCTGTTCAGCACTGCAGCAACCCGTCTACCAGCAGCATGCAGTAGACTTAGGGTGACATTAAAAAAGGCGAGAAACAATTTTTTCCCTTTTCTTTTGGGGAGAGGGAGGAAATTGACGACATATACCCTGAACCACTGGCAACAATGTTTTTGATCCTTCAGGTATTGGAAGCTCAGCCAAGAATGCAAATGCTTTTTGGAGACTGCAGGAATTGTGGGATAGCTGGAGTCCTCAATCCCCCCTCCCTCCCTCCATAAGCGTCCATTTGATTCTTTGGCTTTCCATTACGCTTGTCATGCATCACTGTGCTGAGTCTCTGCTGTTGCCTCTGTTTATCATAGCCTGGAGATTTTTGAAATGCTTTGGCATTTCATCTTCTGTAACGGAGCTCTGATAGAACAGGTTTGTCTCCCCATACAGCGATCAGATCCAGAATCTGCCGTATGGTCCATGCTGGAGCTCTTTTTTGGATTTGGGACTGCATCGCCACCTGTGCTGATCAGAACTCCATGCTGGGCAAACAGGAAATGAAATTCAAAAGTTTGCAGGGCTTTTCCTGTCTACCTGGCCACTGCATCCGAGTTCAGATTGCTTTTCAGAGTGGTCACAATGGTGCACTGTGGGATACCACCCGGAGGCCAATATCATTGAATTGAGGCCATACGAACCCTAATCCAACATGGCAATACCGATTTCAGTGCTACTCTCCTCATCGGGGAGGAGTACAGATATCAATATTAAGAGCCCTTTATATCGATATGAAGGGCTTCGTTGTGTGGACGGGTGCAGGGTTAAATCTGTTTAACTCTGCTAAATTTGGTATAAACACTTAGTGTAGACCAGGCCTTGGACATGAACAAAGAGTGGCACAACTTAGAATGCAAGAGAAGCAAGCCTTGGCCCAGCTGGAAAGAAAAGCTAGAGAATGGATCGCTAAAATGGAAAAAGAAGCTGCTCAAAGAAAGAAGCCCAAGCAAGGCATATGGAACAGCTAGCTGCTGAGGAGAGAGTTTGCCAGATGCAGCAAGAAACTGCCAGACTTGAGCTCCAAATCAAAAAAGCAATGGAAGAACGGCAGAAACTGTATCCGCTTGAAAATCCAGTTTATATCAATGTTTGTATGTTGTATTATTCTGAGCAATTGTCTTTGTGTAACCAATTTTACCCCAACCCTGCCACCTTTTATGTAAATGCTTTTACCTTGAGCTCAGGTGAAGGTTCCCCATAACTTGTGCAGAGAATGTAAAAGTCAATACTTAGGGCAAATTACAGCTTCAAATATCACTCTTGTTAAAACAGATCTCGTCAAAGAGGAAGATTGCTTACCAGATAAGAGTGTGAATATTGCAATCCTCTATGAGTTTACTGTAAGTGTGCCTTTAACCAGAGTCCATCTTGAATGGAATGGTGTTAAAGATGAAGTTATAGCTGGTGTAAAGAAGCTTTTGCCTAAGGATATTTTGATTGGAGATGATATTAAAATACATTCAGTCAGGTTGACATAAATCAGTCACAGGAAATAAATAATCCTGAACCTGTTTCTAGTAGGGGCAAGGATTTGCCTATGGAGGGCTTCTCAAAATGTTTGTCTGAAGAAGCTAGTTGTTTGTCTGTGCAAAGAAGAAGTGCATAATGGAGAAAATTCCTAAATGTCTGTCTGGTATCTCAGAAGTGAATCTGGCATTAGATAAGGCTCAGGGAAATGTTTGTCTAGAGCAAATTAATGTTGGTAATCAGGTTAAAGCCCTAATTGAGGAAGTAAAGGGTATGGTCTTGGTGAGTGATGAATTGTTGGCAAGTAAAGTAAGCCTGACCCAGGTAAAAGTGGTGTGCTCAAAGTAGCTCCGTGTAATAAGACATTATTTGTGGGAAACAGCAGTTTATCTGTTAAGGGAGGGGAAGACAAAAAAAAATTAGATGAGCATTGCCAGCCTTCTGAGCTGATGGTTTTGTCTAATCAGAAGTTTGGAAAGGCAAGGTTAGTGGAACATAAGTATCCCTATACCTTATCTATTACCAGTGTGGAGAAACGTGACTGTAAAGAAATGTTCCTGTGACTGTTAGGGATAATGTCTTGCCCATAAAGGGAGCTACTCTGATCTCCAAGCAGTTGTCTGTGAATAGCCATTTGTGCCAGGACAAAGGAAAGGATATCCCAAGTTGTCTGTCCCTTAAAGGAGAATGTTTCTCTAGCTCTTCTCTTTCTGTAAAGCAGACAGAAGAAGCCTGTCAGCCTATGATGGTTGAAAATGTATCAGTTGACCCAGAGTTGATTCTGGGTACAACTGAAGCCCTGGAAGGAAGTAGTCCAAAATATGAATCTGCTAAGGATGGTGTGGTGACATTGTAATTAGGTTGCATCCAGTTAATGTCATAAATAGCTCCTACAGACCAGGCGATACTGATGCTTCTATTTTGCCTGTTGCTAGTGTGTTGCTGGGTGAAGATATGACAACCTTGACTGATCAGGATGATATCATAGCCAGGGCAAAAGCAAAGCATGAAGGTGATTTTAGTATGTTACCCACTGACAGTATGGAAACTTGTAACAAGGAAAGGAATGCTTCTAATCTTTTGACTACGATGTCTAGCAGTTTACTTGAAAGGGAGTTAGTTGTGTGAAAATCCTCCTGATCCGCCAGAGGTGATTCTGGATGTATGTGAAACTCAGAAAGAGTTTGGTGATTTGTTTGCTGTGCCAAAGTCAATTATGGACATAAATAAAGCTCAGAAAGAACCTGTTGCAGTGCATGATATTGCAGAAGGAAAGGAGTTTCTTGGTGAAGTCTTTGAAGTCTGTGAAAAGGAATTGTTTCCATTGACTCTTAATGTGCCATTGTTGATCATAAGCAGTCTGTGACTCAGTTACTGAGGAAAGATTGGGTTACTGGTTTTTCAGAGCAGAACAGCATTATGACTGAACCCACAAGGATGCAGGGGATGGTAGGTAAACTCTCATCTCTAGACACTTTGGATATGTCTTGTAGTCTCTCAGTGGACTTAACATCTGATTCCATGTGGAAGCAGAGGTTGGTAATGGAAGGACAAAAGAACCTTGAGTCAAACATGCTAGTGAGAATGGATGGTATCTCTTTAAAACAGAGTTCAGCCTTGGAATTGATAACAGTTAAGGATCTGAAAACTAGTAAAAAAGCTAGTGTCTGTGTTGATGAAAATTACCTGACTGACTGGGGAGAGAAAGACTTGCACATAGCTGTTAGCAAAGAGGATATACCCAGCCAGCCAATGGGTTCTGTTACACAAGAGAGCTCAGATTTTGATCCTACTGGACAGTGAAGAAGGGAAAGTTTAAACCTCGCAAATAAAAATCATAGGTTAACCCTAAGGGCATGGCTACACTTGCAGATGTAGAGCGCTGTAAGTTAAACCTGCCTTCATAGCGCACAGTAGGGAAAATGCTGCAGTCTGTCCACACTGACAGCTTCAAGTGCACTGGTGTGGCCACATTTGCAGCACTTGCAGCGGCATTGGGAGTGGTGCATTATGGGCCGCTATCCCACCATGCAAGTGACTGCAATGTGCTTTTCAAATGAGGGGGTGGGGTGGAGTGTGACAAGGAGTGTGTTGTGTGTATGTAGGGGGAGAGAGAGTGAGGTTTTGGGGTACTGAGACTGTGTCAGCATGCTGTCCTGTAAGTTAAGAACCCCCTCCTCCCCTACCTCTCTCTCACTCACTGAAAGCAAACAGTAAATATTTGCTTTTTCTTGGAGCTGATAAGCAGGCAGCTTCTCCGAAACGGAGCTTTGAAAGGGCATTTACGCATTCTTGCAGCCGATTTCTCAACAATGACAAGAGTGTCCACTTGATTTAAGGGGATTATGTCAAATTTCCAGAGGCTGATCACAGTGCAGTAACACAACACCTTGTTCACACTGGTGCTGCGGTGCTCCAATGGGGGCACAGCAAGCGTTATTCCACTCGCTGAGGTGGAGTACCAGCAGCGCTGTAGCTGCAGAGTCAGAGCGCTCTACGTGCCTTGTCAGTGTGGATGGGGAGTGAGCTAGGGTGCCTGGGGCTGCTTTGTCGTGCTGTAACTCACAAGTGTAGCCTAGCCCTAAAATGCCTAAACCCCAGTGGTATTGAGCCAAAGGCATGGCATGACAAAAATGATGGGAAATGTACACTTGTAATGAATTTAATATTATTAATGCTAATGCTAACCCTTGTGACTAATGTGTTGCTGGTACCAAAAACTGTAAAAATGTACAATGTCTCTAATCTTTTGGAAAAAACCCTTGAACATGTTAAGAGTGATACATAAGAGCACACTTTATGTTAAGCGACCTTCTGATACTGATATTTCACAGCTAGTGCCTATAACTAAACTTGAAACTGTACACAGGAGAAAAGATATTACATACCTAATGTGCTGTATGACAAGAAAAACTGAGGCACACTACCATATTAATTTTGTGGCTAAATGCCAAGATTCCTAGACTATAGGGAACATTAATACCTACACTGATTTGATGTTAATTGGGTTCCAAATACTTGCCAGAGCTTATATAAATAAATTAGCTAATTTCTTTAGCTCTTGGCAAGATCACATGAAACATACAGGAATTTTGCTGCAAGAGCAGATCCAATCCACTATTGGTCTAACGCAGTTTTACCTTGGGTTTGTAAAGGGATTCAACAATATTGTTAAACATGATTTTAATACACCATTTTGGTTATATACTGATATTTCTAATATTGGGTTAAAAGCTGTAGTAATACAGAACCAAGAATGGGAAATTCCTATGATGCATTCAGCAGTGTCTGCGACACACCTTCCTGCATCAATTTTGCATTAGGAGTGTGACGTTAACTGAGTAAAGTATAACCATATAGATCATTGTTGCAACCACTGTTATATATTTACAGCAAATATTGTAAAAAGGTTGTCAAGTGAGGGATCTATGAAAAGGTTATGATTTGCTGGTTATGATTATGCTGTCTATATTAATGTTTCATTTTTCTTTTTGAAGTTATAAGTATCGGCTCTAAAGTTGGATTTCAAATGTTTGCTCCTCGGGTATTGCCCACAAGGTAGATAGCCAGCACTTCTTGGAGGGACAGTTCAAATTAAGTGGTTCATCAAGAAACACTTGGTTGACAATGGATCATGGCAGATGCTTTTCTACACTGAGAGGACTGTCATATAAACCTGCTTGTCTGGAGTGTAGGTAATGGCTTCCTGCAATGACTGAGGGAAATTGGGCATGAACATATGACTTTCCCATGTGACCCCAAACTCCATATTGTTGCTGTAATTTTCCCAAGTGAGAACAATGGAATGCCCTCCACATGGCAAAAGCCATAAAGACCCTGGAAACACCTCCACTTGGACTTCAATCCTGCTTCTTACCTCTGGAGGAACTTTGCTTCAAACTGAAGCTCTGAACAATGGACTGAATGACAGATCCAAACTGTAGATGTATTCCAGAGATTTGACTTAAGCCAGCACTTTATTCCATCACTGTTAACAAGCCTGAAACAAGAACTTTGCCATTGATGTATATAATTGATTCCTTTAACCAATTTTAACTCCTACCTTTCTTTCTTTCTTTTATAAATAAACCTTTAATTTTAGATACTAAAGGATTGGCCTCAGTGTGATTTTTGGGTCACATCTAAGTTACATATTGACCTGGTTCTGTGGCTGGTCCTTTGAGATCAGAAGAACCTGTTATTTGATGAGACTGGTTGTAAAGAACCACTCAACTCTGAATCCAGTGGTTTTGGTGGTAATATAAATACTGGAATGCCTGGGGAAACTGCCTTTATGTATTCTTGTTAGCCAGTGTGGTGAAACAGAAGTTTACTTTTGTGGCGGGTTTGGTATATCTTATAAAAGAATAACCACCAGTTTTGGGTTAGCAGTAAAGAGTCCTGTGGCACCTTATAGACAAACAGATGTTTTGGAGCATGAGCTTTCGTGGGTGAATACCCACTTCATCAGATGCATGTAGTGGAAATTTCCAGGGGCAGGTATATATATGCAGGCAAGCTAGAGATAATGAGGTAGTTCAATCAGGGAGGATGAGGCCCTGTTCTAGCAGTTGAGGTGGTGTTTGCTCTATTTATCAGCAGTTTTTCCTGAATTTTGCATCCTCAGATGTGACCCACTAAGGCATGGTTACAGCCCCTTTTCTAATCATTTGGGTAATGCTCCCTTTTTACTGTGGTAGCTCTTACATTTCCTTTGCTGAGGGGCTCCCTGTCTGCTGGAGACTTTTCTATTTCCACATTCAAGAATTAAAACTGGCAGAGCAGTGGGTTGCTTCAGGGCCACTGCACTGACACATCAGTATGCATACTTAATGGCATCATGGGAAGCAAGCCAACAGAGTAGCTGTTTTAAAAAGTTAGGTAATACTATTTTTAACACACTGGTGAAAGCTGAAGCATGACAGCAGATAGGAGATTTCAGAGTGATAAAACTTTGGAACTGTATACAAGTTGCTGCTGATGACATTGAATTTGTAAGCTTGTTTCTATATCTATGTTTGTTTAATTTCCATTATCATGATTCCCATGGGGACGCCTACTTCACAGGCCACATCCACACAATATCTACAATCAGTAGTAGCGGAGAAAGGTTAAGGATAGGGCAAATGGATTTCTGCAGTACTGCCTCAAGGACATATGACAGGGCAATGGCTGTACACTTCAGCCACAAAGTAATCAATAGTAAGTATCCAGGTACTAGTATGTAGTTCATAAAATGTAAATAGCATAGAAGTTCAATTTTAGAAGCTTTTTTATAGAAATATATATCTTTATGAAATATGTGTTTCATCATTTACTGGCTAGAATTGAAATATCTGACCTACTTGCCAGACTGCCTCTGTATCACTAAGCCCTCCATCTTTGTATTGTTTCCCAAGAGCGTTAATGTATGGTAAATGTAGCACCTAATAAGACCTCCCTAAAGCCTAAAAATTCACTTGAACAAAAGACAGCTCGTTCCCCCCTAAAAAAATATAAAATAAAAAAAAGGCCTTATTTTCTAAACAGCATACTGAATTTGTGTGCAGGATTTAGCTACCACAATTATGTATACAAATAAAAGTTACACATCTAAACAGTTCTTTCCATTCTCAGCTATCTGATGTATGTATTTATTTGTAGCAAGTTGGTGGGCAAATTAGGTAAGCAGATGCAATTTCGGGCCAGAGTGTGCTCTTACTTATACTAATGGAAATATATAGTATAAGTAGGGTTACTCTTCAATTATACTAGTGTAACATAGCAGAAGTTTAAAATCAGGACCTCAATTTCTTCTAAAATCTCGTCAGGTCCGGAAAAAATAAACATACATATATCACATAAAGCAGTGTACTGGGTTTTTTGTTTGTTTGTTTGTTTTTGGGGGTGGTAGATGAGGTGAGCTGAAAAAAAATCAAAATAAAGCAAATGGTTTAAAGGATTCATTTGAAGGAAGAATCACAGCTTTTTCCCATCACCTCATAGAACTTCATTTAGATATACTATTGAAAGATTGGCTAGCTACCCCTGAAATCACTCTGCACTGCAGTGAGAAAGTGTCATGAAGCCTTGTCATTTGCTCTGCATTTTCTCGGGTTGTCACTTTGTGTGATTTTTTTTTATTTTGGCTCCCCACCACCATCATTTAAAATGCATTTGATAGCTAAGAGGCATTTATTATTATGTGTGTGTGGTTTGTGTTAGTTGTTAACAGAGCTCTACAGCCATACAAAGACCCAAGCCAGAATCCTGAAAACAGACATAATGGATACCAATCAAGAGTTATGTTATAGTTATGGTCCTATGAGATCAAGGCACTGTGATAGTAGCTTGGGACTCAAGAGACCTGGGTTCTAGTCCCAAGCCTGCTGGGTGATCTTGGGCAAGTCGCTCTGTTGCCTTAGTTTCCCCATCTATCAAATAGGTTGAATAATAGATCTCCATAAAGCGCTGTGAGATCTACAGATGAAGAGTGCCATATATGAGCTGGATATTACTACAATCACATAGCAGGACCAATCCTGAACACAGGCAAAGACCTTCTAACACCTTCCCCTTGTTATTTGGGTACAGTCACCTGGGACCTACACACTTACATTGTAGTTAGACTAGTGATGTTGTAATTTTCCTATGTGGCTTTCTTCAAGAAGAGATCCTAAACAAACCAAGAGGCTCAGCTCTGCAGCCCTTATTCGCATGTGTTAGTCCCATTGATTTCACTGCAATTCATCACTTGTGCGGGCTCCAAGATCAGGCTCTAAGTGGTTTGTTGTAGGGCGGTATCACATATTCTGGGCAAGCAGCAAAGAATCCTGTGGCACCTTATAGACTAACAGATGTTTTGGAGCATGAGCTTTCGTGGGTGAATACACACTTCCTCAGATGCATGTCATATTCTGGGCAGAGTGCTCACTAAATAGTCATAGAGTCCTACAGTAAAGTTATAAATCTTTTGGCCAGAGAAGCATATGGTTTAGTTACTAATTGATAAAAATATCTTCTCTCAGAGGGGAAGAAAAAATGTTTGTTCCCTTTTTAAAGGAGGCTTAATAAGAACTGCAATAATACAATGACAAGGTCAACAAAAGGATTAAGACATTTAAAAAAAAATCAGGACACCTGCATCTTGTAACTTCCTGCAAGCACTGATTGAGACACCAACAAGGAGTTTCCCAA
The DNA here is from genome assembly GCF_007399415.2 of Gopherus evgoodei. Lineage (NCBI taxonomy): Eukaryota > Metazoa > Chordata > Testudines > Testudinidae > Gopherus > Gopherus evgoodei. Next base: position 73,087,704 of record NC_044322.1, read on the forward strand.
GCAAAAAAGAATTAAAAATGGGTGTCGGGTGGGATAATTGAAGAAGTTGTTGTTTTGGAACTGAATGTTATCTCAGGCTAACTGGCTAGTTTGTCCTACTGGTACAGTATTCAAGAAAATTATGTTCAATTGTTTTCCATGAGAATCAGAGTGAGAATAGTAAGCAGCTCATAGCAATTATTGAATTTCTGTCAGGCTCTCAGTTGTAGATAAGAAGGTCTCTAGCTGAAGTAGCTGAATGCAAGCAAGAGAGGGCAGAAGATGAAGCAGTAGAGGTTATCTGGAAACTTTGCCCTGCGATGTTACTGGACACCATTTATTTGGGGCATGATCCCGAGCCTATTTATGCTGATAAGAGTTATGCCATGATATCAGAGGGAACAGAATTGGGACTGTAGTGTTTAAATCCCTAAAAAATGGTAAGGCTCTACTTTAGGAGTGGCATTTACATTAAATGTTTGCAACAAAAGCTGGTATTAGCAGAATATGGAATATCAGTTCAAAGGAAAAGCTGAATAGACTGCAGGAAAAAGATTAAGGAAACTGAATTTTCATCTCCAGCATTATGCAAATAAAATCTCTTTTAGCACTTTTTGGACATATGAGATGTATTTAAAAATACAACATCTAAAATCCAGAGAGAGTTCTTTCTGTAGATACATTGGCAAAACCAGTTTTTAGAATAGTTTAACCTGTTTAAGTTAGATCACGATTAAAATATAAGTGTATATATAGCTTATCCTCACAACTCTAACTAGTTTAAAGATATCCCATTATTTTACTTCTGTTCATTAGAAAAAAACCTCATAAGATAAGATTAGAGATTCAAATACTATAGAACAGAAGTATTTTCTTTTTTCTACCTAGAAAACAGTGGATCCCACAGTCTCCCCACCCAGTCTCATTACATGATGTATGTAACAGCAGTGAAACAACAGCTAAACCAATTGTCCAAATGCAAAACCCAGAGGTAACTGGATACTTGATTAAGGGCTGATGAAAGCCTTTCAGTGGTCTTCAGTGGGATTTGCTCAGTAAAAGTCTTATCCTGCAGTCTCTATTCAAGTAAATTGTATATTACTGTCAGAATTTTGACTGAGTAAAGATTTTAAAATGAAGCCCTAACTGGAATTAAGTAAGACACATCATAACAAACTGATACTTGCATTGTCTGCTGGACAATTCCTCCTACACTTAGTCCATGTAAGTTGTCTGCAAGAGTGTCATATAAGAGCAGTATAGTTAAGTCTTTGTCTTTAGTAAGTTCTTTATTCCTATTTACAAAATTCACAAGCTAAATCCATGTTTTCAGATTTTTATTTATCCATTAATTCTAAATGAGGTTGTGTTACTTATATTTTCAAAATGGCATTCAAAATAAAGCTAAGTTATGGCTTCTTTAAAGTATATCCTGATAGTAACATGCTCGTCTGCTCTGTCTTGATTACTCACATGTAGGCTACTTATATAAAGCCTTAAAAATAAAAACAGTAAATTTCAGAATGGCCAAGATCTATCAGTTTTAGGTACATATGCCCCCTATCACTATAATATCTGAGCACCTCACTATCTTTTCTGTATCTATCCTCACAAAACCTAATTTTCAGAAGTGGCATTTTATCCTCATTTTACAGATGGGAAACTGAGGCATAGAGCAACTAAGATCATGAATAATGTGATGCTTCAAGGTGTAGTTTCCAGCATAGTTCATCATAGCTGCACTAGCTCTGATCTATTTTTAGTTCAAAAGCTTGAAGTGTAGCTGTGGCCGCTAGCTGGCTGAGAACAATCCCAGCCACAACCCTACATGTGTATTTGGGCAGCTAAGCTCCTTTCATGCTATACTTCTACATTTAGAATGCTAGCTCAATCAGAGGCAACATGGGTATGTCTACCTGAGCTTGAAATTACAGCTGTCACTATAAGAGTAAGCATACCCTAAATGACTTGCCCAGAATCACTTAGGATATTTGTGGCATAGCAGGGAATTGAACAGAGTTCTCCCACACCCCAGACTAGCTTGCTAACCACTGGACTTTTCTTCTTCTGCAAGGGGAGACAGATGACAAACTATTAGAGCAAAAAGGAAAATTATATTTTTTATTGTCCCCAAAAGCATCAAATAGTTAAATGGTAAGCAGATTTAATTAGGTTATTGATGCTCCTCTAGAATTTTCACAGCATTGTCCATTTAGGGGGAGAGATAGCTCAGTGGTTTGAGCATTGGCCTACTATAAATCCAGGGTTATAAAGTCAATCTTTGAGTGGGCCATTTAGGGATATGGAGCAAAAATCTGCTTGGGGATTGGTCCTGCTTTGAGCACAGTGTTGGACTAGATGACCTCCTGAGGTCCCTTCCAACCCTGATATTCTATGACCCAATAGGGACATTATTATGTTCTAATTACTTTCAGTTATAAATTATCACACAGTTCTTTCTAAGCAAGCATATTTCTTTTTTAACTTGAAAACATTACAGAGAAAACATTCAAAACAGTAAAAGAACCTAAAGTCATGGTAAAAATCAGGATCACCCCAACTTCAGCCTCTGATAGATGTCAGCCCTTCCATCTTTTCCACAAAGATTGCCCCCGCACACACCCCAGGAGAAAGGGTAGAAGTTCCTTTCTGTTTACTGGATGAGAAAGAAGGTCCTGAGTCACTTTAAACTCAGACATTCAAGGTCTGTTGATATCTGGAGATTCCAGTCGAACTAGTCTATACACGCTTCCCCAGGAGGTGGTGCTTCTTGAAGGATGGGGGGGGCAGGGAGGTTACAACCTGGTTGAATTGTTGACATTACCACCCACTATTTTTAGTTCCTGCAAGACCTTTGGTAACCTTCCCCCATGGAATAGAATACAAACATACATAAATCATTCATTTAAAACAATGGTTTCAACTTCTTGTAATTTATATCAGAACTTAAATATGCTTTCTCTCTCTTACCTCTGTCTGTAAAAGAGAAGGAAAAATTCTTCTCTGCTCTTTGAAAAATATATGAAAAAAATCTTTATATAAAATTTCATTCCAAACTAGAGCTTGCTACACTCAGAATAGTCTGAGTCAAAAAATTCTCCTGCTGACATTACAGACTGCTGAACCAGATGATGGTGCATAGTGGGGATCTTCTTGAAGAAGGTAGATACTGTTGGCATGTTAGTATATTCTTTGATTTCTCTCTTTTTGTGTTAGGGTAATGGATACAACACTACCTTTAAGTTAGCACAACAGTCTAGAATGGCAAGGCTGCAGCAGAATTTTTGAATCTCGTACTTACTGAAAGCAGACAGTCTGAACCTGCATTTGAGAGCCATTTTGAGAGACTGGCAGAAAGTTTCCCTTCTTTATATAAATATGTATAGTAGGGTTCTCTCTAAATAATCTAGTATCCACTCCAGGTTCTATTTTACCTCCTTGATTGAACCTTTTTCTGCACCCAGTCCGCTAACCTCTAAATATTCCTGCTATAATGAATCCAGTTTTTGCAACAAGAAGGTTTTGATCTTGCTCTCTCTCACAACACTGCCCCTCCCAGGGGCCAGAACCCATATCCTCCTTTTCCAAAACCACAGGATTGTACCCCTTAAGATAAAAGAGAGTTCCCATAAGTGTTCTAGTAACATATTCCTCCTGGTCTCCAACAATCAGTCACTACAGGTCAACATTTTCAAATACATACAAAGCCAATACTTTACAATATCTTTCCTCTAGAAATCTTCCTTTCCTTATGAATCTATTTACCAGAGATGCAACTGAATCTGGAAGTTTTTTATCTAGATATGAGCTATCCCAAAGTTTGGAAAAGTGTGGATGGTCAGGGTTCAAATTTGGCACCATTTCCACTGTCTGAGAGGTTGCGATCCAAGGTTCTAGTTTGAGCCCAAAACTATTCATCATCTCTATTGCAAGGACAACTATCACTGTAACTATCAGTTTTGGATGTGAAATTAAAAAGTTTCATTATTTAAAAAAAAAGTCATTAATTTTCTCAGGGTCAGTATTTTGCCAATTTGCCTCCATGTTAAATTAGAAAGATTTTTTATGAAAAGTTAAAAACATGCTTTTCTTTACAGGAAAATATGCATTGCTACTTTTAAATATATTGTTACTTTAATATAGCAAAATCACTTCCCCTGAAATCCCTGGAACTGCTAATTTGCTGTTTCCTCATCTTGATTAGCTGACATCACAAATACGATAAGCACAAAAAAAAAGCAAGATTCTCTTTGATTTAAAAAATTCCATTTATTTGTGTTCTCTATTCTGAAAATCCAATAATCCAAATGTAAGTTTTTAATCAACTACAAGGACTATTGCTATAGCAACAATATGGAAAACAACAACAAAAAATATTAGAACAAGGTCCTTATTTACAAGAGAGTTTGTTCTTTAATTCAGTCTCCAACCCAGCTCCAAGTGCAATTATAAATCACTGCAAACAGATGAGACTTTTGAACTATGCCACGTCGTTCCACCTTAAAGAAGTAGTAAACAGTTTTAAAGCTCCATGCACTACAATCTGAAGAGGACTGATGGTACATTTTACTACAAATAGGTATTCATGTGTGCCTTTAAATGATATGTTATATTTAAACATAGTTCAAAGTCTCAAATATATAGGCTTATTTTCACAGTCACAGATGTTTCTGAATTATACACACATACAAAAAAATCTAAACTGCCTGCAAATTGCAAAAATGTCTTATACTGAACTGAGGTGGGAGAAGGGGAGAAGTCCAGTAAAAATGGTAGAAAGAAAAACAAACAAATACAAGGAAAACTTTGGCAATATCATACCCTCCATTTTAAAGCTAAACTCTTAACATGTAACAGTGTGGCACCCACTTCTCATGGTCACTCCTTCTGTTCATGTGTGTCTGCAGTCTTTAAGTAGTCCTAGCTCTGGCATCAGGCCATAACCCCAGGATTTCCTTCCTGGAGGAAATGGTTTTGCCCTCTTTGTCTACTCTGGCCCTAGCTCTTCCCCTTCTGGAAGTTTCTCCAGTTTCCCAGTTCACCCACCTACTACTCCAGGTCCCAGACCAAGGGCCCTAAGAATAGGACCCACATGCTGTCATGTTCCTTTAGCAAAACTGCTTTCAGTTCCCTGGGGCACTTGCCCATGACCCCAGTCTTCACTGATGCTTCACTCTCAGCTCAGGGCTCATCTAAGTTCAGGCCCAGCAGCCAGCCAGGAGCTCTTCCTCACTACCCCAGTCCCTGCCAGCACTGAGCTATCCATAGATTCTGCAGTACCCTTTGACCAGCCAGTTGCATCATCTACACTCCTGACAGTCCCTGCCTCTGCAGCTGCTTTTATATGATCCACTTGGGTCTTGATTGGCTGTTTCCCCTGCAGCCACTCTAGGCTACTTGAAGGACTCCTCTACTGCTCCTTTCCTGGGATGAGTGTGGCAGGACACTGATGCCTCCAGCAAAGGGCCTCTGGGCCTAGTACACCCCGTGACATCACCCTTGCCATTGATCATGAGTCTCACAATATCTGTGGTGTTTTTAGGTGTCAAGGTTCCTTCCCCACTCTGAACTTTAGAGTACAAATGTGGGGACCTGCATGGACACTTCTAAGCTTAATTACGAGTTTAGATCTGGTATCGCTGCCCCCCCCCCAAGTACTGCCTTTTTCCCTGGGTAGTCTTGAGAGACTTCACCAATTTCCTGGTGAACACTGATCCAAACCCCTTGGATCTTAAAACAAGGAGAAATTAACCATCCCCCTCCTTTCTCCCACCAACTCCTGATGGATCCAGATCCAATCCCCTTGGATCTAAAAACAAGGAAAAAATCAATCACGTATTAAGAAAAAGGCTTTTAATTAAAGAAAAGAAAGGTAAAAGAAAACCCTCTGGAAGAGATTAGCATACCAGCTACTCTCACAGACGACAGATTCAAAACACAGAGGATGCTCCCCTGGGCAAATACTTCTTTACACAAAAAATACCCAAATACCCAATTTTGATAATTCCCTTAATGGTACTAAGACAAGTTACAAAGAAAATAAACAAACCTATTTATCCCTTTCTAAAACTTACTACTCTGATAAGAGGCTGGTTTCTTGATCTTTTTCACTTCGGTTGAAACTGAAACTGACTAAACAAAGGAAAACTTCCCTCCCTCCTTTTGAAACATCTTATTCCCCCATTGGTCCCTCTGGTCAGGTGTCAGCTAGGCTAGGTGAACTTCTTAACCCTTTACAGGTAAAAAAGGCATTAACCCTTAACTATCTGTTTATGACATTAGGGGTTCTCATTAATTTCTCAATATCACCAACTCTGGTCCGTATTCCAAATAGCCATTTCCCAGTCACTGTCAATGGAATGGAAACCATAGGATCCTGTCAACAGATTGGCCAACAAGTTTATTTGATCTTTTTTGGTGGTAATGAGCCTGCCCACAGGAAAACTGGTCATCACCTCACACTGCTGTCAATGGGACTTGTATACAGAAGTGATACTGTCACCAGAAATAGATATCAGCTCCCTTTGTTTCCAATGAAGTTGAAGCCAGGTGGCCCTTTAGTCATCTTGTGAAGGCAAGGCAAGGAACAGGAGAATGTGGAAGCACCAGGAATGGGACTGTGGGAGTCATATGGAGGAGAGGAGTATTAGGAAATTGGACAGAAAACTATGAAGAGCCAGAGAAATATGGTAGGTTGGAGGCAGAGGAGACAGTGGAGTGAAAGGAACAGGCTAGTGGCAGGTAAGAGGCCGACTAAAGAGTGTGTGGATGGCAGATTGAGGAGGTGCAGTAGAACATGGTATGGCAGAGAAGGAGGAAGTGATCAATAGGAGGCTAGGAGAGAGAAGAAAGGGAACAACGGGGGTCAAGTGAATATAGGGCACAGGTGTTGGACAGGATAAAGTGAGGGAGCATGCAGGGAGGATATGAGTGTAGCAGCTGCCCTCCAATCTATGAAGGGAAAGAGATAGAGCAGGAGTGAATGGCAGATCACACACTCTAGCAGATAGCAGAGAGTAAATGGAGTTCCTTCTGGGTTTTTGTGTATTTAAGATTTAATTTTGAATATGAGATGATCAGATACAATTTGAGACTGGATGCTTTCTCCCTAAAGTTGAGGAAAAATGAGAAGGTAGGCCAAAATATGCGATTTCTTATTTTTATCTGATGATTTGGAGTGTTCTGATTCACAATTTGTGCATATTTGGAAGTGGCAATACTGCTGGCCTGAACAGAATGAGCTCTTCCTCATATTTGGAACCACAAAAAAAAGTTTAACATGGGGAGCAGTAAAGTACAGAGTTGCTTCCTCTAAATCCAGACAAGGAATTTTATTAGAAAAGAATAAACATTATCCCACTCTCTGCTGAGGTGCTGAAGACCCTATGATCGTCACCTTAGTCAGCTCTATTACTTATACGTGATTTGTCATAATTATCACAAGCTTGGTACACCATTACCAAATGAGACAGTTGCAGCACGGTATAAATGCTTAGACAGACAAATACAGTATATAAAGGAAGAATGAGAGAGAGCATGCTGCTCCTAGTTGGAGTGATTGTCACTGTGTAATAATTTACTTTTGTATATGCTATTAAGGTGACAAACTGTGTGAAAATACAACATAAAAATAAACAGTTTTAGTGCTTGTTATTTTCAGAATTCCACAGGAAGTTTGGTCCTATATAGTCGGTAATGGCAATGCTCTTTTTCTAACTTAGCTCAAGTCACTACCATGATTCTCAATTTCAAACTGCTCTCCAGGGAAATACCCACAGAGTTGTCATCTGGGCTAGGAGTGCAATCACTTTTGAGAACCATTTTTCATGCTTGCCACTCAGCTCTTAAAAGGACACACATCCACATATTGCATGCCACATACATTCTGCGCACTGTAAACAACTGCCTCACACATTCCCTCTGCACAGAATAAGATGAATGTTTGAAGTGCTTCATATTCCAATTTATATGAGAATAAAGTCCAAACAACCTAGAGAGAGTTTAGTGCTTTAAGCTACTTTAAATTTAATTTGTATAATGTCTAAAATTAATTGCCCTAATCTATTTATTGTAATTGAGCACAAACAAAACAAATTTTCTAATGTTGTATTCATATTTTAGTTGAGTTATATGTACCCTAGAAACACTTAAAAGCAATTATAAACAGATAATACCATTGTCAAAGGAATTCAAATGATTTGCTGAATATATGTGCCCATTATATATTCCTTCTAATCAGTTGAATACATTCACATATTAATGACTTTGACTTGATTAGTAAGTTTATATTTGACAAAATTTCCATTTAAGCATAGACTCAGACTGCTGGAGGATAGAGATGCATAGTGAATTTGATTGCTGAAAGTAAGGGCTAAATTGTGTCATTTTGGATACATCTACACATGGATAAAAGACCTGCTGCAAGGTCATGGGTGGCCAGATCAGCTCACTTTGGCTCGCAGGGCTTGGGCTGTGGAGCTAAAAAATCATTGTGTAGATGTTCAAGCTCAGGCTGGAGCCCAAGCTCTGGGACCCTCCACCCTAGTAGGGTCCTGAGCTTGGGATTCAATCCAAGCCTGAGTATCTACACAGCATTTTTAGCCCAGCAGCCTGAGCCCTGAAAGCCCAAGTCAACTGACCAAGATAACAATATTTTTTTTTATCTTTGTGTAGACATAATCTTAGCGAGAAGGCCTGCAGTGGGTCTGGCGAGATGAATCAGAGGTCATTCTGCTTCTAGGAAGCACAATACTTCCCAGAATTCTCCACATTTGTAATGAGACGGAGGAATGGGTAATTTGCTGCATCCCTTTAAAGTATGCTGAATAATTCTGCTCCGCTGGCATGATTTTAGAAAGGTAGAGTCATGTCTCTGCCTACTTCCTGTCCCAGCCCACTACCTTTTCTAATAGTTGTTCTGTGGTTGAGGGTACGTCTACACTATGAGATCATTTGGATTTCACATAAACCAGTTTTGTAAAACAGATTGTATAAAGTCGAGTGCATGCTGCCCCACTAAGCACATTAATTCGGCGGTATGCGTCCATGGTCCGAGGCTAGCGTCGATTTCCGGAGCGTTGCACTGTGGGTAGCTATTCTGTAGCTATCCCATAGTTCCCACAGTCTCCCCCGCCCCTTGGAATTCTGAGTTGAGATCCCAGTGCCTGATGGGGCAAAAATCATTGTCGCGGGTGGTTCTGGGTAAATGTCGTCACTCATTCCTTCCTCTGGGAAAGCAGCGGAAGACAATCATTTCACACCCTTTTTCCCTGGATTGCCCTGGCAGATGCCATGGCATGGCAGCCATGGAGCCCGGTGTATCAGAGAACTAGAGAGCACAGCTGCTCCATGTCAGATCCCACAGTAATGATGAGCTGCATGCCTTTCACAGGGGTTGTCCCTGCAACAACCCCACCTGTTGCTTCCCTCCTTCCCAACCTTCCTGGGATACCCTGGCATTGTCCCCCCCCATTTGTGTCATGAAGTTATAAAGAATGCAGGAATAAGAAACAGTGACTTGTTAGTGAGATAAAATGAGGGGGAGGCAGCCTCCAGCTGCTATGATAGTCCAGGTAGGACATTAAGTGGTACGGGGGAGAGGAGCCCAGCATCCCACTGCTATGATAGTCCAAGCAATACAGAATCTTTTCTTTACACATGAAAGGGAAGGGGCTGATTGAAGCTCAGTCCCCAGTTGCTATGATGAAGACGGTAACCAGCCGTTCTGTACCATCTACTGGGAATGACCAGGAATCATTCCTATTTTTACCCAGGTGCCCCCCCACAGCCAGCCTCACCTGAGGCCAGCCAGGGGTATTCAGCAGCTATCAAGCATATTGTACTATCTGCCACCGGGGAGGGAAGAGGAGCAGATACTGCTCTTTACTGCCACAGCATCACGTCTACCAGCAGCATTCAGTACATATAGGGTGACATTAAAAAAAGTCAAGAAATGATTTTTTTCCCTTTTCTTTCACTTGCGGGGGAGGGGGTACATTGATGAGCTATACTCTGAACCACGCCGGACAATGTGTTTGAATCAACAGGCATTGGGAGCTCAGCCAAGAATGCAAATACTTATTGGAGACTACTGTGGGATAGCTGGAGTCCTCAGTACCCCCTCCCTCCCTCCGTGAGCGTCCATTTGATTCTTTGGCTTTCTGTTACGCTTGTCACGCAGCACTATGTAGCCTGGAGATTTTTTTCAAATGCTTTGGCATTTCGTCTTCTGTAACAGAGCTGTTTTGTCTCCCCATACAGCGATCAGATCCAGTATCTCCCGTACGATCCATGCTGGAGCTCTTTTTGGATTTGGGACTGCATCGCCACCCGTGCTGATCAGAGCTCCACGCTGGGCAAACAGGAAATGAAATTCAAAAGTTCATGGGGCTTTTCCTGTTTACCTGGCCACTGCATCCAAGTTCAGATTGCTGTCCAGAGTGGTCACAATGGTGCACGGTGGGATACCGCCCGGAGGCCAATACTGTCGATTTGCAGCCACACTAACCCTAATCCGATATGGTAATACCGATTTTAGCGCTACTCCTCTCGTTGGGGAGGAGTACAGAAACTGATTTAAAGAGCCCTTTATATCGATATAAAGGACCTTGTAGTGTGGACGGTTACAGCTTTAAATTGGTTTAATGCTGCTAAAATCGGTTTAAACGCGTAGTGTAGACCAGGCCTGAGAGTAACTCACTTGCAGTCCCAAAGCATGGCAGTTGCAACTCTGGGTAGCAATTAAGGATGTTAGCAATGAAGACTGTATGAATCTTTCCTCCGTCTGCACGTCTGTGGCCATATAAGGGCTGGTCAGAATCCCTTCTCTTGCATTGAATAGTCTTTTATTTTGTAATCCACCCCAAATCATTGGAATGCCTTGCAAAGTAAACATAAAGTAAGTCTGGCAGAATGTGGCTCTAAATAAACTGCAGACATTTACAAATCCATAAGTGATGAATGCCAAGAGGGAGTAGATCTTAGTGGTTACTGGTATACTTAAAATAACATACAATACATAACTAGAGATGATGACAAATTTTCCATTATCTTTTTTTCTGGCAGAAATTACCTTTTTAATGAAAAGTAAAAATGTTCACAAAAATCATTTGGATAAAAAGTTATTTTATCATGAAAAGAATTTGAAATTAAAAACTCAATTTCACTCAGGATAGGGGAAATGTACTTTATTTTTCCCCATTTTGTTCCTTACTGAAAAGGGGGAGGATAGTATAAAAAAAGCGAGAGAAAGTAGGGCAAAATAATCATGCTTTTAAAAAAACAAAATAAAAAACCATGCACTTTTATTCTGGAAAAGGGCTAAAAAATGAGAGTTTTTTCTCCATCAAAAAGACCCATATTTTTCAAATATCTTTAAAACAATTTTTCATTGAAAAAAATTCACAGAAAATAGTGAACAATATGAAAAAAGTTTTTCCACTTTTTTTTGGAAAACATACTTATTTTTTTCAACTAACTATATATATTGATATTTATAGAGATATTTGTTTTAAATTAAGGAGCTAGCTGTGAATCACTGGTTAGGACTGCATTTTTATAGTAGGTATTACCATAAACCCTGAAGATCAGCTTTCCTTCTCAGTTACACCACTGTAACTCCATTAACTTCAGTGGAAACAATTGCATCGGTGAAACAGATATACAAATTAAGCTTCCCTGGTAAAACCCTTCCTAAATATATCCACATTTATATCACTGACTTGAATAATTATATTGCTGAGATATAGCAGCTGTTTGTAAAGATTTAAATAAAGATTACTGGGATTGAAAACATAGGTTTAAACAGCTTGGACTACCTGAACTTTTCCTCCTATCCCAGAGCATATATAATCATATATACCCCTCAATACTATTAGGCAATACAATGGGAGATCTCAGGGGACCTGCAAGTTATTGTGGTTTGAAACCCCTACCTGCTTTTTAGGAGTTAAGCCTTTGCAATGCAACATATTCAAACCATTCTGAAGGGAATATTGGACTACTCTTTATCCCTTTATAATCGTGACCCAAAAGTTTAAACAGTTATTTCGTAATATTTATTCTACAAATGTTGCAATAGATAACATTTGTAAGTGATGATGCAAAATTTGTGCACCTGGATTCAGTTAGAAAATACAGATGAAGGCTGCATCAGTCATTTTCTTCCAATAATATTTTACCTATCATGGGAGTCTATCGTTTACCCAAACATAATAAATGTCAGCTTCAAAACATTTACAGTTTTTGCTAGTCTTACACGCTAAAGGTCTATGGTAGTTTTCAGCCTTAGTCCATCAAATACCAACACATTATGCTATCAAAATCACTTGGACATCCACCTATAGGTAGTTTAATAGACTACTTAGAGTAACTAGCTGCCAAGCTGTCCTGCAGGGTCTCAGGTGTGTGTGTATCAACCTCAGGGTAGACTATTAAGAGGCCCCACAAACACTAAATTAGCCATGAGTTCTATCCTTAGATTTGACTGATCAATTATCAAGTGTCAACTACTCAGACACTATAATAGCCCAAAAGGAAGTCACGCACAGGTCCCTTGGGTACTTCAATCTATTTTGTCACTTAGGCAACCTTGCCTTTGTGAGAGATAGTCCCTTACACCAAAAAACAACAACAATATTCAGGTTACTCACAGTCCCAAAGGATCAGTCACTTACCCAAATCAATTACACTTTAGATCTCACATCAAAGACAATGCTTATAACCAATCCTATAACAAACTATCTAAAGTTTTATTAACTAGAAAAAGGAAACAAGAGAGTTATTTACAAGGTTAAAGCAGGTAAACATACATACATACATTTCAAAAGTAGTAGAAGCCTCTATAATAAGCAAGTTCAAGTTCAATAGGTCTCTTACAGCTACCCCAGGCTAAACACTGGGGATCTCTTGCTTATGCTTAGTAAACCTTGCCCTCAGGAGTCCAAGAAACTGATATTTTTATCTCCTCACCCACCCCATGTGCTCTGAGCTGCTACTTCAGCTGATGGAAGGAATTCGCATGCACATCTTTTCATGTAGGGGGAGAAAACAAAGGTCTTTTATACTAAGATGTTCCACATTAGTTCGTCTGATGTTGATGGGTAGCAGATAACACTTCCTGTTGGAGACTGCTATTTCACACTTATTAATGCTGCTCTCCTGTCTGGTGATTTACATTTACACAGGCTTACAATGCAGACCCTTAAGAGTTACCTTATAAGATGGAATACAGATGTTCTAAGTGAGCTTAATGCTTGCTGCACTCACAAGCATTCAATAAAGTCTAAACACTACACACATTTTTATAATTCTAATACCTATTATAACACTAGCACACAGATGAACCAGACTGATTCCAGCTATGTGTTTGTCAGTATTCACGCGAGGCATGGGGACCTTTACATAAGCTGATACCTGGTTTGGCTGGTATGTGTCACACTAGCATTCTGGTATGTGTCACGCTAGCATTCTGTATTCTTTCTGCAATAAATGATGTTATGTAATTCTAGAAAGGTGTTGATTTAGAAATGTGAAGAATTACTACTTTCAAATGAATATCAGCAGGAAATTACTTAGCTGTAATGGGTAATTTTCCTCTATATTACAATGTTCCATTTCTATCACATCTCCAGCAAAAAATCAAGACAGTGGGCACTGCATCCTCCAACACGAGTTGGAATGATCCACATCTTTAGACAAGTACATAGTCTAAAGTTCGTCATGATAATATTACCTTGTATTCGCATTTACAGAGGTATCAAAAGATAAGTAATATCAGGATGCCATCTTGCTCCTATTGATATCAATGGGAGCTTTGCCGTTGACTTCTGCAATACCAGGAAGCAGACAAGGCATTGTAACTTTCAGAAAGCAAAAGACCATCTTGGAAAATACAGGAAAGGGGTACTGGTTATAGTGGAAATGTTTATATTTGATAAGACATTATTAAAAGTGCAGGTGAAAAGAATATGCACACACCATCCCTATCACATAGCACAAGAACAAGGGGACTTTAAAAGAAATTAATAGATGGCGAATTCAACTCTGATAAAATAAGTCCTTTTTTACACAATGTATAACTAGACTGTGGAACTCACTGCCACATGAGGTTGTTGAGGCCAGGAACTTAACACGATTCCAAAAATTATTGGCCAGTCACATGGATAATGAGAACATCTAAAGATTTTATAATTAATAACAAAATCTGGAAGGGATATTAAACCTTATGCTTCAGATTTTAAACCAATATCTAACTATTCGAGATCAGCATGAGGCAGATGATCCCACATCTGCCTTCTGTGGGAATCTTACGCCTTCTCTGAAGCATCTGGGTACTGGGCCACTGTCAGAGATAGGATGCTGGACAACATAGAGCTCTGATCAAATACAGCAGTTCCTATCTTCCACATTTTGTATGTGCGTGTGTAAAGTTTATGTGCATACCTGGGTAATGAAAGTGTACACAAATGCCCAAATTCAAGCATTCATCAGGGGATCTAAATTACTTATATAGGTTAAGTATAACTGCCACTTGGGGCAAAATTCTGCCATTAGCCACATACATGCAACTCCAAGTGAAATGAATTGGAGATTTATTTCATTTTAAAATGTTCACTCTTTTATAGCTGGGGAAACTTAGACACAGTAGATGGGTGACTTACCCATCTCTGGTGCTTGTCCTCACTCAAGCCATGGTAAGGGATACAATTTTTGGACTCTAATTCTCTCTTGCCATGGTCTCTATACCATAACAATGAGAACTCATTGGCCCAAGGAACACACCCATAAAGAGCTCAGCAAGCATAGTGAGCTGCACTTCAGTCATGGTCTTCAGCATTTAGAGGCACAAATTGATCAAGTTCATTCCTTGTGTAAGTCCAGTGATTTCTATTAATTTGGTGATTAAATTTTGCAGAGCCAAAAAGCATGTTTGGCCATCTACTTGGCAAAGCTTTTTATAAGAAATTATGTTGTATATTTTCCATCTCATATAAGAATGGCAAAAAGGATTTTTATATATTCATATGAAATATTTTGCATGGCCCTACCTGAGAAAGATGCATAAAATCTAAAAACAAAGTCCTATATAATAAAGCCTAAATATTAACAAGAGTTCTTACTGTCACACTTACTGTTTTCTCTAGGGCTACAATAATTTAAACATATATCTCAAAATATATTTGATAATCTATCCTGCTCTTCCTAGAAAGAGATTGAGCTTCAAATAAAATGCAGTTTAAGAAAGCTTATCTGTTGGTTGATATTTCCCAGAAAGTTGGACTTTTCACTTTAATATATATTTCAATCTGAAGAGCAACATCTTGGCAAAATGAAAACAAATGACACTGCTATCTCCAATGAGACAATGTATTATTTCAAAACATATGAAATGGTCCATGCTCTGCCCTATGACAGTTAAATGCTCAAAGTGAAATAGCCAAAAAACATAGCTAACTAATTCAAGGGGACATGAAAAGGGAGCTTCCTTTTTTTTCTTTAATATGGAGGGAAGGAGGGACAGAGGGAGAGAGAGAGAGAGAACTGTTGTGTGAGAGATAGATAAACTCTGTTCTTATACTATATGAAATGAAGCCAGCAGACTTTAAATCAGAAAAGACAACACTGATTTGCAAGTTGTTGCCATGTCATTCAAAGCAAACAAGATTAACTTTAAACACCATTCAGTTCATTAGAGTTATTCGCAGAAAGACAAAAATCAGATTGGAAGATCCTGATTAAGTCTGTAAATAACTGTCTATTGATTTAATGCCAGCCCTTATTTTAGCACTAACTCTTCTCTTCTTCTTCTTTTTTGTTTTTTTTTTAATTTTTTGATGTTTGTTTAGCAACACTACATATATAAGAGGCCAGATTCTGCTTTTTGTTACCCAAATGAACATAGAAGGAAGGAGTGCACCTCTGAATCATCAGCTTATCCCAGCGTCCCATAGTGGCCCCTGTGTAAGGTGGGGAAGAGGTACAGTCAGAAGAGGGGCACATATCATCCCCTGTGGCCCTATAGAAAGGTTAATGGGTGACTTCATTGCAAACTGTAAGTAACTACATGAGGAACAAATATTTAGCAGGGTCCTCAATCTAGCAGAGAAAGGTACAATGGCTGGAAGTTGAAGCTAGACAAACTCAAGCTGGAAATAAAGCTTATTTTTTTAACAGGGAGATTAATTAACCATTGGGACTACTTACCAAGGGTCATGGTAGATCAGGAGTCGGCAACCTCTGGCACGTGGCTCGCCAGGGTAAGCACCCTGACAAGACTGGCCAGTTTGTTTACCTGCCACGTCGGCAGGTTCGGCAGACAGTGGCTCCCACTGGCTGCAGTTCACTATCCCAGGCCAATGGGAAGCTGCGGCCAGCACATCACTTGCTCATGCCACTTCCTGCAGCCCCCATTTGCCAATGGGAGCTGCAGTCCACCGAACCTGCCGATACGGCAGGTAAACAGACTGGCCCGGCCTGTCAGGGTGTGTACCATAGTGTTTTAAGTCACTATTGGATGTTTTTTCTAAAAGATATGCTCCAGGAATTATTTTTGGGAAATTCTATGGCCCAAGAGCTCAGACTAGACCAGGGATTCCCAAACTTGTTTCACAGCTTATTCAGGGAAAGCATCCTGGTGGACTGCAAAACACTTTGTTTACCTGAGCGTCCACAGGTATAGCTGCTCGCAGCTCCCAGTGGCCGTGGTTCATAGTTCCCGGCCAATGGGAGTTGAGGGAAGTGTTGGCCTTGCCCTCACTGTTTCCCACAGCTCCCATTGGCCAGGAATGGTGATCTGCAGCCACTGGGAGCTGAGAGCACCGTGTCTGGGATGTTTAGGTAAACAAAGTATTTTGCAGGCCACCATGGGCTTACCCTGGACAAGCCATGAAACAAGTTTGGGAACCCCTGGATAGATTATCACAATGGTGTGTTCTAGCCTTGGAATCTATGAATGGGGATTCTGCACAAAAATTAATAGGAACTTGCACATTCCCCTTCACACAATGGTGGTGCGGGAGCAGGAGCTTGAAACTACTTGTCAGCGTGGGTTTCATTATAGCCACTAGGCTGGTGAAATGGAAAGGGGAGCAGGAATCCTTGGAAACATAAGTTCTCCATGCAGAGGTCCTGGTCTCTCATAAATCTCAGAGAATCTGTAAGTCATTGAGATCTGAAACCACTGCCTGTCCTATAGGTGCATCAGAAGCTTGGGGGTGCAAACCTACACTTTTACCCCCAAATTCTTACAGAATAGGAGCATAGGAATTTAGAAATCATCTTACTGGATCAGATCAATAACACATCTAATGCAAGATCCTGTCTCTCACAGTAACCAGAACCAGATACCAAAGAGGATTGGGCACAAAATCCCACACTAAACAATTATGGAATAACGGAACCACAGAGGAAGTCTCTGTCTATCCCTCAGTGTTTGAGTTATGCCCTCCTTGTTGGTTTATATTCCTTTATGATATAGATAATCTAATGCAACTGTGGCTGCACTCATTATCCATATAAATATCTAAACCTTTTTAGAATCCTGCTACATTTTTGGGCTCAGTGATACCTTGTAGTGGTGAGCTTAAGAGATGAACTATGCATTGTGGCGGCAACAGCAAAAATTCATTTCTTCATTTACTTTTGTTACTCTTCAATTTGACTGAATTCTCCCTTGTTCTAATACTATCAGAAAGGTATGCAGGAGCACCTGGGTTAACATCTCTAAACCACTCATTATTTTAGATACTTCTATCATATGGGTTTCTTCTTTAGCTGACAACTATGGTACCTATACACTGACACAGACAATATACAACGACAGAATTTCAGATTAGCATTGAATTGTTGAACAAAACTCCTGTGAAATGAGATTCTACGAAGATCAACAATTAACCTTACCTTAAATAGAAGTGTGTATTATAATGACTCTTTATTTGTGTACCACTGCCAGCTACTGGATGGAAAATGCAGAGAAGCTTATTGTTCATAAACGCTGTCTGACTGAGCTAGTTGAGCTGTTCCTTTAGCTCACTAGAATTAACCTATTTTTTCCCCTCTAAGTAGAAGATTGAGAGTTTTATACCTGATGAATATATGAGATTTTGCCAAAGACACAGGGTCTGGTGTATAGACCTGTGATAGATCATTACAAAGCTGAGCCTTCCAGATTTAAAAGAGGTTTACATGTACTTATTTAAAGACAGTGATACATTTTATTTTCATTCTGAGACATCAAAATGTGGGATACCGGATAATGGGACTGAAAGACTATCAATATTTGCTGATACTTTGATGTCATTCTTGAAAGTAGGTCTTCTAGAAAAGTATCTAGCCCTGGTATTTATAAAGTTCTCTGTAACACAGTATCTAGAGCTGAGTCTCAATAACCAATGGTGTCAAGGGCAAGAAGCACACTTTCTCTTTCTCTGTTTTTTTTAGAAGGGGAATTATTTCTGAAAGTTCCTCTCCAGCTGTTCAAATTACTGCTCACCCATGTCCTCTCATATCACCTGTGTTCTCTGTATCCTCTCTCACTTCATCTATCAGCATTTATTTGTCACTATTCTCTCCTGTTTTCTGTCACTAATATACATTTGCTCCCAACATTGCTAATACTACATTAAGAGCTGTTATATTAATTAGAACTGAATAATGCATCAAGAGATTAATGTGTGAGAGATCTCTTTGAACTTGCATATCACTCCTCTAATTACATATTGTCATTGCATCACATGTAATTTAGACACATTAAAAATAGTAGGAGAATAATAAATTCCTCAACGGCATAGAGACATATCGTATTAGCTATGTGCAACACTGCACATGGGCTTGATTTGCCTCCTTGGGGACAGCAATGCCTAGTAGGGGACAGGAGACAGATATCACTGCAAGTCGCGACCCACTGATAAGTCTGGTATAAGGAATTAGAACTCTGGCTAGATTCCATAGAAGCAGCCACAAAGTAGATTGATAGCTATGCTGAATCAGTGCACATTGCGGGTAGCCTGACCTTGTCCTGTCCTTGCTAGCCATTTTGCATTCTATACTGGCAAACGTTTGGTCCCTCAAAGGAGAGGAGCTTGCAAGCAGCATTCTTCTTTATGGTTAAACCTTCTTACATTGAAATCCTGAAGTCTGCCTTCCTCAAGAGAAACCCCGAGAATTAATTAAGCTGTATCTAAGTAATTTGGTCTAGTTATAAGAAAAGTGAGTCACTGCACATAAGGATTGGTGACCCTTGAGTTAAACATAATGTTGGGATGTCATTCCTGCACCTTGATAACATGATACCTTTGGTAATATGGCTTATGAATTTTAATGCCAGCAAGTATTAATCATACAAAAGGGATTTCCATAATCTCTTGAAGCATCTGTATTACTAATGCAATCTTGGAAATAGAGATTAACAAAAAGGACTATTGCATTAAACAAATACTATCATTAAACTTGATAACGTGCCTGACATGATGGAAATTGACATTTTTTATGTATTTTTCTCAATATCTATCTCTTTCATTTCAAATAAAGAGAGAAGAGTATGTTTGAAGGAGACAGTAATATGAAGACGGTTTTACTGGGCAAACCTGGTGAATCATTTTAAGTGATTGAGCCAGAACATATTCATCAGGAACTATAGTTACTGTAAAACATTTTAGTAATTTTCACAGTATTATAATGTTCGATGTTCTTTAAAATTACTGAATGATAAAGTAGACACATTCGCAAAACTGAAAGATGCAGCAATCATGAATAATGGGAAAATCTACTATTGATGGACAAGAAGGACATGTGGCAGGACTGAAAGTGAAATGGGAACATCATGCATGCAGAAGTGAAACTCTTCAGCAGGGTAAGAAATCTGTTATCTTGGCCTACTCCTGTTTCAAGAGCTACTCTTCTGAAGTGACTCGTTGGCTCAGCTATTCCAGTAGTGCAAGCAAGCAGGCCTTTTTGAGCCCTGCCTACTGTACATGTCGCACAACCCACTGCTAAGCTCCTACTTCATATACCTCATGAGTGGGCAATATCAACATATACACTAGAGACATCTTAAAGGGACCAGACCTTTAGAAAGCACTGAACACCAGTTTCTGACAACCAGGTCCCTTTATAGGGAGGGTCTTAAATTGGGCAACAAAAAATTGAAACATGCAAAATCACGAGTCATTTTTTAAATCATGGTGAAATCTGTCTTTACCAGTGCTCAATAATATATGACCTCCACACCTCAAAAAAAATTCAAACTCTATAAAGGTCTGATCCTGCAAACACATACTACCAAGCGTAGTGCTTAACATCATGACTAATTCCATATTGTCTACTGAAATTGGTCATGGCAGTAAGCACTGCACTGAATAGTGTTTGGAGAATTGGACAACAAAACTTTTCTAAAATAGCTTTTCTTCTATAAAATATGTGACATTCTGAAAAATCATGAAGCTGTGGTGTGGGCAGTTTTTCTTGGACTTTTGTAAGAGGATTTGGGGGTAGCATATTTGTGACTTCATCAGTTGTGAATAAAACATCGGGTTAGGCCAAACTCATGCAGATAAAGCCTCAATACTACAGTAACATATTCTTTCTCGCTCTCAGCAGTGGTCACAATGTATGCTGAATTCAGTATACCACATAGTTCTATAATTTACCATTGGTTATGGCCAAACACATGAAGATGTTCTATAATCCAGTAGAAGTCTTTTATGTGTGACCACTGTGTTTGTAGGTCTCTTTTGATATGTCAAAAGTTTCTAATAGCACCTCATGTATATATACGATTGCAATCTTTTCTTGATCAGCAAAGTGAATGAGAAAATAAGAACAGCCATGCTGAGTCAGACCAATGGTCCATGTAATCCAGTATCCTGTCTCTGACGGTGGCCAGTGCCAGATGCTTCAGAAGGAATGAAAAGAATAGGGCAAATTTGAGTAATCCATCCTCTGTCATCCAATCACAGCTTCTGCATTTGGAAGTTTAGGAACACACGGAACAGGGGATTGCATCCCTGACCATCTTACCTAATAGCCATTGATGGATCTAATCTATCAAAATTTATCAATTTTTTTTAACCCAGTTATACTTTTGGTCTTCAAAACATTCCGCGGCAATAAGTTCCACAAATTGACTATATTTTGTGTGAAGAAGTGCTTCCTGTTAATACCATAACTTTTAAATAATTCCCATGTAGCTTTAAGACAAATATTAGGAACAAAAAGACTCCATGAACAGACTAAAGATAGCTCTTAAATCAGCTATGTCATAGTCAAATAGGAACTGTTCAGGTTATAATGACTCAAACCTGATACTATAGTACACATATATACCTATAGTCAAATATTTAATGTTACTAAACTTTTATAAATGACAGGCATAACTTTCATTACATTCATAGGAAAGATTACCCTTCATTAAATTGGGCCCTAAAACACTGGTGCAGGTATAAGGCCAGAGTTAAAAAGTGCTGGATATTGAAAAATTTTCAATTAATATAAGTATATCCCTTTCCATGTCAGATAATCACAATGTTCATCTTTGCATGCAGAGTATTTCACAGGAACATTTTTCAATGCCAGTTGACTCATTTATATTTTTAAGCCTTGGCTCTTTTGATAGAGATCTATCTAGTAATGAAGAACATTTTTGTTTCTCTCTCTCTCTCTCTCCCTCTTTCTCTCTCTCTCTCCCCCTCCCTTTCCAATTTTAATAAATACTGTGGCTTTCAAAGTTTCCTGTTTTTAAGTATGTCAATGAAACTAAACATATGACAATTTGGGAGTTTACATCACATCCCGTGCTGAGAAAATAAAGGCAAAAATATGACGCTGCAGTAACATTTCTAGAGTGCTAATTCTTTTTGTGTTGACTAATAGGTAAAAACTCTGAATCTTAGAGTTATCAGACCAAAAAAAAAAGATTTTCTAATCTACATTACTCACAAATTTTCTGAGACCTCATGTACTTTGTTCAAAAGTTGGTCCAGGGGAGGTTTCAGAATAAAGCTTACAATGGAACTCCTAATGCAACCCTAAACATGAAATCATTGCACATATGTATCTCCACACAAACATGTGCAGATCAAGGGTGCTATGTAATCCATTAAATATAGACTCCAACAATGCAAGTTGGACCAGAATTCCACCAGTCAGAGGGCAAATACACTAAGAAGTTATTCTAATTAATTTGAAATCCAGGACATAATTATGGAATGTTTGTAACTTATTCTGGGATCCCCTTGTGATGGGTACAATATATCTAGGTCAAACTATGAAATCCATTTTATATTTGTAACCTCCCTTTTGGATTAGGCCATCCATTTTGAGCTCTGTGCTGAACTTAAGTCTAACAAATCGTTATGATGCTTTCTAGTCAGCTACCCTGCCCGGGAAAGATGCTTGATATTTCAGTGGAAGAATGATCTCTGAGAAGCCATCGAGACAATAAACAAAAGCTATTGACTCTCTCTCCACTACTGGCCTGCACATGTGGAATAATGGACCATCTATATAGGAGACCTGGGTGGGCCAGGAGGGAGGGGAAGGACAAACATGCCAGTGGAGCACATGATGGAAAGTGACAGAGAATGTATTCAGGAAGGGGTGCTTCTAGGTGAGAGGGAAGCGGTCCACAATCATATGCAAAAAGATCAGACTGGAGAGAGAGAGAAGAAAGGAAGGAGTCTGTCTAGCCTGAAATGCTAACAAGACCTTGGACCCACTGAAAGGGTAAGATCAGACAGGAGGATAGTGCAACTCACGACTTGTTATTTTGCAAAATTCTGTAACTCTTTAGAACTTTAAATGACTTTATTTAAGAAATTTAATGGCTAAATCTGTGTTCCTGGCCTTCCTGTCATGTTGTCCTTGAAATAATTATACTGGAAGCCAGAGGGGCCATAGCTAGATGGAAATTTAATGGAGCATGTGCAACAACTACGGGGATTGGGAGATCTGGCATACTGGTTCCAGGATCTGAGTGGCTGGACTGCAGAGTCCTACATCCCAAAGAAGGGCTTGGAAAGGAGTCTGTGCCCAGAAGTGCAACCTAGAGACACAGAGCAAGGAAGAGTGATAGACTTAGCTGAGACCATCTGACAGTTGGGTCCATTTACAACATGCTGGTGACTACCCTGAGGGAGAGAGAGTTAAGTTCTAACAATCTTATAGTTGTATTACTAATAATATCAACTGTGTAGGTCTGATAATCCCCTCCTCTATATGATCCTTGGTCATCTATCGCTGGAGACTTAGTGGCATAACGCAAATGCCTTAATAGTTTAGATATTTGCAGAGATTAAATTTTTCATTATTGTAAGACCAAAATATAAGAGAGTATTTGATGCCAGGCCTTTTCTGATGCTATAATCATTGTCAGTACAGCCCAGGGGTCGGAAACCTCTGGCATGCAGCTCGCCAGGGTAAGCACTTTGGTGAGCCAGGCCAGTTTGTTTACCTGCTGCACTGGCAGGTTTGGCCGAACGCAGCTCCCACTGGCCGCGGTTCACCATCCCAGGCCAATGGGAGCTGTGGGAAGTGATGCGGGCTGAGGGATGTGCTGGCCGTGACTTCCTGCCGCCCCCATTGGCCTGGGACAGTGAACTGCGGCCAGTGGGAGCCATGGTCAGATGAACATGCTGACGTGGCAGGTAAACAAACTGGCCCAGTCCGCCAGGGTGCTTACCCTGGTGAGCCACATGCCAGAGGTTGCCGACCCTTGCTATAGCCACTAGCAACTGTGAAATAGGCACTTGTATTTGTAATTAGCTAGAACTCTTGTAACAGATCAATCATCAATCAATCATCTTACCCTGATGTGAGATAGGTGGTAAATATATATATGAAAACAGATAAAATTAAACCTACTCTGTCTTTACTACATAAAAATGCTTATATATACCTGCCCCGTCTCCTTTAAGGCAAAGAGAAACATATAGGACCCATATCAGCTGAAAGCAGCTCCTATTGGTCAAGCATACCATTTGAGCACTAACCAGACATAAAATTATAATAAAAACAAATGATAAAAAAGATTAAATTATTTTACATGATCTTTTCCATCATCATTAATTCCAATGGAATTAGACATGCATGTTGGTTACTGACATAGAATAGGTATGAGTTTGAACACTTGCTTTAGTACGATTGAAATTCATCAGCTTGTATAAAATTACAAGGTAAACTAGTGTAACCCTTTTGCCAGGTAGAGCCAGCAGCAACAAGGGCTGGGTTCAGTATCGAGGGATTCGTTTTCAACAATACATCACAAAACCAGTTCGAGCGTCCACCCAATGACCTGGGAAAATTATACACCACCCCCTGAGCACCTCTTTGAGGCAATACTTCTCCTCTCTCAACTTGTCCTTGGCCAGTGCAGCCCCAAAGTTCAGAGGTTCATCTTCAGAGTTCACCAACCACTCTGTGTGGAAGGCATGGAGGGAGAAGGGGTAAAGAGGCACCTTACACACTGCATTGCTCAAGCACTTGATCGTGGCCCCAACAACCACTTGCCACACCTCTGCAGGGCTCTACTCTGGCCTTCTCCACCAGCTTCTCTGCTGGTCGCTTGCTGCACCTCTCCACCAGTTGCCTTGCTAGCCACTTGCCATGCCTCTCCACTAGCTGTCCACTCACCACAACGTCTTCAGTCCTCCTCCAAACTTAACAGAGCTCTCAATGATTTCAGCTGTTAGTGAGGGAACCTTGCTGTTGGTGCACACTGCATACCTTCTTGCAATAGAGACACTGTCCCAAAATAAGTCTAATACTTAGACCTAGGTATCAGTGATTCAGCTCTACAGCATGTAATAAGACTCTCAACTGAGTTTATATTAGCTCTTTTACTATACCATAGAGAAAAGAACACTCAACTGATATATAACACTAACCAGCCAACCTCAACTCATTGGGCTTTGGAACCCATACCCCACACCTAGCAAGTGCTGTTGAGTTGGGAGTGAGTCCCTCCATTGGGGTATGCCAGATACAGTTCTGCCACCCTCAGTTCACACAGCAAGGATAACAACCCTTCATTACTCCTTCCCCAATAGCAAGGAGACTGGGGATCCAACACCAGCCATAAGAGATAATTTGGTAAAGCAGTCCCATCATGCTGTGCACCTAGACGGGGTGGGTGTATCCATGCAAATAAGATCAGCTTCTGATATCTTTTTCCATGGCTCACCTCTAGATGTCAGGGGAGAGCTCATCCAGACTCTGCTTAGGAGTCAAAGCAGAGCTCTGTTCCCTGAAATATGACATGGTAAATGTTTTTCTTTATGGAACTAAAGAATATGAGACATCACTCTATCTTAGTCATTTTTATGGTGCCTATCATAATACGTAAACATCAGCATTCTCATTTGTCTTTTATTCACCATGATTTTTGTTTCCCTTCACAGTAACCCATTATTTTGTTCACAAAACTAAATCCCACTGGTACATCTTGTCCTTCACACTCCTGGCATTGCAAACAGGGATTTAGAGTGTTTAGAGATGGGACAGGACCATTGTTGGCTTGTTGATAGGCTACCCCCTTCATTTGCTTCTGAAAAGGCCATTTTGTTGGCATCATGAAATAGTGAAGCATAGTGATAGGATTTTTAAAGCTTATTGTACTGCAAGGAGCATTTTAGATTGTAAATCTTGTGCTGCATCTTGTGCATGTATTTATCTGCTATTATAATAAGCATTATCTGTCAATGCACAGCTACCACTGACAGAGAGCTTGTTGGAATATGTGCCATCTGCATGGCACAACTGCTTTTCAAAAGAAGATGATGATAATTCATTTCTAGTTAATGGATACATGTGGTTTCCAACTACTATACTTCCTTAAATGACAAACAGGCTCTGGAAAATAGTTAGAAATTCTTAATCCGGCTTCCAACGCTAAATAATTGCTTTAGTACATATATAACCTTATTTTTGAAAATCAAAATGAAATTAAGGACTCTTACACTATGCTGTGATGTCTTGCCCATATAAATATAATGAGCATGAAAGAAATGCTGGGATCTGGGCTCTCATTAGTGAGTATACTCACACTTTAAAAGACAGTATGGGCAACTCTCTCTCATTATTAGGTGTCTGAGGTCAGCAGTTGAAAGGCTGATATTGGTCCAGGGTAAAGAGGATGGAGTGACACTTGGACTATATTTTAGTGCATAGCATGTTAAGAAATGTCAAAAAATACATTTAAAATCTTTTAAAAACCGTCTTACATGATCTGTATCATGGAATGAAGTGAAGTGGAGTGGAGTGGCTTGCATACGCAATGTTATCAGTTAGACCCAAGTTAATAATTGATTATTATTATTATTACTACATATGTCTCACGCTAAAGTTGTCACAGAGTAGAAACTAGTCTCTTCCATCCCTTTCGGTCATTAAAGTCAGGGTAATCTGCTGGCGGGTCATGAGACAGTTTGTTTACATTGGCCATTCACAACCACGGCTCCCTTTGGCAGGGAACGGTGAACCGTGGCCACTGGGAGCTGCGGGCAGCTCTGCCTGCGGATGGTCAATGTAAACAAATTGTCTCATAGCCTGCCAGCAGATTAGCTAGATGGGCAGCATGCAGCCCATGGGCTGCAGGTTGCCAACCACTTCTCTATGGTATTGAGAATGACTGTTTTGCAACTTTTCCTAAGTGTTTTTTTTTTAAGGTTTCTCTTGGGCTCCTTCATTTCCACACACCAGTTGACTTCCGCTTGACAGCTTTATGTGGGAGACTGTTTTGGCATCCAGATTATATATCCCAAACATGTCCATCACTCCTTTCTATTTCTAGTGGAGACGAGCTGTTGGCTGGCAATTCCTCAGATCTCTTCATTGGTAATTAAAGTCTCTCCATACAATGCCCAAAATATTTTGTAGGCACTTATTTTGAAAGGCATCTAGTTTTCTATCTGACATTTTAATAGATCTCTAGCTCTTCTATCCATATTCTGACATCAAAATTATGTTTAAGTTGAAAATTCTCAGTTTTGTTCTGATACAGTGCATCTTACGTTTCCATTTGTTGATGAGTTTAGTGAATGCTGTGGATGCCCTTTTTTGCATTCTAATATGAGGTTGGAACTTGATATCTCTGGGTTTCAAGGATGTTTGTTTTGACATAACTGCTTTTGAACCCTGATTGGTCTGCTGTGTTTGCAACGGTGTGTGTCTTTGTTTGTTACTTTCTGGGAGTGGTGCTCCATAGTGCGATATAATCAGCAAAGTCTAAGCATTTACCATCTACCCATGCTTTCCTAGTGTTTGTGTTGTCAATATACTACAGGGTTCGGCAACCTTTCAGAAGTGGTCTGCCAAGTCTTCATGTATTCACTCTAATTTAAGGTTTCACGTGCCAGTAATACATTTTAAGATCTTTAGAAGGTCTCTTTCTATAAGTCTATAATATATAACTAAACTATTGTTGTATGTAACGTAAAAAATGGTTTTTAAAATGTTTAAGAAGCTTCATTTAAAAGTAAATTAAAATGCAGAGCCCCCCAGAATGGTGGCCAGGACCCAGGAAGTGTGAGTACCACTGAAAATCAGCTCGCGAGCCATCTTTGGCACGTGTGCCATAGGTTCCCTACCCCTGTACTACTTCATCATCCAGAGTATGGCAATGGTAAACAACAGCAGAGATAGAATGCAGTTGTGTTTCACCCCACTGTGAATGTTGAACCAATCTGTTGTCTGTTTGCACTGACAGTACATATTGTATCACTTTACATACATAGCCTCATGATGTTGATGGCTTTAGCTGAAGTTCCATAAGACTGGAGACTATTCTACAAAGTATGTGTCATGGGGTACTCCCCTCTCTCGGGAGCACCCCCTCACTGAGTATGTGCAGGCCAGTGCTTTCTCTCCCTGTATCCCGCCTTGGGCTTAGTGCTTAATTAGTCCTGTAGTCTATCAGTGGTCTCATCCCTGGTGTCTAGACGTACTCCAGGGCTTCCCCCTGGAGGCAATGTCCTCACCCTTTCTGGGCATTTTAGGCGCCAGCTCTGCTGCTGAACTACTAATGAATTCAGTTCCCTCTTCTGGGGTGCCTCGAAGTCCAGGTCACTTCCCTCAATGGCTATTGGGAGGTGAGGGAGGACCCAGGTCCGTCCATGACTTCAGTTCTTAGCCTAGGCACCTTATAGATAGCAGCTGTATACTGTGTCCCTTTATCTAAGCCTCTGCTCTAAATCCCTGGGCCACGTCCCTGAAGCTTTGCACCTTCTTCACCCTTACCTTGAACTGATGCAATCCCAGCAACCATCCCAGAGCTTCTTCTCACTCCATCCCAGCTTCTATCAGGACTGCTCTGTCCTGAGGTCCTGTAGCTCCCTCAGCCAGTCACACGCCATCTACGCTCCCACAGATCCAGCAAGGAACTGACCTCACTCTAGCCCTGAAGCTCTTCTTATACTAGCCTTCTTATACTACTTGTTAGGTTAATAACCTCTTTGAATTAATAACAAGCTACATTATAAGAACTACTGAGTTCCTGTTAACACCAAAGAAACAAATGCCTGAGCAGGTACAGAAGAAGATCTGGGCAGCAAATCTGATGCAAGAACTGGAGAACATTTGGACAGAGAAATCAGCACAAACAGAAGGAAGAGCCAAAGGAATAATTAAAATATCAATGAAAAAGAGAAAACACAGTGATGCTTAAAATTGATAAACAAAGGTAAAATAAGCCCTATATAAAGAAAACCCTTTCTAGTTAATAGTTAAGTATATGGCCAGTCCCATGGCAATTTTAGTAACCACTCCGGATGGAGACATGTAAAACTATTCTGATCAAATCCAATTATACTTGCCAAGGGACTAAATACAACAATTTTCAGAAATGAGTGCACAGTGTGTACTAACTTATAAGGCCAGGGCAGAAGTCTTATGTGTTTTGTTTTTGTTTTGTTTGTTTATGTTTTTGCAGATTAATCTCTAAATTTATGGAAGCAAGAAATATGTTGTGAAATTTGTTACGGCTTGTTGGCGATGTGATTACTAGACCTGTCTCTGCCACAGGATTCCATCTGAAGAATAAGCCAGAAGATTGTTAAATGACTCAAATTTCAATACAGTGAGCACCTTTCTTAGGGGCACAAGCATAAAAACATTCTGGGTCAAACTAAAGTTCCATGTAGCCCAGCATCCTGTCTTTTAACAATGACCAATGTGAGGTGTTTCAGAGAAACTAAACAGAACAGGCAATGATCAATTAATCATTGTAGCCAATTCCCAGCTTCTAGCAAACAGAGGCCAGGAACACCACCCGTGCCCCTCTTGGATAATAGCCTCTATGAATTTATCTCTTTCTGTTACAAAACAACCACCTTGTTATAGTCTCAGCCTTTACAACATTTTCTGACAAGAAGTTCCATAGGTTAATTTTCCTGTGTTTATTTCCTTTTGTTTATTTTAAACCTACTACTTAGCAATCTTATTGGTAACCCTTAGTTCTTGCGTTATAAAAAAAGAAGTAAATAACACTTTCTTATTTACTTTCTCAGCAACAGTCAGAATTTCATAGACCTTTATTGTATTCCCCCTTTAATTATCTCCTTTCCAAGTTGGAAAGTCCCAGTCTTGTTAATCTTTTCTTATATAAAGTTGTTCCAAATCCCTGATTACTATTTTTTTCCAGTTATGGCTGTTGCACATTAAGTGAAAGTTATTAGGTATTGTGACAAAGTTCCTCCTTTACTCTGGTGGGTCCTGCGCTTATTGGCAGATTTGCTCACCTCAGTGATATTCAACTTCTCTGTGTCTGATCAGAAGTTGGGAGATTTGGGGGGAACCCAGGTCCACCCTCTACTCCGGGTTCCAGCCCAGGGCCCTGTGGATTGCACCTGTCTATAGTGCATCTTGTAACAGCTGCATGACAGCTCCAGCTCCCTGGGCTACTTCCCCATGGCCTCCTCCAAACGCCTTCTTTATCCTCACCACAGGACCTTCATCCTCATGTCTGATAACACTTGTACACCTTAGTCCTCCAGCAGCACAGCCTCTCACTCTCAGCTTCTTGTGCCTCTTGCTCCCAGCTCTTCACACGCATTTCCTCTGCTCCAGCTCCTCCTCACCTGACTGGAGTGAGCTCCTTTTTAAACCCAGGTGCCCTGATTAGCCTGCCATGGTTGGCTGCAGGTGTTCTAATCAGCCTGTCTGCCTTAATTGGTTCTAGCAGGTTCCTGTTTACTCTAGTGCAGCCCCTTTCTGGTCACTCAGGGAACAGACACCTGCTTCCTCAGTGGCCAGTAGTGTATCTCTGTTCGATTCCTCTGCTGTAGAGGGAAGGAGGGAGAGGGCTGCTGCTGCTGTTGTTCCTGCTGGGCACTGGGCCCTCATTGCTGCTGCTGCTTCTGTTACTGTTCCAGCTGCTCCCCTGGCTGGGCTAGACACCACCAACCACCCCCTTTCTCTGCTATCTGCTTGATGGCTGGGTGGTAGATTCCCCCCCGCCCCACGGTTGCTGCTGTTACTCCACCTACAGCCCCTTGCGGGGGGGCTGCTGGCCTGCTCCCCAGAGGAGGGAAGTGAGGGGCCCCAGCTCCAGCCCTTGTTACTGAGGACGCCACCACCACCATCTTCTGAGCAGGGTCCCTCCTGCCTGGCCACCAGACCACCACCTGGAGCCACTGTATTTGCTACTAGGGAGGAGGAGGAGAAGGAGAGGACTGCCTGCTGCTGGAGGACCATGTAGAGACTCTGAAGACCACCGTGAAGGGGGCACTTAAGGACTGAGTATTTTTCTAACTGTGCTTTTGTGGGGGTCTGGACTATGTTTGTGTGGACACTGGGGGTGTGGAGTGGAGCCTGCCCCCAAGTCCATCTGTGTCCCCTTTGCCCCCACCACCATTGTTGCCCTCTCCACCACCCCCGTTGGCTGTTTTCTATCTACCTCGACCTCCTGCTTCTGGGACCAAGCTGCTCTCCTGGCTTGCCACATCCATTTCTATCGTTTGAGCCTGCAGCAGCAGCCAGCTACGATTGACTTTGTACAAGTGCTCGTGGGTGCACATCCCCCCACTCCTTCGGGCTGACCCTCTCTCCTTTGCCACGTTTGTCTGCCCTGCCTGTTTCCATCTGCAGCCCTGATTGTCCTACCCCAGCCCTGAAGCTCTCCCCTTGGTCCCTCTGCCCCATTCCCAGCTCTACTTTCCCTGTCCCCACCCTGTGGTCCCCCCTAGTCCTGATTAGCCCCTCCCCTTGCATGCCGATGCCCCCTCCCACGCGCTTGTGCCCCTTCCCTGTTTGAGTTTACCCTTGTTCACTGCACTCCCCTATCCCGTTATCGCCCTCGATCCCTAGTGCAGCTAGAGGAGCCGGACTTCCCCTCTGAGTCGGTGACTGACATCCTCCCCTAAGTCCTTGATAGCTCCTTACACCCGTTTAGCCCTCCCCTTCTGGCACCCTCCTCCCCTGCCTGCAGCGTAGCGGGGAGGGGTGGTCGCCTCCTCTCCCTTTCCTCCCCTCGCTGTTTGTCCCCCTTCCCGCTCTCATTATGGCGGGGACACAACGGGGGAGACTCCTCACGATACACCCACTGCCCCTCCTCCACCTGCCCCCGTGTCCGTTCCCCAAGCCTCTGCGTCAACCGCCGCTGCCGGTCCACCTGCTACCACTCCCACTAGGGCACAGGCAGCGGTGAGTACTGGGGAGACCTCTGCTGCTGCCATGTCCCTCACCCCTTCCGATTCGGGGGGACCCCCCCCAGCTGGTGAGGAAGGTTGGGATGGGAAAAAGGGTAAGGGCCCTGCTAAAAAAAACAGGCCTTCCATGGCAGGGGCTGCCCCCGCTGCCGCAGCCCCGCTACTGGCTGCGACATCCCTCCCCTCTGCTCCCTCCACCAGCTCCTCAGGTATCCCTCCCCCGGCCCCCAGGGCATATGCCCAGGTGGTGGCGGCCCCCCCACCTGCTGCTGCTCCTCCGACCACCACTTCCACTACCATCTATAGTGACCAGGGCCCCTTCCTCACCTTGACCAGGAAGCACGGCGTCCGTTGCCTCCTGGTGCCCGCCTCGCCCCACGTGGAGACCTACGTACGAGTGTTGGAGAGGGTGATGCTGCCCACGGCCATCGTGACAGCCTCCAAAATGCATGGAAGGGTAGTCTTCTTCCTGGCATTGGAGGCCACCGCCCAGGAGGTGGTAGAGACGGGCCTGGCGGTGGGGGGCGTGTTCGTCCCCCTGGAGCCATTGGAAGACCTGGGGGTCCGCTCGATCCTGACCTCCGTCCCTCCCTTTCTGCCCAATGCCACCCTGCTGCCCACTCTTTCTGCCCAGGGGTGGCCTATCTCTGTCATCAGCCCTCTCCCGTTGGGCTGCAAGGACTCCACCCTCCTTCATGTTCTCTCGTTCCTCAGGCAAGTGCAGCTTCAACTTCCGCCGGCGGTGCGTGACGGAGAGGCGCTCGACGGGTCCTTTCTGGTCCCTACCAGGGAGCCTGCTACTGGGCGCATTATTCAACGGGGGAGAACCGGTGCTACCTCTGCCATGTGATGGGGCACGTCCGGAGGGACTGCCCCTTGACCCGGCATGGAGAAGCATCCGGGACCTGTGAGCCCCAGCAAAGGCGCCGGCCCTGTCATTGCCAATGCCCCTGGCTGCCTGGTACCCGAAGCTGCCTCTCCTCCTTTTCAGTCCACTGCTGTGGAGAAGAGTGCGGTGGAGATACCACCAGTCGTGGGAGAGGGCTTGCCCCAGGGAGAATCCTACCTCATTCATGCTACCCCACCATTGCCTCCCCGAGTCCCTGAGCCATCTCCCTTGCCCCCCGACCCCTGTTAGCCAGCCCTGGCTGATGCCATGGAGGGCTGGTCCTTAGTGCAGGGGAAGTGGGGCAAGCGGAAGGCTTGGGCTTCGTTTCATCCTTCGGATTCAGAGACCCCCCGGAAGAACAGGAAGGGGGACACTTTTGACAAGTCTTCTGCTTTGCCCCCTGACGACTCCCGTTCTGTGGTACCAGCTGGGGACACTGTGGCAGCACCAGAAGGTGACCCCGCCTCTCCCCCAGGGTCCCTTCCTGTGGAAGCCCCCGAGGAAACCCCTCTCGCCCACTCATCATCCAAAGCCCCTGCGAGCGCCAAGGTGGGCGTCGCTTTGGGTGCTGGCAGGGAGGTCCCTGGGGTGATGGACAGTGATCTCCTTTCCATTTATGAAGAGATCGAGGCCCTGGGTCTCACCCCGGTCCTATGGGGGAGGATGACCCTTTGCCAGAGGGCCTCGATCTGAGCGACCTCACCTTGGTCCCCGTGTCCCTGTGCTCTCTTTCCCTGACTGCTGCTTCTGCTCCCACCTCTGAGGGTTCCCTGGGGTCTTCCATCAGCCCAGCTGCAG
This sequence comes from Gopherus evgoodei, assembly GCF_007399415.2. NCBI lineage: Eukaryota > Metazoa > Chordata > Testudines > Testudinidae > Gopherus > Gopherus evgoodei. Next base: position 73,121,004 of record NC_044322.1, read on the forward strand.
GTGGCACCCCGCTGACGGCTGCCGAGCCCATTGAGGCAATGGCCAGTACCCCGCTGCTGGGACTCGATTCCCATGGGGTATCCTTCTTGGGTGTGGAGCAGCCAACCTCCTTCCCAGGCAGAGACCCCATTGACAGCCTTCCATCTCCGGATGCCGTGGCTGCTGCACCAGCCATAGTGGCTGAGCCCGGCGTCGCTGAGGGTCCCCTTCCCACTCCTCAGATCCCTGAGCCTGACCAGGAGAGGCTTCAAGTGGCCCAACTATTGAGGCACAGGATCCTGCTTCTGCCCCTCTCCCTGATTCTCTTCCTGATCCCTGCTCTGCCCCTACTCCTGTCCCCTGCCCTATCCCTGATGCCAGCCCCGTCCTTGTCCCCTCCACCTCCTGTGATGCCAGTGCCACCCCTGGGAATACCCCCCAGGGAACAGCCTTAGTAGTTTTTCCCTGTCTCGACCCATCTGCTGTTTTCCTTCCGTCACCCCATGTTGAACCGGGAAGTGGGGCAGGCCGCGTGGTGTCAGCACATAGGATGCCACATCGGGGGTCTGCCCCCTGCCTGCCCCCCTCAGTGGGCCACCGGGCCATGACAGGAGCCTCACTGGGCGAATGTCATAGATCAGTGAGCCCAACCCCCCATGCGCTGAGGGAGGAGCTGCGGGAGTTCCTTGAGGACGTTCATAGCTCCCGTAACAAGGTCCAGCTTGCGCTGCAGCGGTGGGGGGATTTCCATCAGATCCTCCGGGCCACGAGGGCCCTCATGGGGGAGGGTAAGAGGACCGGGAAGCAGGCCGCTGCGGACTACCAGCGGGTCCACCTCTTCCGTGACTCTTTACTCACCTAAGAGGTAGGTCACAGATTACTGTGCGGCCCGACGGAGGCTGTGGGCGTGTCTGCCGGTGAGGATCCTCCCCAGCCCTCCTCATGGCATCGATCATCTTTGCCACATTAAACACCTGGGGCTGTAGGATGGGCTTCCGCAGGAGCCAGGTTCTCTCCTTCCTTCGGGATGGGGGAGTACTCTCTGGTTTTCCTGCAGGATACCCATTCGGATCAGGCCGCTGAAGCTAGCTGATGGCTGGAGTGGGGGGCCGGGTGTTGTACCAATTATATTAGACCAATAAAAACCAGCAGGATCTTATTAAAGGGGACAAGGCAAAGATGCCACATTTATTATGATAACAATTTATGACTAATAACTAATATCTTAATTCTTATACACACACATTATACCTATTACCTATACACACACACACACACACACACACACACACACACACTCACATTCACATTATAATACCTAATACCTATACATACACACATACACACATTCACACACACACACACACACACACACACACACACACACACACACACACACATTCACCAGGTGTTCTGCAGCTGCTGCATAGTTACCAGTCCTGAAGATAGCTTAAGTTCATGGCTTGATTTTGCAGCTTGGGTTCGTAGCTTGTGGCAGCTAACTGGCCAGGAAAGCTGGGCACAAGGCTGAGCTGGATCTCTGTTGGGCAGGCACCGATGTTCTTCCATGTTGGCAGCAGAATATTACCCAGAGTTTCATCTCACCCTTCTTTTTTATAGGCTTTTAATTTGGATTCAAAGTCTATAGGTCTTGCTGTGTCACGCTGCCTCTGGGTTTAGATTGATCACCCATTAATTGCAGGCGTGACTTTCAGCCTTGAACCTGGCTTTGATCTTCCTTCTGTTGTTCTGTTGTCCTTTTCTTTTTAGGGTGGATGCTTCTTACTTTGTTTAGGGCTGTTGTCTAGGTCTTCAGCCATTGGTATTTGAACTTCATCTCATCAGGACAGGCTGGGGCTGGAGGTTGATTCCATCATTCATACATACCTCATTCACACATCTAAACTAAACTAATAAGATTACAGCAGGGTTTGCAAAAATGAAGGTTGGAGGAAGCTTTTACAAAATGGAGTGAGTGTTTTAAAATGGGGTTTGAATTACAATATGGAACAGAAGTTACAGTGTAGGCAAGTGTAGTGAATGGTGAACAGAAGTTACATTAATAAAATGGACAATTAAAAACAATTTCATTTATCAGTTCTACATTGTCCCCCTTTTGACCCTTCAATCCAGCGGTATTGAATGGGTCACACTTTATGTAATTGTTTTAAGGCAGAACCAACATAACAGTTAGGATTACTAATAGGACAATGAGGGGGATGAAAAATTATATTTAGAACTGCTGACCAGGTGGGCTGCTTCTACAACACTTTGCGCCTTGATTTATGACCATTACAGTAGTTGTTGACATTGTAGGGCAAGGTGATCTGTTGCAAACAAACCAAATAATTATAACTAGGTGAATATAACTAAACCTATTACAATTGACTAAACACCAGATATAACCTACATATAAATGAAAACAATAAAACCATTACAATCATTGGGTACATTAACAAATAAAATGAGGAACAAGTTTGATGCAGCAATAGCCATCAAATAATAAAAGTTACTGAAGTCAGGACCTTTTTAAGCACACACAGCAAATAAGATTTTGTAGGAGGACCACAGTTGTCATGCAAGGCTACGCTGATTTGGACTTAAAGTAACATTTTGTTGCTAAAATGTTGCAGAATTCCCTATTTTTAACAGTTGTTTTTAAGAGGTTTTTGGGGACCTGAAAGATGGGGCCTTACAATTATGGGCCAAGGTTTTACAGGTTATAGGGGCCCAAGAACTACCCTTTAGGGCTTGGGGGAGTAGAACCAGAGTGCATAGAGGAAAGTGTGGAATTAACAATATAAGCAAATGTAAATGTATCAATAACAAAAATTAACAACAAAATGACTATTAGATAACCTAACAAAAAATAAACCTGATGCACTGGGGACCAGAGTTTTTTGGACACAAGTTGTGATTGACTTGGGGGAAGTAGAGAGAGGAAAAGACATTTGTCCTGTCTACTGTAGTATACCCAATGCTAGCACAGGACACCACTAGAGACAGATACAGAACGTGCAACAGAGAACACTGAACACAGACTGTGTCGCGACACTATAAGCATGGTATTTTATAACTCTTCAGCTGGTACCAGCTCTCCTGATGTTTTGGTTCAGAGCCTGAAAAATAGAAGCTTAGAAACAAATTAGCACAGTGATCCCACATGGCAGACCCTGCTCAGTCTTTGCCATAGTGTGTTTGGTACTTGGGGCTGCACAAATGCTAATTAAGTGGTGCATTTTTTTGAGTTTAAATTTTTTATTTTAAAATCCTCAGCCACTTTGCCATGGCCTGGAGGTCTGAGGCAGAAGCAGGCACTGTTGTTACTGTTGCAATGGCATTTTGGCCCTGGGAGGAGGAATCTACCCGAATATCCCCCTTCCCACTCTCCAGAGGGGTCCCAAAAGTCTGCCCCTTCTGGGGTCTCAAATGTTCCTTTTTTTTTTCTTTTTTCTTTTAGTTGGAATAGTTTCTCTTTTAGAGATTTTTTTTTCTTTTTACAGGCTGTTAGGTGGAGGTAGCTGTCATTACAAGCCTCCCACAGCAGCCAGATCCCTGCAGTGTTTCTTTTTGTTGCATTTGGGGGTTTACATATGAGGATATATTGGGCCAAGCTATCCTCTAGATCCAAAATGGTGCAGATATTTGCAAGGGCTTGTTCAGTCTAAGGACTGGGCCCATATCTCTGCAGGATTTGTTTAGAAGGCATTATCTTTTTAATAAAAGGTGAGGTAGAAGCTACTTTTGACTCCATTCCTCCCTCTGAGACTGTTTTCCCTTGCCTTTTCTTAAACATTTTTAATTTTGTTCAGCAAGCAGCACTGCTGGCCCCTGGGACCCTCTTGCTGCCCCTGATTTTTCTTTCTTTCTTTCTTTCTTTCTTTCTTTCTTTCTTTCTTTCTTTCTGCTACCTCTTCGGAGGCCAGCAGATTTTGTTAAAAAAAAAAAAAAGTTTTCTGCTACCTACGCGGAGGCCAGCAGGTTTTGTTTAACAAAATATGTTTTCTGCTGCCTACGCGGAGGCCAGCAGGTTTTGTTAAACAAAATATGTTTTTCTGCTACCTACGCGGAGGCCAGCAGGTTTTGTTAACAATTTTAAGTTTTCTGCTACCTACGCGGAGGCCAGCAGGTTTTGTTAACAATTTTATGTTTTTCTGCTACCTACATGGAGGCCAGCAGGTTTTGTTAACAATTTTAAGAGCTCTTTATTTTCCTGCTACCCACACGGGGGTCAGCAGCTTTTGGTTAACCAAGAATAGAACCATGCTCTGTAGAGCTGATTGTGTGCACACAGATTGGTTTACAATAAGTGAGGCAAAAATACCAATAATCCCCCTTTCACTATTCTCCACCAAAATGTTGTACCAATTATATTAGACCAATAAAAACCAGCAGGATCTTATTAAAGGGGACAAGGCAAAGATGCCACATTTATTATGATAACAATTTATGACTGATAACTAATATCTTAATTCTTATACACACACATTATACCTATTACCTATACACACACACACACACACACACACACACACACACACACACACACACACACACACATTCACATTATAATACCTAATATCTATACATACACACATACACACATTCACACACACACACACACACACACATTCACCAGGTGTTCTGCAGCTGCTGCATAGTTACCAGTCCTGAAGATAGCTTAAGTTCATGGCTTGATTTTGCAGCTTGGGTTCGTAGCTTGTGGCAGCTAACTGGCCAGGAAAGCTGGGCACAAGGCTGAGCTGGATCTCTGTTGGGCAGGCACCGATGTTCTTCCATGTTGGCAGCAGAATATTACCCAGAGTTTCTCATTTCACCCTTCTTTTTTATAGGCTTTTAGTATGGATTCAAAGTCTATAGGTCTTGCTGTGTCACGCTGCCTCTGGGTTTAGATTGATCACCCATTAATTGCAGGCGTGACTTTCAGCCTTGAACCTGGCTTTGATCTTCCTTCTGTTGTTCTGTTGTCCTTTTCTTTTTAGGGTGGATGCTTCTTACTTTGTTTAGGGCTGTTGTCTAGGTCTTCAGCCGTTGGTATTTGAACTTTATTTCATCAGGACAGGCTGGGGCTGGAGGTTGATTCCATCATTCATACATACCTCATTCACACATCTAAACTAAACTAATAAGATTACAGCAGGGTTTGCAAAAATGAAGGTTGGAGGAAGCTTTTACAAAATGGAGTGAGTGTTTTAAAATGGGGTTTGAATTACAATATGGAACAGAAGTTACAGTGTAGGCAAGTGTAGTGAATGGTGAACAGAAGTTACATTAATAAAATGAACAATTAAAAACAATTTCATTTATCAGTTCTACACGGGGTCTACTGTAGCCATCTCTCAGTTCGCCAGGCTGGAGTTGTGACCCTGTTCTTCCCCGACCTACGGCTTGAGGTGCTGGGGGTCACCGAGGCTGTGCCTGGCTGCCTGCTGCACTTCTGGGTCCACATGGAGGGTCTGTCAACGTTTATGCCCTGACATTGGGCCCGGAGAGATTGTGTTTTTATAGGCAGGCGTCTGCCTTCCTCGGCTCCCTGGATCCTCATGAATGCCTAGTCCTGGGCGGGGACTTTAACATAATCCTGAAGGAACGAGACCACTCGGGGACTGAGCAGTGCCCGGCTGCTGCAGACGTCTTCTGGGAGATCGTCGAACGCCACTTCCTGGTGGATGTTTGGCACGACCGCCCCCCAGACGACGTCTTGATGTTCACTTTCGTCCGGGTGGAGGCCCATCGGTCACGCCATTCCCGGCTGGACCGCATTTACCTGTCATGTCTCCATCTTTCACAAGCCCACTCCTCCAGTGTTCGGCCGGCCCCCTTTTCAGATCATCACCTTGCCACCATGATGGTCTCTCTCTTGGCAAAGAGGCCGGGACTGGCCTATTGGCACTTTACTAATAGTTTGCTGGAGGATGAAGGCTTCGTGGCGTCCTTCCGGGAGTTCTGGCTGGCCTGGCAAGGGTAGAGGCAAGCCTTTCCCTCAGCATGGTGATGGTGGGACCTCGGGAAGGTGCGCGTCTGGCTCGTCTGTCGCGACTACACCTGGGGTGCCAGCTGATGGAGGGATGCGGCGATAAAGCAGTTGGAACAGGAGTTCTTGGAGCTGGAGAGGCATCTGGCCGCCAGCCCCGAGGATTCATCCCTCTGCAGAGTGTGCCGGGAGAAGCGGGAGGAGCTCTGGGCTCTCAAAGACCATTGGGCCCAGGGTGCCTTTGTTCGATCCCGCATTCACCTCCTTCAGGAGATGGATTGTGCCTCCCGCTTCTTCTATGCCCTGGAGAAAAGGAAGGGGGCCAAGAAGCACATCACCTGCCTACTGGCGGAGGATGGAATCCCCCTCATGGATCAGGCGGAGATGTGCGGGAGGGCCAGGGCCTTCTACGCTACTCTTTTCTCCCTGGATCTGACCAATCCCAACGCTTGCAGAGTGCTCTGCGACGGACTCCCGACGGTCAGCATGGGCGACCAGGACCGACTAGAGCTGCCTCTCACTCTGGCCGAGTTCTTGGAAGCCCTCCGTTGCATGCCCACCAATAAATCTCCAGGCATGGATGGGCTGACCGTGGAGTTCTACTGCGTGTTCTGGGATGTCCTCTGCCCAGACCTAGTTACTGTCTGGGCCGAGTCCTTGCAGAGCAGGGTCCTCCCTCTCTCTTATTGCCAAAGAGGGGGGACCTCCGCAACTTACGGAATTGGCGTCCCTTATCGCTCCTCAGCACGGAATACAAAATCCTTGCGAAGGCCATCTCGATGTGGCTAGGGTCCGTGCTGGCGGATGTGGTCCACCCAGACCAGACCTACACCATCCCGGGCCTCACGATTTTTGATAACCTATATCTAGTCCGGGACCTTCTGGAATTAGGGTGTAGGGATGGTCTGTTCTTCACCCTCTTGTCTCTGGATCAGGAGAAGGCTTTCGACAGAGTGGACCATGGGTATCTCCTGAGCACTCTGCGAGCGTTTGGCTTCAGACCCCGGTTTGTGGGTTTTCTCCAGGTGCTGTACGCTTCTGCGGAGTGTCTGGTCAGGCTCAACTGGACCCTGACAGAGCTGGTCAGCTTTGGGCAAGGAGTGCGGCAGGAGTGTCCCCTCTCAGGTCAGTTGCATGCTCTGGCGATTGAGCCCTTCCTCTGTCTCCTCCATCGGAGGCTGACCGGGTTGGTGCTTTGAAAGCCAGAGCTGCGGCTGGTCCTGTCAACGTATGGTGACGATGTGCTCCTCGTGGTCCAGGACCCGGGCGACTTGGTGCGGGTGGAGGCTTGCCAGGCCATCTACTCGGTGGCCTCCTCCGCCCTGGTCAACTGGGTCAAGAGCTCTGGCCTGGTGGTCGAGGATGGGTGGCAGGCGAGCTCCCTCCCACACGCGCTTCAGGTCATCCACTGGAGCATGGGTCCACTGCTCTATCTCGGCATTTACCTTTCTGCCATGCATCCGTCTCCACCAGAGAACTGGCACGGTTTAGAGGGCAGGGTGACTGAGCGGCTCCGGAAATGGACGGGACTACTTCGGTGCCTCTCCCTTTAAAGGAGGGCACTGGTGCTCAATCAACTAGTCCTGTCCATGCTCTGGTACCGGCTTAACACCCTGGTCCCGGCCCCGGGTTTCCTGGCCAACCTCCGGACGGCGATTCTGGAGTTCTTTTGGCCAGGTATGCACTGGGTCTCTTCAGGGGTCCTCCATCTGCCCCTGGAGGATGGGGGGCAGGGCCTGAAGTGCCTACGCACTCAGGTCCATGTCTTCCGTCTCCAGGCCCTGCAGAGGCTCCTGTATGGTGCAGGTAGTCCGGCATGGAGCGTATTGGCGCACGCCTTCCTCCGCCGCTTCAGAGGGCTCCGATACGACTGGCAGCTCTTTTGCCTCCATCCGAGAGGTCTTCCGCAAGACCTCTCTGGGCTGCTGGTCTTTTACCAGTCCGGCATGGAGCGTATTGGCGCACGCCTTCCTCCGCCGCTTCAGAGGGCTCCGATACGACCGGCAGCTCTTTTACCTCCATCCGAGAGGTCTTCCGCAAGACCTCTCTGGGCTGCCGGTCTTTTACCAAGACCTCCTCTGGACCTGGAAGTTCTTTTCAATGACTAGGTCTGTGGCGGCCACCGTGGGGGCTGATCTCCTCGTGGAGCCCCTGCTACTCAACCCCCAGCTTCACATGCAGGTGGCAGAGTCCCCCTTAGTGCGCCAAAGGCTGGTCTTGGTTGGAGTCACCAGGGTGAGAGACGTCTTGGACTATGACGGGGAGACTGGCTGGATCCCTTGACACTCGCTCAGTGCATGGAGCTCTCCAGACCTCCTACTCCCCGGTGCATGCTTCAGGAGGTGAAGGTCGCTTTACTGCCCGCTGCTCAGGCCTACCTCTACCAGGTCCTACAAGAGGGCATGCCCTGACCACCCTCCACCCCAGGCCCCGTGGACCTTTTTATCGGGCCTCTGCCCGTGGACCCAATTGGCCCCCCCTGCCCTTTCACTGTGAGCCAGCTGCACGATATGCAGCCAGTTCTGTTCCAGACTGTGCCAAGGAAACATCTGTACATGCTCATGCTCCACACTCTTCACTACCTCACCCTCACATCCTGCCCTGATACAAAGTGACGGGACCCTCTGCCACCTCTCAGGGGTGAGAAACCCCGGTGGGCCAGCTTATACTCTGCCCTGGTCCCGAGGCCCACTGGGGATGTCAGTTGGTGGCTCCTTCATGGGGCTGTGAGCTCGGGTGTGTACTTGGTGTGGTTTTCCCCTGTCCCCAACACCTGCCCCTTTTGCGGCATGAAGGAGACCCTGGGGCACATTTATTTAGAGTGCACCAGGTTGCAGCCCCTGTTCTGGCTCCTCTTGGATCTTTTATTGTGTTTTTGGTTGCACTTTTCCCCTCATCTGTTAATCTATGCACTCCCCATCCGTGGCCCCACGAAGTTGCGGGATCTCCTTATCAACCTTCTCTTGGCCCTGGCCAAAATAGCCATCTACAAAACCAGAGACAGGAGGTTAGCAGACGGGTTTTCCTGCGACTGTGGGACCTATTTCCGCTCCTCCGTCCGTTCACGCATCCGGGCAGAGTTCCTCTGGGTGGTGTCCCCTGGCTCCCTTGACACCTTCGAGGAGCAGTGGGTGCTGTCCGGGGTTCTCTGCTCAGTGTCCCTGTCAGGCTCCCTTCTTATGACCCTTTGACTGCACTCCTGTCCCTGTTCTTTTATTAGTTGTCCTCCGGAATCAGTGGGTCTGAGGTCCTGCAGATCCTCCCCTTAGGCTGGGGAGGGGATCCTTTAGCAGTGGGAGGACTTCCATCCACCCACTTCCCGGAAACCCAATAGGTACAAAACCAGGGAGAGGAGGTTGGCCGAAAGGAATTCCTGCGACTGTGGGGCCTATTTCAGCTCCTCCATCCATTCACGCATCCGAGCAGAGTTCCTCTGGGCGGCGTCTGCTGGCTCCCTTGACACCTTTAAGGAGCAGTGGACGCTGTCTGGGGTTCTCTGCTCAGTATCCCCATCAGGTTGCCTTCGTTTAGCCCTATGACCTCACCCCCGATCCTGTTTTTTTCATTAGTTGTCCCACGCAATTATATGGTATCACAGACCTGTGGATCCTCCCCTTAGGCTAGGGGGAGGTCCTTTAGAAGTGGGCGGGCTTTGCCCACTCACTTCCTGTATACCAACAGTATCAGACTTCTGTACCCCACTGGTTTGGGTCTTTCACAGTATATATGCACAATGATTCCAGAACCTCTTTTCTTTTGGGTGGTAGCAGCTAACATAGGCTCCATTCTTGTATATGTATAGTTGGAATTATGTTTTTCCAATGTTCATTGCTTTGCATTTGTCAGCATTAAATTTCATCTGCTTAGTCATGCAGTTTTGTAAGATCCCTTTGCAACTCTTTAGTCTGTTTTGGACTTGATTATCTTGAAGTTTTGTATCATCTGCAAATTTTTGCCACTTCATTGTTTGTTTGTTTTTTACATAGATCATTTCCCAGTACAGATCCCTTCTCAGGTGTTCCAGGGTGCAAAGGAAACCTTAATTATGGAATTGTCTCATTAGTTGTGTACTAGGCTTCCTGCTTTTGATATACTATCAGTATAGGAAAATCTCAAAATCTGAAAGGAGCCTCCGGGCTTACTTCTCTGAGGAGGGGAAACTTTTAAAAAGCTTTTGGGAAGTCTAAAATCCAGTATTGAGATAGATAACAGTGCAGATTTAATCGAAGTCTTAGCCAAAGTAAATCTCACTGTGGGCAACAACTTGAAGCCAACCTCTCCACAAAGTCCTGTACAAAAGTCATGTTAGAGTTGTTTCCCTGATAATGTTTACTCTAGCAGCATTTATATCACTAGCATCAAAGGGAGAAAAAAGGCTAAAAGAAAGAAAAGTAAAAGGGAATAAAAATAATTGTATCCAGGTAACTGATTTTCCAGTATAAAAACTCTCCACAGCTCAATAATGGAATATCAGGTTGCTAAACCTGGTAAAGGGGATGTTAAGAAGGAAGAATTTGGAAGATGGTTAAATCTGGCACTCTGTGGTAATAGAATCTGTTATTCCTTTTGAGGCCATAAAAGACACTCTGGGAGTGTGGACATTTCATGTATCAAATAAGGCATGTATTTCTGTGTGGGTACAGGGATTAACATCGAGGACGTTAACAAAAGGATGGCAAGAAACTTCATGACAACATGCTTTAGTAGTTAAGAGGGAATATAATCCAACTAACAAAAGGTGTTTAGAGACCTCAAGTGTAACAAATGGGGCATATGCATTGGGCCCAATGAATCCCAAGCAATTATTACCAAAACTGGGGAAATGTGGCACCCGCATACACCACATAAAGAACCCTCTCAGACACAGCAATAACATCAGGACAAAGCACCTCAAGATTATATAATTCAAAGGCTTGATTTTAAAATAAAACTAAAATTCCAGTCATAAATATAGAACAGAGATCGGCAACCTTTGGCATGCGGCCCGCCGATGGGGGCTGCGGGAAGCGGCGCTGGCCAAGCGATGTGCTGGCCGCTGCTTCCTGCCACCCCCATTGGCTTGTAGCGGCAAACCATGGCCAGTGGGAGCCGCGAATGGCTGAACCTGCAGACACGGCAGGTAAATAAACTGGCCCAGCCTGCTAAGGTGCTTACCCTAGCTGGCTGTATGCCAAAGGTTGCCGATCCCTGATATAGCATCAACTGTAAAATTGTATAACATCATTGAGAATATGGAAATGTGTCAATGTAGGTGTAATTGGTGCACACAGAACAAGTTTACTGGGGTATAGTAATGAATCTGTATTTAAAGTGTCCAAACAAAAGTATCCTAATATAAATGTGCTTTAAGATGCCAGACCTCATATGGGGACAATATATGGGAGGATAAACATGAGTTAATGTAACCAAATCAAAACAAGAACATCACAATAGTCCTAAACGTGTAAAATGGTTAATTCTAGATTGTGATCATAGTATATCATAATCATAATATATACAACAAATCTAAATTTAAGATTTCTGTAACCTTAGTCCCTAAGGAGTGGATAATCAAGAGTCTATTACAGAGTCAGCAGGCTAATGCTCTAAAATTGCTCTCTAAAAAGCTAATCAAAACCCTGGTAAGGTATGCCTCCTCTCACATGGTTGTTGAGGCAAAAAAAGCATAAGTGGTCTTGGTCTTATTGTATCGGATCTCAGGGCATTTAGCACACCTGCAATGAGTTCGCCTGGGTGTGGCTCCTAGGGAAGTCAAAGGTACCTGTGCTCCAACTCCATAGTCAGCTGTAACTTTCAGCCAACATTGAAAAATGGAGGGCTTATTAATTAATAGGTACACAATGTGGAATGGACTTGTTGGCATGGGAATTGGTAACTTTTAGGCAAGTCCATTTTGGACTCCCCACCTCTCTCCCAACCACAAGCTGCCCAGCTTCTAGCAACCTGACCTCCAACACATCCATTGCTCCTCCTACTGGTCTTTGGCTCACTTCCCGGGCAAAGTGTCACCTGGTCGCATTCCCCCTCCTAGATTTTAGGTTACGAAGAGCTTATGTACAGGAAACTGGAGTAGCCTTACCTGCCCTCAAGGGTCTTAGCAAGTCACATGCCTTTGTTCCTGAGCATTGGTGCAACACGCAGGAAAACTAAGGCACCACACAGTATTTATGCAAAATAGTCAAAACTCACATAGACTGACTTACAACAAAATACTTAATATAATCAGTACATACTGGGAAACAAAAAAATCATGAACCAAGAAATGGGATGTTCTGTAACAAAACTAAGTAAACTATTGAAAAAAAGTGTTTTAAAAATTTTTAAACAAATTAAAAAAAATTGTTCAGGACTGTTCTGAAAAATAAATAAATAAATAAATAAATGTGTGTATAAAAGACCAGAAAACCTTGGGAGAACAGTAAAAAAAATCATGGAACAAAGTCAAAAAAATTTGCCCCTAAACACTTAACTGAGTATTAAGTTATTATTCTTATTTTAATCAGTCATTCCAAAATACCTAGAAGGTGCAAGTGCATACATGTACTATACATGAGTACAGGCGTGTCCTTTCTAGTATAGCTAATTAAAAAAAACAAAACAAAGTGTACCGGGTCATATATGCCGGCACTTGGAAAAGAAAACAGGATATTATGAAACAGTACCAGATGGAAATGGATTATGGTGAATACCCAAAGTGAAATGAAAACAAATAATAGGAGCCCAGTAAAAAGAGGACACCTTAATCACCAAAGGAAATTGAAATCTGGATTTAAAGAAAATGGTAAACTCACCACAAATTACAAAGAAAAAAGGATTGATGGGAATTACATAAAATAAACCAAGACACATGTTGGCATCAAAAGGAAAAGGGTAATGTAGTAATAAACAAGATGGCATGTAAACTGAGGAATGTAATGTACTTGTAAAGATGTAGCTCATTTCCAATATAAACAATATCAATGGCATCCTCAGATAACTAAAACCTTTGTGACTCACCCTAGATTAACATCACTAAATTTGAGGAAAATAGTGTGGAATGATACAGATTGGGATATTAAAATACAAACTAATCAAGGCATACTAGACCAAATAGAAAAGTCAACAACTGATAATATCTGTATAATGTATGCTTGCTCAAAAATATAAAATTGTTGAAAAAGCTGTAGGAAAAATAAGATCTCAACTGTGTGCTTGGTATGATGTTGTATATCAAGTAACAGCATGAAATAAAGTTGAATGGGCAATGCCATTTTTAATTTCTGAAACTGCAGTGTTGGTCCTTATATATTTCTGTTTTGGATGTCAGCTGTGTAAGCAATATATAAAAAAAACCAAGCTTCGTGAAACACTTGTAAAATTGAGTTGTTGGATTATGCTACTAAAAATCGTAAGATAATGCTTTAAGTTTTATTTTAAAAAAAGGAGACACATGATCTAATAGTTAGCGTACAAATTGTGGGTATGATTGATGTGATATTACAATTATCTTTGGTAAATATCGAATGGGGGACTGTTGGGACTGTGCCAAATTGGTGTGGCTATACGGAATGAATGATGTGAGAACATGGCTTGGCATGACTGAACTGTAAAGAGGATTCTGGGAGCAGAATCTTTCTCTTAGCATCAGGAAGATGCCAGAAGTGAAAATGTTTGGCTCCATGCTGCATGTATGATCAATTCTGATTTTTGAGCCAGCAGATATGTCCACTTAAAAGCAAACAACATATGTAGAACATAGGATGACCAGAAGTACATCATGCAGGGGGCTGAAGTGAATGATTGATAAGGGAGTGTAGGTGGGGTAACTTTCAGTTGGCACCATTCTGCAGTCTCATCCTAAAGTAAAAATTAGTAACCACATGCCCATTGGGCATTCTTTTAAGACATGTGACTCCTTTGAGGAAAAAGAGTGTAAAAATCAAGCAAATTAAATTACTTTTGGGGATTTCTTAATTAAGGGTATGTCTACACTATGGGATTATTCCGATTTTACATAAGCCGGTTTTATAAAACAGATTGTATAAAGTCGAGTGCACGCGGCCACACTAAGCACATTAATTCGGCAGTGTGCGTTCATGTACCAAGGCTAGTGTCGATTTCCGGAGCATTGCACTGTGAGTAGCTATCCCATAGCTATCCCATAGTTCCCGTAGTCTCCCCTGCCCATTGGAATTCTGGATTGAGATCCCAATGCAAAAACAGTGTCGCGGGTGATTCTGAGTAAATGTCGTCACTCAATCCTTCCTCTGTGAAAGCAATGGCAGACAATCATTTCGTGCCCTTTTTCCCTGGATTGCCCTGGCAGACGGCATAGCATGGCAACCATGGAACCCATTTTGCCTTTTTTCACTGTCACCGTGTGTGTACTGGATGCTGCTGACAGACACAGTACTGCAGTGCTACACAGCAACATTCATTTGCCTTTGCAAGGTAACAGAGATGGTTACCATCCCTATTGCACCATCTGCCATGCCATTGTAAATTGGCAATGAGATGACGGTTATCAGTCGCTCTGTACCATCTGCTGCTGTCATGGGTGCTCCTGGCTGGCCTCGCTGAGTTCGGCCAGGGGCGCATGGACAAAAATGGGAATAACTTCCCAGGTCATTCCCTTCTTTATGTTTTATCTAAAAATAGAGTCAGTCCTGACTAGAATATGGGGCAGGTGTAGTAGAGAACCAGACAGCACAGCCACTCTGGGTCAAAGCCCCAGAGATCCCACAGAAATGATGAGCTGCATGCCATTCTAGGGGGTGCCACTGCAACAACCCCACCTGTTGCTTCTCTCCTCCCCCAACCCTCCTGGGCTACCGTGGTAGTGTCTCCCCATTTGTGTGATGAAGTAATAAAGAATGCAGGAATAAGAAACACTGACTTTTTAGTGAGATAAAATGAGGGGGAAGGAAGCCTCCAGCTGCTATGATAGTCCAGGCAGTACAGAATCTTTTCTTTAGACATGAAAGGTGGGGGACTGATGGAGCTCAGCCTCCAGTTGCTATGATGAAGATGATTACCAGCCGTTCTGTACCATCTGCCAGAAATGACCTGGAGTCATTACCATTTTTACCCAGGCGCCCCCGGCCAACCTTACCAAGGCCAGCCAGGAGCACTCACGGGCTAACGATGACCATGGATAGCAGTCATATTGTACCATCTGCCACCGGGAAGGGGATGCAGCTGTTCAGTGCTGCAGCACCCTGTCTACCAGCAGCATGCAGTAGACATAGGATGACATTGAAAAAAGGCGAGAAACGTTTTTTTTCCCTTTTCTTTCGGGAGGGGAAGGGTGTAAATTGACAACATATATCCTGAAACACCCAGGAAAATGTTTTTGACCCTTCAGGCATTGGGAGCTCAGCCAAGAATGCAAATGCTTTTCGGAGACTGCGGGAACTGTGGGATAGCTGGAGTCCTCAGTACCCCCTCCCTCCCTCCATGAGTGTCCATTTGATTCTTTGGCTTTCCTTTACGCTTGTCATACAGCATTGTGCTGTGGCCTCTGTTTATCATAGCCTGGAGATTTTTTCAAATGCTTTGTCATTTTGTCTTCTGTAACGGAGCTCTGATAGAACAGATTTGTCTCCCCATATAGAGAGCAGATCCAGTATCTCCCGTACGGTCCATGCTGGAGCTCTTTTTGGATTTGGGACTGCATCGCCACCCGTGCTGATCAGAGCTCCACGCTGGGCAAGCAGGAAATGAAATTCAAAAGTTCGCGGGGCTTTTCCTGTCTACCTGGCCAGTGCATCCGAGTTCAGATTGCTTTCCAGAGTGATCACAATGGTTCACTGTGGGATACTGCCCGGAGGCCAATACCGTCAATTTGAGGCCATACTAATCCGACTTGGCAATACCGATTTCAGCGCTGCTCCCCTTGTTGGGGAGGAGTAAAGAAATCGGTTTTAAGAGCCCTTTATATCGATATAAAGGGCCTCGTTGTGTGGACGGGTGCAGGGTTAAATTGGTTTAATGCTGCTAAATTCAATCTAAACGCATAGCGTAGACCAGGCCTAATGCTTAAAGAAGCAATGCTGCTAACAGAGTAGCCAAAACTCTGCTCCGTGGACTCAAGTAGGACTGTGAGCCAGAGGGATCTCAAGGCAGCCGATGACTTGCCTCGAAAGAATTCAAGACAGAGCAGAGGGCTGTGAAGAACAGACCTGGAGGGAAGAAGCTGTCTATAAAATTGGTAACCACCTTCTCTGTTTGCCGAACAGGAACTGTGTGAAGCTAGTGCAAGGCCTGTTTGTGTATGTTTGTGAAAGGGAGACTTGTTAAGGGGAATGAATAGCTCTTAATGTATAGCTCTTAATGTCTAACATAGGAGATATGTTCTTGACATAATAGACCAAAGGATGAGAAGGCCTTAGGTTTGGAGATGCAGCTAGAAACTATAGTTGAGTTTTAAATGGGAACTGAATAGATGATGGAGGGGAGGGAGGAGGATACTGCAGGGAAGCCTCAAGACTTGCAATGCATGCTGGACTGGCTAGTGATATAGAAATAGAGCTGAAGAAGAGGTTCTCTGAGTTGGAAAAAGAAGAGGACAAGCAGGAAGTAACAGAAGGTTGAAGAGCAAGGAAGAAGAGATGAATGGTTATTCCTATAAGAAAAGGGGAAAACAAGGGAGATAGCCAGAGTTTGGAGCCCCAGGAGGATAGAGGATGACCTGCAGAAGACTACAGGTGAGAAAAGTAAATAAGAAGATTTGCAGCCACAAAGAACAGAAGTGGGGATGCCTGAGATCAAACCAAAACCAGAAAAATATAGGTTGATGTGACTGAGGACTTCCTACCAAGAAGAGCAGACAGGTCTGTCACCAGAGCTGAGCCAGAGAATAGAAGAGTGTGCTGTCTACTGGGAGCTAAGATAAAAGATGTGGACTTGAGGCTGAAGAGGATCCTAATGGGAGCAGGAAAGAATCCACGGATTTTTCTTCATATGGGAACAAATATTACTGCTAGATTCTTCCTGGGACTCTTCAAGGACGACTTTGTCAGGCTAGAAAAGAAGGCACTGGTGATCTTCAGTGGGAGTTTATCTATCCCTAGAAAAGGAGAGAAAAAGAAGACAAGATTATGATGATCAATAGATGGCTCAGGCAGTAGTGCTATAAGAAGAGCTTTGGGATGTTCGACAATTGGGAGGCATTCATGGACAGAGGAGTGTTTTCATAGGATGGACTCCATTTGAATAGGGAGGGAAATAGATCTCTGGGATGGATAGAGACCTCTTTACTATTTTTAATTAAATAAGTACTACTCGGAATTGTATAATTATGGGAGACTAATTTCCCAGATACAGATTAGAGAACAAGTATTAGTAATAAGGATGGGGCCCAGATATTCCTCAGTGTGATAACCAACAGATTTCTTAACCAAACAGTGACTGAACCAACAAGAGATGATACCATTTTAGATTTAGTATTGGTAAGTAGCCAGGAATTCACAGAATAACTGGTTGTAGAGGACAATCTTGGTTCAAGTGATTATGAGTTAATTCAATTTAAACTAAATGGAAGGATAACAAAAAATAAGTCTGCAATTAGAGTCCTTTATTTCGAAAGGAAAACTTTAAAAAAATAAGGGAATTGGTTAGGGAAGTGGACTGGACTGAAGACCTCAAGGATCTGAATGTGGAGAAGGCTTAGAATTACATTAAGACTAAACTGCAGAAACTATCTGAAACTTGCGTTTCAAGCAAGGGGGGGAAATTGAAGGCAAGTGTTACAGACTAAGCTGGATGAACAAACATCTCAACCAGGTTATTAAGAGAAAGCAGAAAGCATACAAGGAATTGAAAAAAAAATGAATGAATAACGGGAAAAGCTACCTTTTGGAGGTCAGACAATATAAGGGAAAAAAGTGAGAACTGTCAAAAGCCAAGTAGAGGTGGACCTTGCAAAGGAATTCAAAACCAATAGCAAAAGATTCTCTAGACATATAAATGAACACAGGAATCGCCATACTGGGTCAGACCAAGGGTCCATCCAGTCCAGTATCCCGTCTACTGCCCCAGAGGGAGTGAACCTAATAGGTAATAATCAAGTGATCTCTCTCCTGCCATCCATCTCCACCCTCTGACAAACAGAGACTCGGGACACCATTCCTTACCCTTTCTGGCTAATAGCCATTAATGGACTTAACTTCCATGAATTTATCTAGTTCTCTTTTAAGCCCTGTTATAGTCCTAGCTTTCACAACCTCCTCAGGCAAGGATTTACAAAGGTTGACAGTGCACTGTGTGAAGAAGAACTTCCTTTTATTTGTTTTAAACTTGCTGCCCATTAATTTCATTTGGTGACCCCTAATTCTTATATTATGGGAACAAGTAAATAACTTTTCCTTATTCACTGTCTCCACACCACTCATGATTTTATATACCTCTATCATATCCCCCCTTAGTCTTCTTTTTTCCAAGCTGAAAAGTCCTAGCCTCTTTAGTCTCTCCTCACATTGGACCCATTCCAAATCCCTAATCATTTTAGTTGCCCCTCTCTGAACCTTTTCTAGTGCCAGTATATCTTTTTTGAGATGAGGAGTATTCAAGATGTGGGCATACCATGGATTTATATAAGGGCAATAAGATATTCTCCATCTTATTCTCTATCCCATTTTTGGGGGGGTTAGGGGAGAAGAAAAAATGGAAAGAAAAAGTAGCACTGATAAGCAATGAAGATCAGGTGGTGATTAAGGATAATCTAGGTATGACCCAACACCTAAATGAATATTTTGCCTCAGTTTTTAATAAGGATAATGAGGCATTTTCGGGGTAGTGACAGGGTGGCTGATGGTAACAAGGCAATAGAAGTAGAATTTGGCACATCTAAGGTGAAAGCCAAATTCAAATAGTTTAGTGGGACCAAATCAGGTGGTGTCATAACATATTCCCAGATTTGGCCCTTAGCGTCCAAAATATAGGTGTTAGCATGAAAACCTCCAAGCTTAGTTACCAGCTTGGACCTGGTAAAGCTGCCACCACCCAAAAAATTAGAGTGTTTTGGGGCACTCTGGTCCCCCCCAAAAGCCTTCCCTGGGGACCCCAAACACCCAAATTCTTTGAGTCTCACAACAAAGGGGAATAAACCATTTCCCTTCCCCCCTCCAGGTGTTCCCTCCCTGAGTTCCTGGAGAGATATACAAAAGCAAGCTCCATGAATCTAAACAGAGGGACTCCACCCTCCCTATTTCCAGTCCTGGAAAACACAAGTACCGAGAGAGAGCTAATCTCTCCTCTTCCTCCCTCACCCAGAGGGTATGCAAAGTCAGGCTAGTAAATCTAACACACACAGATTTCCCCCTGACTTCTTCCTCCCACCAATTCCCTGGTGAGCTACAGACTCAATTCCCTGGAGTTCCCCACTAAAGAAAAACTCCAACAGGTCTTAAAAAGAAAGCTTTATGTAAAAAGAAAGAAAAATACATAAAAATGGTCTCTCTGTGTTAAGGTGATAAATACAGGGTCAATTGCTTAAAAGAAATATGAATAAACAGCCTTATTCAAAAGAACACAATTCAAAACACTCCAGCAACTACACACATGTAAATACAAAAGAAAAAAAAACAATAACCCCTATTATTTTATGATCTCTGTACTCACAACTTGGAAATAGAAGATTAGAAAAGCAGGAGGCAGAAAAATCCTCTCATAGCCGAGAGAGTACAGGCAGAAGACCAAGAACAAAGGACTCACACACAAACTTCCCTCCATCCAGATTTGAAAAAGTCTTGTTTCCTGATTGGTCCTCTGGTCAGGTGTTTCAGGTTACTCCTTTCCAGGTAAAAGAACATTAACCCTTAGCTATCTGTTTATGACACGCCCCCCAAATTGCAGACAGTGGGGAAGCTCACTGGCGGCGATTTCCTCCTAGAACTTTAAAATAAACAGATTAATACAACACATGCATCTTTTTACATATACTACTAAGTATATAACTAACAGACTTTTACATTTTAAGAAAACTTTTTAACTAATGGATTCTGGGAAACTCTCACGGGAGAGTGCATCAGCTACTTTGTTAGAAGCTCCTGAGATGTGCTGAATTTCAAAATCAAAATCTTGGAGAGCTAAACTCCAACGAAGAAGTTTCTTGTTGTTCCCCTTGGCAGTATGAAGCCACTTTAGTGCAGCATGGTCAGTTTGTAGCTGGAACCGCCGTCCCCAAACATATGGGCGTAGCTTTTCCAGGGCGTACACAATGGCATAACATTCCTTTTCACTGACTGACTAGTGACTTTCCCTTTCAGACAGTTTCTTTCTGAGAAACACGACAGGATGGAAGTTGTGATCCGTTGCTTCCTGCATGAGAACTGCTCCTATACACGCTCAGATGCATCCGTGGTTACTAGGAATGGCTTGTCAAAGTCCGGGGCCCTGAGCACAGGGTCAGACATGAGCGTTGCCTTAAGTTGGGTAAAGGCCTTTTGACATAGTCCACTTAACTGCATTTGGCTGGATCGTTTTAGTCAGGTTGGTCAGTGGGGCAGCGATTTGGCTGTAGTGTGGTACAAATCTCCTGTAGTACCCGGCCAAGCCTAAGAAGGATTGGACCTGTTTCTTTGACTTTGGGACAGGCCACTTTTGGATAGCAGCCACCTTGGCCTGTAGGGGGTTTATGGTTCCTCGACCCACCTGGTGCCCCAGGTAAGTCACTCTGTTTTGGCCTATTTGACACTTTTTGGCCTTAACAGTTAGTCCGGCCTGCCTGATACGCTCAAAGACCTTTTCCAGGTGTAGTAGGTGTTCAAGCCAGGAGTCCGAAAAAATGGCCACATCATCGAGGTAGGCAACTGCATATTCGCCCGGTTCTGCTAGTAGACCATCTACCAGCCTGTGGAAGGTGGCGGGTGCATTTCGCAGACCAAAAGGAAGGACATTAAATTCATACACCCCCGCATGGGTGACGAATGCTGAACTTTCCTTGGCAGGTTCATCTAGTGGTACTTGCCAGTACCCCTTGGTTAAGTCTATTGTAGAGATGAACTAGGTATGTGTCATAACATATTCCCAGATTTGGACCTTAGTGTCCAAAATATGGGTGCTAGCGTGAAAACCTCCAAGCTTAGTTACCAGCTTGGACCTGGTAAAGCTGCCACCACCCAAAAAATTAGAGTGTTTTGGGGCACTCTGGTCCCCCCCAAAACCTTCCCTGGGGACCCCAAGACCCAAATTCCTTGAGTCTTACCACAAAGGGGAATAAACCATTCCCCCCCCTTCTCCCTTCCAGGTGTTCCCTCCCTGGGTTCCTGGAGAGAGACACAGAATCAAGCTCCGTGAATCTAAACAGAGGGTATGCAAAATCAGGCTCGTAAATCTAACACACAGAGATTTTTCCCCCTGACTTCTTCCTCCCACCAATTCCCTGGTGAGCTGCAGACTCAATTCCCTGGAGTCCCCACTAAAGAAAAACTCCAACAAGTCTTAAAAAGAAGGCTTTATATAAAAAAGAAAGAAAAGGACATAAAAATGGTCTCTCTGTATTAAGGTGACAAATACGGGCTCAGTTGCTTAAAAGAAATATGAATAAACAGCCTTATTCAAAAAGAACACAATTCAAAACACTCCAGCAACTACACATATGTAAATACAAAAAAAAATCTCTTTGTACTCACAACTTGGAAACAGAAGATAAGAAAGGCAGGAGACAGAAAAAATCCCTCTCATAGCCGAGAGAGTACAGGCACAAGACAAAGAACAAAGAACTCACACACAAACTTTCCTCCACCCAGATTTGAAAAAGTCTTGTTTCTGGATTGGTCCTCTGGTCAGGTGTTTCAGTTTACTCCTTTCCAGGTGAAAGAGAAATTAACCCTTAGCTATCTGTTTATGACAGCACATCCCAACTTCTCCAATAGCTCATCGGTGCGTGGCATTGGATAGTTGTCCGGACAAGTTACCGCATTTAGCTTACGGTAGTCCATGCAAAAGCGTATTTCCCCATCTGGTTTGGGTACCAGAACCACTGGAGATGCCCATGCACTGGTAGATGAGTGGATTATACCCATGTGTAGCATGTTCTGGATCTCCCGTTCTATAGCAGCTTGGGCATGAGGAGACACCCGGTAGGGTGGGGTTCTAATGGGGTGAGCATTACCTGTGTCAATGGAGTGGTATGCCCGTTCAGTCTGTCCTGGGTTAGCTGAGAACAATGGGGCGAAGCTAGTGCACAGCTCCTTGATTTGTTGCCGCTGCAGACGTTCCAGGGTGGTTGAGAGGTTCACCTCTTCCACGCCACCGTCTTTTTTCCCTTCGTAGTAGACACCATCAGGCCACTCAGCATCATCTCCCTGGACTGTAAACTGACAAACCTGTAAGTCTCTGGAATAGAAAGGCTTGAGAGAATTAACATGGTACACTCTGGGCTTTAGTGAGGAATTGGGAAATGCTATGAGGTAGTTCACAGTTCCCAGGCGCTCTTGGACCATGAATGGCCCTTCCCATGATGCTTCCATCTTATGGGCCTGTTGCGCCTTCAAGACCATAACCTGGTCTCCTACCTTAAAGGAACGTTCTGTGGTATGTTTGTCATACCAGGCATTTTGCTCTTCCTGAGCATCCTTTAGGTTTTCTTTAGCAAGGGCTAAAGAGTGTCGGAGGGTGCTTTGTAGGTTGCTTACAAAGTCCAGAATGTTAGTTCCTGGAGAAGGCATAAACCCCTCCCATTGCTGCTTCACCAACTGTAATGGCCCCTTAACCTCGTGACCATACACAAGTTCAAACGGTGAAAACCCTAAACTGGGATGTGGTACAACCCGGTAGGCAAACAGCAACTGCTGCAACACTAGGTCCCAATTATTGGAGTGTTTGTTGACAAATTTACGTATCATGACCCCCAAAGTTCCATTAAACCTTTCGACCAGGCCATTGGTTTGATGGTGGTACGGGGTGGCAACCAAGTGGTTCACCCCATGAGTTTCCCACAGTTATTTCATGGTCCCTGCCAGGAAATTAGATCCTGAATCTGTAAGGATGTCAGAGGGCCAACCTACCTTGGCAAAAATGTCTGTTAGGGCCAGGCACACAGTGTTAGCCCTGGTGTTGCCTAGAGCTACAGCTTCCGGCCAACGGGCAGCAAAGTCCACGAAAGTCAGTACGTACTGCTTTCCTCTGGGCGTCTTTTTTGTGAAAGGACCCAGAATATCTACAGCTACTCGCTGAAATGGGACCTCAATTATGAGGAGTGGCTGGAGAGGGGCCTTGACCTTGTCCTGGGGTTTTCCCACTCTTTGGCATACCTCACAAGACTGGACATACTTGGCAACATCCTTGCCCATCCCCTCCCAGTGGAAGGACTTCCCCAACCGGTCCTTGGTTCTGTTCACCCCAGCATGGCCACTGGGATGATCATGGACTAAGCTTAAGAGCTTCCCCCAGTACTTAGTTGGAACCACCAACTGTTTTTGTGGCTGCCATTCTTCCTGGTGTCCACCAGAATGAGTCTCCTTGTATAAAAGTCCTTGGTCTATAACAAACCGGGATCAATTAGAAGAGCTGAGAGGCGGTGGAGTGCTCTGTGCCGCCGCCCAAGCTTTCTGAAGGCTGTCATCTGCTTCCTGCTCAGTCTGGAACTGTTCCCTTGAGGCTGGGGTCACCAGTTCTTCCTCAGACTTTGGACTTGGGCTTGGTCCCTCTGGAAGCGATGTAAGTGATGGGCTTGTTTCCGTTGCTGGTGAACCGCTCTCCGCTGGTTCACCTGAGGGTATTTCAGGCTCTGGCTGAGCCTTTTGGGTATGGGTGTCTGTTGCTTCTGCCAGTTCTGGCTCGCTGAGGCCTACTGGCGTTGAGTTTGAAGATGTGGCTGCAATTGCTGGTGCTTGTTGCTGTTCCAGTTCCGGGCCTGGGACTGGAGGTGCTGTGGCTGCTTCAGTGGTTGGCATGGAATCTGTGTCCACTACCTCTGTCTGGGTCTCTGGTAACACAGACGGGGCTTCTGTGGACAGCTCAGGAACAGGAATGGGTCTGGAAGCTTGCCTGGTTTGGCTACGTGTAACCATTCCCACTCGCTTGGCCCGCTTCACCTGGTTGGCCAACTCTTCCCCCAGTAGCATGGGGATGGGATAGTTGTCATAGACTGCAAAAGTCCACATTCCTGACCAGCCTTTGTACTGGACAGGCAGTTGAGCTGTAGGCAAGTCTACAGCTTGTGACATGAAGGGGAAAATTGTCACTTGGGCCTTTGGGTTGATGAATTTGGGGTCTATGAAGGATTGGTGGATAGCTGACACTTGTGCCCCCGTGTCTCTCCACGCAGTAACCTTCTTTCCGCCCACTCTCAAATTTTCCCTTCCCTCCAAGGGTATTTGAGAGGCATCTGGGCCTGGGGATCTTTGGTGTGCTGGTGGTGTAATGAACTGCACTCGGTTGGCGGTCTTTGGGCAGTTGGCCTTGATATGTCCCAGTTCATTACACTTAAAGCATCTTCCATCTGATGGGTCACTGGGTCGAGGTGAGTTACTGGAGACTGGTGAGGTGGAAGAATAGGGCGTCGGTGGCTTTACTTGGGTTGTATGTGGGGTCTTTGGCTGTCCTCGGTTGTAGGGTTTATGGTCGGTGTGCCCTCTGGAGTATTCATTCCCCTTGACAGTAGCTTTCTTGCTTTCTGCCACTTCCATCCATCTGGCTCCAATCTCCCCCACCTCGGTGAGATTTTTGGGTTTTTCATCTTGTACGTACCGTGTTATGTCCTCAGGAACACCATCCAAGAACTGCTCCATTTGTATGAGAAGGTGCAGTTCTTCCAAGGATTTAACATTGTTTCCTGATATCCAGGCCTCATATTTTTTCCCAACGTAGTAGGCGTGTTTGGGAAATGACACATCTGGTTTCCACTTTTGGGTTCTGAAATGCCGACGGGCATGATCCGGGGTTATCCCCATTCTGTATCTGGCCTTGGTTTGAAAAAGTTTATAGTCGTTCATGTTCTCCTTAGGCATTTCAGCTGCCACCTCTGCTAAAGGTCCACTGAGCTGTGGCCTCAATTCTACCATGTACTGGTCTTCAGGGATGCTGTACCCAAGG
The DNA here is from genome assembly GCF_007399415.2 of Gopherus evgoodei. Lineage (NCBI taxonomy): Eukaryota > Metazoa > Chordata > Testudines > Testudinidae > Gopherus > Gopherus evgoodei. The sequence goes on from NC_044322.1 coordinate 73,145,995, forward strand.
CAGGCTCTTTCAAAATTTTCGAAGAAGGGCTCATTGTCATCATCTGCCTTGTAGGTGGGAAATTTCCTGTGATGTGGAACAAGTACTGGCGAAGGGTTGTTAGGATTGGCTGGGTTTTGTTGCTTAGCCTTTTCCAATTCATGGTCTGTTGGTGGGCTTCCCTCTGGAGTTCCCACTCTTTCTCTTTTATTTCCAGCTGTTTTTGGTGGTCTGCATCTTTGGCTGCTTGCTCTCTTTTGTTGGCTGCCTCTCTTTCTCTTTCTCTCAGCTCCACCTCTTGTAGTCTTTTTTCCATATCTCGCCTGTGCTTGGCTTCTTTGATTTGTTCTTCGGCTATCATTTTTGCCTTAGAAGGCATGGTTTCTGTTTTCTTGTGTTGGGATGCCCTCCAGTGTTTATTTTCTGAACTGCAGGTTCTCTGTTGCCTCCTGGGGTCTGCCTAGCAACAGTGCCTTTTTCCCTTTCTTCCTCTAGCTAATCTTTTAAATGTAAAGTAAACCAGAAAAACCACTTTATTTGCATGTGTATTGCTGGATACTTGTCTCACAATGGGAGTGCTATTGTGTGACAAAAGACCCGTAATAGTTCCTTAATGGTTCCTTGCTTAATATGCAAGCCAGAAACTGCAAGAGAGAGCAGAGAAAAAAAATTATCTTTGGTTCCTTTTAAAACCAAACTGTTTCTCTCTGCTTAAAAGCCCTAGCAGAGAAAAGAAAAATATAATATTCCTACTGGCTTCTGGATTCTATCTATCCCATCTCTGCCACCATGTCATAACATATTCCCGGATTTGGCCTTTAGCATCCAAAATATGGGTTTTAGCATGAAAACCTCCAAGCTTAGTTACCAGCTTGGACCTGGTAAAGCTGCCACCACCCAAAAAATTAGAGTGTTTTGGGGCACTCTGGTCCCCCCAAAAAACCTTCCCTGGGGACCCCAAACACCCAAATTCCTTGAGTCTCACAACAAAGGGGAATAAACCATTTCCCTTCCCCCCTCCAGGTGTTCCCTCCCTGAGTTCCTGGAGAGATATACAAAAGCAAGCTCTGTGAATCTAAACAGAGGGACTCCACCCTCCCTATTTCCAGTCCTGGAAAACACAAGTACCGAGAGAGAGCTAAACTCTCCTCTTCCTCCCTCACCCAGAGGGTATGCAAAGTCAGGCTAGTAAATCTAACACACACAGATTTCCCCCTGACTTCTTCCTCCCACCAATTCCCTGGTGAGCTACAGACTCAATTCCCTGGAGTTCCCCACTAAAGAAAAACTCCAACAGGTCTTAAAAAGAAAGCTTTATGTAAAAAGAAAGAAAAATACATAAAAATGGTCTCTCTGTATTAAGGTGACAAATACAGGGTCAATTGCTTAAAAGAAATATGAATAAACAGCCTTATTCAAAAGAACACAATTCAAAACACTCCAGCAACTACACACATGTAAATACAAAAGAAAAAAAAACAATAACCCCTATTATTTTATGATCTCTGTACTCACAACTTGGAAACAGAAGATTAGAAAAGCAGGAGGCAGAAAAATCCTCTCATAGCTGAGAGAGTACAGGCAGAAGACCAAGAACAAAGGACTCACACACAAACTTCCCTCCACCCAGATTTGAAAAAGTCTTGTTTCCTGATTGATCCTCTGGTCAGGTGTTTCAGGTTACTCCTTTCCAGGTAAAAGAACATTAACCCTTAGCTATCTGTTTATGACAGGTGGCCCAGATAGTCTCCATTCAAGAATGTTAAAGAAAGGATGTTTAATGAAATCAGGGGCTAGACCCTATTATTGCAGAATGCCCAAAATAGTAACTATACTTAAGAAAGAAGGGGAAGTGATTGAGGAAACTACAGTTCCATTAGTTACAGTTCCATTAATACAACATGGTATTAACAAAAGATAGATCATGCCAGATCAACCTGATCTCTTTCTTTGAGAAGTTAACTGATTGTCTAGACAACGGAAATGCAGTAGATCTGATCTACTTGAATTTCACTAAAAGATCTGATACACTTCCACATGGGAAATTATTGGTTAAATTGGAGAAGATGGGGATTAATATGTGAATCAAAGGTAAGTAAGTAGCTGGTTAAATGAGAGACTACAATGGGTCATGCTGAAAGATGAACTGTCAGGCTGGAGGGAGGTTATTAGTAGAGTTCCTCAAGGATTGGTCTCGACCAATCTTATTTAACATTTTCATCAATGACCTCAGCACAAAAAGTGAGAATGTGCTGATAAAATTAGTAGATGACACAAAGCTGGGACGTATTGCCAATATAGAGGAAGAGTGGAATATCATACAAGATTTGGATGACTTTGAGAACTGAAGTAATAGAAAAGGGATGAAAATAAATAGTACAAAATGCAAAATCATACATGTAGGGACTAAAACCAAGATTTTTTGCTATAAGATGAGGACGTATCAGCTGGAAGCAACAGAGGAGAAAATCTGGGTTTATTGGTCAATCACAGGATGACTATAAGCTGCCAATGTGATGCAGCCATAAAAAAAGCCAATGCAATTTACAGGAGAGATATTTCCAGTTGAGATAGGGAAGTATTAGTACCATTGTACAAGGTACTAGTGAGACCTCATCTGGAATACTGTGTGCAGTTCTGGTCTACCATGTTTAGGAAAGATAAATTCAAACTGGAACAGGTGCAGAGAACGGTTACTAAGGTGATCAGAGGAATGCAGAACCAACCTTCTGAGGAAGGATTTATGGAGCTTGCCTTGTTTAGTCTAACAAAATGAAAATGAGAGGAGATAGGATGGCTGTCCTTAAAGTATGCAAGTCTATGAAACAACTATTCTATGTCTCCACTGATTAGGAGGGCTCCTCAACTTAACTGAACAGCCATCTCCTGTTTTGAAGTTTCCACACAGAGTTTTAGTCATTTGGTTAATGAATCTGTGGTTTCCTATCATAGCAGCAGCTTTAGCTGCTAGGTCTTCAACATATCTCTGTTTATCTTTCCTTGTGTGGCTTTATCTCCTTTCTTGTACACCTTCTTTGCTTTTTCCAATATGTGATTGGTCTTAGCATTCAGGAGTTTTTCCTTCATTGTTTTTTTTTTTTTGTCCTCAATAAGATGCCAAGTCTTTTGGCTTATCCAATTCTTGCTCTGTCTATGTCAGGGATTGGCAACCTCTGGCACGCGGCTTGCCAGGATAAGCACTCTGGTGGACCAGGCCAGTTTATCTGCTGTGTCGGCAGGTTCGGCCGATCGCAGCTCGCACTGGCCACAGTTCACCATCCCAGGCCAATGGGGGTGGTGGAAAGCCACAGCCAGCACATCCCTTGGCCTGTGACGCTTCCCGCCACCCTTATTGGCCTGGGATGGTGAACCGTGGCCAGTGGGAGTCATGATCGGCTGAACCTGCCAACGGGGCAGATAAACAAACTGGTCTGTCCCATCAGGGTGCTTACCCTGGCGAGCCATGTGCCAGAGGTTGCCAACCCCTGGTTTATGCTGATATCCAACTGCAACTACTGCAGCTTGAATTACTTGTCTCTGCCCATTTTTCTTCTGGTCCAGCCAGCGTTACCTTCATTTGCTTCTGGCAGTGCCTCAAATCAAATCTGATCTTAGTTCAGGTTGGAATTTCTCACAGTACTCTTCATTTCTGTACCGTTGATTTTCTCAGCAGCTTTCTGTTTGAAGTTGATAGTTCTCTGTTTTTATTTCAGTTTGGCAACACAAAAATTGTGGTTGCTGCTGACATTTACTGCTTGCTATGCCCTTGTGTCTTGGACAGCTGACCTGTATCTGGAGCTAATGCAGATGTGATCAATCTAGATTTTTTGTTTTGCTGTCTGGTGAATTCTGTGTTTCTCTATGTATATCTTTGTGAGGGAACAGAGTGATTCAAATCTAGGTCAGAAAAAAAACATAATGTAATGTGTCTCTCTAGTTTGGATAATGATTTCCAACCTATGCTTCCCAAGGTTCCTTCCATTCCTTGGTTATCTCATCCTATTATAGTGTTAGTCACTCATCACAAGGAGTAAATCATGTTGTGGTATTCTATCAATCACACTTCAGAGGCCACTTCAGAACTTATATTTGTCCTCACCACTATGTATCTCTGTTGGAGTATAGCTCTGTGTGATTGACATAGCAGCCCTATGGGGTTTCCCTGCACAGATTCAAATCCTTTTTGTGATGCGTATTTGCAGTGACCCAGCTAGGCGAGGCTATGCTAATTGTGAGGAGGGGCAAAGGCAAACCAAGACAAAAGGGATAATTTTATTTGTTTTAGAACTTCATAAGGGAAAAACCAAACATTGTGAAGAGCATAGATAATATAGATAATTACCAAGTACTTACTACTTATAATAATAAACTCTAGGTTACCAACACATGAACCTTTGTGAGCTTGTACACACTCCTTATCCTTACTCTTTGCAGTTAATACCAAATGCACTATTATTAACAAGAACAAAAGAGATTACTCAACAATATACTCTGTCACTTTAGAGAAGAATCAATGTTTCCTCTCCTTGGCTGTAAGTCCAGCTCCACTCTTGCCTCTCTTGAGCTTGAAGTGTTCCTTAGATTTGATGTGCCCCACCTCCTGGTCTTCTCTTGCCCATTAGGCACCTTTGAACTGTATTCCATCAATAGATATTCAAACAGTCATTCTCTCATTCGTTTACTTTAGGTTCTGAGCGTCTGTTATTTTTTTACTTTTTTCTGGATCTATTTTCATCTAACACAGTTCTTTGATTAATTCTTTTCTTCACCAATTATATTTATTGTCAGTTTTTTACCCTTGATACTCCCTCTCTTCTGTGTCTATAGATTTTATTTCCTTCCACTTCTCTTCTCTAATAGTGTCTGCTCACATACTCAAGTCTGGGATATTTTTATACTTCTGATCTGGAACCTTTCCTATTTTCCTCCTTCTCGCTTCCCAGGCCCCTATTTTTCTTCTTCTATTCTTCTTGTATTCTCACCTCATCTCCTACGCCAGCTCTGGCTCATCTGCTAGCTCCGAATCCAGAGCCCTCTACTTCCTTCCTCTTCTCTCAGCTTGGTCCAACTGCCTGTTTTGGGCAGATTCCATGCCCTCTCCTAAGCTCAAGCTGCCTTCTCTTTGTCCGTCTCTCTCTCCAGGACCACATTATATGCTGTTGTGTCATAGCTGCAGCAGGTACTAGTGCCAGGTCAGGGTTAATACACAGATCTTTAATGTGTGAAAAATTGTTTTCACATTCCAATAACCAACTCTAAAGTGTTTTCTTGCTGCCAGCATCAAACATGTTGATGTGCTGGCTTTCAGAGACTGACTTTCACTAGGAATCTTCATGCAGCATCAAGGGTCAACAATATACTATGCTAAAGAGCCATTTTTACTGAAATAGTAGCCTGGTTTCAGAGGCTAGGTGGTTAGTCTCAAGCTCAACACTTCCCAATTTCTCTTCACTTGGCACAGGTAGCCACATCAAAATTCAGCAGATAGGACTTAATTGTCAACAAATAATTTATCTAAGGAATGCAACCTCTTTTTCTGTGAGAAGAACATCCAATAACAGATTGTGATGTCTCACAAAGTTATTAGTTATTTAAAATTCCATGATTTTTTTGCAAGTTTTAATTAAAACCATGATGTGATGGTAGTTATCTGTAAGTGTTCCATATCTCCAGATCAGCTGTGTTTGCTAATTGTTATTATATATAAATCACATGGTATTGTGCTAACAGGGGAATTTTATGAGGGACTTCTCCAGATGAAGGAAGAGTGATTATGTGACCCTTCAAGTAAGCTTGTTGTCTGTTGTGTGTGTTACAGTATGTTTGCTGCTGGACTGAAATATACCATGTGGTCTGTTTGTTTGGGGGACCGTATGCTGACCATAGGGGTGCTGAGCCTAGCGGCTTGCTAGGCAAGGCTGAAAGCTGAAAGCTTCTTAACAAGGCTTTGATCCTTAAGCCCTTTAGCTCCATCAACCCTTAACCAGGGGGCAGGGATACTCAGGAAGACCAAGGCTTTAAAAAGCCTGCTCCAAAGTGACCAGATGAGCTAGTGAACAGGAGCAGCTAACAGGGGGGTTTTGCGAGGCACTTTAGATGAGGGGAAGGGGGGTTGAAGAGGGGTTACATACACTCACTATTCCTTAAACTTCTTTCAATTTAAAGCCCAAAACACCCCGATAAAAAGAAAACAACAATAAAAGAACAAGCTTCAAGACTAAAAAGAGAATCCAGGCAGAAGTCCAGCAACAGAGTACCTAGTTTATTGCACCTAATGCAGCATGTATGATTACCTGCCCTATGGGCAGGTGCTGTATGTGTGCATTCGGTGCAAGGAGTTTTTGGCCCTCAGAGACCATGTATGGGCTTTGGAGAGCACGGTGGATGAACTGGAGGAGCTAAGTGGGAGGTACTTATATGAGGCTTTCCAGGACACAGTAGAACTGTCCTACCTCTGTGCTGTAGAGGAGAATGAAAGCCTCAGGGAAGGAGAACATCCAACTGGAGCAGAGGGAAACAATCTGATAGTTGGGAACTTCCTTCCTCTTTCCAGATGATTCTATGATTCTATACATCTCCAGGGGAAGGCACTCCAGTTATTAGAAAGAGACAGATATTAGTAATGGGAGAATTGATCATTAGAAACATAGAAAGATGGGTATGTGATGACTGTGTGAACCGCATGGTGACTTGCCTTCTTGGTGCGAAGGTTGCAAATATCTCGAGACATCTAGATAGGCTTATGTGTAGTGCTGGGCAGGAGCTGGTGGTTGTGGTACATGTAGGTACTATGATGGGGCAAGGCCAGATGGCTACAGTAAAGTACTGAGAAACACGTATGTTAGCCCCAGGCTAAACAAATCCCTAGTACCATGGTAACCAAATGGCAGTTGCTCCAGGTTATTCAAGGCACCTGGGGCCAATTAAGATCTTTCTAGAAGGCAGTGGAGATAGCTACCTTTATTAGAACACCTGCAGCCAATCAAGTATTTGGTCCTGCCATGAGGGCAGGGGACTGGACTCGATGACCTCTCGAGGTCCCTTCCATTCCTAGAGTCTATGAGTCTATGAGTCTATAAGGTAGGCTAATCAGGGCACCTGGGTTTAAAAAGGAGCTCACTCCAGTCAGACGAGGAGGAGCCAGAGGAGAGGAAGTGCATGTGAGGAACTAGGAGCAAGAGGCGCAAGAAACTGAGACTGAGAGGGTGTGCTACTGGAGGACTGAGGAATTATCAGACAATCAAGCATTATCAGACACCAGGAGGAAGGTCCTGTGGTGAGGATAAAGAAAATGTTTGGAGGAGGCCATGGAGAAGTAGCCCAGGGAGTTGTAGCTGTCATGCAGCTGTTACAGGAGACACTATAGACAGTTGCAATCCACAGGGCCCTGGATTGAAACCCGGAGTAGAGGACGGGCCCAGGTTCCCCCCAATCCTCACAACTCCTGATCAGACACAGGAGTTGACCCAGACTGTGGGTTCCACAAGAGGAGAAGATCACTAAGATGAGCAAATTCGCCAATAAGCGCAGGACCCACCAAGGTAGAGGAGGAACTTTGTCACAGTACCAATGACACAGGGAAGGATAGGAGAGAGGTCCTGGAGGCCAAATTTAGGTTGCTAGATAAGAGATCGAAGTCCAGGACCTCCAAGGTAGCATTGTCTGAAATACTTCCAGTTCCACACGCATGGCAAATTAGACAGGCAGAACTGCAGGGTCTCAACACATGGATGAGACACTAGTGTAGGGAGGAGGAGTTTAGATTTACTAGCACCTGTGGAAACTTTTTGGGAAAAGGGGAGCCCATACAGGAAGGTATGCAAAGTAAATGCAAAGTAACGTACATTGGAAAACATAATCTCAAATATACATGCAAAATGATGGGGTCTAAATTAGTTGAGACCACTCTAGAAAGAGATCTTGGCTTCATTGTGGATAGTTCTCTGGAAACATCCATCCATTTTGCGGCTGTCAAAAAAGCAAATAGAATGTTGGGAATCATAAGAAAGGGATAGACAATAAGACAGAAAATATCATATTGCCTCTACATAAATCCATGGTACGCACACATCTTGAATACTGCATGCAGATGTGGTCGCCCCATCTCAAAAAGGATACATTGGACTTGGAAAAGGTTCAGAAAAGGGCAACAAAAGTGATTAGGGATATGGAATGACTGCCATATGCTCCAACAAAGACCCAGGGTCTGAATTACTTGCCCCAAAACTGCAGGTTTACCTGAAAGCAGATAACAGAAGTGTGCTAACAGAAGGAGACCCCCTGCTCACTCCTCTGCAAAGTCCAGCTCCAAGATGGAGTTTTGGAGTCACCTTGGCAAGTCACATGTCCATGCCTGATTCACAGTTTTTACAGGTAGCATCCATTGTTTACATGTTACCTTGAACATCCTCAAGTAGACTTCTTATGTGGATTGGAGCATTCCAAGATCCATTGTCCTTTAAGCGTTTCTTCATTAATTTCAACATTCCTTTCTCCAGGAACATACCAAATGCTCTACTAAAGTTGTTTAGAAATCAAACCAACGCACAGCCAACATTCACACCTTCGAATAAAAAAATGATACATGAATGCAAATAGGATTAATACATTCAGTAGATCATAACCTTTATGGATATATGTTACATGGCATACGTAGCATAAAATACATTCTAAGCATATTTCCATAGAGCCTTATGGGAGGTACCGTCACACATTCCCTCTGGGACAGGCCATTGTTGGAAGACAGAATACTGGGCTAGGTGGACCTTTGGTCTGACACTCTAATGTTCTTATGTTCTTGTAGTTTCAGTTTCCTGAATGGAAGAGTTCTGTTCTGGAGTTGGTACTTTCATGAGCAAATTTAAAATTAGTTTCTAACAAAACTGTCATTTGCATGTGAAACTCAATCACATGAATGCTCATAGAGTACAAAAAGTGGCAGGAGCACATTAATTCATAAAAAAAACAACAACCAGCAGCAGTAGCATCAAACATTCTAGTGCTGATATTCATGTTATAAACCTAGGATTAATAAACTGATTAAAAGAAAGGAATAGCAACTATATTGTAATGGGCTGCATTAGATTTACAGTTACTGTGGAAGAAAATTATGGATGAATTAAGGCAATTAGTTGTCAATCATTTCTGTGAATAGTTGTAAACAAAGGTTAGAGAAAGAAGTGCTTGTGTCCCCTTTATTTTTTTTAAGTAACATAACACAAAGCTCTTGGAGCTGGAGCCACAAAAGCATTTTTAAAGTGGTGCTGTACAAAGCCTTTTGTTGTTTGTTTGTCTTTTCCCCCTGACAGTAAGATGAAGCATTGAGGACTGCAGTATTAACCTAAGGATCCCTGTAGGGAAGTGAAAAGGACAGAGAATCTGAGATTCAGAAATATGGAACAATTTGATGTCCAAACGTATAATTTAAAGAGGTGATTTTTTTCCCCTCAAATGTGAAATTTGAAAAGGTCCAGCTCATTTGTGCAACTTATTTTCTTTAAGAAATAAACAGCTTTCCCATCATGCCAGAGAATTTTCTTTCTTTGCTATATAATTTCAGATCTATCTACACTAAAGTTTATTTCTGTAGTTTACTGAAACTACACTAGAAAACATTTTAAAGAAGAGATGATGCAGAAATTCAGATACCAGTATATATGGGTGCTCATACATTCAGAGGGAGCTCATCAGAGTTCATCAATGTAAGTTACCACATAAATCTTTCTATTCTCATTACTAGTTCCCAAAGTAGTGACACCACATCTTGATGGTGACATGATTTCTTGAATTATTGTCTCTTGCATAAATTTTTAATTTTTTCAGCACCTTCCATCTGAGGATCTCAAAACATTTTACAAACATTAATGAATGAAGCCTTATACCATTCATTTAGAGGCAGGTAATTATTATTATCCCAGTCTTACAGATAAGTAAATGAAACAAAGAAAGGTTAAGTGACTACCAAGGGCACATAGCATGTCTGTTGAAGAATAGAGAATAAATCCAGATCTCCTGACAACTCTTCCTGTATTTTAAACACACAAGTAAGTTGAACTGAAACTTAGATATATTGTCTATACATGCATGCTTTAATTAATTTGTTATTACTGATATGCATCAACTGTTTTACTTTATTACAAAAGGCAGTTCCTTTGTTATCTCAATGCTTCCTAGTACCATGCTCCGGTGTTAACTCAGTATTCACATCACCACACAATCACCAACATCTCTTCTTAGAGCATCTAATGAGCTCAGTGGAGTTCACCTACCAAACTATTTCAGCCTGGCCTTACTTACTTTGAAGAAGCCAGTAGGACCACGGAACAAGATGGGCAGGGAGAAGTATAGCTAATAGGTAAAGTCGGATAGGAATTTTTCAACAAAATATTTTTTTCTCAGAACATTTTCAGTTTCAACTACGCGCTCTCAGGTCCAAGAAATAATATCTGGTTCAGAGAGAGAGAGATCCACCCAGAATAACCTGGAAGTTACTGCATTCACCTGAGATGGGAGAGATCCAAGTAGAGCAGAATCAGGCAGAGCAAAGGCTTGAACCTGGGTAAGTGCCCTAACCACAAGGATATTCACTATTCTAGAGGGGGAATGATGGTTTTCTTTCTCTCTGTTTTTTTGTGACACATTTCAAAAGGTGGTAATTTCTTCCTGAGGCAGATCAAAACCAACTGCCAAAATCTCAATTTTTCTTGAAACAGAATTCTGGTTTTCCAGTCAGCCCTACAGCTCAGAGGAAAAGCAGCACTCATTGGGCTTTATACAGTTGTGAGCCCCAATATCTTCAAAGAGTGGAATTCTGTTCAGAGTCTGTGGTCTATGTGATGGGTTCGGTTGCAGAGACCCCCTTAGGACTGTCACCTGATGCACTGAGAGTACCTCTGATCCTGTTTTCTCTGCTAGTTTGGGCCTCCAGAACCCTGCCTTGTTGAGCCAGATAAGCTAACCTGCTGCAACACAGACATAGGGTCTGACTCACGGCCCTAGGGCTGCAGACTTAACTGAAAACGGCTTAGCAACTGCTCCTGTCTCTAGCATCCAGTCATCCAGCTCCCAATGGGATCCAAATCCCAAATAAATCTGTTTTACTCTGTATAAAGCTTATACAGGGTAAACTCATAAAATTTCCACTATCTATAACATTGATAGAGAGATATGCCCAGCTGTTTGCTCCCCCAGGTATTAATTATTTACTCTGGGTTAATTAATAAGCAGAAGTGATTCCTGAAGTATAAAAAGTAGGATTTAATTGGTTCCAAGAAATAACAGACAGAACCAAGTAAGTTACCAAGCAAAATAAATCAAGGCACACAAGTCTAAGCCTAATACATTAAGAAACAGATTACAGATGAAATCTCACCCCCCAGAGATGTTCCAATAAGCTTCTTTCACAGACTGGACGCCTTCCTAGTCTGAGTCCAGCAATCACTCACACCCCCGTAGTTACTGTCCTTTGTTTCTTTCAAGCATCTCTTGGAGGCGGAGAGGCCTTCTCTGGAGCCAGCTGAAGTCAAAATGGAGGGGCTTTCAAGGCCTTTTAAAGTCTCTCTTTTGTGGATGGAATCCCCTTTGTTCTTCTGTGCAAAATCACAGCAACAAGATGGATTTTTAAGCCACCTGGGCAAGTCACATGTCCATGAATGATTCAACTTTTTGCAGGCTGATGCTATTGTTTATATATTAGTTTGAACATTCCCAGGAAAGCTCATGTGTGGATTGGCATCTCCCAAAGTCCATTATCAGTTGAATGTTTCTTGACTGGGCACTTAATGACAATAGTCCTTTCTCAAGAAGCTGACCAAATGCTTCCCTGAGGCTACTTAGAATCAAACACAAGTACATAGCCAATATTCATAACTTCAAATACAGAAATGATACATTCATACAGAATGCATAATCATAACCAGAAAATTACAACCTTTCTATAGACATCTAACTTGACTTCTTTTGTACAAAATTTGGTGCAACTATAGGACCTCGGTTGCAACAATTATCTATACGGTCACAGTTCATGTCAATAACGTCACAGTCTACACATATATGATGCTGATTATTTGGCTGGACAGGATCCCAAAAATGCTTCTAGAACTCAACCAATATACTACTTTCCTGCAGCAACTTGTGTCTATATATTATTTTAAAGGAGTTTTAAAGGGCCATTCAGCTAAACAATCTCCAAACAGTAGATTTTATAAAGATTTTATAAAGTTTTATAAAAACAAGCAAATGTGCTCATAGTATAAGAAAATTTAAGCTGTCTCAACATTACAGCAAGCATCTTTCTTAACAATGGGATACCACAGCATACTAAAGCAAAGGAAAAGAAAGTTTCCATCTACTTTATATGAATTGTGTTTTCTTAACATATTACACAGAACTTGAGGCAGGGGAGAATAACCACACACACTTTCAGGCAGAAGCTAAGAAGAGAAAACCAGACACAATTTAAAGGCTGCAAGTTGATGATTTTCCCCTCAGTTACCAAAAAAGGGGGAGAAAAAAGACAGTGACAACATGTTTGGAAAAAAAAATAAAAAGTGACAAATAAGATTTCATAAATATATCTAGAATAGCCTGAAGTGTATTGTTTACATTTGCATTAATATACTGGGAGGAAATTAGTGAAAAATACACAGTATTTGGAAATATGTATTTGGCTCTCCTGCAATATGCCTCCAACATTGTATTTGAAAATTTAATCACAGAAAGTTAATAGCTCATTTGTAGGAGAATGGCTGTATTCCTTCTTAACTGAAGAGAAAGAGGGCTTTTCATTTGTTTATCCTGTGCTTGAATACATACATGCAATTCTAGAGATGCCGAACAAGTGGTGTATGATAGTGCATTATGCTGCTAGCATCAGCTTGTGAGCTTATGCACTCAATAACTAGGTAGTTATGGTCTGGGAGAAGTGTAGATGAAGAAGATTCACTGGATGAGACCTCACTTTGCTCTCAAATGAGCCCTTGCCCTACACACAGCCCTGGTTGAGCAGTCACTCTGGTTGGGCACACCCCCAACATGTTATCTCTTGGTCACGCATCACTGGACCCTGAGTTCTTTAAGCCTTCTGAGTCTGAGCAATGTCCAGGCACTGCTCCTCACTGGATGCTCTAGGCATACTCAAGCTCTTGGCTAGCACCACCGTCTGAGAGCTAACACCTCCACAATCCACCTGCCTAGCTTCTGGGACTAGTGCTGATGCCTCAGGCTCCCCAATAGCTTAAATATACCCTCTCTCAGAGTGCAAGCCATGTTCGCATTCTGGACTTACAGTTTTATTCTTATGCGTTATATGACAGTGAAAGCAAAACAGGCAGATTTGCAGATGAATCTAGACCCCATTAGTCTTTAATTAGGAGCCCAAGAGATACACAGGTCTAGATATAATAAATAAAACACACATATATAAATTCTCTCTTTGTCAGTTTGCTCACAACCCTGGAGAGTTCTTTGTCTTGGGCTAAGCTGCCCAAGATTCTTCTCTAGCAGCTCATAGATTCTTTTCAGAATCATGGATGTACAAAGAAGGTAAGCTACAGTCCCTAAGAGCTGCTGCAACTTATTTTCCCCGTGTCCCACCAGTGGAATTGTGCCTTAGTAGAGTTGTCTGAGGCAAAAGGCATCTCAGTGCTCTCTCAGGGGATGAAGCACCTTTGCATCTGCCTTTAATGTTGGGCTATGCCTAGAGGCATAGTCTGACCCACACTGACTAGCGCTCTGTCTTTGAGGCTGAGACATGGCCAGACCTCTTTTCCCTAAGGCCACTCATAGCATGAGCCTTTGAAGGCAGAAGGGGGAGATAAAGAGGAAATCTTGAGAATACAATATTACCAAAAATGAATTATATATAGAAGGCTGGCAGCCATGATCTGGACAAGGCAAAAGAATGGATCTAGACAGATATTTGAGAATCTGATTTTAACATATCCAATAAGCCTGTCCCTGACCAACATTTTAAAGTCCTGAGCCAAATAGCTTTCTTTTTCATTGATCAATTAAACAATAGTTTGAAGGCTAAATTAAACCCATTGATTATTCAAAATTCAAAGCACTTTTCTGTCAATTTCCTTGATACAATTTGAGGGAGCATCAACAAACATCCCTCCATAAGAGTTGCTCTCTTTAAAAAAGTGATAATATATTTTCCTAGTGTTTGGGGAGGATGCATTCCTTAGGGCATGTCTTCACTGCAATGTTAACCTGGGCTCTTAGATGTTGTCCCTACCCCCCTTCCTATCCACACATAATACCCTCTCACACGAGTTTAGTAGTATTTTCAGTCTGCACTATCTGGCAAAACTAGTGCTATTAGCTTTCACTGAGGGTGGTAACCCATCCACTTTGCAGTGAGGCAGGTTATTCAAATGCTGATAGTTGTCTTCCAATCCTTTCTCACAATTCCCCCCACCCCATGTGCCCAGAAAAATAGACACATGCTCCCACAATTCATGGGGAAAGTAACTTAGGGTATGGCTGAAGCATGTGTAGCTACATCAAAGCTAGTCTCAGGACTAGTCTACACTACAAACTTAAGTCAACAGAAGCTGCCTTATGTTGACCTAATAACATATGCATCTACACTACCAGGTCCCTTCCACTGCCTTAATTTGTTGCCTTAATTACTCCACCTCCATGAGAGGTGTAGTGCTTAATTTAATTTTGGAGAGACAGTGTAGATGCATCATTGCGTAAGTTGACTGATTGGCCTCCAGGAGGTGTCCCACAATGCTCTGCTGTGACCGTTCTTGTGATTGTTTTCAACTGCACTGTACAGCAGCCAGGTACACAGGAAACAGCCCCTCCCCTCTTAAAGCTCCAGGAACTTTTGAATTTCCAGTTCCTGTTTGACTATTGTCGAGAGTTCAGCAGCCTAGGTGATCCTGGCGATATAACACACCAAACACGCTCCAGCCTGAAGTACACAGGAGGTGGTGGATCTTATTGGTCTGTGGGAAAAAGAGTCTGTGCAAGCACGGCTCCATTACAGCCATAGAAATGTTGACATCTATGATAAGATCGAGTGAGGTATGGTGGAGAAAGACTGCATCAGGGAAATGCAGCAGGGTCATGTGAAAATCAAAGAATTTTGGCAGGCATACCAGAAGACAAGGAAGGCAAACAGTTTTTCTGGTTCTGCACCACAGACATGCTGCTTCTACAATGAGCTGCATGCAAGTGTTGGTGGCGACCTACCACTACCCTCAGATACAACGTGGATATCTCAGAAGAGTCTGAGTCCCAGGCCACCTCAGGTAAAAACAAGGAGGATATTGTGGATGAGGGAAAGGAGGAGGAGAATGGGAGATAGGCAAATGGGGAATCCATTACTCCCAAGAGCTAGGACCTATTTTTGACCCCAGAGCCATCCAGTCAGTCGCAGGATAGCATGATGGCCAAGTGTGATGCCAAAGAAGGCAAGAATGCAATTTCATTCAAAATGTAGGGGTTACATGTGCTTATATTTTATTTTTAATAGGAAGAAAAAGTGAGGTGCAGTGGGTATCTGCTTCCCAGTGTCCACTATGAGAAGGGTGTCTACTCCCTCCCTCCCCCACAGAAAAGACTGTTTATGTGCACAGAGATGGCCCAGAAATCCTCCATGAAGCTCTTCAGGAAACTTTCATGGAGGTACTTTGCATCCTTTGCAGAAAGTTTCTGGGGAGGACTGTCTTATTTCTTCTACCACAATAGAATACCTTCCCTCACCACTCCAGTATTAATTCTACTGGCAGCAGCGTTAGGACCAGCTCTGTACTCAGATGCTTGCAGCATCTGCTGCCTTGCCACCTCTGTTACCCTCAAGAGACTGATATCACATAGGGTCACTTAGGGGAGACGGTGGAAATTTTCGTTACAAGCGCTTGTACTGCAAACAATAGAACATGTGGCCTCCACCATGGTAATTTCTTAGTCCATCAACCACAGTTTCCCTAACATGACTGTGGTTTGGGTTGCAGGGATCAGCATTGACTTCAGAATCTGCAAGCCCAGGGTGACTATCAGCAGGGTTAAGTGAGGACAGGGTTCCTGTCTTCTCTCATGGCTGCAACATCCCCTCCCCTCCCCAGAGCCACTGCGGGCAAATAATGCAGTTTGGGAGGTTTAATGCTGGTCCCTGGTCTCCAAGCACCATCTATGTTGCAAAGGGAAAGGGGCATTGCCACCTACCCACCTGTGCTCCCAACACAGATTGTTTACAAGTTACAGCACAAGGTCCATTGCACATGCTGCTGGGGCATAGTCACCATGGCTGCAGCAACAAATTGGTTCCTTGAATAGCTAGGGATTCTGATTGTGTTCTGGCTTGCATTTTGGTGTTATACGGGGAGTGTTTTTTAAATAGCAACCTTGAAGAAGACCCAGGGTATGCACTGACAATGGTTGCCTTGTGCTTTGCTTGCTTTATAGTGTGGAAAACTTGTCCTTCAGCACATCCTCCACATCAGTACAAAGATTTTCACAGATCAGATTAAAAGGTGGAAAAAGAAGAGGTGTGATGACATGTTCAGCAAGATAATGTTCACCTGTGGGACAGCTGAGATGCAGCTAAGAAACTGGAGGATTTCATTGTCTGAAAAACAACATGGACACGGAGAGCAGGGAGAACATCCCGAGAGGATGAGCATGCCATGCAGGATAAGATGATGTGGATTATGAAGGAGCAATCCAACATGTTGAGAAGGCTGACTGAGCTTCAGGAAAAGTAGCCTGAGGCAAGACTCTCTCTGCAGTCCCTTCAGAACCACCTGCAAGCATCACCCCCTTCCCTGTCTCTCTCCCCTAAAACATTCCAGGAGGAGAATGGGGAGGCATTCAGTATCCTTCCCACTCAACACCAGGGAAGGGTACCAAGAACAAAAGTTGGCCAGTCAAAGACATTGGATGGTCAAGACTACTGCACTTCCACAGACTAGCTGACTTGGTTTCTCTTCTCCCAATTTTATCACACCGTTTGCCCAAGGTTAAATGATTTTACTGTTCTTTAAGTTTCTTTATGTGTGTGCAATAGAAGTAAATGTTTTGGGAATGAAATGTTCTTTATTTATTCCAGTCACAGGGATTTGGGGGTGGGGGTGGGGTTAGGGAAAAGGATGCAGCAGAGGGGATGGTATGGGAAGGAACTGTGGCTCATTACTGAAACGGGTTTTCGAAGCCTTCCAGAGACGCAGAGCTCCTTGGTGGGCTCTTCTCATTGCCCTGTTATCGGGCTGCTCAAAATTACCTGCCAGCCTATCCTCCCCCATGCCCCACCCCTATGGAAATGTATATCTTAAAGGAGCACACAGGTGGCGATAACAATGGGGATCACTGAGGTCTAACCTAGTAAGCAAATCAATGCACCAGCAACTCTTTAAACATCCAAAGACACATTCTACCACCATTCAGAACTTGCTCAGCCTCTTGTTGAACCACTTCTTGCTGCTGTCCAGGTGGCTAGTGTGATACAGAAGAGTTTTGAGCTGCTCTATTTTGTTTCCAAGCACAGCCCTGAAAAACACTGCTTTGCTGCCATTAACTAAACATAGGGAGAAAACCAAAATAAAATTAATTAAATTGGTACAAGATATAGTGGCAGCAGTGAACCATCACAATAAGATACATAAGTGAACAAATAAGTATATATTAAAGAAAAAAAGGTGATGGTTTGTAGTTTTACAAATCTGGTAATGTTAAATGTGATGTCAATGTTGGCACACTGCCAAGAACAGTGAGATGGTATTTTAAAACGTTCAGCCACTGACTGGTCTGTTAGTAGGGAGGGTGTGGACTCATGTTAGGAAAAGGTCATTCCAAAATCCGAAGGTAGGAATCAGCCAAGCATGATTCAGGTTTCCAATCAGATCTGGCGATGATTGACAGATGAGAACAGCAGCTCTGACTGGGTCATAAGAACAGATCAACAGGGAAGGCTTCAAGATGATTTGTGGATGGGTATGGTAATGATAATTATTGAGGAAACAACCAGTCAGAATAGGCCAAAACCTCTATATAAAGTAGAGAGCTGACAGGCTTGAGTCAGTCAAGATAAGAGGAGGTTGAGAAGCAGGAGAGAAAGAAGGAAGATCAGGAGAGAGCTGAAATCACTAAAGAGGGGAAAGAGCTGTAACAGATAAGAAGTGGAAGGGCAAAGGGACCGTACACAGATCAGAGGGAAAGAAGATTGTGGAGAAGTAAGCATGATGACAATAGTATAAGGAGCCAATAAGCTGTCTAAGTGTGTATGTCTGAGGCAATAAAGTTGAATGTTTGAGTATGTATGTTTGTTACTATGTACACAGCTTTAATATTTTAAATAATAACTTGCTGTCAGCATTCCACATGTGCTCGATCACCTCATGTAGAATAAAAAGCTAAAAGCTTAAAAACTATTTCAACTGTATAATATTGCAGTATTAGGCACATTGATATGCATACCTGTGCAAATGGGATTTGTGTTTTGTTAGTAAAAGAACCAAAAAGGTGCCACCATTGCTAAACAAAAATGTAAAAGAAGCAGTGAGAGGGAAAAAGGCGTCCTTTAAGTTAAATCCTAGTGAATAAAATAGAAAGGAGCATAAACTCTGGCAAATGAAATGTAAAAATATAATCAGGAAGAATTTGAAGAAGAGCTAGCCAAAGGCTCAAAAAGTAATAGCATTTTGTTTAAGTATATCAGTAAATAAGAAAGTATTATTTACTCCTCATAACACAAGAACTAGGGGCCACCAAATGAAATTAACAGCAGCAGGTTTAAAAGAAACATTTTTTTCACACAATGCACAGTCAACTTGAGGAACTCCTTGCCAGAGGATGTTGTGAAGAAAAAGATTATAACAGCATTAAAAAAAAACCTAGATAAGTTCCATGGAAGATAGGTCCATCAATGGCTATTAGCCAAGATGGACAGGGATGCTGTCCCTACCCTGTTTGTCAGAAGCTGGGAATGGGTGACAGGGGGATGGATCACTTGGTGATTACCTATTCTGTTCATTCCCTCTGGGGCACCTGGCATTGGCCACTCTCGGAAGACAGGATACTGGGCTAGATGGACCTTTGGTCTGACTCAGTATGGCAGTTCTTATGTTCTTATGTTTCTTGACACATGCTTTTAAGTTTTATTGAATAAGGGAATATACGTATATTGAATACAGATTATTTTGTTTTTTTGAAGAATTACTGCCTCAGTGTCAATCCTTCAGTTGGAAGGTTTGTATCCATGTCCTCCCAAAGGCCAAGAGAGTAGTTTATCCCAGGGAAGTTTTCCAAGAGTCAGAGAGAAACCATTAGTAAAACCCTGGCAATTCTTCTTGGGTGGGCCATCCCTTTTCAACTACCAAAATAGACAAATTGACAAGTGGGTTATTTATATAGGCAGGTCATTGTGAGGGTGCCTGGAGTCTGACTTTGTGGGTAACAGGTGTATGGCTTCCTGAGCCATGGGAGCAAGGGGTAGGCTGGTCTCCTAGGATCACTATTAGCATTTTAATGTCATCAATGGTTATTTTGCAATATGGAAAGAAAGTCGCTAATTGCAACTTTCTGAGCAAACCTTTATTCCTAAAGATGCATGCATCATGCACCTTTCCTAACCATCCCACGTTGATGACAGTGAAATGCCCCCTGTGATCCAATGGCGCTTGCAACAGCATTGAAAAGTATCTCTTTCTGTTTATGTACTCTTTGGTGAAGTGGGCAGGTGCTAAAATAGGGATATGCATGTCATCTATCATCTCACTGCAGTTAGGAAACCCCATCATGGCAGAGCTATTCATTATGTTTTGCACATTGACTAGAGTCATACCCTTCTTAGCTGAAGTCAATTAATGGCCCTGAAAACCTGGATCACAATAGCTTCCACAGTGGATTTACCAACTCCAAATTGATTCTGCACTGACCGATAGCAGTCTGGCATTGCAAGTTTCAACAAAGCGATTGTGACTCACTTCTCCACTGTCAGATTAGGTCTCATTTTAGTGTTGCTGCACTTCATGGCTGGGGAAAACTTTGCACAAAGTTCCTGGAAATTGGCCTTCTGCATTCGAAAGCTTTGCAGTTGCTGTTTGTCATGCCATCACAACATAACAATGCGATTCCACCAGTCAGTGCTTGCTTCCTGGCACCAAAACCAGCACTCCACTACAGGGGCAGCAATATGTATTTTGCCGCCCCAAGTGTGGAAGTCAAGTGGCTTTCGGCGGCATGCCTGCAGGAGGTCCACTGGTCCCGCACCTTCGGCTTACCCACCGCCTAATTGCTGCTGAAACTGCAGGAATGGTGGACCTCCCGCAGGCATTCTGCTGAAGGCAGCCTAACTGCCACCCTCATGGCAACTGGCAGGCTGCCCCTTGCAGCTTGCCACCTTAGGCACGCACTTGATGCTCTGGTGCCTGGAGCCGCCCCGATTCACTTTGTTCAGCAGCTGCACAACTGCCAGCAGCAGTTGGGAATTGTTTTGTTCTATGGTTTGGAGCAGGTCTGCTTGCAGGAGATTTCAATGTTCCGCTTGATGACTCCTACCTTGGCTCTGGAAATACTGCAGGATAAAATGTGATGCATTTGTAGTGCACAGCTGAGCAGGGTCTATGCTTCTCGAGCTATGGCATACACACAGCTAAGCCAGGCTTTCAAAAACAAGCATGAAAAGAGTATGGGTTGTTTGCCGTTGAAATCAGAGTAAAGGAGGAAACTGCATCATGGGCTTTTGAAGCCATGTTCCCATTCCACCCTGTGGCAATGTTTTGGTCCCATGAGGCATTGCAAGCTCTTCCCAAACCTCCTTGTGGCTAGTTGCACCGTGGGATAGCTACCCATAGTGCACTGTTCTCTGCATCAATACAAGTTCTGCTAGTGAGACAATAATGTGGACATGCCCAACCAACACAATTACTGGGGCGGCTGCATGTCAACTTAAATTAAGGCATCTTAACTTTATACTGTAGGCATGCCCGAGTAACAATAGCAGTGAAGTTCTGGCAGAACAGGACTAACCCATGCAGCTGCAGCTTCAGCTTCACTGAAGCTAGCTTTGATTTACACATGCTGCTATGCCACCTCTGAGTTGCAGTGTAGACATACTAGTAGAGTGGCTCAGTTTACTGCAGAACTGGAGATACACAAAGCTAAGTGTAACACCAGTGAGGACATAGTAACTCAGGTATGGTTTACAGTATGGCTGCTCATATCCATGATAGGCTAAGTAAGGTACCAATCACCCAGACTAACTTTGTGGCCAGGTCTATACTACAGATCTACTTTGATATAACTACATCACTTAGAGGTGTGAAAAATTCACACCCCGAGAAATGTAGGTATACGGACCTAAACCTTCATGTAGACAGCTCTATGTTAATGGGAGGACTTCACCTGATGACATACTTATCACCTTTTGGGGAGATGAACTAACTACACAGATACAAAAAAACTCTTTTATCAACATAGGAACATCTTCTCTGATGTGCTACAGCCATGTAGTTGGACTAGTGCACCTGCACCGCTATGGTGCTTTACATGAAGACAAGCCCTGTAATAAAGTCTTTAGAGGCTTTTCAAACTGTTGACATTTATTGCATATTAAATAGAATGCTACTAGGAAAAAAAACTGCAAACATTTTAATTTACCTAAAGAAATAAATGAAATCAGTATTGGGAGGCTTTTTTCTACAGCGGATTATAAAACAAGGGGTCTCAGTTCAAGAGACTTATTCTCACTCATAAATTTAACCATCTGCATAGGCATTTGATGAACTCACGCCCAAGTAATGTTCCTCAAACTGTTTCACTTATTGTAGAACAGCCTCCTCATACTGCATTTATCTTTATTGTTAGGTACATTCAAATGAGGTTTGCCATATTCCCCCTCCCCAGGTATCATCCTTAATGGAGTTAATCACATACATAAAATCAAGCATATGTAACTTGTTTCCAGGATCAGGGTCTTGGTTGGCTTCTCTACCAAGTCATAAGTATCCAACCCTTAATAAATTTTGACTTTATTTGTTGAATAAACTATTCAGTGAACCATGACAAATATATGTCAATACATTATTTGAGGAAAACCAGAACATTTTTGACTAATTATTTGATCAGCTCTAATGTAATAAATATGCCCTATAACTATAACACTAGCCAAGCAGTATATTTAGAGTATAGCTTCTACAACTTCAAATCCTATTAACAACATAGTAGCTGTTTAGCAAATATGGCTACAGGAGCCATTCATTTAGATATTTGTCAAAAGTCTGCAGCAGGTATAAACCCTATTCTTCCCTGTCATAGAAAAAAAAATGTAGAACTAATAAGATGCATGCTATACTTTACAGCTCACTTGCCTGCTTCTTGTTGCATCCCATCTCTACTCTGTCTACAGCTCCATCATTTGTATAGAAGTTCTTTGCATTTGTCTGTCAAATGCCTAGCATATTTCTGACATAATACAAATGATTAATACAAATATTATAGATCCTGCTACTACTATCAATAGCAACATTTATCCACAAACCGATAACACAGTTCCCATTAGGTTCCCTTTAGTGATGTTTCACCCGGAAGCTTTATTCAAGTGAATGAAGAAACCTGAAAGAAAAATGCTTCTGTTTTGAAATGCACTACTTAAATAGTTGCTTGTCTCTTCAAAAACTCATCTGTTTTAGCTGTAGGTTGAGGGCACAGCCTCCTCCCAGTCACCTAGCAACATTCCTTCTGGGAACCGAATGTGGCTCAAGTAGTTTGTTCATGGATGTTTGCTAATAAAAAAGAGGAATTGACTTTTCTCTCTTTCTTTGTCAATGTAAGTATGACTTAAGGAGTGAAAATGGATTCATTGGGGAAATGTCGGCAATATACATTTGATAGTAGGTGTAACCCTTCTGCCCCTCTGAGTTGGCAACAATAAGGGCCGGGTTCAGTATCCAGGGGTTCCATTTAAATAACACAATGCAAAACCGGCTTGAGCCTCCACCCAGTGACCTGGGACAATTACATACCACCCCCCCTTGGTGCCTCTAGGAGGCAATACTTCCCCACTCGCAAGCACGGAGTCTGAGTGTAGCAAAATCCTTTTAATAAAGGAGGGAAACAATGCAATATCACATTGGAGAAACACCACAAACAAAATTATAACACAAACCATAAGCAAAAAAACCTGCCTCTAAGTACATTTGACAATGTCCTTTCCCCCTTAGGGTCTTAAGTCCAATCACCCCAAAGTCCAACAACCCAAAAGTCTCTGTTTCTGGTCAGTGCCACCCCAGAGTTCAAAAGTTTATCTGCAGAGTTTCTCCCCCTCTGCCCCCAGCCTGGGTGGAAATGGGGGGGGGCGTACACAGGATGTTAAGGGGCACCTTACGTGGGCCAGGGGCCAACTGCTCTGCCTCTCCGTGGAGTTCTGCTGCAGCCTTCACCATGACCAGTTCCATTCCACCAGCTGTGCTGCTCCTTCAGCCAACCCTTGAGCCTCTCCAGCTGCCCCCGCAAATGGCTCCACTCTGCTCACTGTTCCATGGGCTGCTCCAACATACTGCAAACTGCTCCGCCTCTCTGTGCGGTTGTGCTGCAGCCTTCACCATTACCAGCTCCACTCCACCAGCCGTGCCGCTTCTTCAGCAGACCCATGAGCAGTTCCCACAAACCACTCCGCTCACTGTTCCATGGGCTGCCTCAACATGCTGCAAACTTCTCCACTCTGCCAGCTGGTTAGTGATAGACCTTCAGGCTCCCTCACTTCAGGTTCCCTCACTAGTTAACATTGCACTCAGTGATTTCAGCTCAGTAAGCTTAGCTCTTTTAGTGATTTCAGCTTGCAGTAGGGAAGCACAGGTGCTGGTGCACCATTGGTCCAACATGAATTCAGCTCAGCAGCCCCTAGATGGACTCCTAATGGATTCAAAATTAGCTCTGCTTTTCAACAGTGGAGAAAGGAGGATGTGCAATTGGTGTTCCAGACCCTCAAAAGGGGGCCCATACCATCAGGTACACACACCAGTCCCCAACCTCTCTCAATTCACTGGGTTTTGGCACCCATGTCCCTTGTCTAGCAAGCACCCTCCATCTGATGGTGAGACATCTCTGTCACAAAGCAGTCCCACAGTTCCTCATCTACACAACCAGGGCAACAACACTCCACTCCTCCCGCCCCAACAGCAAAGAAACTAGGGATCCCAGAGCTGTCAAAACAACCATCCCAGGCTGCCGTGGGCCACAATTCACCACCAGATGTCAGGGCAGAGCCCATCCTGACTCTGCTTACATAGGGAATTATCAAAAATATGACCAAGCACCCACTGATATATTAGCCTCTGAATGCTCAACCTGAATTACATATTACAAAATTAACAGAAAACCGAGGTAAAGGCAAAACAAAAATCATAGTAAGATAAAATTAGGTCTGATTTGTGTTTTGAGATGGTCTTTTTTCTACCATCATGCCACCTTTATGTTCTGTGAGTCTCCTTGAGCAGTTATTAACTTTCAAGGCTGTAGCTTTACCTGACTCTCCCAGGGAAGTCATTGCTTTTTGTTATTTGTCATATCTGGCAAAATGTTTGTAATAAAAGTAGTGAAAACGTGTCTCTTTTCAAATTCACCAAAACTTCTGTGAAATTTTAGATCTTTTGTTTTTAAGTGAGCACTCCTTGGTTTCCCGGTTTTATTAAACAGATAATGATATTAAGTAATGTGAAGGACTGCACACACACAAAGTATTATAAAAGCCCATCAGAGGCAGAATGGGATGAGAATTTAGGACAACTTGCCTCCTCAGCTCTGTGTCTGTTCTGTTAGAGCATACAGCATTGAGGGAATTTCTTCCTTCTGCAACTTTTTCAAAATTCCCAAATACGATTTTTTGTACGAAAACAAATTTGACTTCTCACATGCTTCACTAGAAACATTTTTCAGCTCACAGAAGTAAAACAGAACCTACATTTTTGGCACTGGATTCAAAGACAACAAAAATTACATTTTTGCAAAAGAATTTTTACCAGTAATGCTCAATAATAGCTAATTGTTTCTTTGTACAAGGAGGTTTTCTAGAAGCTATTCTTCCAGGATCAGGTTTCGCACAATTGTGAGCAGGAAAGATAAAAGATGTCATCCAAGAGTTAGTTATGGATATTCACTTCTCAGAGTTGAGAGAGTTTGTTTTCTTAGTCTTGATTTTTCTCCATGCAGCAAATAATTTGGCTCAAATTCATCATTAAGCTCAAATTATACTAATGAACATTAATCAATTTCTTGTTTGTGGACAAGTTTTCAAAATATGACCTTTTGCACAGGAGTTGGTGCATTATGACTTCAGCTCACAAAGCAAGAATTTGCACACACAAACCACACTTGTCCATGTAACTGGGGGGCAAATGGAGTTTATTTGTTATCTTTGCTCATACAAATTGCAGTTTACAAAAAAATTATCTTCACAAAGTTGTGCACTCATAAATGAAAGCCAGGATAAGGCTCTTTTGAAAATAACTTTCTTACAAATAGCAAGGGAAAAAAGTCACTGATTTCCTTGTCCAAACAGCAGTTCCTGTTAATTTTTGTATATTTTGCCGACAGTTTCTGCAATTAACTTCACTATATAATTTTCAATTAACTATACCATATAATTTTATGTTTACAGTCTAGTTGCATGGTTTATATGTACAACTATGTGAAATAAAAACATGGAATGCTGATTTGATTTGTAGCATGGAAAAAAATGAAAAATGTGCCTCCTATTTGGAGATTTAATTTTCATCTAAAGGCCAAATCAGCTTACTTGCGAAGGTCCCAGATAATGACAGGAAATGTTGATGTGAGTTTAAGTGGACGTTAAGTGGGTTTTAGTGTACTCAGAACTCTTGTAACAAAATATGTACTGCCAGTTTCCTTGCTTACAATGTATGGGCTCAGTCTTACATAATATGAAGCCTTCTGAGCTATAAAACCTCAGTTACAAGGTGAGGAACCCCCACTCTTCATCTGATGGCCAAGAAAACTGCATCATGGGAGCAATATGCCTAATTCAGTCTATTCTCAGTCCTCAAGAACGTTGCTTTCTCCACCTGCAAGAATCATCACAGCAGTTGGAGACAGGGTGATTGGAATGCTTGGGACAAGATACTTTTTAAATACCTTGGAGTGAGAGTTTGGTTTCCTCCAATGACTAGATTGCTATCGTGTCATCCAGGAGTCTCCCCAATAATATGAGAGTCCCCCCAAGGACTTCCCCTCGTTGATAGCTAAGATAATTTTAAAAGAGGGATAAAACAGCAGCCTGATAATAAGGGATCTATTTCACTATATCCTGTTATCAACAAAGAGCTTAACAAATTGGACTGCAACCCCTTAAAATCCCAGAGAGGGATGCCAGACTTTAGTATTATTGTGCCAGACATGAGCCTTTAATTACCTAAGGATATTTTAGTAACACCTATATGTTTCTACAAACCGAGCACTTCAGTAACTTCCCATCACAATTAACTTTAAAAGAGTTCAAAAAAAATCTGTTCACATAGTAGAAATCCCAGAAGAATACCTCAGAAAGAGTAATTAGCAATGTCCAGCATATTTTCAAATCTGTTAGCAAGTGTCAGAATAAAGAGGGAATCAGATACTACTGCTGCTGCACAGACAGCCTTTCGGGTACAACACTGAGTAAAAATTCTTCTCATACAAACCCCATTAAGAAAACTGAATTCACTTTGGTGAGAGAAAATGGAAAAGAACATTTTTCTATTGACTTTTCTTTTTCCTTTGGAAGAAAAATGTTCACAGCCCTGTTAAATTCTCACATTCCCCCAAAAATAGTAGGAAATCTTTGGGGAAAAAAAAACAACAACTCAGGAGGGCGTAATGCAAGTATTAAAATATTCCTGCACACCTGAAAATCAGATATGTAGTAGCATTTATTGACAGCAATAGCAAAATATTTTTTAGGATGTGTGGGAAAACTCCACTTTTTAATGCATTAATAACATTAAAGATGAAGAAATCAACCAGAGATGGTGATGATAAAATCTATCTATAAACATTGGTAACATATATTTTGTGTTGATGAAATGTCACTGCTACATTTGCAGAGAGAGACGAATGTATATTTTGTTAGTGCAAGGCACTGGTGAGCAACAAAGATTAGGAGAAAATCTACTGTGGTGCCTGCAGAATATAGCTGATGAGAGAATGAGGTTGAAGAAACTTAAACCAGCAAGATAGATACATGAATGTAGCTGAATCAAATCTAAAATGGTGGAATAAAGAGTAATTGAAGCAAAGTTATATTTTTGGCTCTTGACTTGAAACTAATAGAATCTTTCCAGCATTCCACAGACTGTAGATTAAATTTTATGTTTACCAGAAATGTATCATGACATTTCTATCACCTCAGTGTTTTTATTGTTCAGCATTTGTGCATTACAGCACAAAGATTTATTATCCACCAACTGTTGTTCCACAGAGTAATTCCCAATCCATTTAATTTCCTTCATTAGCTTTTCCCCTTGTTTCTCTCCTTCACCCTCAGCTTCCATCACTAACTTCTCTTTTTTAATTTTCTTTCCCCCCTTTAAACACTGTATCCAAAATTTGTCTTCTAACTGTTTTAAGAACAAAATCCCCAGGCATTCATACTCTCTTTTTTCAATAAAAACTCTAGTGGCAAAGAGTGTAACTATCTCAGCAAGTTATTTGGCTGGAAAAAAAATGCTGCAGTGCTAAATGGAGTCATTAAAATGCCTAGTGGCAATGAGTGCTTAAAGAAGCTGACATTTCTTATTTACTACTCAAGCCGCTTTGTTAGGACTGTCGTACTTTTGTGGGAAAGGAGCTAAAACAAATCTCATTTTCCCCTTTCCCCCATTTTTATTCCCTCTCCCCCCAAAATCCTTGCTTATATCTGAGAAAGCCTGGACTTCCCTCCCCATGGAACAATTAAATACACTGCTTGGTTGACTTGGGGGCCTGATTCATAGCCCATGGAAGTCAATAGGAGTCTTAACATTGATTTCAATGGGCTGTGGATCAGCCACTTAAAGGAAGGAATGGTTTGCTACTGAGGCTGTGTCTACACTACAAAGTTCAGTCGATGCAAGCTATGTGGGCATAGAGCCACCAAAATGTGTATAATATCTCAGATGGATGGACACTGGATTAAATGTGTCAGCATTGCATGTACTCATCAGGTGGCTTCAATGTAAAATGCAGCACACCAGGGGTAGATAGCACCAGGGGTAGATAGCTCAGTGTGCCCTGTGCCACTATTCAGCACAATACCTTTTGGGACATTTATGGAGTGCTTTGTGGGATATTAGTAATTTGCCCTGGGATTTCTGGGAGCTTGGGGTTGAATTTCCACCATGTCACTTTCTCTAACCCACATATCCCATATTTTTCATACCTTGTTTAAAACTCTCACAGACGCATATGGCACTTCTCAGTCTCCGCCATCTCTCTAACAGACACTCAGTCCCATTAGCACTCAAAATAATTATCATGTGTGTTTCTGATTCAGTATACACAATTCTTTGGTATTTGTAGAGTCTGAGGCAGTACCTCTACATTCAGATTGCAATAAGGAAGATTCAGAGATTGTTAAGCACAATAACCGGATGCTAGTGGACATAGGGAAAAAAATGCCAAGTTGCTGTTAGTGTTCAGAAGGCAGTTCTGCACAGTGGAGCACTGGTTCTGGGCCCCAGAAATGAGCATTGATTAATAAAATTGCATTGTAGTGCAGGTTGAGGATGATGAACAGTGACTTCAAAATTTTGGGATGTGAAAGGCCATGTTTCTGGATTTGTGAGCTAAGCTTGCCCCAGTCTTTCCATGCAGGGAAACCAGCATGAGAGCTGCATTGACAATGGAGAAGCAAGTGGCAATTACACTGTGCAAAGCTTCAACAAAGAATTTCTACCAGTCAGTGAGCAAACAATTTGGAATTGGAAAATCCACAGTGGGAGCCATTGTGATCCAAAAGTATATACCCATCACATATCTTCTGCAACACAGGACTGTGACTTTCAGCGATGTACAGGAAAGAGTGGATGGATTTGCAGCAATGGGGTTCCTGAACAGTGGTAGAGTGATAGATGATATGCAGCAGCCTACCTTGTCACAGCGTACTTCACCAGAAAGAGATACTTTTATATGGGGATGCAAGTGCTAGTGGATCACTAGGGACGCTTCACTGATAATTGCATGGGCTGATCAGGATGAGCCCAAGACTTTGCAAAAAG
Organism: Gopherus evgoodei; assembly: GCF_007399415.2. NCBI lineage: Eukaryota > Metazoa > Chordata > Testudines > Testudinidae > Gopherus > Gopherus evgoodei. The sequence continues at coordinate 73,175,175 of NC_044322.1, forward strand.
CAGCAAGCAGGGACATTCTTCCCCAACTGACAGATTACCATTGGTGATGTTGAAATGCCAGTAGTGATTATGGAGGCCCCACCGTACCCCTTGCTACTCTGGCTCATAAAGCCCTATACTGGTCACATCAACAGGACCAAGGAAAGATACAACTACTGGATCAGCAGGTGCAGAATGACTGTTGAATGTATTTTCTGTAGATTGAAGAGATGTTGGCATTGTTTACTCACTAGACTGGATCTCAGTGAGAAAAAAAATCCCAATGGTTATAGCTGCATGCTGTGTATTGCACAATATCTGTGAGGCGAAGGGTGAAAAGTTCCTGCTACGGTGGAGGAATGAGGCAGACTGGCTGTCTGCTAAATTTGAACAGACAGACACAAGAGCTATTAGAAGAACCAAATGTGGAGATATGTGGCTGAGAGATGCTTTACAAGACCATTTTAACAGTCAACCACAATAATATTCTCTCTTGCATTCATGAAACAGTGTCTGGCTTGTATGCTTTAGATTATAGATTTGTGGGTCTTTGCCTGCTATACTGCTTGGTTATGTACTGCTTGGTGTACATTTACAAATATGGCTGGGTCTATGTCTCCCACTATGTATTCTGCAATGCTTTGTGTGAACTAATAAAGATGCTTTGATTTAAACTTTATTGTGTGCAAAAGAGTAGATGATAAAATTAAATTACAAACACACACATACAAGTTAAAAAAAGGATACCAACAATGTTATCGAGGTGAACTATAGTTTAAAATGTGAAGAGAAAACAGAAGTAATAGCAACATGTATGCCCATGTATCCAACAGTAGTTCAATGTAGTCCACTTTGGATACTTATACACTGACCTGTGGTTTTTAGAGGTTCTATATGTGTAGCTGTGGTTCTCCTTGGTTTCCCCCAGTATGAAGTGGTAGGGATAAGGATGTACATCCATGGTGTACATAGTACATTGGGGGCTTAGGGAGCTGTGACCATGGAGCTCTCCAAGTAGTGAAAAGACTGCTTATGTCTGCGATCTTAGCGTATGTAGGTCAATAATGCTCTGCAACATTTGATTTTGTTGCCTGACCACTCCTATTATGTCCTGGCACTTTCCCAGTGTGCCTCTTGGTCCTTTTGCCTCTTGCAGCAACCATTCTCGGTCCTCCTCCATGAATCATAGAATCATAGAATATCAAGGTTGGAAGGGACCTCAGGAGTTTATCTAGTCCAACCCCCTGCTCAAAGCAGGACCAATCCCTAATTAATCATGGTCACATGCTGAGAGGCCCTCCAAGTCCTTTGATCATGGTCCGAGGAAATAATGTCTTGAAAGAACTCATAAAACATATCCTCCTTAGTCTTCTTCCTTCTCCTTATGATGAGGATCAGATGTTCAGTGGACAAGAAGCGGTTACCCCGCAAGGCCATAATGCCAGAAGCTGTTGATAAAAACAGATACATTCATTAGATTTATAGTCACAATGGAAAAGGAAAGATAAGTGGGTTACTTGGGAGCAGGCAACACTCACCTGTGTGCCTGGGCACCTGATGTTGTTGACATTAAGGAAGATCCTGAGTATCCCAGTGGTGCTGTTGGATAGGTGGGAATTCTCTATTCACCCTTCTTCTGCAGTCCCTTTACTCCTAAACAAATTTAAAATTGGCAGTGCCTCCATTTGGCTGGCCCCTGTACGCACTCAATTGTGTGCCTTGGGAACTTCCAGGAATAAAGCTATTCTAATAATAAATAATAATATAATCTTTGGCATGTGTGTAGCTCAAAAATACCAATTATAAATAATATACATCCCATATCTTACATTGGAGTTAGCAAACCTTTACTTAACAACTTAAAAATTCAGGGTATAACAGTCTAAGATTATATATCACTATTAATTTAAATTCACGGGGGCAATTGAATCAAATCAATTAATAAATATTGTATATGGTAATAAATTAAACGTATGTAACTGGCATTTACACTACCACTATTTAACCCACCCTGGAGTGTACACTCCTCTGGATTTCAGAGTCCTAGATACTTGCTTGCATTTGCGCGCTAAGAGATTTGAAGCTGGAGACAGCACTCTGGTGGTTCTGTGTATCAGTACAGTGAGGACAACAAGCTGCACAACCCCTCTGACGATTGGAGTTGGCTCCACCAAATGTCAGCAGCTCAGTAGGAAGATCATTCTGCATCTCCTCAGATTCCGTTGCTCTGTTGTGCCCCTTCCCTTGCAAGTACTTTCCCAAACAAGAGTGGAGATTTCTCACAGTTCCTTCACTCCAGGCCCACCTCAGTCAGCTCTGGGCACAGAAGCAATCTCTGCCCTTTCTCCAGTGAAGCCACCAACAGCCTGTGAGGCTCCCTGCTTGATCAAAGCCCCTGCAGGCTCTCAGCAGCAGCTTCTGGCTTCCTAGCAGCAGTTCTTGGTATGGACCGAGCTGCACAGCAGGAATCTCACTTCTTTTCACAAAATGGCATCTACTGCCTGCTCTCCCTGCATGAGGAAGTCTCTCCTTCTTTCCCCAAGGCATCATGAGAGTTGTAGTCTCTAAGGCTAGATTGCAGCGCAAAGGCTTTTCTCCTGGAACTCTCCCAATAAAGTTCAGAGGCCCCTCTAGTAAAGGGTGCCTACATAAGTCTCAAAATTCCCTGATGCTTCCATAAATACTTTAAATAATAAATGTGTATTGACCGTTTAGCTTTGGAGCACCTCAATACAGCACTGCTCTGCAGCAAAACACATGGTGAGTATGACCTGGGGGAGAGGAGCGGAGTGTCCTGTTGCATGTTGTTATAAAATTTAGGCCCCCTTCCTGGCAATGGATATAGGGAAATAACAGAGAATATATTGGAACTATATTCACAGACAGTGGGGATTTTAGGTAATACCTCATTCCTGAGGGTGACAAAGGCACAGAGAACCCAACTGCTACTGGTATCCCTGGCATATTTTCCAGAAGCCTGCTTACTATAATGGTGCCAGCCAATTTCATCACAGAGTGGTATGAGAAGGTGCCCCATTGTAGTGGAAGAAACAAAGCTACTATCACCAGAAATCATTGGGAGAGGATTGCAGAGTATTTCCATGAAAGTGTCATCAAGATCTCTCAAGAGGATAAAAGGAACATCCCTATTCAGATAAACCAGGGTTTCTCAAACAGGGATTGCCACTTGTGTAGGGAAAGCCCCTGGTGGGCCAGGCCGGTGTGTTTACCTGCCCCGTCTGCAGGTCCGGCTGATCATGGCTCCCACTGGCCATGAATCGCTGCTCCAGGCCAATGGGGGCTGCTGGAAGCAGCGGTCAGTAAGTCTCTCGGCTAAGGTGACCAGACAAGGTGTGTGAAAAATTGGAATGGGGGTGAGGGGTAATAGGACCCTATATAAGAAAAAGACCCAAAAATCAGGACTGTCCCTATAAAATTGGGACATCTGGTCACCCTACCGTAGGCCCACGCCACTTCCAGCAGCTCGCATTGGCCCAGAGAAGTGATCCGTGGCCAGTGTGAGCCGTGATCGACAGGACCTGAGGACGGGGCAGGTAACCACACCAGCCCAGCCCGCCAGGGGCTTTCCCTACACAAGTGGCGACCCCTATTTGAGAAACCCTGAGATAAACAAAGTACTCTGCATGGTCCCCACCCCTGCATAGCCCGACAAACCAAAGAAATTAAAAGCAGAGGCAGATGTCATGTTTCGTAGGGATCACCCCTTCCTGGCCACCCACTAGGACTGCTATGAGGGGAATCCAAACCTCTGGGCTATGGAATACTGGGGTGGGAGGGGGAGCATGCATTTCTGGAATGTGAAGGGAGTCTAATCACAGTTTCAATCTCGGGTCCCTAGGCACACTCTCAGAGCACAGATCTTCTCTCTGTTGCCCTCCTTTTGAGTGTTGGAATCTGCTGTCCAGCCACCTAGCCCTTCTGGGTACAGCACTGAACCTTCAGATTCTTCTGGACTTAGAACCCTTTCCCACCCCTCACCCAGAACACATCCTTGTCCCAAAACTCCACCCAAGAGGTGCAAAACTTCTGGTTTACTGTTTGTCTTTTAGGAGCACACAGCAGTAGTGAAACAGTCAATGCACGCTTGCGCACACACACATACTTTGTTTATTATATCAACTTTATGCTCTTTATTTTTAACTATAGAAAGCACAAGAGAGTCCAAACAAAACAAAAATCCTAATCACAATGTCCCTCACTATCTCACCGTTCTCTTGGGAGTCCTTGGGAGATCATCTATGTTCCACCAAGCAGGCAGGATCTTCCACCTCAGTCCCTAACCTGCCCCTGCAACTACCTCCCTTAAATTAATCTGGGGCAAAATGGCTCCCCTGCCTCCAAGTTCATGCCTATGAGTCCCTTTATAGACTCCTGCTAGGGCAGGACAACATATTTCAGATTCCCAAAAAGAGTACACTGATGAAGGAGGGAGAGTGTTGAGGGGGGAAGGAGAAGGGCAGCTGGAGATGGGGTACAGTTGAGAGTGCTGGAGGTGGTACTTGCCGCAGGGATACTCATGGGAGGTGGGGGGAATTTTCTCTACTTGCAATGGTAGCAAGGCAGCTGGTGCAAGTGCAGGATACAGTGACAACTGTCAGTGCCTCCCTGTGGGATCCACTCCCCAGGGCTGGTAGCTGGAGCCTGAGTGGGAGGGATCTGACAGCTGTGGCTTGCAAAGGAATGGACCAATCACCTGCAGATGCAAGGAAGGGACCAATCGGGAAGCAGGCCTATCATGAATTTTTATGAGCTGCGGCTTGTCTGCTCTGCAAAAACCCTGGATATTTCCTGATAAATCTGAAAAATCTGCTGGGGCAGAGAAAGGAAGCTCAAAAAAGAGGTTATGTCCAGGCAAACTCAGACATATGGTAACCTTGTAACACTGTGGTCACCTGCTGCTTTTGTTCTACCTTTTGGTAATTTTCCTCTGCTCTCATCTCTCTTTCCTTCAGACAGAGGCAGCCATGTCTTCTCCCACCTAGAGCAAGCCCATTGTCTCAAGTTGTTTCGCTTTGAATAGATGCTTATAAAGCAGATTACTAACCATTGTCTCTGCCCAGTAGAGACCTGAGACGGCCCTGCTAGTTCATGGTGGCACCACCTCTGTATAGGCTTTTGATGACACAGTATTTTCATGATAAAATTTCATAAAATCATCCACAATTCAGAAGTAGTATAGACAGAACCCACAATTTGTCACAGCTGACTCTATCTCTGTTTGTTTCACCTCTACCTGAGCACAGGATTATGTAACCAGACAGCCATACAACACTTTTTAGAATGCATTCCCCAACCTATTTTCTAACATTATACCAGTAAAGCAATGAAAAGTCTGAAATTGCAGATGGGCTGGGTGGCATTTTTAAACGGAAAACAAAGGATGAGGGTAAGAAAGGGAGAGAAGGAGATGAGATTTGAGGGAAAAGAGAAGAAAAAACAAAAACCAACAAATACATAAATACATTTCAAGGAATGATGCATATATCCGCTTACTCCAACTCCCTTTCCCTTCATCGGTAGACACGTCTGCACTCACCTGGCAGAAATGGCTAGACTCCTGTGGAGTTTCAAATGGTTTAAGTTAATTGCCGTGTCTCCCCCACCCTCCTCCTCCTCACTGTTCATGGCAGAGTCCTCTGTCTTCCGTGCCTCCAAGGAATTCACAGTTGTCTGCCCTGCTGCTGGTGTCATTGACAAGTGCAGCCTGCGGTTCATTGTAAAAGTGGCAGGTCTGCATTCCAATGCAAGATTTTTTTTTGTTCTTCCTCACCTTGTGGTATGCCTTGTGAAGTTCCTTTGCTTTCACAGGAAACTGCTACTCCTGCTTGTTGTGACCCTCTGTCAACATTCCCTATTAAATCCGTTCATAAGTGTCAATATTTCTTTAGCTGTTCCATATCTGTGCAAGCACCTCTTCTCCCCGCAAGCCAAGGAACGCCAGGACTTCTTGCTAGTTACAGGCAGAACAAAATCTAGCATCTCTCTGTGTGTGAAGCTGGCATGGTCAATTGCACACAACAAAGGTGAGCTGCTAGGTGTGAGGAAAAAGGAGTTTCAAAAACACATGGGTGTTTTAAAGGGCACAGGAGGGGCTTTTAGTCTCTGTGACCCCTGCACAATGGAGTTCAACACTGTGACTAGAGCATTTACTGTGGCTCTGTGAGGCAGCTGCAGGTAGACTGTTAGGGTTGACACAAGTATTGCAGTGCCTACACTCACACTGCGTTGACCTAAGTAGCTCAACTGTGGCTCTGCATCATTCAGGGATGTTGCGTTACTGTGTCTCTGTAAAAGGATGTCGGCGGTACACGAAGTTTAGGATAGACGCATGCACAAGTGGGTTGACTTACATCGACCTAACTTTGTAGCGTAGACCAGGTTCGTGCTGACTAAAGCACTCCCATGTTGGCATAACTGCATCTACATTGGGGTTTTTTTTTTGGCTTAGTTATATCACTGGAGTGTGTGGTTTTTCACAGTCTTGACTAATGCTAAGGCCTTGGCTACTTTGGCAAGTTAGAGAGCTTTAAATCAGCCCTGAGCGCCCTAACTCCTGAGGTATCCACACTGGCAAGGCTCAGGTGTCAGTGTAGACAATGTATTGCATTACTGCACTGTGATTGGCCTCTGGAAATATCCCATAATCCCTTGAAGTCAAGAGGCCACTCTTCTCAATGTATATATCCCCTTTCAAAGTTCTGTTTCTGACAGCTGGCCTGCTTACCTGCTCTGGGACAAAGCAAAGCATTACTGTGGAATCAAGGGATTTTGCCTCCCCAAGCATGGCAAGCAGGCTGCCTTCCGCGGCTTGCCTGCGGATAATCCGCTGGTCCCGCGGCTTCGGCGGACCAGCGGACCCTCCACAGGTATGCTTGTGGGAGGACCGCTGAAGCCTTGGGACCAGCGGACCCTCCACAGGCAAGCCGCCGAGGGCAGCCTTGCCTGTTGCCCTCGAGGCACCGGCAGAGTGCCCTCCCGCAGCTTGCAATCCCAAGCACTCACTTGGCGTGCTGGGGCCTGGAACCGCCCCTGTATGGAATGCTGCTGCTGCTGCATGTACATATGTGTGTGAGAGAGAAAGGCAGGGTGGGGGCTGATGTCGAAGTTTCCCCCTTTCCTTTGCTGCTGTCTGAACTTACAAGACAGCATGCTGACACACTCTCTGCTCCCCAAAACACAGTCTCTCCCCCTACATACACACAACACACTCTATCACGCTCCACCCTCCCCTCTCCTCCCTCCCGATTTGAAAAGCACGCTGCAGCCACTGGCACACTGGGATAGCTACCACAATGCACTGCCCTCTGTGGCGTTGCAAGAGCTGCTAATGTGGCCACACCACTCTACTTGCAGCTGCCGTATGAACACGCCACAGCATTTTCCCTGCTGCAGTCTCCAAGGGCTGGTTTAACTCCTGGCGCTCTACATCTGCAAGTGTAGCCATGCCCCAAGTCTACAATATAGAAGTTACAGAGGCAAAACTATGGTGCTGCAGCTGTGCCACTGTAATGCCATAGTGTAGATACTTGCTACAGCAATGGAAAGGGTTTTCTGTTGCTCTTGTTAATCTATCCTTCTGAGAGGCAGTAGCTAGCTCAACAGATGAATTCTTCCATCGACCTACCTGTGTCTACTCTGAGGCTTAGGTCATTTTTCACACCCCTGAGCAATGTCATTAGGTCATCCTAAATTTTAGGTGTGGACTAGGCACCAAATAGCTAAGCTGTTATAATATTTAAGTGTAGCCCAAGCCTGAGGGGAATACTACAGTGGCGCAGTTGCAGGGCACACTACCTACACCGACAAGAGGGGTTCTCCTATTGGCATAGGTAATCCCTCTCTTCGAGGCAATAGATAGGTTGACACAATAATTCTTTTGTTGGTCTACCACTATCTACACCAAGGTTTAAGTTGGGATAGTGTGCACATTGTGGATTTTTCACATCCCTGAGAGACATCGCTATGCTGATGTAAGTTTTCAGTGTAGACTCACCCTGAGAAATGCAATTTGCTCTCTATTGAAACAAGTGTTAAATGCATTAAGTGTGAAGTCGGCAGCTATCTCTGGCTCTCTCTGGTGTTACATCAATTTTAATGCGATACTTTGCAAACTTGACCTGCAAATGGGTGAGGTTTATTGTTTGTTTGTTTCCATTTCTCACAACTGCCTAGTTACTCTTTATTTGGGAGGCTTTCAAAATAGAGCTCTGAGGGGCAATTAAGTGAGTAAATAGGTCTTGTGTATGCCTCTGTACAGCTTCTGAAGGACTGTCATATTGCTTTTAATTTTTAGATCTGCACTGGAACCCTAAAAGTATATTGATCAAGCAGAAATATGGTAAGAGAGGCAACTATGTATAAAGCCACCCCCAAAGCTATCAATTTTCTTAAATAACAATAGCTTTTACTCCCCAAAGTGCGTGAGCTGAGAGAGAGACAGGCAGCTTTAAGAAAGGAGGTGGGGTTCAGACATAGTTCACTCGTTTAATCTCTGGGAACATTTGGGTATAAATATTTGTGCAAAGAGATCAAGAGTAAAATAAACCATTGCTGTAATTTTTTGGTCAAAATTCACAAGACGACTTCAAGTGAAAATTGATACTTTTTATCCATTTACAAAAGCAGCCTGCAGGGGCGGCTCCAGGCCCCAGCACGCCAAGCCATGCTTGGGGCCGCATGCCATGAGGGGGGCTCTGCCAGTCGCCGGGAGGTCAGCAGGCAGACCGCCTTCGGCAGCATGCCTGCAGAGGGTCCGCTGGTTCTGTGGCTCCAGTGGACCTCCCACAGACGTGACTGTGGAGGGTCCTCTGGTCCTGCGGCAGTGGAACTGCAGGACCAGTGGACCCTCCGCAGGCATGACTCTGGGAGGTCCACCGGAGCCTCGGGACCGGTGACCGGCAGAGCACCCCCCGTGGCATGCCACCGTGCTTGGGGTGGCGAAATGTCTAGAGCCGCCCCTGAAAGCAGCAAAAAGATAAAGGAAGACATATCTTTTGGACAAAGGGCTACTTTAGAAGGACACCCTCCCCCTAGTTATTACAATTCAATAACAGCAGTAGCTTAATGCCCTTAGGATAAAATTCCAGCTCTAATTCAGAGCAGAGATACACACTTTATTATGAATTACCATCTACCCATAAGACTCAAACTGCTACACTCTATTTTAATTAATGAATTATTTACTTTTAACAAAACAGTTCCATTCTGTCTCAATGGCTGGAATGCCAGACAGGCATAGTATTTATATATTGCTTTGAATTAGACTAATTTACATTGTATTGTGTAACAGAATAGATGATGTGACATAAGACAAAGCAATGCACAATCTTAAGAAATTATATCAGAAAACACCTATTAGTATTTCTGACTTTACAGGGGTCAGTCGGCATTCAAATTAGGGGACAACGAAGGGGACTTGTAATGGGGTAGGAGGATATTTTACCTCTAATACTCTTTAAATTCAGCCCTGCCTTGACAGGTTCCTAGGGGACAAGTTCTCACATGACAGAAAACACCACAATTGGAGTACATTTGGTTGCCTTTTCCTTTCTGATGCTTCAGAGACTTGAATGGGCTTGGAGACTTAACTATGCTTTCATGCATACACGTGATCTCTCCACTTCATGGTTAAAACATGAGTAGAGATGAGTAGAGGAGCTTTCATTCCTACCTCTTCTTTAGATAGACTTTACTTTCCCAGGCACTCAATCCAGCACATTTAAGGAACATAAAATCTATGTAAAGGGGATGTGGGAAAGAAAAACTTAGTGAGTGCATATATCGTGAAGGAATTGCTACTAATTTTCAACACTTCTCCAGTAATTTGAGCACTTGAATACATTTCTTCTTTAATACCTGGGTTCTGCCCCCCTTCACTTCTCACTTCGGATTGAACAGCAGGTCAATTGAAGGTCATATATTCTAGCTCCAGATCTGCAGTGCATAACTGAGGTTTTTTAAATAATATCCAGAGATACACAGGTCTACTCTTGTAGTTTCACTAAAACTATACTCTCCCTCTTTGAGACATGGTGCAAACAGCACTGACACATTTCTCCTTTGCATCTTTTCCAACGCTGACTCTGAAATGCCTGTCCTGTTTTGGAATTGCATATCTCATAAGTGTATCTCTCTCAGTAGCCCAGTGTTTCTCAAACTGGGGTCGCCGCTTGTGTAGGGAAAGCCCCTGGCAGGCCGGGCTTGTTTGTTTACCTGCCCCATCCACAGGTCTGGCTGATAGCTTCTCCCACTGGCTGCAGTTTGCCACTGCAGGCCAATGGGGGCTGCTGGAAGCAGTGGCCTGCACCACTTCCAGCAACTCCTATTGGCCTGGAGCAGTGAACTTTGGCCAGCGGGAGCCGCGAACGGCAGGATCTGTAGACAGGGCAGTGGCCCACCAGGGGCTTTCCCTTCACAAGCGGTGACCCCAGTTTGTGAAACACTTCAGTAGCCTCTCCTAGCTAGACATCAGATGCTGTAAACCCAAGGAAGAAAACACAAGCTGTCTGTCGCTCTGCAGTCACATCATGCAGCTTCTGCTGTGCATTCACTGCTGCACTGTGAGGTCTCTGATTTCTTTAAGCATACTGAACAATTACGATTGTTAACACTTGTAGTCAATGATCAGTCCTGATAATGGTCTATATATGGTATCTCTGATCAAGTGTATCATTTTCATCTCAGATAATCTCCAACAGACTGAGTTTCTCAAACTGTTACTACTGGGTGAAACAATAGTTCCTATTTCTGAAGGATGTCTTGTATTAAATGAAGATAAATACTCACCCTCTCTGAAAAAGCACGTAGAGGTCTACTGATGAGCAGTGCAAAGTATATTAATTTAACTTATATTACATCTTTTCCAACAGTAGTGGGTGTTTTTGTTGTTGTTTGGTTTGGTTTGGTTTGGTTTGGTTGTTTGAGGGTTTTTTTGTTTGTTTGTTTTGTGTTTTTGTAAGTATAAGAAGCTTTTCCTTTCACCAGTTCTCTTTTGTACTGCCCAGTACAATGCAGACATATTGCTTCTGCTCTTGGAACTATTTGAAAGTTTGCTCATCCGAATAACTTGTCATTGTAATACAGTGGATAGTTTAATTCCTTTGTGATTCACCCATATAAGTTGGATATTAATGTTTGTATCTGGAAGGGATACACAAGGATCCTTGGCCTTCCCGGATACAATGGTGCATCATTTTCAGCTGCTGCATATGGAATAGGATATTATTGACATTGATGTACTATTTGCCTTCCTACAAATAGCTATGTATTTTTGAGTGCTCAGTTGGGGCATGGGCACCTTGTCATGAGTAGCACCTGGTTTGCCAGTAATCATAGTAATAATAAATGTTCATTAAAGAATTTGCAGAGAGAAGTTCAGAACCAGGACTTCACATAATTACTTTGCATCAGTCTGTCAGTTCAAAGCATCTCACAAGCCAGTGTAGTTGTTCATAGAAGGCTCACCCACTTCTGGGCTCTTAGGAAACCCTTATCTCTCTACAACCAGCAAAGGGGAAATGGTCAAGGGAAACGAGCTATGGACTTTCCCTCTGCCTGGCTGATCCTGAACTTCTGTATCAACTGTTTTGTGGGATTAGCAGCTGACAAAACCTAGAACAGCTCTCAGGTTGCTTTGCTTTAAACTGGGGGGGAGGGTGCACCTGGTACACATTTGAAACACAGCTGAGTATCTGGGCAAGAAATTTAAGGCTGAGTAAGATTTCTGCAACTAACTTTAGATTAGAAAGTACCTTGGATCTACAAAAAGAGTAACTTCCTCCTGAAGCCTTTACTGTTTTTTAATCCTATGTTCTGTTGGGTAACAACAGCAATCACCTTTTATTCATTAATGTAGGAGCACTTCACACAAGGTAAGTAAGTATTATTAGTCCCATTTTACAGATGAAGAAAAATGAGACAGAAGTTAAATGACTTAGATGAAGTGATTCAGTGGCAGAACTGGCTAGATCGTGCCTTCTTACCTAGCTAAATGCTGAAGGTCCTCTTGCAGACATTGAAGCTAAGAGACCCAGGTGTGTTCTAAGCAATAAATAAAGTTTCCCTCTCTTGTGGCAATCCACCACCCACACCCTCAGTCTTTCATTATGCAATTAAATCATGACTAGTGTCAAAATTCAAAACTGAGTGACTATGGATTCAGAACATTGCCTTGATCCTTTTAATGGTTTAACTGTATTTTGTGAAATATACTTAATATGCATTCAACATATACACAGCCATGGATACTTAATTCTTAATGTTTAGTCAAATCCTTTAAAAAAATATTTTCTTTGAAACTTTGAATTAACATGAGTTATTACACTGAATAAATCACATACAAAAAAAATCAAAAGTGAGTACAAGTAAGACAGACAAAAGGAGGTTACCAAATGACACTGCACTGGTGTGCAGGCTGATTAACGCATGCATAATTGTGACTTATTCATTACTAATATAGTTGTGAGGAATTGTGGGACAATTGCCACCTCCTGATAGAAGGATTACAAACCTGATATCGCCTCCTTTAAAAAAGACATGCCATGATCTAACCAAAGAATCTCCATGAATGTTGACAAAAACGTTGCCGCTGTGATGAGGCACTGAATGTGAAATTCACTCTGGTATGTGGAGTCCTGAGGGATTTATGCATCTCTTAAGTTCCATGCTAATAGATTCAGTGATGCGCAGGTCATTGTGTGTCTGCATTGCGGAGTAACTTTCACCTTGTGTGTACAGCCAGATATGTATAAAATACAAAATCAAAATGTTTATTGATATAGTTGATAAGATTTTTCAAATGTGACATATACGTTTTATTTTCTATTCCCTTTATTGGTGGGAAGGAGAAATAAACTATATTTTTAATAGAACAGGGTAACTTTCACTGCATATACAGCAGCCCTCAAATGATGCATGAACCTCTCACAATAACACTCTCCTGATTTACTTTCTTTTGGCCACTTTACACTCATTGTAGATGTACATGAGGAATTGAAATTTTGTATTCCTGCGCTTATTTCCTTTCATATTAATGGGGACTGCATGACAGAAGCAATGTGCATTGAACTGACAATGTACTTCCATAGTACTTCCATCTGAACAGTATGACTTAGCCTTTGTGTATGTCCTAGCAAGCGTGTTTAGATCTACACTTCACTGAATAACACTATTGATTAATAAACACTCAATGAATCTCTGTTTCTGATACCAGTAAAAGATTCATAATGCCAAAAAAGCATTTATAAACCTCTCTTTTTGTTGGTTTTTAGTTTATGCCTCATTAAATATCAGAAAGTTCAGCATGTATTTGTTGGATATATAGAATTCATATTTAATGAACATAGAATCTAATTTGCTCAAATTTATGATCTAGTTCTAAATAAGTTTCATAGATGCCCCATAAAGAAGAAAACAGAATATGAATATACTAATGAGGAATCAAGGCTTGTTGAAGAGCATATCTACAAATTAAAAAGTAATCAAGCTAAAAAGTGTAGGAAGATACATAGTTTAAAATGATTTATTTCTAATTAATTTACTATATTTCCCAAAACTTTGATGGTATAAATATATCTATCATGTTATGAGTCATAATTTTACGCTTATGCTGCCAATGTAGGCATGAGATGTGTAAAAAGCACTCTTAAATCGTGAAATCTGAGTTTGCAATTTAAAGAGGGAATATTTTGCTGTGGAATTATAAAGGATTGTAACTAGTGTTACACATGGGTGGCATAAGTATCAGATACTAAGCAGATAATGGGTGCTATTAGAGAAACCTCAATAGAAGAGGAGCTGGAAGGTATAATTTTGACACACACAAATTTCTCTCTTATTGGAATGATGTAACATGCAGCTTTTACTTGATTTTATGGTTCTTTTTATGTTACCAATTTGAAAAAAAATATATCGGGACTTTGTAGATGGTATAAGTTGACTTGATTCTCTAGGGTGGATGTTTATTCATACAACAGAATCTATATGTTATATACAATATTCTGTAAAAGTTTCAAACAAGTTCAAGCAATCCACTGAAATGGACATTTGGAAATTCTGAGACCAAGGGCCCAGGTGCCAAAATATATGTGCAGTTGTATGCCTGAATTTGTACACAGCTGCTATAATTTAATGCACACGAGTATATTGATATCTAAATATTCAATGTCTTCTCAATTGCCTAGTTTTAATACGCAATTGCTCAATTTACATGCACACATATAAATATGAAATTGCACATGGACTGTTGTATTCATTGTTTTCAAAATGTGTCCATTAAATTTTGAATCTGGGAGCTGAAGTAGCATTAAAATTATCCAAACCTTTTATCTATTTTTCTCTCACTTCTGATTCCTCCCTACAAAAATAAGTGTAGACTGATCCCTCTTGCTATCATGAACCTTGTATCATTTCCTACAATAAATGAGCAGTTCCATTTCTTTCTCTCATGCATCTATATATGTGTAGAAGCATAATGCAAAACATAGTAAACGTTGAAGATCTGTACATTTTATTACAGGTATAACAAAGGCTTTTTTAATGAAAATTCCACTAACATACAAAAACTTTTCAAGCAAAACTAGCCATTTTCCCACAAATATACCCATTTTGAACAATATAGTAGAGAGACCTTTTTATTTTCAAACAATAATGCACCCACTTGTGGAGTGAAGATAATTTTGCATTGAAAACACTTCACTTCCCTAAGGGAATTTGAGTTCAGGTCCTCAGCTCAGAACCAGACTGGAGGAGCCATTCATTCTCCAGCACCAGAAGCACATCCAAGCAATTCAAGGAGCAGTACTGATGACCTTCAGAGGATCCATACCTACTTCTATTCTTCCAAGATTGCTGCACTTTCTCTTTGTAGGTAAGAAAACATAAGAAGGTTGGGAAGAGTTTCTCTAGGCTACAAGATGAAGAAACAAAACATGCTACCTTCCAGTTGTTCGGTATAATAGGGGATTTTAATAAGAGATTGTACAATTTTAGCAGCTCAACCACATCATTCTTCGGTTCCTTCGGAACTCTCGTATACAGGGCTGTCTTATCCATACGCAAAGTACGCAGCTGAGTAGGTCACCAGGAAATTTTCTCAGCCTCCCCCCCACTCCCCTGAGGACTCCAGAAGCATTCGGGCCTGCACTCACTGGTAAGTAGAGCAACCTGGCCCCAGCTGCACTCTCTGGCTCCCAGATGCACCAATGGTGAGCACTGGGGGTCGGTTCCCCCCATCCCCCAAGCTTGGGAGCCAGAGGAGCAGAGCAGGCTGGAGCGAGTCACTCCACTTCCAGCAGGAAGTGGCCAGCCCTCCTCCCCACCATCTATCTGGTATTGGTGACTTGTTCCTCTTTAATGTATCAGTGTCTTCCAACATCTCTCCTTTTTGTCACCTCACTTTTATTACTGGAATAAGATAGGTTTTGGGTAACTTCCCAACATTCACTGTGGTAAAGACTGATTTGAAGAATAGTTTGGGGTCTGTAATAGAAGTCATATCTATTTTAGATGTTTTTCTATTTAATTTATACAGAATTGATTCAAAGGACGAAATTTACCACTCTCTTAAATGGATGCTCTGATGGATTGGACCCCCCTTCTGGGATGCCACCTGATGAACTGGGATTTCCCTGAGCATCTCTTGCTCAACCACCCTGGGTGCCCTCTCCCTGCTTCGCTGAATTAGGCCTTATCTACACTGGCAAGTTTCTGAGCAGTAAAGCAGCTTTCTATGCTGTAACTCCTGAGGTGTATGCACTGCCAAGCCACTTAGTGCATAGAAACTATGCAGCTGTACCATTGTAAAAAAAACCATCCCGATGAGAGGCATAGAGCTTTTTGTGCCGGGGCTACAGAGCTGTGATATCAGTGTAGACACTGTGGTGATTACAGTTCTGCGATTGGCCTCCGGTAGGTGTCCCAAAATGCCTGATCTCACCTCTCTGGTCATTGGTGTGAACTCTACTGCCCTGCCTTCAGGTGACCAACTGTCAGCCCCACCCCATAAATTCCTCGGGAATTTTGAAAGTCCCCTTCTTGTTTGCTCGGTGATGTGTGCAGTGGTCTCAGCACATCTTTCTAGGTGACCATGCCTGCTCCATGGACCAGCTGATCCCCCGCTTGCCGAGCTGCTGGACCTCGTCAGTATTTGGGGAGAGGAGGCTGTCCAGTCCCATTTGTGCTCCAGCTGTAGAAATTACAATACTTATGGACAGATTTCATGATGCATGACAGAAAGGAGCCGGGACACATTGTAGTGCAGGGTCAAAGTGAAGGAGCTGCAGAACACCTACTACGCAGAAGGCAAACCAGTGCTCGGGTGCTACATCCATAATCTGCTAGTTCTAAAAAGAGCTGGACGTGATACTTGGCAGCAACCCCACTTCCTCTGCAAAGACTACTGTGGATACTTTGGTAGCTCACGTGTCTGTTGAGAATGGACCAAGCCATGAGGAGGAAATCTTGGATGAGGATGTGGATGGGGAGGGGGACCCAGAGGCAGAGGATGACTCAGAAGTCACAGATGCACACAGCCAGGAGCTCTTTTCTACCCCTGAAGAGGCTAGCCAGTCACAGCAGTCGGAACTTGGCGAAGCGCAAAGAGCAAAGGAGGCCCCTGGTAAGTGGATCTGATTTTTGGAATCGCTGAAGCGAGTTGTTGGGGGCTGGAAGGTTGCAGAAAGCAGGCTTGTCTCCCACCACATGCCTGGTCTGAGTGGCAGAACAGGCTGTTGATTGACACCCTCACTTCACAGGAATCTCCCTCAGAGATCTCAGGAAACTCTCCTGGAGATACTGGGCAATCTGCTGCCACAGGTTCTTCGGCAGAGCTGCTTTGTTTCTTGCCCCATTAACGATAGTGTTCCTGCACCACTGTGCAATCACAGGGTTCGGGGGAGGGGGCCATCATTGCTGCACACAGGAAAGCCAGGGCAGAAGCTGAAGTCTTGGAGAAGACCCTCTCTTGATTCCCTGCTCACACTCAGCAGCGAGATATCTTCCATAATGATCACATCCTGTGGAAAGTGTGAGGACAGGAATGGTTATCAGGTCTCCACTGCAGTGGTGGCTCTCCCCAAGAGCCACATTTAAGTGCACAGCAGGGTCCAGGAAGAGTGATTTACCCTGCCCCTGTGGCTACTCACCATTTTGGGGATCTTGTGGCTCACTTGTTCTTGCCTGGGGGTCAGCCAATTAGCAACAGGTGTGTGAGTACTGGCTGTGTTTTAAATCACAGAATCAGTGTTGTCTGTGTTGCAAACAATACTTCTACTGTAGAATGTTACATTTAAACTTCACAGAGATGACCTTGGGAGCCCAGCCTCCCAGTTTGTTATCGGCAGCTGAACGGCTGCACAGAATTAGACAGCAGCCAAGAGGAACTAAGGAGGACTTTTTCTGTGATGTTGCCTCCACTGCCAAGAAACAGGAATTGAAAAAGTGGTGGTACAGCGAGAAGAGGGACTGAAAGGAGAATGTGTCATGCTGGAATTTAGCCATGAAGCAGCTCTTAAAAGTTTTGGAGCACCAAGCAGACATAGTCCAGGCCAGGGGTCAGCAACCTCTGGCACGTGGCTCGCCAGGGTAAGCACCTTGGCGGGCTGGACCAGTTTGTTTACCTGCCACATCAGCAGGTTCAGTGGACCGCAGCTCCCACTGGCTGCAGTTCACCATCCCAGGCCAATGGGGGTGGCGGGAAGTGCTGTGGGCCAAGGGACGTACTGGCTCGGCTTCCTACTGCCCCCATTGACCTGGGACGGTGAACCGCGGCCTCTGGGAGCTGAGATCAGCTGAACCTGCTGATGTGGCGGATAAACAAAGTGGCCCAGCCCACCAAGGTGCTCACCCTGGAGAGCCACGTGACAGAGGTTGCTGACCCCTGCTCCAGGCAATACTAACTCTTCAAACTGAGCAGCGCTGAGCCTGCCCTCCCCTGCAGCCATTGTCTCAAAACTCTTTCCCATGTGCCCCCCCCAGACATTGAAAACACACTCTTATCAACCTCCTGGCTCCAGTCTTTACCTGCGGCATTCCAGTCCTCCCCCATCACAGTCCAGCACTGCAAACTCCCACTACTCACTGCACTCAACATCAATTTCTCTGCACTTTGGTCCTGATGAACAGTACCCGCTCCATTGTACCCCAAAGGAGAAGGTTGGATATCATCCCTGTACATACACAAATCTTTAGCCAACCTGGGACCCCTCCTCCTCCTGGGATCTTCCCTTCCCCCATCCCCCTCACTGCTGATGGGTATTTTTTTGTTTGACTCTCTCCTCCAGTTGTTCTCTTTTAAGAAAAGAATTGTGTTGGTTTGAAAGCAATCTTTATTCTATTAATTGGAAGCAAAAAGAGCCCCACAAAACAACATACAATTATGTTAAATCCACATATGGCATCACATGCACCAATCATCTCCTAGCATTACAAGCACTGCACTCTCAAGCATATCATCAAATATTAGTGTCTTTCAGCTTCAAATTGCTGCATCGAGGCTTCCCTGATCCTTATTGCCTTGGGTTTCTAATAGCCCTGGTCTCTGGCTATTCGAACTCAGGCTCCAGGCGCTGAGCCTCTGAGATCCAGTCCTGAGTGAAGCTTCCACCTTTCCCTTCACAAATATTATGGAGAGTACAGCACACGGCTATAAACATAGGAATATTGCCATTGGCCAGGTCCAGCTTCCCATAGAGGCAGAGCCAGTGGGCATTTAAACCGCCAAAAGCACATTCAACAGTCATTCTGCACTTGCTCAGCCTGTTGTTGAACAGCTCCTTGCTGGTGTCAAGTTGCCTCATGTATGGCTTCATAAACCATAGCATTAAGGGGTAGGTGGGGTCTCGCAGGGTCACAATGGGCATTTCAACTTCTCCTATGGTGATCTTCTGTTCTGGGAAGAAATTCCATGCTTGCAGCTTCCTGAGCAGGCCAGTGTTCCAAAAGATGTGTGTGTCATGCACTGTTCCGGACCAGCCTGCATTTATGTCTGTGAAACACCCATGATGATCCACAAGCACTTGGTGAACCACTGAGAAATACCCCTTGCGATTAATATGCTCAGTGGCTAGGTGGTCTGGTGCCAGAATTAGAATATGCATGCCATCTATCACCCCTCCACAGTTAGGGAAGACCATTTGTGCAAAGCCATCTGCAATGTCACGCATGTTGCCTAGAGTCACGGTTTTTTGTAGCAGGATGTGATTAATGGTCTTGCACACTTCCATTAACATGAGTTCAACAGTCGACTTTCCCGCTCCAAACTGATTAATGATTGATCGGTAGCTGTCTGGAGTAGCCAGCTTTCAAAGTTCAATCACCACACACTTCTCCAATGACAGAGCAGCTCTCACTTTCATGTCCTTGTGCCACGGGGCTGGGGTGAGCTCATCACACAGTCTCATAAATGTGGCTTTCCTCATGTGAATCTTCTGCAACCACTGCCTGTCATCCCAGACGTGCATCACAATGTGATCTCACTACTCAATGCTTGTTTCCTGAGCCCAAAAGCGGCGTTCCACTGTGGTCAGCGCCTCTGTGAACACCAAAAGCAATCTCATATCATAACTACTACGCATGGCGAGATCAAAGTTGCACTCCTCTTGCCTTTATAGTTTAAGGAATAACTACACTGCAACTCATGACGTTTTGGTCAGAGTGAGCAGCATACTGGTAAACTGTGCAGGATCCATTCCTGCAGTTTGAAGAGGCAGGGTGCACCGTACACAAACCATTGAAAGATGGCACCGAATGCGGACGGAAGCACAGGGATTGCTGGGAGGCAAAGCAATGCATCATGGGTCATTGGGAGAGGACCCAGGATACCCCACGACACTCTCCGCCGTTCCACAAGTCTTAGTGGCAGTAGAGAAAGACGTGCTCTGTGGGATAGCTGCCCAGAGTGCACTGCTCCGAATACTGCTGCAAGTGCTGCAAGTGTGAACACGCTATTGTGCAGATAGCTGACAGTGTGAACACACAACTGCGGTTTCCCTTCAGTGCTCTCTGAGACATATCCTTATTCTCTCTAGCTTCTTGCAGCACACACATATGTGCAGTCACACACTCACTGCTGCAGTCACCCACTCATGTGCACACCCTCTTTGGGAGATAAACTCAAAATAATACTGTCTTGCACTGTATAGGAAAATCAGCAGAGCGCAAGCTCATAAAAATCCGCCCTATTCCTCAATGTGAAGAGAGATGTGCACGACTTCACCCACCCCTCATTACAGATTACATAAACTGGGTTCAATAATAAATGAAATAATTGTATTAACTACAAAAGGTGAATTTTAAGTGAATATAAGTGATAAAAACAGAACAAAGCAGCTTACTAAGCATATAAAACAAAACATGCAAGCTAAACTTGTTTCACTAAAGAAATTGGTGACAAATAGTAATTTCTCACCCTAGTTATTGTTGCAAGCAGATTACAGAAAGTCTTGAAAGGCAGCTGAACTGGTCTCCAGCTTGAGACCTCAGTTATTATTGCTCACAGTTTAGATGCCCTTCCAGCTTGGGCTCAAAACTTTCCCCCCAAGTTCAATTATTTCTTTCAGGTCTTTTTCAGTGTCTTTTTGGTTGGGGAGGAAGAGGAGAGCCACGGTGATGCCACTCCCCTGTCTTATATAATTCTTGTGTATGGCAGGAATCCTTTGTCTCCCAGTGGAAGAACACTGACATTCCAAGGGGTGGGTCCAGCACTAGGTGGCTCAGATCCATGTCTCCGCAGGGATGTGGCAGCCATTACTTGTAGGCTGTATGAAGGGTCCACAGGAAGACTAAACTCTTTAACAGTCCATTGTCTTTGTGAATGGGCCATTAGCATGTCTTCCTTTTCCATTCTTGTACCTGAAAGGCTAGTTGGGGGTGACACCCAAAGTAACACATTTGAAATACAACTATATAGTTAATATTCCTAAGGTCATATACAGAAATGATACAGTCATACAAATTGGATAATCACATCCAGTAAATCATAACCTTTCCAATGATATCTTACATTATACATCTTGCATGAATTATATCTCTGTTACGTCATATCCATATATAAGCATATTTTCATAAAAGAATATGGAGTAAAACGTCACAGATGCATCTCCAATCATTTGTATGAGTCCATTCATGACAGCAGTATGTTTGGTTCAAAATTTTACTAGCAAGACAGTGTAAAGAATTTGACATTTCCCACCTTATCAATAGCCATCTATGTTTAAACTAACTTGTACTCGAACATTTCTAAGACAACAAAATTTAACCTCTTGATATATTAAAAAGAAATGGACAATATAGCAGCTCTTAAAATCAGGAAGGATTCAGATTTTTTCAAAGGACACAGTTTCTAGCAATCCATAACTGTCAAAACAATTCCTCTGTGATTCTTTCTATCAACAGCTGTGAAGTATATTGTATCTTTGAAAGGAAGCTATTGTCACCGTGCCTCAGAGAGTCACAGCTGAGAATGCCAGATTCAGGACAAACTGCTGAGAAATAGGGCAGACCTATTCCATACTGGTGATTTGTCTATCATTAAAAATACAAAGCCAGTAACAAAAGGAAACTTCTGCCTCTCCACATTGATTAACAAGAAGTCCAGACTACAGTCTCCTTAGGCATTCCAAACTTATTCACAACCCAGACACTAGACTTTATGATGAGCAGTCATTGTAAACCAATTTAATTAAAAAGTTCTTCTGATCTCAAGAGATCAGCCATATAGTCAGATCAATATATAACTCAGATCTTACCCCCAAATCATGTTTTTGCCAACCCTTTAGTAACTAAAATATAAAGGTTTATTTTGTAAAGAAAAGAAAAGAGTTAAAATGGTTAATAGATCAAATGCATATGGTTGTTGCAAAGTGCTTATATCAGGTTGGTAACAGTGAGTGATGTTATAGATTCCTGGCTTGTAAAGTCTCTGGTAACTTCCAAAGGACTGGAAGGTCCTTAGTCCATAAATTAGAATGCTCCTTTTAGTTCTATGTCCATAGTCCAGAGAATCAGAGCAGGAACAAAGAAATATGGAGATGTTTCAAGAGTCTTTTATACCCTACGCCACATGCTTGGAGTTTTACTATCCCAAACCAAAGCTCACAGCATACTTTGTGCAATATTACTGGCACAAGATGGAGTATAGGTTCGCAGGCTATTACACGGCTTGCTGACTCACAGGGGGTAGTCATTGGTCCTTGGAGACTAAGGCATTTGCAGGAAGAGCCACCTGGGCAGAAGAAGTTTCTTCTAAGGCCCATGATGAGAGTTAAGTGTCTTTGATGGGCCATCAGTTTGAATTAGCAATTCACACTGTGCTGACTAGACTGGATGTAAACTACCTTATAGGTATCTCCCCCTGAACAAACACAATGGTGTTAGAGGTATACAGCTAATATTCATAACTTCAGATACAAAAAATAATACATGCATATAAACAGGATAATCATTAGTGATTAATAACTTTTCCATTGACCCCTTACATAATATGCTTTATACAAGTTTTGTTGCAATTGTGTAACAGTGGCAATATTAATGATATATATGGTTACATTTCAGTCATACAATATCAACATCCAACCAAAATTGATGCAGGAAGGGCTGTCCAAGACACTGATGAATAAATCCTAGGAACTTCCCATTCTTGGTCCTGTATTGTTACAGCTTCTAACCCAATACTAGAAGTAGCAGTATATAACAGAAATGATTAATCAAAATCATGTTTGACTATACAGGCTTATTCTTTGTAAGGCCCATTATGGAATTAACATGTCAATTGTGAAAGTAGAATTAATTATATTGTAAAAATATAAAGGATTAAATAAATGTATGTACCTTTAAGCAGATATAAGGAATGTTGAAATACAGGTGTCAGAAAAGAAACAGTAAGGCATAACAAATGAGTCTACTTAAGCTAATGACGGAATATTAACCAGAGATCGGTACAAGTTAGTAAGGAAATTAACCACGTATGTCTAGCTTCAGATAAACTTCTGAATTCTGCTTCCTTTGACCTTTTGTTAATTTTTCGCGCTTTATATCTGTACAAAATAAGGTAGTGTGGGTCTTTCATGGTGCTCACATTATCTGGTGTATTAGCAGAGTGCTGTGCTAATAAACAGAGTGGTCTAACAAATTGTGAGTCCTGAATCTAACTTTGACACAATGAATCCCTTTACAAATCCTTGGTAATATTTGGTCAGACCAATAGCCTAAAAGGAGCTAATAAAAATAGCTAATTTATCCATACAAGCTCTGGCAAATATTTGGAATGCATTTAACATCAATTTAATATAGTATTAATGTTCTTCACAGTGTAGGTATTTTGGCATTTAGCCATAGAAGCATTGTGGTAGTGTGCCTCAGTTTCCGTTTTCATTTAGCAATTCCGGTTTGTAATTGCTTTTCTGCTGAGAAAAATTCTAAGATTGTTTATAGACACTAATTGTGAAATATCAATATCATAGAATTATAGAATCATAAGACTGGAAGAGACCTCAAGAGGTCATTTAATACAGTCGCCAGCACACATGGTAGGACTAAGTATTATCTAGACCATCAATGATAGGTGTTTGTCTAACCTGTTCTTAAAAATCTCCAAATGATGGAGATTCCACATTTTCCCTAGGTAATTTATTCCAGTGCTTAACTACACTGACAATTAGGAAGTGTTTCGCAAAGTCCAAACTAAACCACCATTGCTGCAATTTAAGTCCATTGCTTCTTGTCCTATACTGTGGTGTCCAGAACTGGACAGAATTCTCCAGTTGAGGCCTAATCAGCCTGGAGCAGAGCGAAAAAATAACTTCTCATGTTTTGCTTACAACACTCTTGCTACTACATTCCAAAATGAAGTTTGCCTTTTTTGCAAAAGTGTTACAGTGTTGACTCATATTTAGCTTATGATGCACTATGATCTCCAGATACCTTTCTGCAGTACTCCTTCCTAGGCAGTCATTTATCATTTTGTATGTGTGCATCTGATTGTTCCTGTCTGTTACAGCTATCCCCCTACTCCATTTTGCTTCTTACAGCTGTCCCCATACTCCATTTTGTTTTTGTTCTCCTCCTGTGGCCGCCCCTCCCTGGCTGTTAAGTTGTTTACCAGGGCCACTGCCCTTCTCAAAGGGAGGGCCCCTTAAGTTGTTTACCAAGAGCCATTGCCCTTCTCAAAGGGATGGCCACTTGTGCTGCGTGCTAAATGGGACCACTGCCCTGTTCAAAGGGTTGGTCCTGTTATCACCTTGTTAAACCTGGGCTTTCTGAAGGGTAAGCAATGTCCAGAGCTGCAAGACCTAATGTGTTTTTAAGATCCTGGGCATGAGTCATAGGCCCCATGTGCTTTTGAGTCCTGAGGTGTGAACTCACACCTATTGTTCAGGACTCTGCCCAGGCAGGTCTCTGTGCTCACCTGCAGTTTTTCCCTGTGTCTCCTCCCCTGTGACAGAGGGAGCCTATCAGGATTACTGGTGGGAAACTGCCTGAGTCTGCCTTTAAAAACAGGCATTTTTAAAACAAACATCGGAAAAGTTCCTGCATTGCTGCCTGGTCTGATCAGCCAGGGGTTCTGGGGGGTCCTTTCTCCACTCTCATTTTTATTTTTGAGCGTACCCCCGTTTTTTAACCTCCCCCCTTCCAGGAAGAGCAAATTGCTGCCTGAGAGATCTCCTGATTATCAAGACCGTACCAAGCCCTCCTTGCTTCTTCTGATGTTGTTGCTGCTTCTGCCTTTGCTGCTACCTTGGGGACTGGTAAGAATCCCTCTGTGAAACTTTCTGTACTTTTATTTTATTATTTTAACTGCTGGCTCTGTTTCCCCAGCACACAGACTCAAGCTAAACCTTGGTCTTTGTCTTAAAACTTCTCTTAAACTCCATGGCGCTTTGCCGCTAAAAATAAGTTTGTGCCTCCGCTAAGCTCTGCTCCTGTGGGCTTTGCTTCCGGGCTCACTGCTTTCAGCCATATCCACTGCTGCAGCCACCATTCCTTGGCTTCCTTGGGAGCTGTATACTGGGCACATACTACTCTGCCCTCTATGACTTCCCCATAGCATAAGGTGCACCATAGGTTTTGCTTTTTAGTTTAATAAGTCATAGTTTGCTAAGATTGTAGAGCTTGTAAGTTTCACCTGACTTGCTATAGTTGCTGTTTTGTTGCTCCATATAGTTGCTTGTTATAGTTTGCTTAGAATTGTGATATTTGTTGTTTTGCCTAGTCGTTGGTTAAGATAGATTTAAAAAAGCCATTGCCTGGTTGTATTCTGTACCTGTTTTGTTACTTTGTATAAGCTGCTTGTCATTTTATATAAATTTGATTAAATTAGACTATAGATAAGGTTTTTGCTGTTTGAATTTATCTTCCCGCTGTCCCAATCTCTCCCTGAACTTTCCCGTGTCTGTTTTCCCCCTGCTCCAATCTCCCCCTCTGTGTACTTCCCCGTGTCTCCCTGTTGTAACCCCTTGCTGCTTCTCCCCCTGTGTAACCTCCCAAACCCTTTGCTGCTTCTCTCCCTTTTTTTGGGGGGGTGTCCCTCCAGCCCTTCCTTACACCTCTCTGCTGCGTCTCCCTGTATCCCCTGTGTTCATGCTCCCGCTTCTCCACTGCCCCACCCCTACTGAAGATTGCCATCATACTGCTCCGTTTGTCTTCACCCCGCTGCTCCACAACTTCTCTGAAGTGCTCTCCGCTGCTGCAACCTGCTTCTTCCCTCAGCCATCTCCCCCATTCTCCACGTGCCTTCCCATCGCTTACACGTTCAGCGCCCTCCCCTCTTGCTGCTCCCAGACTCCCCTTAAGTGCGCTCCAGCTGCTCTTGTCTCCCGTACCTCCAGCCCGCAGGCTCCTGAAGACTGCTCTGGGCTTCACCCCGCAGGGCTTCAGAGTCTCTCACTGCTTGCAGCTGCACTCTTCTCTCATCAGTTGCCACTGATCATTCACTCCCCTCCTCACCCCTGTTTCTTGACTCAGCCTTTAGGTACACTCTTGCAGATTATCTGCTATTACAACCTCACAAATTAAGTCATTAATTTTCTTCTATGCTGTTACATTGCATAATTTCACTTATCACCCATATTGTATCATTGCACTGTGATTCACATCTTACTTGTGGTTATGACACCCCTTTGGTCGCCTCCACTTTTCTGATATACTTTGTATTTGCATTGATGCCACTGTGTTACATTATATATACAGCTGTTAACCACTTAATACATTCTATCTGAGATTGTTGACCATTTCATATAGAAGCTACCATTTTACTTTGCATTTCTTTTTGGTACATTTTGCATTTCACACTGTATCTAGAGTTGTTCCTATATAAAGTTGAGTTGCTTATTGACTATACTGTATCCCATTGTGCTGAACCCCACCTATTGCACCCCACTGTTAGAACTCCCTACACTGTTTAATAAGAACCCCCCCATCATTGTCTATTGTAAACACCCTATCACCCCATCCCATCGTATTTCATTGTTAAATTCCCACCACTTCCCTTTTCCTTTAATAAAGAAATTAATTGGCACCCCATCTGTGTGGTAATTGCTCCCCAAGATCCCACATACCTG
This sequence comes from Gopherus evgoodei, assembly GCF_007399415.2. NCBI lineage: Eukaryota > Metazoa > Chordata > Testudines > Testudinidae > Gopherus > Gopherus evgoodei. Next base: position 73,201,727 of record NC_044322.1, read on the forward strand.
TGGGCAGGGACAGTTCCTTCCTAAGCAAATATTCCTTCCTATGGCATTTTGCATTTGCATTTTGCACTTCTAATACTGCTAAAACTTGCTTAGAACTTATCTTCCATGACAGTAGATTAATTGTTCACCCTGTCTCATAATACAACAATAAGGGAATATTTAAAGATATTCAGCAATAATTAAAGGACATACTTTTTCACACAATGCACAGATAGCCGTACAACTCATTCCACTTACACCAAGGCTTTCCATGATTTAAAAAAAAAAAAAGAAAGAAAGGATGAGATGATATGGACAGCAAGAAAACAGAGAACAACAATAGTGAATATTACAAAAAATAAGCATGAGTTTTGGAAGTTATTTAAATCCTCATGCTTTGGGGCATAAGCCAGCTTCTAAGTCAGAGGTCGGCAACTCTCTGACCGCTGCTCTTCCTGCTGCCCCCATTGGCCTGGAACGGCGAACCACGGCCAGTGGGAGCCGCGATAGGCCGAACCTGCTGACATGGCAGGTAAACAAACTGACCTGGCCTGCCAAGGTGCTTACCCTGGGGAGCCGTGTGCCAGAGGTTGCCGACCCCTGTTTTAAGTATTTAGGGTTTGGCAGTCACTTTCCTTCGGGCAAGTCATAACCATAGGTGCTGGAACTAAGGAGTGCTGGGGGTGTTGCCGCACCCTCTGGCTTGAAGTCCATCCATCCCCACCCTCTGACAAACAGAAGCTAGGGACACCATTCCTTAGCCATCCTGGCTAATAGCCATTAATGGACTTAACCTCCATGAATTTATCCAGTTCTCTTTTAAACGCTGTTATAGTCCTAGCCTTCACAACCTCCTCAGTCAAGGAGTTCCACAAGTTGACTGTGCGCTGTGTGAAGAAGAAATTCCTTTTATTTGTTTTAAACCTGCTGCCCTTTAATTTCATTTGGTGGCCCCTACTTCTTGTATTATAGGAATAAGTAAATAACTTTTCCTTATCTACTTTCTCCACATCACTTATGATTTTATACACTTCTATCATATCCCCCCTTTCCAAGCTGAAAAGTCCTAGCCTCTTTAATATTTCCTCATATGGGACCCTCTCTAAACCCTTTAGTTGCCCTTTTCTGAACCTTTTCTAGTGCCAGTATATCTTTTTTGAGGTAAGGAAACCACATCTGTACAGTGTATTCGAGATCTGGGTGTACCATGGATTTATATAAGGGCAATAATATATTCTCAGTCTTATTCTCTATCCCCTTTTTAATGATTCCTAACATTCTGTTTGCTTTTTTGACCACCTCTGCACACTGCGTAGACATCTTCAGAGAACTGTCCACGATGACTCCAACATCTTTTTCCTGACTCATTGTAGCTAAATTAGCCCCCATCATATTGTATGTATAGTTGGGGTTATTTTTCCCAATGTTCATTACTTTACATTTATCCACATTAAATTTCATTTGCCATTTTGTTGCCCAATCACTTAGTTTTGTCAGATCTTTCTGAAGTTCTTTAGAGTCTGCTTTGGTCTTAACTATCTTGAGCCGTTTAGTATCATCTGCAAACTTTGCCACCTCACTGTTTACCCCTTTCTCCAGATCATTTATGAATAAATTGAATAGGATTGTCCTAGGACTGACCCTTGGGGAACACCACTAGTTACCCCTCTCCATTCTGAGAATTTACCATTAATTCCTACCCTTTGTTCTCTGTCTTTTAACCGGTTCTCGGTCTATGAAAGGACCTTCCCTTTTATTCCATGACAGCTTAATTTACGTAAGAGCCTTTGGTGAGGGACCTTGTCAAAGGCTTTCTGGAAATCTAAGTATACTATGTCCAGTGGATCCCCCTTGTCCACATAGTTGTTGACCCCTTCAAAGAACTCTAATAGATTAGTAAAACACAATTTCCCTTTACAGAAACCATGTTGACTATTGCTCAACAATTTATGTTTTTCTAGGTGTCTGACAATTTTATTCTTAACTATTGTTTCGACTAATTTGCTCGGTACTGACGTTAGACGTACTGGTCTGTAATTGCCGGGATCACCTCTAGAGCCCTTTTAAAATATTGGTGTTACATTAGCTAACTTCCAGTCATTGGGTACCGAAGCCAATTTAAAGGACAGGTTACAAATCTTAGTTAATATTCTGCAACTTCACATTTGAGTTCTTTCAGAACTCTTGGGTGAATGCCATCAGGTCCCAGTGACTTGTTAATGTTGAGTTTATCAAATAATTCCAAAACCTCCTGTAGTGACACTTTAATCTGTGACAGTTCCTCAGATTTGTCACCTACAAAAGTCAGCTCAGGTTTGGGAATCTCCCTAACATCCTCAGCCATGAAGACTGAAGCAAAGAATCTATTTAGTTTTTCCGCAATGACTTTATCATCTTTAAGTGCTACTTTTGTATCTTGATAATCAAGGGGCCCCATTGGCTGTTTAGCAGGCTTCCTTCTTCTAAAGTACTTAAAAAACATTTTGTTATTACCTTTGGAGTTTTTGGCTAGCCTTTCTTCAAACTCCTCTTTGGCTTTTCTTATTATACTCTTTCACTTAATTTGGCAGTGCTTATGCTCCTTGCTATTTGCCTCATTAGGATTTGATTTCTACTTTTCAAAGGAAGTCTTCTGCTTCTTTTACATTGTTGTTAAGCCACGGTGGCTCTTTCTTAGTTCTTTTACTGTGTTTCTTAATTTGGGGTATACATTGAAGTCGGACCTCTATTATAGTGTCTTTAAAAAGCGCCCATGCAGCTTGCAAGGATTTCACTTTAGTCACTGTACCTTTTAACTTTATTTTAACTAACCTCCTCATTTTTGCATAGTTTCCCCTTTTGAAATTAAATGCCACAGTGTTGGGCTGTTGAGATGTTCTTCCCACCACAGGGATGTTGAATGCTATTGTATTATAGTCACTATTTCCAAGCAGTCCTGCTATAGTTATCTCTTGGACCAGCTCCTGCGCTCCACTCAGGATTAAATCTAGAGTTGCCTCTCCCCTTGTGGGTTTCTATACCAGCTGCTCCATGAAGCAGTCATTTAAAGTATCGAGAAATTTTATCTCTGCATTTCGTCCTCAAGCAAAATGTTCCCAGCCAATATGGGGATATTTGAAATCCCCCACTATTACTGGGTTCTTAGCCTCTGGTTTTCTGTGGGTGAAAGCGTGTGAGAGGGGTGGGGCCTCCAGCAGAAGGGGTGGGTCAGAGCTAGTCTCCTTGGGCCTGTGGTTCACCCACCGCCCATGTTAGGCGACTAAATCCAAGTTTCAGGAAGGTACCTATCACTCTTTGGGATCAACAGCTGAGAAACCCACTTCTGTAGTCAGATGCTTTAGGTGGCTAAAATGTGACTTGTCACACAGAACAGCCCAGACTATAATGTCGTTCTCACTTTTCTCTGGCCTAATTAATATTTAATTACTTAATACAAAGTGGAACTGCTTCAGCAAAAGAGACACAGAGATCCACATCAGAATATTCCATAGTTCAGTGATTAGGGCACTCACCTGAAATGTAGGGAGCCTCTGTTCACAACCTTTCTTCTCAGGTAGAGAAAGGAACTGAACCATGATCTTCTACATTCCATGTGAGTACCCTTTCCTGGCTATTTAATGTGGAGTTAATCATGCATCGGGATCTACAGGTGAGATAAACAGCAGAATACCTATCTTAACCTGGTTTAAGGATCACACTGGGATTTAGGCATGAGTTAGTTGCCTGGATGCCTGCCTGAGACTTAGGAAGTAACTTAGCTCTGGTCTACACTATGAGTTCAGGTCGAATTTAGCAGTGTTAGGTCGATTTAACCCTGCACCCATCCACACGACCAAGCCTGTTTTGTTGAATTAAAGGACTCTTAAAATTGATTTCTGTACTCCTCCCCGGCAGGGGGTTTAGCGCTGAAATCGACCTCGCTGGGTCGAATTTGGACTAGTGTGGATGCAATTCGACAGTATTGGTCTCCAGGAGCTCTCCCAGAGTGCTCCACTGTGACCACTCTGGACAGCACTCTCAACTCAGACGCAGTAGACAGTAGATAGGAAAAGCCCCATGAACTTTTGATTTTCATTTCCTGTTTGGCCAGCGTGGCGAGCTGATCAGCACAGATGACCATGCAGTCCCAGAATTGCAAAAGAGCTCAAAAAAGAGCATGGGCCAAACAAGAGGTACTGGATCTGATCTCTGTATGGGGAAAAGAATCCATGCAGGCAGAACTCTGTTCCAAAAGATGAAATGCCAATATATTTGACAAAATCTCCAAGGAGATGGACAGAGGCTACAACAGAGACACAGCACAAATGTTTAATATCTATATTCAGTAAGTTAAATTGCAGGAAAAATTTGCTCCACGCTCAAATAAAAAGGTAAGACTCCATAAAGGAGAAGCAACAGTCTTACACTAAATGTTTCACCCTTCAAACATTCGTTTAGTCGCTGGAAGTCGTTGCAAAACCTTGTGGTGCCATCAGGTTTTGGCACTAGCACAATTGGGCTGGACCAGTGACTGTGGGATTCTTCAATGATCCCCAACTCCAGCATTTTTTTTACTTCTGCTTTTATTTCCTCCCTTTTGGCCACGGGTACCCGATAGGGCCTCATTGTTATTCTGGCGCCAAGGTTCATGACGATGTGGTGATATGCCTTGGTTGTTCGACCCGGTTTTGTCGAGAACACATTTTGGTTCCAGAAGATGATCTCAGACACCTCATTCTTCTGGTCTGGTATTAAATCGAGAGACACTCTTACCTGTTTGGAAGGCTTGTTTTCCTAGGTTAGGTCTTTTCAGACAGTTATGCATGCCTCTTGTGCATGCCAGGGTTTCAGAAGGTTGATGTGATAAATCTGTTCTTGTTTTCGGTGTTCTGGCTGCTGTACCTTGTAGGTTTCTTCCCCCACGGGTTCAACCATCTCATAGGGCCCCTGTCATTGGGCCAGAAGCTTGCTTTCTGCAGTGGGTACCAACACCATCACCCGATCCCCTGGTTGGAACTGTCAGACTTTTGCCTGGCGATTGTAATGGGTTCTCTGGGCCTCTTGTGCCTTTTCCAAATGGTCCTGTACAATAGGGGTGACCCGGGCTATCCGGTCTCGCATCTGTAATACATGTTCTATTATATTTCTCCCCTCATTGGGTTCCTTTTCCCAGATCTCTTTGGCGATATCTAGTATGCCACGGGGTTGATGCCCTTATAATAACTCGAAGGTGGAAAACCCAGTAGAGGCCTGAGGTACCTCCCGGATAGCGAACATAAGACAGGGTAGTAGAGTGTCCCAATCTTTCCCGTCCCGACCACCTTCCATATCATAGCCTTGAGGGTTCGGTTAAACCTTTCTATCAATCCATCAGTCTGCGGATTATAGACTGATGTTCTCAGGGTATGTATATGAAGCAGCGTACAGAGGTCTTTCATTAGTTTTGATATAAATGGGGTTCCTTGGTCTGTTAATATCTCCTTTGGTAGCCCCACATGGGCAAAGATCCCCACCAGCTCTTTGGCTATCGTTTTAGATGCTGTGTTCCTCAGAGGGACGGCTTCTGGGTAGCGAGTAGCATAGTCCAAAACAACAAGTGTATATTGGTGGCCCCGAGCCGTCTTCTTCAGGGGTCCCACTAGGTCCATGGCTATTCGCTCAAAGGGGACTTCTATGATGGGAAGGGGTACTAAAGGTGCCCTTGGGTGGGGACGGGGATTGTGCAGCTGACACTCCGGGCAGGACACACAGTACCTCTGCACTTCTTCATGTACTCTGGGCCAGAAGAACTGTCATAGGATTCATGCCAGGGTCTTGTCTACACCCAAATGCCCCCCAAAAAGATGACTAGGAGTGAGACTTAATACAGCATTCTGGTGTTTTTGAGGTACTAGGATCTGCTGTACCTTCTGCCCCTGTACTGTTGCAACCCTGTATAAAAGATTCTTCTTCATTATGAAGTAGGGTCCTGGTCCCTGGGTTTTCCCTTCCACGGGGACCCCATCTATTTCAGTCATCTCCTTCCTAATGTTGTCGTACCTTGGGTCTTCAGCTGGTCTCATCCAAAATTTCCTCTCCCGGGGCTAATCTGCCCAAAAACTAGGGGCCCAGTCTCTGTTGCCTCTACTGGTTCAGAAGAATTAGGGTCAGATTCAGGTGCTTCTCCCTCCTGAGTGGCCTCCTTTTCAGCTACTCAGGTCTGCCTACCTACGAGAGTGACCCTCTGGCTTTGAGTCAGTATTCGGGTTCCCAAGGCCTTAGCTGCTCTTCTTTCCCTTTTCGAATTTCTACCCTGTCTGGGTATGGAAAATAAATCTGGGGATATTTCAGAGAAGACTGGGGATTGACAGTCTACTGTGGAGGCCTCACTAACTTCAGGGTTCCCCTCTTTCTCCAATCCTCTTCCTGGGAGTAAGTCTCCAAACCCTGGGAAGTCCCTCCCTATGAGCACCGGGTATGAGAGTTTAGGGACTACACCTGCTGCTACCTCAGTAGTGATTCCCTGAATCTCGAGTTTTACTGGGATGGTGGGGTAATAAACAACTGTCCCATGGACACATGTTATCGCTGTACACTTAGCTCGTAGCAACTGACTACACGTCATGAGCTTCCCCAAGACAAGCGTGATAGCACTCCCCGAATCAGTCAGTGCCGTGGTCTCTAACCCATTTAGCTTTACTGGCCTGGTGTACATATATGGGGTTAGTGAGACCCCCACAAGGTGGATTAGGGAGCATGGGTCTGCCTAGTTCCCCAGGTTACACTGGATAGGCTCCTCCACATTGGGACACTGTGCAGCTATATGTCCCCACTCCCCACAGGCCTAACATCTGTATGGGGCCCTAGGCATTCCCCAGTCTCTTGGTTTGGGCAGTCTAACATCATGATCCCCTTCTCCCTCAGTACTCCGACTCTTTGTGGCTTCTCGTGGGCCTTCAGCCCCTATCTTTTTCCACCTGTGATCTCCTGGTTGCCCAGTCACCCGAACTCTAGGACTTGGTGCTGCTAGTTTAACCCCGGGGTGCTTTTTCCTTAACTGGTCAGGTCAGCTCCCTCGCCGTCCTTCACCTCTCTACCAGTGCAACAACCTCATCATAGGTGGAGGGTTCATTCTGGCTTACCCAGGCACGAAGGTCTGGCGGTAGTGCCCTCATGTATCAGTCGATGACTAGATCCTCTAGTATCTCTTCCGGACTCTGGGACTCCGTTCGCAACCACTTTCATGTGAGATGGATGAGGTCATACAGTTGGGTCCGCGGAGTTTTGTATTCCTGGTACCTCCACTCGTGATACCGCTGGGCCCACAGTGCGGTCGTTACCCCAGATCTGGCCAGGATCTCTGCTTTCAGCTGGGAGTAGTCTGCTGCAGCCTCTTCAGGCAGATCATAGTAGGCCTTCTGGGCCTCCTCATACAGGAATGGGGCAAGTATGCCAGACTATTGATCTAGAGGCCAGGCCTCCCATAGGGCTGTCCTCTCAAAGGCCAGGAGGTATGCTTCTCCATCATCCTTCCGCATCATTTTCTGCAGCCAATGGCTGGCCCGTATGATCTGCATCCCATCATGGCTGCAGTTCAGCTCTGTAAGGGTCTTTACCTGGTTTACCAGTTCCTGCAACATAGCTCGGTCTCGAGAAGCCTGGTCCATCAGCAGGCGATTAATCTCTTGCTGCAGCCGCACTGCCTCCTGTTGGGCAGCTGCCTGGACACAAGTAGCCTCCTGCTGGGCCACCATAGCTTGTATCAATGCCCACACTAAGTCATCCATTGTGGTGAAAAATAAAAACCCTCTACCTTTTTTTTTTAATTACCCTCCTTCTTCTGCCGCGCTGTACACACCAAATCCCACTACCGACACCATTTGTGACAACGTTCCTCCTCTACCTTGGTGGGTCCTGCGCTTATTTGGCAGATTTGCTCACCTCAGTGATCTTCCCCACAGTTCGGGTCAACTTCTCCTGTGTCTGATCAGGAGTTGGGAGGTTTGGGGGGAACCCGGGCCCGCTCTGTACTCTGGGTTCCAGGCCAGGGCCCTGTGGATTGCAGCTGTCTATAGTGCCTCCTGTAACAGTTGCATGACAGCTACAACTCCCTGAGCTACTTCCCCATGGCCTCCTCCAAATACCTTCTTTATCCTCACCACAGGACCTTCCTCCTGGTGTCTGATAACGCTTGTACTCCGTAGTCCTTCAGCAGCACACCCTCTCACTCTCAGCTCCTTGCGCCTCTTGCTCCCAGCTCCTCACATGCACTTCCTCTCCTCTGGCTCCCCCTCGCCGACTGGAGTGAGCTCCTTTTTAAACCCAGGTGCTATGATTAGCCTGCCTTGATTGGCTGCAGGTGTTCTAATTAGCCTGTCTTCCTTAATTGGTTCTAGCAGGTTCCTGATTACTGTAGTGCAGCCCCTGCTCTGGTCATTCAGGGAACAGAAAACTACTGATCCGGTGACCAGTATATTTGCCCTCCGCCAGACTCCTGTATCCCACTGGTTTGGATCTATACAACCTATATTACATATTATCGCTTAGTCTTATTGCCAACTTTTGTTTTGAACATTTTTTGGAATAAAGAACTATCTAAGTGTGTAATAACTGAATTATTCTATCATTTTTAAGTCTGGGTATGTACATGGGAAACTAATGTTATTCAATCACTACTAACTACTAAATGTATATCTGTTAAGTTCTGATGTCCATGCCAGTTGGTGGTTTTGATCTCAGCTTATGCTCATATGGATTTATTTATTTTTTGTTCAAAAATATTTTGCCAAAAACCTGCCGAGACCGATTGGAAAAGTACCCTATGGTGCTTTCTTAAATTTGATTGCTGCAATTAAGAGACTATACAGTTCTCACAGGGTGTTTGTTGTATTCAAGTGTGGGAGCATACAGGAAATGACTCATTTATAAGCTACCTGTTACACAAAGACAGTAGGAAAGATTTGATTATACTTTCCCTACATAATTCTTTCATCAATAAAAAACATAAGAGGTAGACAATTTATCTTCTTACTTTAAAAAGAAGAAAAAATCAATTACTAAACAAGACTAAACTTTATGGCATGCAAAAGCAAACACTAAGGAAAAGCATCTTTAATTCCAATTTCAATATTCATTAAAGTTTTATACAGTCTACCTACAGACTAATCATTTTACAATGAGATGTTTTTTCACCTTTTTTCCTCCATGTTGAGCATCATAAAATATATTTTAGTATTCACTCAGTCTAGACAATGGAGCTGTACAAGACAAGAGATATAACAAACATAGTGGACAGAATGATTAAGAGGTGGCCTAAACTAAAAGGCCATTAAATTAGAACATAGTACCCGCCAGATTTGCTTCCCCCCATTCTGGCTCCTTTGATTAAAGCGTCCTTGTCACAGAGGTCATTCTAATTCGATCCCATCCAAATATTCTAGGTAAAGTATGTTGCACATGTGCAGACCGCATGCTCGTTTGTCACATTATTGCCTGCTGTCACTTTTGAAGGTAGGTGTCTGTTTGAAGAATGTGCAGCAGCGGGAGGGTCAGGCTATTTGCATAAAGCTCTGAAAAAAAAACTCTTTCAGGGAGAATGTGTGGGAAGCTGCTCCTGTCTCTGTCTACAGAAAGCATATAGGGACCAGCTGTCAGAAACTCATGCTGTCACGCCTGTACAGAGATCATTTTAAAAAAAGTACTTAACAATATATTAATGAATTGCAGCTAAAACTTCCATTTACTTGGCTGCATATTAATTGCCCCTCTGAGGAAAACAACTCGGATCTTCTGACAGCTTTTTAAAAGGTCAAAAGTTTACTATCAATTGAAGAGCTTTACAGAAGCCTTCCAGTGCCTTTGGTGATGAACCAATTTCCATCCTTAAAGAAATGGAAGGGGATGAAGCTAAAATGATATTTTAATGGTATATTAAATAATTAGAAACAAATTACACTAAAGATCTTGAGAAGGCAAAAGGAAGGAGCACTAAGGGGTGGGGATTAGTATTGAAGCAATAAATTACACTATTATGCATATGACCTGATGTGATTTAAAAAGCTACTCTTTAAATCAATACATGAAAAAGGAACATTACCTTTAAATTAGGAAAGTTCCTATTCAACTGAGATTAATATATTAACGAACTGTTGCTTCCCTCATTAAAGTTCCTCTATGACACAAGCAAAAGGAAGGCAAAGATTTGTGTGGCCTTTGATGAATGTTAAAAAGTTTCAACGATGAATGAGCAACAGAAGTGCATACACGACTATAGACAAACTGCATATATATGAATAAACATAGGACCATGTTCATATAGAGGATATTTACTAATGAGTATGCCAGCTCAAAAAAATCAAAGATTATTGTAGTTCAATAAACATGAGTTGATAGTCTCCATTTAGCTCCTAGTGAACAGCAGCTCAGATCACAAACAATTGCCAATCTCAGAATAAAAGCTGAAGGGTGAAAAGTATCTATCTGTCTAGGTCAGGGGTTGCCAAAGTGGAGTGGGCCGAGGGTTGTGCTGGCTGCGGCTTCCCGCCTCCCCCATTGGCCTGGAGCGGCCAACTGTGGCCAGTGGGAGCTGTGATTGGCCAAACCTGTGGACATGGCAGGTAAACAAAGTGGCCCGGCCTGTCAGTCAGAGGTGAAAGTAAGCTGGTACGATACGGTATGATGTACTGGCAAGAGCCAGTACACCGTGCCGGACCGCACCGGCTTCAGCGGCAGGGATTTAAAGGGCTCTGGGCTCCCCACCACAGCGGGGAGCCCAGAGCCCCTTAAATCCCACCCGCGGCTCCGGCAGCCAGGCTGGGGCCGGATTTAAAGGGCTCTGTGCTGCCGTGGCTGCGGTTAGCCCAGAGCCCTTTAAACCCCCCACCCGCGGCTCTGGCGGTTGGGTTGAGGCCAGATTTAAAGGACTCTGGGCTGCCTCTGCCACAGTCAGCCCAGAGCCCTTTAAACCCCCACCCATGGCCGTTCTGGGGCTGAATTTAAAGGGCTCTGGGTTGCCGCTCCCGTTTTCTTCATCCTCAGTACATTACTTTGCACACTTATATGCTCCATACAGCAGGGGCTGTGGTGATGGAGCTGTAAAGCCAAATATGCTGACTGCACACCCACCAGGGACTGACTCAGATGAGGTGGTGACATGAGGGTGGTTTTGGCTGTCTTTGCTCTTCCAGAGTGGTGCAGGTGGAGCAGAGTAGGCCAAATAATCTGCCCAAGAGTACTGATTATGATCCCTGTACATTTTTGAAATAACATGGTTAGGTCTCAGGCTGAAAAAGTCTCAGGCTGATAAAGCTCAACAAAAACTGTACTACCATATTCTAATAAACTCTTTTTGTTTGTAAAATACTTTGATGCTTCTTTGTTACATACTAGTCTGGAGAAGATGGACTGAGAGTGAGCAGATGCCCTGATTTTATAGGGCCAGTGTCGATTTTGGGGTCTTTTTCATACAGTGCTCTAGTGTATGATGTGCTGTCAGTTTCCTCAGTTTGCTGGGGGCAAGAATGAATAAATCTTTCTTCACCTCATTTTCTATTTCTATATGATGTCTTATTAGATAAGACATCATATAGATGTCTTATGTCTTATTAGATAAGAGCATGCCTCATAGACTCTAGAGCAGTGGTTCTCAAAGCCGGTCCACCGCTTGTTCAGGGAAAGTTCCTGGCAGGGCAGGCCAGTTTGTTTACCTGCTGTGTCCACAGGTTCAGCCGATCGTGACTCCCACTGGCCGTAGTTCACTGCTCCAGGCCAATGGGGTCTGTGGGAAGGGCAGCCAGCACATCCCTCGGCCCATGCCACTTCCTGCGGCCCCCATTGGCCTGGAGCGGTGAACTGAGGCCAGTGGGAGCCGCGATCGGCCGAACCTGTGGATGCGACAGGTAAACAAACCGTCCGGGTCTGCCAGGGGCTTTTCCTGAACAAGCGGCGGACTGGCTTTGAGAACCACTGCTCTACAGTGAAATTCAGCTCTCCTTACACAATGCTCAAACAGCTGCATCAGGTGCAGGGAATACTGTTGAGGCAGACAGGAAAGGAGCTGGTCCTGATAAATGAAGACCATCTCTTCTGTGACTTTTTTTCCTACCTATACACAGGAATGTTGGATCATTTATGCATGGTTTTAACTATTGTCTCTAGTTAAGCATGTATCCAGTATTTACTTCTCCTAGTACACTCCATACATTGGACCAGTGCAGAGAACACCCCCATAGTGTCCAAAGAGTCCAGAGGCCCTACTCATAGGTGTAGTTTGACTGTTATATCGGCAGGGGGTGGGGTGGGCAGGGGAAGCAAAGCACAGGCACACATGCAAACACACTGAAGCCAGTTCCCTTGGCTCACTGGCTCTCTCCCTCTGCCTGTAGTGGTACCTGGGCTGCCGGTGCTAGGGTGTGGGGAGGAATGGGACGGCTTAATGTGGGAGCTCCAACTGCTGCTGTCTGCTATAGTAACCCGAGCATGGGAGCTGAGGCCATTCTGGCACCAGCTGCTGCAGCAATGTGGCTGCTCTGGTGCCTCTCTCTGCTGTTGCAGTTCCCTCCTTGCTGCCAGATTCCTACTTTCCCCTACACATTTCCATATCCTCTTCTTTTCCCCACACCATATCCCTTCCCCTATACCCACTCCCCCATCCCCTTATCTTCCCCTATCCTATCCCTCCTTCCCCCCAGTTTCTTCCACTCACTCCTCTTCCCCCAAACACACCCCATTCCCTTTGCCCTGCCCTCTGTAGGCACTCTCTGTTGTAAAGAAAATTGGCAGGCACCAAGATCCAGGAGGTGACATCCATCTGCCAATGTACCCACCCCCAGAGCAGCTGCTCCGTTTTGCTCCCTGTCCTGGCCTGGCTGCCCAGCTGCAGGGCTTGCTCCCCCTCCTCCCACCCGACCAAGCAGCAGAAACCCTGCAGGAAGCTCAGTGCTTGCAGAAATCAGGGTGGGCACACGACCCTGCTTGCTGCTCCCCAAGCCTCGCCTCATTTGGGAGGCAATGCCCCCCTCAAACTTTTCCCCACAGCTACACCCAGGGCCATACTGTGCAGCCACTTCACAGGCAACAAGGATCACAAACTAAAACTACTCTTGTGAAACCAAAGAGTAGTTAAAAAAGCTGCAAACTCCACTCTGTCTCTGCATCTTTACTGTGAACTTCTTCATTGCTGCTCCTCTACAGCCTGTTATCCAAATAAACTATATGGGTATATCTACACTACAGTTAGACACCTGCAGCTGGCCTATGTCAGCTGACTTGGGCTAAGGGGATGTTTAATTGTGGTATAGATGTCTGGGCTAGAGCTAAAGCCTGAGCTCTGGAACTCTCCCACCTTGCACGGTCCTAGATCCCAGGCTCCAGTCAGAATCCAAACATCAACACCACATTTAAACAGCCCCAGAGCCTGAGCTCTCTGAGCCCAAACCAGCTGGCATGGGTCAGCTCTGGGTTTTTAATTGCAGTATAGAAATATCTTATGTGACCATTAGAAATAAGGATGAGATGTTTGTGTTGGCATTCTGATATCACTACCTAAAATGTATGTAACTTTACCAGGTAGCAAGAAGACATATCTCTCTTTGAACATCTTTGCTTAAAGTTGTTCCCATCCTCTTTGATACTTCATGAAGAGCTTTTTAAAAAAATATTTTCCTCAGTCTTGGACAAAATAGTAGGCTCTCTTGAACATATGTAAGAATTAATATAAAAAAACAACACAGAAGATTTGTAGTTGATTCCTTCTGTTGAATGAGAGAAATACAATTACATAGACAAACATTCAAGAGTCACACTTTCTTCACCAGGCTAATGCAATGAATATAAATAAAGGGACAAAAATGTTGTACATCTACAATGGAGAAGTAAAGCTAGTATAGATCCTCGTACATAAAGGATCATATATTTACTTAGTTTTTAAGCTTTTTAGGGCAAGGACTCTATTTTTTGTCCTGTGTTTGTACAGCACCTAGCATAATGGTTCCATGACTGGGGCAGCTAAGTGCTACAATAATGCAAATAATAAGTAATAATGTATTAGACAGGAGGTGCTGTCATAAACAGATAGTTAAGGGTTAATGCCTCTTTCACCTGTAAAGGGTTAAGGAGTTCACGTAGCCTAGCTGACACCTGACCAGAGGAACCATTGGGGGAACAAGATGTTTCAAAAGGAAGGAGGGAAGTTTTCCTTTGTTTAGATTTTGAGTTTCAACCGGAGTGAAAAAGATCAAGGAACCAGCCTCCTATCAGAGTAGTAAGTTTTAGAAAGGGATAAATAGGTTTATGTTTATTTTCTTTGTAACTTGTCTTGGTACCATTAAGGGAATTATCAAATTGGGTATTTGGGTTTTTTTTTTTTGTGTAACTAAATTTGTGCCCAGGGGAACATCCTCTGTGTTTTGAATCTGTTGTCTGTAAGAATAGCTGGTATTCTAATCTCTCCCAGAGAGTTTTCTTTTACCTTTTCTTTGACTAAAAGCCTTTTTCTTAATACTTGATTGATTTTCCTTGTTTTTAGATCCAAGGGACTTGGATCTGGATCCACCAGGAGTTGGTGGGAGAAAGGAGGGGGGATGGTTAATTTCTCCTTGTTTTTAAGATCAAGGGGTTTGGATCTGTGTTCACCAGGGAATTGGTGAAATCCCTCAAGACTACCCAGGGAAAAAGGCAGTACTTGGGGGTGGTGACAGCGATACCAGATCTAAGCTGGTAATTAAGCTTAAAAGTGTCCATGGAGGTCCCCACATCTGTACCCTAAAGTTCAGAGTGGGGAAGGAATCTTGACAGGTGCCAAATTCGAACATTCTTGAAGACATTACATAGAAATGGGTAGCGAGTCAAGACCCTTATGAAGCTTCCAGTCTCAAGGAGTAATTGGTGCTGTGTCTACCATGAAACAGTGCTTATAAGTGAACTACTAGGATACTAGTGTAAGAATAAATAGCCATGATTTTTCCATTTGTAGTTTGGCACAGCAGCCACATTTGTGCTTTATTATACTATATTTATCTTGTCCTTTCTGAATTCAGGGAGCTCAATAGCCTGCCGGATGGGTCCTTTAAATAATCAAGCTATGTAGCACACAGATTTAAATATTGCTGTAGTTGCTTGAATACCAGAACACTCCACTTTATTTTCAGTTTACAAATTTAGGGTTAAAGATTTTTTTTAGCAAACATTTACTTTATAAAGCCAAGAAAACTATTACATATATATAAAAGTATATATATATATAAACACACATTCATTCACCAGGCTAATATACTGCAGTTACCATCTCCGCATTTTCATGTCAGTAGCTCTATCCAACACAGTAAATTTTTGTCACATTAAAATGATACATGTTTTTACACATAAAATCTCTCTGATTAAAAATTAAGTCCCTTTCAATTACAGTCATAGATTGTAGCAGTAAAATGTAACATGAAGGAAAATGCAATTAAAATTGTAGTGAACATTTATGTAAATCAAAAGTCAGTAGTGAAGCAAATATAATGAGCTAGTCAAACTGACTAAATCAGATTTGTTAAAGTCCTAGTAGAGACATATATGCACAGAAACTAGACCAGAAGGTTGTTTCCCTTGATTCCTTTTCTTGTCCCAAATAGCATTTACCAGGATCACTTTTAAAGTATTGTGGTCACCCTGAGCTACCAGCACATAAATCTTATTTGGGCCACTTTAGTCTGTGAGAATTACAGCCTGATAGCCGTTGCACTTCCTGAACCTTCGTAGTAAAGTCACTCAACCATTAAATCAATTATCCCTAGCATGGGAGAGAGATCATCAGTATTTAAACTCTTCTAAGTAATTAGGTAGACACACTAATTAAGATTAAGACATTAAGACTCACTTTCTTTTGTGACTCTCACGAGCTGTGATACCTAGAGCTGTGTCAAAGTTCCAAGAGGAAATTCAGACTCTAAACCAGTCTCAACAGATTTTTGAATGTAATAAACACAAAAAGCAATTTATTATAGCCATCTACTGAGTGTCCATCTAGTCTTTTCCATTGATGCATCTTGTGTCATATTGGCCTTCATCCACAACCATATGTAATGCACTCATTCCCAATACCTTTCTCTGCTCGAGGGTGCACTTGTTACAGCCTCCTGCTCATTAACATCTCTCCCTGCTCTTGTTCTTCTCCTGTTTTTATCTTCCTCCTCTTCCTCATGCCCATCAAAATGCTATTCAACAACAATTCAAAACCAAACAAACTTGTGAATCTACAAAACCGTGAAAAAAGAAAAACCTAAGAGAGGAAACATCAAAGTCTGCTACATGTGTTTGTGTAAATGTTAAGTGTGAATGGAGGGAAAAAAATCTCTTTCCCTCTCTTCTTTGCTCTCACAATGACTGCCTTGCACCTTTAAGTGTGTGTGGGGGGGATTTGGGGTGCAGGAAGGGGCTCCAGGCTGGGGGGTGAGGCTGAGGGATTCAGAGTGCGGGAAGGGGCTGCAGATTGAGGCTGGGGGTTGGGGTGTGGGAGCAGGTACAGTCTCTGGGCTGGGGGTGCAGGCTCTGGAGAGGGGCTGGGGATGAGGGGTTTGGGGTGAAGGAGGGGGATTCCAGGTTAAGGGGTGAGGCTGAGCTATTTGCAGTGTGGGAGGGGGTTGTGGGTTTAGGCAGGGGGGTGGGGTGTAGGAGGGGGTGAGGGATCTTGGCTGGAGAAGGGGGTTAGAATGTAGCAGGGGTGAGGGCTCTGGTTTGGGGATATGGGCTCTGGGCTGGGGCCGGGGAATGAGGGGTTTGCGGTACAGGAGGGAGCTTGGGCTTTAGGGGGCTCAGGGCTGGGGTATGGGTTGGGGCTCGGGGTTAGGGCATGGGCTTACCTTGGGCGCCCCCCATTCAGCAGTGCAGCAGGGGAACTAAGGCAGGCTGCCTGTCTGCCCTAGCCCTGTGCTGGGTGCACCCCTGAAGTAGCCAGCAGCAGGTCCAGGTCTTAAGTGGAGGGCCTAGGAGGCTCCATGCAATGCTCTCGCACACAGGCACCGCTCCCCCAGATCCCACTGATCAGGAGGACAGGTAAGGACTAGCCTTCCTGAGCTCCACAGCACTACTACTGGACTTTTATTGGTGGTGCTAACCAGAGCCACCAGGGTCCCTTTTCGACTGGGTGTTCTGGTAAAAAAACAGACATTTGATCACTCTAGCCTGGGGTATAGGTAGGAAGAGAAGAAACACAGTGAAATCTCCCCCCCCCACATAACAACAGAGCTGTGATAATTGGGTTAGGGGCTGGCTTCAGATTTTTTTCTTGGGGACCAGCCAAGAAATTGTCACTTCTCCCTTTTCTGTCAGGTTCAGCACTAGTACTGGGAGAAGGAGGGAGATTCAAAGGCTGCAAAGAGCATTTGTTGTGTGAGTCAGTGGCCAACAGGGGTAGTAGCCATGCAATTGGGGCATGGGCTGGTGCTAGGCCAAGGGTGGATGGGCCTTGTGGGTTTTGTGTTTCATTACCAAAGGAAGCCTCCACTCCTTCTCTCCAGGTTCAGGGCTTAGGGGACTCCAAGTGAAGCAAAATTCTACCTCAGTCACGATGAATTTTCATGCAAGTGGTTAAGACTGTTTCTTCTTCTAATGTTGTCTTCACAGAATTCGGGGTTTCCAAAGGTTTACAGCAGGGCCTGGTCTACACTACGCATTTAAACCAATTTTATCAGTGTTAAACCAATTTAATGCTGTTCCCGTCCACACAAAGAGGCCCTTTATTTCGATATAAAGGGCTCTTTAAATCGGTTTCTGTACTCCTCCACAACAAGGGGAGTAGCGCTAAAATCGGTATTACCATATTGGATTAGGGTTAATGTGGCCGCAAATTGAAGGTATTGGCCTCCGGGCGAGTGCCCACAGTGCAGCATTGTGACCGCTCTGGACAGCAATCTCAACTCAGATTCACTGGCCAGGTATACAGGAAAAGCCCCGCGAACTTTTGAATTTCATTTCCTATTTGGCCAGAGTGGAGCTCTCATCAGCACAGGTGACCACGCAGAGCTCATCAGCACAGCTAACAATGCAGTATCCTGAGAATCGAAAAAGAGCTCCAGCATGGACCGCACGGGAGGTACTGGATCTGATCGCTATATGGGGAGAGGATATGTGCTGACAGAACTCCGTTCCAAAAGATGAAATGAAAAAATATTTGAAAAAATTTCCAAGGCTATGATGGAGAAAGGCCACACCAGGGACTCAGTGCAGTGCAGAGTGAAAGTTAAGGAGCTCAGACAAGCCTACCAGAAAACCAGAGAAGCAAACGGAAGGTCCGGGGCAGGGCCAAAAACATGCCGCTTCTACGCTGAGCTGCATGCAATTCTAGAGGGGTCCACCACCCCACCCCTGTCCATGGATTCCGAGGTGGGGGTGGTAATCTTAGCCACGCCTGAGGATTCTGTGGACGGGGAAGATGAGGAGGAGGAAGAGGAGGACGAGCTTGCAGAGAGCACACAGCACTCCGTTAGCCTCAACAGCCAGGAGCATTTTCTCACCCAGATGGAATTACCCTCCCAGCCCTCCCAAGCCACTAGCCCAGACAATGAAGCCATGGAAGCGACCTCTGGTGAGTGCACCTTTGTAAATATAAAACATGGTTTAAAAGCAAGCGTTTTTTAATGATTGATTTGCCCTGAGGACTTGCGATGCATTCGCGGCCAGTACAGTTATTGGAAAAGTTTGTTAACATGTCTGGGGATGGAGCAGAAATCCTCCAGGGATATCTCCATGAAGCACTCCTGGAGGTACTCCAAAAGCCTTTGCAGAAGGTTTCTGAGCAAGGCAGCCTTATTCCGTCCTTTGTGGTAGGACACTTGACCACGCCATGCATGTAGCAAGTAATCTGGTATCATTGCATGACAAAGCATAGCTGCGTATGGTCCCGGTGATTGCTGGCATTCAAGAAACATCCGTTCTTTATCTCGCTGTGTTATTCTCAGGAAAGTGATATCGTTCATGGTAACCTGGCTGAAATTCAGAAATTTAAGTAAGGGGACAGAGATGGCCATTCCTACAGGGCTGTTTGCCTGTTGCTTAAAAGAAATCCTTCCTTGCACGTAGCCAAGCGGGGGGAGGGGAATAACACTGAGCTTTTTTGCTTTTGGCTATCATGGATCTTCCCTGATACCAGCCACGTGGTGGGGGGAATGGGAAGGGGGGTGATTAGCAGTGATCTTCCATGATACCAGCCATGTGGTGGCGGGAGGGGTAAAGCGATCATCCCACAGAATTGGAGGGTGGGGATCGCTTCTGCTGCTGCATGTTAACAGGAAAGAAGCATCACTGAACTGGATTTGCTTGGTTTTTGGGAAAGGAGGGCACTGTGTATATGAAGGCTGCAGAAGCCGAAAGACAATGGCTTACCATGGCCGCATGCAAGCTGAATTCTGATGCCCAGGCCTGCGTCGGTGAAATCTGTAACACCAGAGCTGCAGGCACTCAATATTAAGATGCAAAATGCGACCTTGTAGTGAAATCACATGTGCTATGTAAGGTGAATAGTATTGTTCACTATGAAAGAGTATAACCGTTGTTCTGTAAAATGTATTTTTTTAAATACTTCTCTCCCTTTTTTCCCTCCCTCATGTAGCTGCACATTTTTCAAGTCTCCCTACTCCATCCCGAAGGCTATCTCAGATAAGGCGGAGGAAAAAGACGACGTGAGACGAAATGTTCTCGGAAATCATGGAAGTGACCCGCAATGAAAGAGCTCATCTGAATGAGTGGAAGGACGTGGTATCAAATTACAGGAAAGACGCCAGAGAACTGAGGACAGGAGGGATGATTGAGATGAGAGGTGGCGCCAGGAAGATCAGAGGTGTAGGCAGGAAGGTATGCGGTGGCGGGATGCAACGCTAGGGCTGCTGCATGATCAAACCGATATCCTCCGACATCTGGTGGAGCTTCAGGAAGAGCAGCAGGGTCACAGAGTGCTGCTGCAGCCCCTGTGTAACCACCCTCACCACTCACCATGTTCCATATCTTCCTCACCCAGACGTGTAAGAACACGTGGGGGAAGGCTTCGGGCACCCGCCCACTCCATCCCCGTGGATAGCCCAACCAAAAGGCTGTAATTACATTAAAATGTTTTTAGTAGCCTTTTCCTTTCCTCCTATCCTCCTCCCAAACCACACCCGGGATACCTTGTCAGTTCTCTCCCTCTTATTATAATGACTTTTTAATAAAGAATACATGATTTTTAAATGATAGTGACTTTATTTCCTTAAGAAAGCTGTAATCAAAGGGGGAGGGTGGGTTGCTTACAGGGAATGAGTCAATCAAGGGGGGGAGTTCATCAAGGGGAAACAAACACAACAGTTACACCGTACCCTGGCCCGTGATGAAACTCGTTTTCAAAGCTTCTCTGATGTGCACCGCTTCCTGGTGTGCTCTTTTAATCGCTCTGGTGTCTGGCTGCACGTAATCAGCGGCCAGATGATTTGCTCAGCCTCCCACCCCGCCATAAAGTTCTCCCCCTTACTCTCACACAGATTGTGGAGTACACAGCAAGCAGCAATAACAATGGGGACATTGGTTTGGCTGAGGTCTGAGCAAGTCAGTAATGTGCGCCAGCGCGCCTTTAAACGGCCAAATGCACATTCTACCACCATTCTGCACTTGCTCGGCCTGTAGCTGAACAGCTCCTGACTACTGTCCAGGCTGCCTGTGTATGGCTTCATGAACCATGGCACTAAGGGGTAGGCTGGGTCCTCGAGGATAACTATACGCTTTTCAACATCCCCAATGGTTATTTTATCGTCTGGGAAGTAAATCCCTTCCTGCAGCCGTTTAAACAGATCAATGTTCCTGAAGACACAAGCATCATGAACCCTTCCTGGCCATCCCACGTTGATGTTGGTGAAACGTCCCTTGTGATCCACCAGTGCTTGCAGCACCATTGAAAAGTACCCCTTGCTGTTGATGTACTGGCAGCCCTGGTGCTCCGGTGCCAAGATAGGGATATGGGTTCCATCTATTGACCCCCTACAGTTAGGGAATCTCATTGCTGCAAAGCCATCCACTATGACCTGCACGTTTTCCAGAGTCACAACCTTTCGTAGCAGCAGCTTAATGATTGCTTTGGCTACTTGCATCACAGCAGCCCCCACAGTAGATTTGCCAACTCCAAATTGATTCCCGACTGACCGGTAGTTGTCTGGCGTTGTAAGCTTCCAGAGGGCTGTTGCCACTCGCTTCTCAACTGTGAGGGCTGCTCTCATCTTGGTATTATGGCGTTTCAGGGCAGGGGAAAGCAAGTCACAAAGTTCCATGAAAGTGCCCTTACGCATGCGAAAGTTTTGCAGCCACTGTAAATTGTCCCACACCTGCAAAACTATGCCGTCCCACCAGTCTGTGCTTGTTTCTCAGGCCCAAAATCGGCGTTCAATAGCTAGAACCTGCCCCATTACCAGCAGGATCTCCAAAGCACAGGGGCCCACAGTTTGAGAGAATTCTCTGTCCATGTCCTCATCACTCTCGTCACTACGCTGCCATAGCCGCCTCCTCCTCCTTGCCTGGCTTTGCAGGTACCGGTTCAGCATAGACTGCACGAGAATGTGCGAGGTATTTACAACATCCACGATTATGGTATTGATCTGAGCAGGGTCCATGCTTGACATGGTATGGTGTCTGCACAGTTCACCCAGGAAAAAAGGCGTGAAACGTTTGTCTGCTGCTTTCAGGGAGAGAGGGATGAGGCTGTGCCCAGAACCACCCATGACAATGATTTTTGCCCCATCAGGCACTGGGATCTCAACCCACAATTCCAAGGGGCGGGGGAGACTGCGGGAACTATGGGATAGCTACGGGATAGATACCCACAGTGCAATGCTCCAGAAATCGACACTAACCTCGGACCATGGACGCACACCACCAAATTAATGTGCCTAGTGTGGCTGCGTGCACTTGACTTTTTACAATCTGTTTTACAAAACTGGTTTATGTAAAATCGGAATAATCTCGTAGTGTAGACGTACCCCAGGGGTCAGCAACTTCTGGCATGCGGCTCGCCAGGGTTAGCACACTGGAGGGGCCAGGCCAGTTTGTTTACCTTCCGAGTCAGCAGGTTCAGCCGATTGCAGCTCCCACTGGCTGCAGTTCAACGTCCCAGGCCAATGGGGGTGGTGGGAAGCCGTGGCCAGCACCTCCCTCGGCCCGCACCGCTTCCCACTGCGGCCAGTGAGAGCCCCTGTCAGCCGAACCTGCTGACGCAGCAAGTAAACAAAGTGGCCTGGCCGGCCAGGGTGTTTACCCTGGCGAGTCATGTGCCAGAGGTTGCCAATCCCTGGTATACAGGATTGCCCAGAGCATTGATGTCCTTTCCAACTGATTATAAGCTGTGAGGACAATGTTGAAAAGATGGGTGTGTCAGGGAAGCAACAATTGCATATGGCATTGGGTGCACGCTTTGGAAAGGTGTATACATCCATCAGTACAGGCATGTTTGTGGATTACATTTTGGTGAGCATGCATGTTCATGCCACAACGTAAGGAAAGAGTCCCAGGGCAAACCAGCACAGGGGTTAAATGAAGTGCCACCCACAGGTTGGCAAGGGCACCATTTCCAGTTCAGGTGGGCAGCTCCTAGTCAGTGACACAGCGGACGAGATAAGGCAGGCTCCCCACCTGTCCTGAGGAGCCATATTGTGATCTGGAAGCGGACAGCAGGTCCGGGTCCTAGGCAGGGGGGAAGGAAGCTCCACATGCTGTTCTCGCCCGCAGGCACTGCCTGCCCCAGCTCCTATTGGCCAGTTCCTAGCCAATTGGAGTGCAGAGCCAGTGCTTAGGGCAGGGGCAACATGCAGAGCTTCCTGGCCCCTCTGCTTAGAACCTGGACCTGCTGTCTGCTTCTGGGGCACAGCACTTTGCCTCAGGACAGGTAGGGACTAGCCTGCCTTAGCCTAGTAGCCCTGCTGACTGGACTTTTAATGGCCTAGTTGGCGGTGTTGACCGGAGTTGCTAGGGGCCCTTTTCAACCCATGGCAACCCCCCCACACACACACGTGCATGGATAGACTATGGGGATCAAAGCAGCCAGCAATCCTGGACCCAGCCAGTCAGCTGCCAGTCAAGAATAGCCTAACTCACAGTTGCTGCAGGAGGACAACTTGGGCCTGGATGACTGACTCTAAGTGCCAGCAAGGCAAGCAAGGTGTCTTTGGTGGCTGGCTGGGTAACGGGACTTGCGTGGGGGAGGAGGGTTTGGTTGTAGACCAAAGTGCCTCCAAGTCCTCTCTATTGGCTGTCTTCCAACCTTTCTCTGCAGCCAGAGTCTTCTTGCTTTTGCGGGGCTGATGCAATTGGGTGCCGCCTAGTGGACTGTGTGATGCTTGAGGTTGGCATATTCCTTGAATCTGTTATTTTTTATGCTGCTTCTTTATTACAAAGCCTAAGCAGGACACAGGACCAGGAAACTGCCCCCTCCTCCAAACAAACACATTCTTAAATAATAGTTTGCACCTCCAACACACAATGCATCACAATCACCATCAGTAATCAATCTGGGCTGGCAAAGAGCTGGCCTTTTTTCTGTTCATATAGAATCTTACAAAGCTTATTAATTTCTGACTTATGTGATTTCATACACCTTGAGTTTTTCCATAAAGTTTTAGATTTGTGAGAACTACAAAAGGGTCAGTCAGAACTCAAGGTAAAACTGGCAAATGTTTATTAAGCTTTGTGAATTGCAAATAAGTTCATTAGAGCTGTCAGATATCTCTACGAGACCTTTTCTGTTCATTTGAGGTTTGCATGTAGATTAAAAGAAGAAACGTATTGTCTGGCCATACCAAAATAAGGACAGGAGACATTCAACTTGGGTTTAATTAGGCCACACTTTTATTATTAGATATCTAGAACTATCCGGCAGATAGAAGTATATAGTACAGGTAACCCATGTTTATTCCAAATTTACCTGGAGAGTTTTTACCAGCTCCTCCTCTTTTTCCATCCATGTCCCTCCAGCAAATTTATTGCAATGGCCTTGCGATACCCAGGGGCTCCCACAAGCTCCTCCTCTTTTGCTATCCAGGTTCCTCCAGCAAATCCATTGCCTGGAACTTACCATCCACATGCCTTTGTTGGAGGGTCAAGGCACGCAATAAGAATTGGGGGGTGGTTCCCTGCCATATCAATGATAGGAGTCCCCAACTGCCCCCAGTTCATTCCTTTAATGAACACCTTTTTAAAGTCCTTTTTGAAGCCAATTATCCTGTCACTGTACACCTTTCCTATGGAGGACCTGCACTGGCTGTCCACCACAAGGAAGCATCTGCAATTAGCTTGGCGGCTTCCTCTCTCCCCAAACCCAGTTGGATTCCCAGACATCTTTTACTGTCCTCCTTTTACATTGGCCGAAACAAATGGGATCCAAATTTTTACAGGGGAACCCCACACTCCCTGAATAATTTGAATGCTCAAATTGCTGAGCTTTTTATGAACCTGTAAACAGGTTGGGACTCACCACCCGGCACCTCCTGCTGGTAACTCTGGGAATTAGCTCGATTCCAGTGGAGCGCCCGCTCCTGGTGGTGTCCCATCTGTTGTTCTGCCCTCTGTTGGCGTCTCTGGACCCGCGTTGTTCCCTGCTCGGCGGCATCCTCTTCCCTCCGGCAGTGCCCCTTAGTCCATCTGCACCCCCTTCCGGGGATCAGTAATCAGCAGTTCTACATTCCAGCCACAATATGCAACCATGTCCAATCGCCCTCTGTGTCTAATCCCTCTTGATAGGGATCTGGCATGGTATAATGGTCACTCCCTACGGCCAATGGCTGGGTGTACCACAAGGAGGAAGGGGGGGACCCAGGGCTGCCCTCTACTCTGGGTCCCAGCCCAGGGACCCTCTGGCATCAGCCTTACTGTCCTCTTTCTTTCACCTCCTCTGTCTGTTCCCCTGGACCGCTTCCCCTATGGCCTCTTGCATCCACTAGGCCCTTCCCTTCAGGGCCTGCAGCCTGGCAGCTAGGGGCTAGAGCCTTTTAGCCACCCTGAGCCTGCCCAGCACTGCGCTGTCCGTAGTACTAGTCTCCCTCTTGGAGACTGACCTTTCCCTGTCAAATGCCTGGAACAGACTGACTACTCCTGCTCTGGGCAGCCTTTATATATGGGTGAGCCTGGCCCTGATTGGTTCCCTCCAATCTGGGCCCTGATTGGCTCCCCATAAGCCCTTTTCTGATTGGCTCCCGGGCTGTGTAGGCTCACTGGCCTGCCACAGCCCATCCTCCCAGGGAGTGGCGCAGTCTGCCCCACTACAGAACCCAAGGGATTTGATTATGAATCCAAGGGATAACCCCCTGTTAGAATCTGTCAAGCCTTGTCTACCCAGGTGGCGTTCAATGGCTCTCAGCGTGAATGCATGTCTGACAACATGGAACTGCATCAAGTCCCTTCTTGTGCTGTGAAGTAATTGAACTATTATGTCAGTGATTGCTGATGGCCCCCTCAGCGCACAGCAGTGACATTAGCTGGTCCAATAACATGCTTCTCCTTCCATGCCAAGGCATACTTGTCTCCTGGTGCCAGCTTCTGAAACCTGTTATGTAAAAGTGGGGCAAAGCATCTGTTATGCCAGTATAAACCCAGGCAATATTTTGACTACACATTATATACCCCATCCATGCCCATGACTTGTAGTGGTTTTGTATGACAGTATATTATTTATAGCCCCCATAAACAGAATTCTACACCCACAGAAATGTGCCCCCATCTGCTTTATTAAGGTACTTCCAAATGAGCAACCTTAAGCTCAAGCCCCAGCCCTGAGCCCCAACCTCCTCAAATCCGGAGCCCCCTTCTGTACCCCAACCCTCTTATCCATGGCCTCACCCTCGAGCTTGCACCCCCAGCCCAAAGCCCTCACCCCCCTGCACCCAACTCCCTGCCCCAGCCCAGAGCCCCCTCCCACACCGTGAACCCCTCATCTCTGTCCCTCTGCCAGAATCCTCACCTGCTTCTGCACCCCAATGCCTGCCTCAACCTACAGACCCCTCCCACATTGCAAAACCCTCAGCCCCAACCTGAAGTCTGGAGCCCTTTCCTGCATCCAAACCAGGGCCGCCCAGGGGTGGGGGGCAAGAGGGGCAATTTGCCCCAGGCCCCGGGCTCCACAGGGGCCCCCACAAGAGTTTTTCGGGGCCCCTGGAGCGGGGTGCTTCACTCGCTCTGGGGGGGCCGGAAAACTCTTGCAGGGCCGGGCCTTGGAACTTCTTTCACTCCCAGTCTTCGCTGACGGGGGGCTCCTTCCGCTTCTGGGTGGAAGCCCCCCCTGCCAGCAAATTACCACCAAAGCAGGACCTCCCGCCGAAGTGCAACCCGGTCTTCGGTGGTAATTCAGCGGCAGGGAGTCCTTCCCTTCCGGGACCCGCCATGGAAGTGCCTCGAAGACCCGCGGCGGGGGCCCCCGCCACCGAATTACCGCCGAAGAGTGGGCTGCACTTCGCGGCAGGTCCCACTTAGGCAGTAATTCGCCAGCAGGGGGCCCCCGCCGCGGGTCTTCGGGGCACTTCCACTGCAGGTCCCGGAATGGAAGGGCCCCCGCTGCCGAACAGGGTCGACTCTAGACATTTTGCCACGCGGGGAACGCCCTGCTGCGGCTCCGGTGGACCTCCCGCAGGCACACCTGCGGATGCTCCATTGGAGCCACGGGACCAGCGGACCCTCCGCAGGCACGCCTGCGGGAGGTCCACAGCCAACAGCCCCAGGCCCCCGGAATCCTCTGGGCGGCCCTGATCCAAACCCCCTCATTCCCAGCCCCATCCCAGAACTTGTACCCCGAGCCCAGAGCCCATACCCCCTCCTGCACCCCAACCCCTGCCTCAACCTATAGCCCCCTCTCACATTCCGAATATGACAGCTCCACCCCGCAGTCTGGAGCCGCCTCCTACATGCCAAACCCCTCATCCACAGCCTCACTCTAGATCCTACAATGCAAGCTGCAGCCCTCACCCCCTCCACCACCCCAATTCCCTGCCCCAACCTGGAACTCCTCATTTCTGGCCCCACCCCAGAGCCCATGCCCCCAGTTAGAGCCTTCACCCCAACCCCCTGCCCCAGCCCAGTGAAAGTGAATAAGGGTGGGAGTGAGCGAGCCACTGGGGGGGAATGAAGTGAGTGGGGGGCGGGGCCTCAGGGAAGGGAAAGGGAAGTGGGGTTGCGGAAGGAGATGGACTAGGGTGTTTGGTTTTCTGTGGTTTCAAAGTTAACAACCCTAGATATGGGTCTCGGCCAACTGGCCCTTCAGGGATTGTGTAATACCGTGGATGCTCTGCTTTGGCAAACGGTGTGTGAGGTGTTATATGCACGGGTAGGGAGAGGGGAGGAAATATGTCCTCGGTGCTTATGGTTAGTTGTTAAAGGGGTGTCTTGTTTTGAAAGTTTGGGGTTTGTTTTGAGACCCATCTGGCAACTCCAGCCAGGAAAGAGCCAGCTTAAGTCAGGATGGGATGAGGAGTTCCTTACTGCTTTAGGGAGCAGCTTGTTTTCTTTCTCTCTCTCTTTTTCGGTTCTTGTGTGCTATCATTCTGAATTCTAAGAACTAAAGTGATGTTATATTGCAACTTCCATCAAAAGTATTTATGTTTTTATCTTATTTCTCTTTGTGTAAGCTGTGAACACAGAGTGATAAATGTAAAACTTCACTGCTGTATGGTTCAGCCTCCCAGGACATTTTTAAACAGGAAACAATTTGCATCTATTTCGCACCTAAAACTAAGGTGATAAGCACATTAGAAATGCCTTAAATAGAGATGATTGCAGTGTAGTTGTGGCCATTTTGCAAGTTTGTATTCACTGCTCTCTGCCTCCTGTGAGCTACTGTGCTCTTCACTACACCTATATAAAGAGTTGCAAATTGAATTTCACTAGTTTAAATTACAGTACTTCACTGTTTATAATGAGGACACATTTTTAATATTTTATTTTCTGTAGAAAAAAACAATGACTATTGGCCAATTGAAAATTAAAGTATTAACTATACAAGAAATACAGTACTTAGGAATGTCCTCAACTGTGTGACTTTCTGCAGTGAATTTGTCTATTAACAGCTTTTCCCTCATGAGCGTATTTGTCAATGTCTTATTCTGTAAGTGTGGAAGAAAGAGGAAGATTTTAAAAAAAGTGGGAGAGGTTATTAACACAAGATATTGCTTGTACATATATTGTACACTAAAAAACAAAGGTGCTTAACAATAAATAGCCATTCAGAATCAATAAACAGGTGTGGGAAAAAAATTAGAGTGATCCAAACTAGAGGAAGAGGAATTTGCTCACGGATAAAAGATGCCATGAGGGGAAAATGGTTTGACATTGGAGGGAATCTCATCAGATTTAGTTCATCCTAAAGATTAGAAATTAATGAAAACTAAAGGACATATGTGTCGGATGTCAGTATTTTCTCTCACTATAATCCATCTCCTATTAAAAAAAAAAGTCAACACTGAAGCACTTTCTCTCCGTGTTGTCTCCCTTATCTTATTCTATATTGGAATCAAGGTGCATTATCCTCCCCAGTACATAAGCCATATTTAATTAGTGAAAGTGCATCGTAAAGTGAGCTTTTTATGTGTACACTAAAAGCTTGCTTTGTGTGTGTGTGTGTGTGTGTTCGTTTCATGTTTGTCTTGGGGACTTGGATGGAGGAGATTGCATGGTGCTAGAAATTGCTATAACACTAGCGGCTACCTCAGCTGTCAAGCCACCAGCAAGACCCTGGATTTGGCAAATTAAAAGAGAGCAAGCTATCTAAGGATCAGAGCAGTCAATTCATTTTTGGATACAGATTCATGTTTGAAAATATGCAGTGGTTGCAGAAAAAAAGTGAGGCTTAGAAATGGAAATCTTGTTTGCATGCTGAAATTGTGGTGGGAAATCAGGTAGCCCCCTGAATATGTGGGGTTCCTGTTGGTAGCACACAAAGCCTAACAAAGACCAAAGAGGAAATTGCCTCCAGCATTCATTTCTACATATTTCATAAGAAATGCTGAGATCATCATCAAGCTGCATTTACTGGAGATTCAGGGTTATTACCAGCCTATTATATGGTTATCATTATATAATTTAAGTTCAACATCCTGAATTTTATTCTACAAGTCCCATCAAACCACCTCTCAGATAAAAGCCTAAATGATGAGCAAGGCTTTGCATAATTTGCCCCCCAGGTGTAAACCCTTGGGCTTTTTCATAGGAATGAGGAAAACAAATTCCAAAGTGAAAGGCTCCCTCCTGATAATGCCTTGTTTTCAGTTCTCCAAAACTGGAGTCAGTTTGATTGTCTACAGTAAAGCTTGACCTTCCTGAAGCAAAGTCTCAAGAAAAAAGGAATCTCACTTGGCTTCCCCCGCTTTAAGTTTTCAGGGTGTGCATGTCAGAATCTTGTTATTGCCTACAGTCTTCAGTCTTGCTCAGTTAGCAGTCAGTGTAACCATTTACATTTCATCAAACAAAGTTAAGGTGATGTTTAAAATAATGGCTTCCAGCTGCTTTCATCTTGGATCATTCAAAATGCAGCACTTAGGTCAATTGATTGAATAGTTGACAGTTTTGTTCAAAATATAATTTAGTAAGCATAGTAAATAAGAAATCACATTGTAATATAATAGAAGGCTCTTGGATTGGTGGGCATAGCACTGCAACTTGACTGTTTATAAAAGATAAAAATAATGTATGCAAATTAGATGAAGCTGAAATTAAAGAAGTCTAGCTGAGATGGGTTAAAAGGCCAATTTTGTTTTATTGTTCATAACGGGATAAATAATTCTACAGCAGGCATCAAAACACCCAAAACATCTTAGTAAGTCACTTAAAGTGTTTTTATTTGTTTCTTATCCCAAGTCAGAAACTATGGGGAAAATAGTCAGCAGGCAACCAAAGTATCAGTCCAGAGTGGATATTTTATGCTGACTTTGACACACAGGAGCAACCATTTGTTTACAGTTTCAGTGTGTGGAGAATTGGTTTATGTTGGGTGCAACATGAATTCCAAACTAGAATTGCAGAAACTGAAGCAAATAATGAGTTTGGGCCTGATTCTTATCTAAACAGGGGTCTCTGTTTATAAAGGATCCTTAAAATGGGTGCTATTAATTTACCTAATTGTATTTCCAGTACAATTAGTTGCTACATTATAGATCATGAACAAGATTGTCATCCACTAGACTGCTGCTGTTTCAGTGAGGGAAAAATATATAAATTATCAAATGCTGATTATCCGGCTGCTCTAAGACTGCAGTGAACTCTGCACATGCTTTTTCTTATAAACATCTATACACAGAAATAAATAAAATCCAAAATTTGTAAGTATAAGCATTATCAATGAGTTAACAGTTGGAAGTTAAAAGGTCTTGTTTTGAAATAAAGGAGACTATCTATTTCCAGAAATGTGTTAATGATATTGGCTTACCGGATTGCGGATTAGAATTTTTAGTAATTTTCAAAAGCATTAATCCATCTAAACCCTTTGTCTCTCTTTTTGATGATTTGAAAGACATCTTTGCTTCCACAGTAGACACAAGCACTTGCAAGGGAAAAAACCAGCATCTTAACTCAGCCCCACACTTTTTTCTGATGTCAGACATCAACATGGCCAAAACTCAGATTTTGATCTTCTCCCTGGCCAAGCCTTTTTGCCTTTGTTAGTTATTATAAACAACACTACCATCTTCCCATGTGCTAAAGCCCATGATCTCAACTCATCTTTGACTCATCCCCCTCTCTCTAGATCAGCAGTCGGCAACCTCTGGCATGCAGCTTGCCAGGGTAAGCACTCTGGAGGGCTGGGCCAGTTTGTTTACCTGCCGCGGCGGCAGGTTTGGCTGATTGCATCTCCCAGTGGCCGCAGTTAGCCATCCCAGGCCAGTGGGGGCTGTGGGAAGTGGCGCTGTTCAGCACTCTTGAGTCCAGCAGTTCACCGACAACACAATAGCCCTACTCTAGTCCCTAGCACCCAGTTACCTTTTGCAGGAGTGACCCCAAACACAGTCCCAGTCCTGAATGTTCCCAAAACTGTCTGAAGTGTCCAGCTGTGTCTTGGTAGACTTAGAGAAGTTACTAAATTTTCTGTTACTTTTGGTCTTTTGGCTGGTGTTCTATAAAATGTGCAGACTTTGCATAGTTGTTGAAATCTTATTTTTTCCATTGAAGCCTGATAACCCAAAATTGAAGAGCTGATGACAAATAGCTCTTCCTTCTCATGTGGTCTAGGCCTTTGGACTCCTTGGTGGAGGGAGAAGGTCTGAAATGTGCTTGATGATTACTTTTGTTGACTACATCTACCATCAGAGGTGGGATTCCCTTGGCTGGAATCAGCCCTTTTGCAAGAGGGTAGGATAATAGCAGGTATTCACCATGCTTCTATCAATTAATAACAGTGCCTTGTTAATAAGAAGGTCAACCTTACCCTGAAGGACAATATTTAAAATGCCCACTAGGGAAAGTTGAGACTCTTGGACCTTCTCTAATGGAATCTGGAGGTTCTCTGACAGACATTTCATTAAGTCCTGGAAGGCCCTTAAGTCATCAGCATGAACAGGCGGTGGTGGCATTACCACCTCTTCAAGGCAGGAGGACTTAGTTGAAGGAGCCAAGGTTGTTTCATTCTGTGGATTCTGCTCTTCTTGGATCTCTTCAGGTATTGATGAGTGCTAGTATTTCTTCCAGACTGGTACCCTACAAAAGTGGTTGCCATCATTTACCCAAAGGTTCCAGAAAGTCCATTTAGGAGTGTAACAGAGTGGGCACCGAGGTCCAGGGAGGGGCCCGGGGCCAGCAGAGAACAGGTGGATCACTGGCCTGCAGAGGGAGCTCTGTAGTTGGAATCGAGCTAATTCCCTGAAGCAACCTGCAGGAGTTGCCGTGGGGGTGAGTCTACACGTTTACAAGGAGGTAGACAGTGGAAGGTGCCCATGGGACACATACTGGGCTCCAGGAAGTTCTTCTCAGGGTAGAAGTCTAGAAGAGTGGGGTGGTATAGTGCCAAAACTGAGCCCTGTATAGACCCCGAAGTCTCATCCTCCTAGCTAAACATAAGAGGCTCAGACATAGATGCTGGTGTTGGAGGTACAGGATCTGCTCCAGCAATCTAGGAGGGTTCAGTCTGCATGGGAAAGATCCCTTCTTGGGAGGGATAATTCCAGTTCCTTTGACATGATGAGGTTCTTGGGGAAATAAAATGGGAGGGCTATGGTAGCTGGTAGTCATAGCCTGAGTTGGTACTGGAGTTTGGGTTAGTTATGAGGTGGAGATGCTGCATTTAGTATGAGAGAGGCTGGTGGGGTGATGTATCTGAATTCAGAGCACTGATATTGGAAAGGTAATAGCAGGGAGAAAGCCTTATACCATCCAGGAAGTCCCTATGGCTCCTAAATGATGATGGTATCAGAGAATGTTAGGGAGATTTAGGTGCATATTGATACCGAGAAATGTTGGATGGTATCCAGGTGAGTGCTTCTTTATTCTGCTTAGCTAAGACCTCTCTGATAGGGGCTTTTTAGGTGGCAATGGTATCTCAGTATTGACTTAATCTGGAGCCTCAGAAGTACCCTTTGTGGGACACAAGGTCTCCCAAGAGCCAGATTTATGAGGTAACCAACTCTTTTTCTTGGAGTCCCTGGAAAGGGAGAGGGATCTTCTTTTTAGAGACCTTCATCCCTAGATCTGGTACTGTGATTCCAATGCATGGGAGAAGAATTGAACCCTATAGGAGCTAGAGAGTGTCCCATCAAGAGAATCGCTAAATCCCCAATCGAGAAGGAGAGAGATGTGGGTCCCTGAACACAGAAAGGTGATAACTAGAGGCCTGAGACCTAAAGAAGTACCCTTGAGCAGACCATAGAGAAGATAGAGGTGCAGTTAAACCCAGAACAGCGAGAGGGAACACTGATACCTTTGAAGATTTCCCAAGCATTCTGGGAATTAATGTGTTTCTTTAAATGAGTCCATGAATTCAATTTCTCATTTGCTTGACATAGTTACTAAGTGTATCATTTCCTGACCAATACGTCTGAAACATATTGATGTGACATGAAAGCATGACAGGATAGAACAAATTTGTTCTTTATAGTTAAGCCATAACTAGATCATAAATAAAGAACTTAGTATAAGTGTCTATAAACAAGCCTTGAATTCCAAATAATCAAAAGGAAATAAGCTTCCTGTTCCTAAGGGTTTTCCATTTAAAGAAGTGATCATTTAAGGGATATTTTAAAAGCTACAATGTGTTTTTATTGAGTTTCACAAATGATACTCAATGCCAAATGCTTTATTAAACTCCATTGGTGAAATCCTGTTTCTACTGAAGTCAATAGCAAAACTCCCATTAACTTAACAGGAGTCAATCCCATTCATTCCATATTTTTAAAACACCCATTGTAGTCTCTTCGTGCTTGAATTTGATCATAACCCCCCCAAAAAAAATCAAATGTGTCATTTTTTTTATAAAGCCATGCTTCCTATCATTGATAATTCTCTTATTCTTCTCTGGATGTTTATTTCCCCTCCTAATATTTGTTCCACTATTTTACTAAGGTTTTGAATTTGGTTTTACTACCTGGTAATGACCGGGATCACTTTTCTGCCACTTTTTTTAAAGAAAAATTCTATTGCCTCTTTTTCACAGTGTCAGGTAGTTATTTGTTATGACTAATGTGCTAAACAGCTCATAAATGGAACAGAGTTTTAGCACTTGGATATTTTTCCCAGGGCTTAATTCTGCACAGCATTGCAGTGATGAATGCACAATAAATACAGTGTTGAATACAAAAATGTAAGGTAAAAGTTATGCTGTGTTGTTGTAGCCATGTTGGTCTCAGCATATTAGAGAGAGAAGGTGATTGAGGTTGGTGAGAAAAACAAGCTTTGAACTTACACAAAGCTCTTCTTCAGTTCTGGGAAAAGTACTTGGAGTGTCACAGCTAAATACAAGGTTTAGAACAGGGCTCGGCAACCTCTGGCACGCGGCTTGACAGGGTAAGAACCCTGGTGGGCCGGGCCAGTTTGTTTACCTGAGAGTTGGCAGGTTCAGCGGACCATGCCTCCCACTGGCCGCAGTTTGCCGTCCCAGGCCAATGGGGGTGGCGGGAATCTGTGACCAGTACCTCCCTTGGCCTGTGGCACTTCCCACCGTCCCCATTGGCCTGAGATGGCGAACCGCAACCAGTGGGAGCCGCAATCGGCCAAACCTGCCGACGCAGCAGGTAAACAAACTGGCCTGGCCTGCCAGGGTGCTTACCCTGGTGAGTCGCGTGCTAGAGGTTGCTGACCCCGGTTTAGAATAAGTAGTTACATATCCTACGGGACCATTCAAGTTGAAGTGGCCTGTTAACACTTCTTCAACTCTGTGTAGGTCAAAAGCTTGTCTCGCTCATCAACAGATGGTGCAATAAAAGATTTTACATTGGCTCTCAGGTAAAAGTTATGAGCAGGGAAGGAAATATAGGAAAATCTTAATCCTACATTGAGTGGCAATGATGGACTTTTTATTATTTATATAGCACTGGCACTTAGGAGCTCCAATCATGAACTAGATCCCAGTTGTGCTAGGTGCTGTATAAACACAAAACAAAAAATGGTCCTTTCCCCAAATTGCTTGCAACCTAAATATAAGATAAGAGACAACCAATGTAGTCATACAGATGGGGGATCACAAAAGAACAATATGACAAAATTACTGAGTTGGCTACCTAAACTCCATAGAACTTTAATGGGAAATTTAATCTATTTTCATGCTTTTGAAAATCTCATTAGGTAACTGAATCTTTACACACCTAAATATATTTGTAAATCTGACCCTCTGTCTACATCCATGTTTCAGTGGGTACATGCGCTCTTTGCTAGAGCACTGTTTCTCTTTGCATGATGTGCTCGTAAAAGTAATGTGGTAAGCATGCAGGGCCTGGAAACATTCTGTTGCTCAATGCAAAGGAGTATGCCTAGTGACTAGCCTTACTTATGCCAGTCATGGTGCCTATGCCACTTGCATATGACTTTATACTTCCTTGGCTTGAGAAGGTTAAGGAGTGACTTGTTTACAGTCTATAGGTATCTACATGGGGAACTAATATTTAATAATGGGCTCATCAATCTAGCAGAGAAAGGTATAACGGGAACAGTGTCTGGAATCTGAAGCAAGACATATTCAGACTGGAAATAAAGTGTACATTTTTAACTGTAAGCATAATTAACTATTGGAACAATCCATCACTCATAAATCAAGATTGGATATATTTTTTAACAGAGGTGCTCCAGGAATTATTTTGGGGAAGTTCTATGATCTGTGTTATACAGTTGGTAAGATTAGATGAGCACAATAGTCCTACCTAGCCTTGGAATCTAAGGTACTTATTTATGCTAGCACAGAACTGGCACTACAGCAGTTCTGAGGACTTTATGTAGTCGTTCTGGATCTCAAATCCCTCCAGTCCTAGTGGCTGCTTTAAATTTTTCCCAGATGCCTATATCCATAAAGGTCCTTTCTGCAGACTGGTATTTCTGGAATTCATAGAGGATCAAGGTCTTAAAGGTCTGTTATGAGGGACCATTTCAAATCTAAATAGATTATATCCATTGGTTTCCCATTATTCATTATTTTGTAAACACCCTTCAAGAATTCTACTAAGTATAATTCACCTTTTCAAAATCATTACTAGTTTTTCCCTGATGCATTAGGTTAATCTAGATACTTTATGACTCTAACATTAATGGATTTTTTGTTTTGTTTTATAACTTTCTCATAATACCAGGGTAAAGCTCATCAGACTATAATTCCTTGGATCATTCTTGGCACCTTTTTAAAAGGAAGTACAAGTTTGGTCACACTTCAGACCTCTGGTATAATAGCTTTTTAATGATGAAGGGTCTAATCCTGCTTCTCTTGTCAATGGCAAAATTCCCATTAAATTAAACAGAAGCAGAATCTGGTCTTAATTGCATCATTTCGCTAGTAGCACAGCTCATTGGTTCCTTGGCTCCTTCAGAACTCTTGGACAAATGCCATCTGCTCTTGATGACTTATTGCAATTTAGTTTTTCAAGTTGTGCCATTGCCTCCAACTAGCTTATTACATATATATATATTTTCCAAAAAAAGGATCATATCTTTCAAATGTGTATGGGCACAAAACAGGTGTAACCCTTCTGCCGCTCTGAGTTGGCAGCAACAAGGGCCGGGTTCAGTATCCAGGAGTTCCGTTTCAATAACACAATACATAACTGGCTCGAGCCCCCACCCAGTGACCTGGGACACTTACATAGCACCCCCCGCGGGCTCCTCTAGGAGGCAATACTTCCCCTCTCTCAAACATGGAGTCTGAGTGTAGCAAAATCCTTTTAATAAAGGAGGGAAACAATGCGGCATCACGTTGGAGAAACACCACAAGCAGGATTATAACACAAACCATAAGCAAAAACCCACCTCCAAGTACGTTTGGGAATGTCCTTTCCCCCTTAGGGTCTTAAGTCCAATCACCCCAAAGTCTAACAACCCGAAAGTCTCTGGTCAGCGCCACGCCAGAGTTCAAAAGTTTATCTGAAGAATTTTATCCCCCCAGCCTGAGTGGAAATGGGGGGTCCCATACAGGGCATTAAGGGGCACCTTACCTGGGCCAGGGCCAACTGCTCCACCTCTCCGTCGAGTTCTGCTGCAGCCTTCACCATGACCAGCTCCACTACACCAGCTGTGCCACTCCTCCAGCTGACCCGTGAGCCACACCAGCCATCCCCGCAAACCGCTCCATTCCGCTCACTGTTCCATGGGCTGCTCCAACATGCTGCAAACTGCTCCGCTCTGCCAGTTGCTTAGCGATAGGTCTTCAGGCTCCCCCACTAGTTAACACAGCACTCAGTGATCTCAACTCAGCTCTTTTAGTGATTTCAGTTCTTAGTGATTTCAGCTTGTAGTAGGGGAGCCCCAGTGCTGGTGCACCATTGGCCCAATGTGAATTCAGCTCAGCTGCCTCTAGCTGGACTCCTAATGGAATCAAAATTAGCTCTACTCTTTAACAGTGGAGAGAGGAGGATGTGCAATTGGAATTCCAGGCCCTCAAAAGGGGCCCATACCATCAGGTACACACACCAGTCCCTAACCTCTCTCAATTCACTGGGTTTTGGAACCCATATCCCTTGTCTAGCAAGTACTACTTAATTGAGGTTGAGTCATCTCTGTCATAAAGCAGTCTCATAGTTCCTCATTTACATAATCAGGGTGACAGCACTTTATTCCTCCTGCCCCAATAACAAAGAAATTGGGGATCCCAGAGCTGTCAAAATAACCATCCCAGGCTGCCGTGGGCTATGCTAGGTGGGGTGGGTGTGCCAATGCAAATACCTGAAATTCCTTTCCACACTCCCTGAAATTCTTTCCACATTCCCCATAATTCACCACCAGATGTAAGGGTAGAGCTCATCCTGACTCTGCTTACACAGGGTATTGGTGCTGCTAGTCGTCAAACCTTCTACAATCTCTGGTTCCCTGCCTTTTTTTGTTTCGGTTGTTTTACATTTGAGAGCATTTTAAGGACCTTCAAATTAAAATAATGTAGGAAGTGTCACAGCATA
This sequence comes from Gopherus evgoodei, assembly GCF_007399415.2. Taxonomy (NCBI): domain Eukaryota; kingdom Metazoa; phylum Chordata; order Testudines; family Testudinidae; genus Gopherus; species Gopherus evgoodei. The sequence goes on from NC_044322.1 coordinate 73,239,202, forward strand.
TATACAAATGTTTCTGTGGTATATGTTATGTGAGGCAAAACAGCTGAACAGAGGGTCAATCAGTAAATACAATCTTAAAAAGGAGGCGTAATTCACACTTAGTTACTGAAACTAGATTATTTAATTTAAAAATAAAAGTATTAAAAGCCTGTTAGATGCAGGGAAACCATGAAGGTCACAAGAGAGCAGGCAAGCTATTTCCTAGGGAAGGAGTCTGGTAGTTAGAGCCCTGCACAGATACAAATTTATATCCATGGATGCAGATATCTATGGTTATAAATCATCAATTGCAGTTATAAATTAGCATCCACGGAAACGCAGGATTCTCCTGGGTCAAAGGAGCAGAATGTGGGGCCTGTGATCCCAGAAGCTAGCGCCCCACACTGGCAGCTCCTCCAGCACGGCTGTACTGCTCCTAGCCCTGCCCTCTTGGGGGGTCACCAGGCTCACCAGCAGCTGTCCCCGGTTGAGCTCTTGTGTTCAAGCTGCACGCACACCCCAAGACAGGAGACACAGACAGCTGTGGGGAAGGGATGGAGGAAGGGCTGGGGGGTGGAGCTGAGGGTGGTAAAGCTGCGCTGGAGGAGCTGCTGGTGCTTCTGTCACCACTGCGGTTCCTGGGAGGGCCCTGCGGATATCCGCATTGACAAATATACATTTGTATTCAAACAGGGCTCTGTCTGTAGTTTGAAAATCCCAGACACTTTCTTGCGATGGCACATTTAACAAACAGGAGTTCAAGGGCAGCATGTCCCTAGCACAAGACCACTCAGGGGAACAACAGGATTTCCCCAACTAAGGAGGATAGTCTCTGGAATACTCACACTTTCCAGGATTGAATCTTTCAATACAACCAGCATTTTCCAGCTGCAGTTTTCAGTGGCTGGTTGCTGAGAAGGAGAAGGAGAAGGAGCTTGTGCTAGCAGGCCTGCAGTTGCAATTTGGTCTTAATATTGGTTGCATTGTCTCAGTAGGGACAGCTTGACAGCAGAATCTCCTAGATCTCTAGATCTAAGAACGGAAAACTACTACTAGTTCCTACCCCTCGGATGGACACATGGCTTCAGGCCTAACTTTCCTGTCTCATGAAATTTTGGGCACTGTCTTTCAGGAGCTTACTTTTTTTTCCTCAGCCTCCTGTCCTCTCCAGCTTTCCTCAGGCTGGGAGATTGAAGGGCAGAAGTAGGCTTTCAGTGCATTCGCTGTAGGATCTTCTGACTTTCCACTTCTGTCCAGAAATAGAATCACAGAATCAAGTCCATGGTTTCCCCTCAGGGAGCCAAACACTTCACTATGGTATGTGTAGTCCCCACAGTGTCTAGCCCCTAAAATTTAATTGGAAGTAATTGTAGGCCTTTAGAGTGATTACAGAGTAGACATAGAAGCCCAGTCAAAACACTCCTGGAAGTTTCAGAGGACCCAGTTTTGGGAGGGCTTTACATTCATTAATTTTTTATGTAGTTAAGTTTTGATGTTAGTTATTAGTTTCTATGGTTTTAGCACAACTCTTTGCTTTGAAGGGAAGTCCCCCTTCCAATATTTTGGGTTATGCCTAGAACCTCAGAGTTTATGCCTGCCAGACCTGCCACAGGTCTTTTGCCCATAGTGACATGCACTCTAGCTGTCTCAGGTGCCTTGCAAACACTCACAAACCAGTAGAGTCTGAAGGCTGAAGGGGGTTCAAAGGCAAGTCTGAAAAATATCAAGAGGCTAGGTTTTATGATTGTAGTCCCCCTGTAATTCACTTTGACTATCCCAGCAGGACGGACCTGAGTCCAACACCTGCAGTTCACTCTCTCTCAACGGACAATGGTAGTAGTTAACGGTGACCAGCCAGCTTTCACAATGCACGGTACATTTTATTTTAGAACAAAAGCATCACAGAGAAAACATATAAAATAATAAACTGCCTTCAAACACACTAAGCATACCAGGTGTCACCCATCTTCCATATAGAGATCCTGGCAGTTCCCAGTCCTTCAAACCCTTCCAGAAGGGCTTTGCCTTCTTGGTCACAATCATGTCAATTTTAAGTTAAAAAATCAGGGAACTGGACTAGTTCAGGCTGACTCTTTTTAACAAAAAACTCCTTCTTCTGTGCTTCTTGCACAGAACCAGTATATGCAATTAATCCCCGGGGGGGGGTACTTCTCTGGAGTGTCATACTTGTTCTGGGATCTGCAGTAATTATGCTCCCACTCCTTGATTTTAGATTCAAGGAGCTAGAATACAATCTCTAGTTCACAAAGAAACGTACTATTCATACACAAATATTTATGACAAATTCGTGAGCATATAGCATCCAGTATGTCCCAATATATTAGTCTTTTGAAGTTTCCTTGCTTTCAGTATCTCACATCTGTCACACTCCCCATACTCTCTTCACTTATGTGTTTTGCAGCTATATAAATAAATATTAAAGAGTCATAAAAGGAGATTGATTGGTCCTTGAGACTGGGAGTCAATGAAAGATGATCTATAATATATATAACTGATGCAATATAATAAAAATTGTGGTATAGCAGAAGCCCTATTTGCTAGTTTCAATTGAATAAATATTTCTTCGAGCAATTATCAAGACTGTACACTATGGAAAAAGTTGATGTAAAATGAATCATAGCATGTGTAGACATATAAAATATACACATAATATTACTAGTTGTATAGACGCACAGTATGTTAAAATCCACAATAAATTCAGAATGGAAACTCAGGGACACATTTTTGCAGTCTGGCCTCTAAGTTGTGCCCACAAGTTGTGATGTGTAGCAGTTGCACAGACATATACCATAGGCATAGACATTTGTAAGTGCAAATCAGATAATGGAATGTGAAAATTGTTTCATTGGTCACAGAGTTATCCATCTTTCACAGATTTTAAGACCAGTCTTGAAAATTTGACTACTAGAACCAAAATTCTACTTTTTATACACATGAAGATAGCACAGTTCATATTAACTCAGAGGAAAGAGAATTACATTCTGAATCAACACTATTACCTGCTGCAGAACCTGTATTCTCCCTGGAGATTTCTTGTCCAACTAATGATCAGACTGATATCCAGGTTATTTTAAGTAATCGGATGTGATTACCATAATGTATATTTAAAATATTAAACATTTTTAAAAAATCATTAAATCTGAGGCAACATGACCTCATTTCACACTATATGACTGCACTGCTCTACTGACTAAATTTTGGCATTATTTATGGTAAGTTAGATATGAAGATTAATACATATATTGCATATTTTGGCACAGAAAGCCTACACTACAAGTGGTCAATTTCTGTAATGCTTAAGTGAATGCTCATGGTGTATAAATTCCATTGGAGTGAATAATTTCTGATTTATATTCATTCATGTGTTGTAGATCTGTTTAATTATTCTATTGCTGCACACATTTTGCTAGTATCATACAACATTTGAGAATGCTAAATTAAAGAGATCGCTCAAATGCTATTTCTTCTAAATCTAGGCTAACCTCTCTCTTTCATCTTCTCCCCTGACTTTTTTAGCCTTTTATTTTTCATTTCCCTATTGCGGAAAATGGTGCACAAATTTCTACTCATCTTTTTAAGAATTTATCTTAATGCTGTTTTCACCTTACACAATTGTTGTGTCGCTCTTAAAATTTTCTAGACTTTGGAAAATAATGAACATAAATTATTAGCTAATGTAATATTTATAAAGTCTACAAAAATTCTGCAAAATTTATCAAATCATATTCAACAAAAATTAGATCATTTTATCCCTCATATTCTTCCTCTATCCAGCATTCAGTAGCATCATGAATCACAGTGCCAGAGGAAATAGTTATGGAAAAAAGAAAAGTAATCTCTTTAATAGAGATGGACTGCATAGCAGAGTGTTTTGTCAGATGGAGTATTAGCATGGTATAATCTTCTGTCCATGGTCCAAACTAGTCGATGACCATCGATAGTCAAGGCATACTGCAATAAGCTGATTACAAAAAAGGCTGCACCTTTTAAAAATTATCATTATATGTAAGTATACAAACATCTGCTGAACTACTGTCATCCAGTAAGTAAGCACCAACACCACCCAGCAGCCACACACTAACCCTAACTCACAACCAAAATTTGACAAAAGTATTACACTCTACCGGAGACTAAATTGTCAGAACAATGGGCCAGACAAGAATGAACTTTTGGGACAAACAATGGTAAATGAATATCCCAGGAAATCTCTAGGAGGAAGTGAACGCAAATGTACCACCTCCAAATATGCAAAAACTTAGCCTTTTGAAGCTATGCCCTGTTACAGGAGACAAAATCCAAAGGCAAAGGATGTATAAAGGAAAGAATGACCTCTTCGTGACTGTGCTTGTTTTAGCAAAAGTTGTTATGAATTTGTGTCTGCAGAAATCCTGTATGGGGTCTGAAGGACTGATTACCTACCAGAGTCCTTGTTGGAGTTGGGGGTGATCTCTGACAAGCTAATTAGTCGCATGTACCTTCTTTGATTGTTTTTAATATATTTTACTTTTCTATAATGCTTACATATTAAGAATAAACATGCTTGCTTACAAAGAGCTGTGCAGTAACTGTGGGCAATTACACTGTTTATAGGCTCTGAAGAGGCTATAAAGCTCAGAGCACAGAGGCTTGCCTGGTTAGGTTGTCTGGCTTTCTGGGAATAAAACAGTATAGGTACAGAACTGAGCAGCCTGGAAAAAATCCAGTCAGGAGGGAGAGAGACATGGATCTCTGTGCAAGAGAAGGGACATCTGGAGCCTAAGAATGGATGCCCTTGGTGGCCACGAGGGGGGAATACAAGAGCAGTTGCCCTGAACTTTGACACACATCACTGATATCTCCTCTACAAGGAAACTGAACTACAAGGCCCTGGACACCTACATAGCTGCTACCATTTGGCAAATGGAAACACTGGTTTAAAAAGGAGGAGCAATAATATTCTGGACCTGTAGCGGAATCATTGTATTTTTACTTCCTTCACCTAAATATTTGTTTTAAAAAGACTTTGCTATTGGTTTTTCATGTCTAAAGACTTGGTATTTTTCCCTTTCTTTGAAGCCCAGGTTTCCTTGTGTCCAGAAAGTTAAGTTCTTTAAGATAAGAGATGCTTTAATTAGTAGATACCAGCTTATAAATGAGATATCACTTGTGGGATTTGAAAGGGTATAGCTTTCAAAAAAATCTCAGTTACAATATACTTATTCCATTTCTCAACACATCATACTGTGTGAAGTTCAAAGGTTCATCTGTAGCTAAATCTTATTTTTTTCTTATTACTGAGAATAAATTAAAAATCTCTTAAGAATAAATATTCCTCTAAGACTTGAAACTTTCACTTGAAAAAAGAATAGAGACTGAAAGGTGCTGTCCTGTTACACTTTAATTATGTTTTTTCTTCTGTGTTGCTCTGTTCTCATGTTTTATTTGGTTGCTTCCAGAAAATAAATTAAACCTGTACAATTAAAGCTATACATTTATGCCCAAAAGACTCTACTCTACTCTAAAACCACAGTTACACAGTTACATCTTTGGCCAGAAAACCCAGTGTAGGCAAGGTCCAAAGTTAATGTGTGATGTGAGAAAGAAGGAGTTTCTATACACAAGAATGCCTTTGTTTCCTCATAATAGACTCCAAATCAACACTCTGAAAAGTACTAAGTAGGAAAACAAAGAGAAAGAACTTTTTGAGCTACAGTCTCTGCTCTTAATTTATTTCATTGTATTTATGTATTGAAGGTGTTTGAAACCATGCCATTATGGACTGTATTGTATCTTCTTATTTCTGTTTTATTTATATAGTTCCATAAATTCACATCTTTGTAAAATAAAAGATGTGCTCCCTGATCCTAAAAGTTTACAGCCTAAGGTCATGATCCAGAGAGGGAGGTGCTCAGTACATTCCACTCATATTGACTGAAATCAGAATTGGTGGGACTCAGCATCTTTCAAGCAGGATATTATTTAAGACATAGGTCAAAGAGTAAAAATTAGAAACAGGTGGTTGTGGGGAGGCATGCAAGGTGAGAGAATGGAGGCCCCAGCATAGATGCCGACTCTGTGGGTGCTCCGGGGCTGGAGCACCCACTGGAAAAAATAGTGGGTGCTCAGTACCCATTGGCAGCCCTGCAGATCAGCTTCTCTCCCTCCCTTCCAGTGGCCCTGCATATCAGCTTCTCCCCCTCCCTCTCAATGCCTCCGGCCTGCTGCTATCAGCTGTTCAGTGGCATGCAGGAAGTGCTGGGGGTAGAGGGTGGAGTGGGAGACCAGGGAGAGGTGAGGTGTGGATGGGACAGGGGTGGGAAGAGACAGGGTAGGGACTTGGGGGATGAGGTGGAGTGGGGGCAGGGCCTGGAGTGGAGCAAGGGTCAAGCACCCTCCGGGGACTCCAGAAGTTGGTGCCTATTACACAGGTATTGGCAATAAAAAGACAGAAGAATAAGATCATATGGTGCTGCAATATTTGTTCAAATTGGGATGTGTTCCTCAGTGAATTGCACCTCTAACCCGTTGCATTTCTGTTCCTTTAGGGGCAATGAGTTAACCAGCCAGTTCTCCTACGAAAAGTATTTACTGAAAACAAAAGCATTTCACAGAAACCATAACTTAGAAACTGTAAACATCCTATATGCATGCCTGGTTTTCCAGATGGTTACCCTTCTTCCACATAGAGACTCTGGCAGCTTTCAAAGTACTTCAGATCCTTCACAAGGTCCATCTCTGGTCACAGTCTCATATCAATCCTTGGATCAACTGTGAAAGGCAATCTTTCCTGGCTGACATTTTACACGGTTTCAAGTCCTTTGTGTGTTAAGACTTTAGAACAAGGTCACCTCCATCTGTGGTCTTTTCCCCAGGGGAGAGGGAGATTGAAATGTCACCTGCTTTGTTACCTGAATTGGGGGATTTGCATTAATTACCTCTTTTGCTCACCCATTGAACTCATCCAATACAGTTGTCAGTCCATAAACATACATATAACATAACTTTTATAAAGTTAACATAGGAGTCTTTGAATATTGCATGTTTTCATAGCATTACATCTATTACAGCAATACATTGGGGAGTAAAATATTTAATTTCTCTTGACCATATTAGTGACTCCAGAGTTAAGAAAATGACAGAGTTTCGGCTGTGAATCCTGTTCTGACCTGCACCTATTCCCAAGTCCTCTAACTTTTGAAATAAAACTCTGTACTGTGTTCTTGCATTTAGAACAAAGCAGATTTTTTGGAGGAGTGGGAGTTTGACTTTATCTTTGAATTAGAGGTCTTGGAACATTTGTTCTTTTTTTGTAGTTTTTGACCACTCATACCATAATGATACAACTCTCATACTCCAATTGCTATGAAAGATCTTGAAATAGATTCATATATTTTAAGGCCTGAAGGGACCATTTGATCATCTAGTCTAACCTTCTCTGCAAAGGTCAAATTCTGTGAGAGTTCACTGAATGCAGAAAGTCTCCTGCCACAGCTGGCCAACCTAGCGAGTTCCGAGAGAAATAATTGTTGCTATTAACTGGTACAGCATACATGAGGTCCTCCGCTGAAGTTACACTCTCTACTAAGAGAACAAGCGAAATTGTAACCTTTGCTGCAATGTACTTTGGCACATTTAAAACCTGCTCTCTTTTTTTTTTCTTTGATCTTCAAGCTTTTTAGCACCAAGTGGTTTAAGTGTTCAAAAAAAAAAAAGGTTAAAGAAAGAAAGAAAGAAACATAATTCTGAGAAAGAAAAGAGATACAAATTGCCATGAGGAAGTCTGGAGATGGACAGGCATTTATTCAAACCAGTTGGAAACTGTGGGTATATCTACACTGGAAAAATCCAACATCAGCTAGTCTCATAGCCCGGGTTAACTGATCCAGGCTCATGGGACTCATGCTATGGGGCTAAAAATAGCAGTCAGAGTTTCCCACTTGGGCTGAGACCAACAGTAATCTCAGACTCTGAGTTCCAGCCCAAGCATGACAATCTACAATGCTATTTTTAGCCCCATAGCTTGAGTCCTTTAAGCCCAAGTCAGCTGACCTGGACTCTGAGGTTTACGGCTGCATGGATTTTTGTTGCTGTGTTGACATACCCTGAGAGAAGTTCAAAGTAGATTATTTTCTTCCCAATACAGGATTGAACTTTATTGCCCTAACAGTTCACCCAAATATTTTTAATATAGGCATAAACAAACAGAAGTAGAAACCTTTTTTAAAATACTTAATCCCAATTTATTTAAGGGACAAATTTCTTCTCATTGGATAAGGATAAGGATGAGGTAGATAGATAGCTAGATAGATAGATAGATATGCCAGGGTACAGTGTACATTGCATAGTATTTTAAAATCAGATTTTCGAATGTCTGAAATAGGATTCATAATGAAAAGGTTGTCAGACCTGGAATTATATAGAAGAGATTATTTTAATGCCACATTTGTTATTCCTCCCCCACCCCCACAGTACAAAAAAACAGTTGCCGCAGCTATTAAGTCTTCAACACCGCAACCTCCTAAAACTTCCAGGGAAGCAGCCAGTTTTTCATATAACTCTATTGTATGTGCATTTGATTCACATTGACCTCCTCCAGCAGACACACACATGAAGCAAGATAATGTATTCTAAACGATAGATATTCATTATCTGTCAGTTTCATCATGTACAATGGGATGTGAGCCCTTATATAAATTATCAGAAAATGAAGGAAATATGCATTGACAAAACTGAAGAATAGCAAAGTCTGTTTTAGCAAAATATGTCTTTATTCTTGTAGATTTACTTGTATTTTAGTTATGCTATATAAGCTCCTGTATTAATGAACAGATCATACAATTTATCTAGGCATCTCAAGGACTAAGGCTGGGGGCTTCCAATATGACACTTATGTTCCACATTCCAGCTGGAATTCAATATCCTTCCCTAGGTCTGGCTTGTGAATCATTGCCTAGAGGCACAAATTTAAAGGTCTGTCTTAAATTTAATTGTATCAGAGCAAGCTCACTGGTATCTTTCTAGGCTCTGGCTGGCATTGTGACATTCAGTGCTGGTGCTAATCTTATTGTTAATGTCAAAGACCAAGCGTGACAGCAAAAGCCAAGATAGGCTTTAGTGAATGACAGAGTAATCAGTCTGGAATAGAACTGGTTCATCCCTAAAGGATCAGGCTGTGGGAATTCACTATCAGCATGTCCACATGTTTGCCTCTTTTCTCATTCTGATGGCAGTTAGATCATTTAACAGCATATTTCTGTGTCAAAGATTATTTGAAATTCATGTTATTCTAACACTGTAAACCTAAAGGGATAAAAATCATTATGTCTGTCCACATTATCAATATTTAACATTTAAAGGTATGGTATTGTCTTCTGTGAAAATAATTCCAGCTATAGATTTTAATAGTTGGCTGTAATGAATGTCATCTTTTCCTCCAGTATTTTACTGACTGTTTTCTAAAATGGAATATAAAATTGATTCCTGTTTTGATAATGGCTTGAATATTATTTGAAGTTTTATACATGTTTAGCAGCCATATTTTAAAAAAGAGAAATTTGAGAACAGTGCCTACAGATACCCCCAAACAGACTAAGACATGACAGATGATTTGTAACCATCAGGACCGCATTACACAAACCAGAGGACAACAGTAATTCACTTATAGTCCTGAATTTAAAGACAGGAGCTAAGGAAAAGAATGACCAACTACTTGTGCACCTATCTATAGTAAAAGCCGTTTTATCCAGCACTTCAGCAATCAGAAAGCTCTATAAACCAGCATTTCTGATTTTCATTGAAATTCTGGTTTATAGTCTGGTTGGTGCAGGGCCGGCTGGGGATTGGGGCATGGAAGGGGGTATGTGGAGCGTGGGCTCTAAGAGGTAGTTTGGGTGTGGGAAGGGGCTTAGTGCAGCAGGTTGGGGCATGGGAGGTGATACTGGATGCCGGATCTGGGGGGTGCTAATTTTGGGCAGCACTCCGCAAATGGCAACCTGTCATAGCTACTCATAGGTGGAGGTGTGGTAGGCAGCTCTGCATGCTTCCCTCACCCCACCTCTATCTCTAGCTTCGTAGCTCCTATTGGCTGGGAATCATGGCCAGTGGGAGCTGCGGGCGTGGCTCCTCTGGGTGGAGGCATAGCACAGAGCCGCCTGCCGTGCCTCTACCTAGGATCTAGAGAAAGAGGTAAAAAGCAAGGTGGCAAAGTTTGCAGATGATACTAAACTGCTCAAGATAGTTAAGACCAAGGCAGACTGAGAAGAACCTCAAAAAGATCTCACAAAAGTAAGTGATGTAACAAAATGGCAAATGAAATGTGATGTGGATAAATGTAAAGTAATGCACATTGGGAAAAATAACCCCAACTATACATACAATATGATGGGGGTTAATTTAGCTACAAGTAATCAGGAAAGAGATCTTGAAGTCATCGTGGATAATTCTCTAAAGACGTCCACACAGTGTGCAGTGGCAGTCACAAAAGGAAACAGGATGTTAGGAATCATTAAAAAGGGGATAGAGAAGAAGATGGAGAATATATTATTGCCCTTATATAAATCCATGGTACACCCACAACTTGAATACTGCATACAGATGTGGTCTCCTCATCTCAAAAAAGATATACTGGCATTAGAAAAGGTTCAGAGAAGGGCAACTAAAATGATTAGGGGTTTGGAATGGGTCCCATATGAGAAGAGATTAAAGAGGCTAGGACTTTTCAGTTTGGAAGAGAGGAGACTAAGGGGGGATATGATAGAGGTATATAGAATCATGAGTGATGTGGAGAAAGTGAATAAAGAAAAGTTATTTACTTGTTTCCATAATATAAGAACTAGGGACCACCAAATGAAATTAATGAGCAGCATGTTTAAAACAAAGAAAAGGAAGTTTCTCTTCACACAGCGCACAGTCAACTTGTGGAACTCCTTGCCTCAGGAGGTTGTGAAGTGTAGGACTGTAACAGGGTTTAAAAGAGAACTGGATAAATTCATTGAGGTTAAGTCCATGAATGGCTATTAGCCAGGATGGGTAAAAAATGGTGTCACTAGCCTCAGTTTGTCAGAGAGTGGAGATGGATGGCAGGAGAGAGATCACTTGATCATTGCCTGTTAGGTTCATTCCCTCTGGGGCACCTGGCATTGACCACTGTCAGTAGACAGGATACTGGGTTGATGGACCTTTGGTCTGACCCAGTATGGCCATTCTTATGGCCAGCAAAGTGAAAGACAATAAGAAGGAGGTTTTTTTTAAACTTTATTAGGAATAAAAGGAATCCTAAAAATAGTATTAGTCCATTGCTAGATGGAAATGGTAGAATTATCAATAATAATGCAGAAAACTGCAGAAGCATTCAATAGATACTTCTGTTCTTTATTTGGGAAATAATAGATGTAATAATATCATGTGACAACACTTTTTCCATTGCACTAGAACAGGAATTGAAAACCTTTGGCACGCAACTCTTCAGGGCAACTGGCCGGCGGGCTGGTTTGTTTACCTGCCACATCTACAGATTTGGCCATTCGCGGTGCCCACTGGCCGCGGTTCACCGCTCCAGGCCAATGCGTGCTTTGAGAAGCGGCCCAGGTCCTGCGATTGGC